>NC_083225.1:12599355-13289077 GCF_032191835.1 Heteronotia binoei | reverse complement strand
TTTATGTCATTTTTACGTTTTGTTTTAATGTTGCGAGTCGCTGCAATACCCTTTAGGTGAGCGGTGACTAAAAATCTAAAGAAAATAAATGAATGGAGTTCTGCTGTACCCTGGGTGGGAGGTGGTCTCAGTGGCACATAACGCTTTCGATTAGTGTTAGCTGCTAGGCCAGCTGCAGCTGGTCCTTGAAAAGTGCCGTTTGGCCGTGATATTCCATGCTGTGATGACCCCTATGAGCTCTTTTTTCCCCCCAGGACTTACCCGGAGTGGCCTTACCTTAATTAATTCAGGTTACTGTAATGCAGCTTCTGAAATCTATTTCTTTTAGAGCTCATTTGCCCTGTTTGGTGTCATGGTGAAGTGTGCGGACTCTTATCTGGGAGAACCAGATTTGATTCCCCACTCCTCCGCTTGCGCCTGCTGGAATGGCCTTGGGTCAGCCATAGCTCTCTTATCTGGGAGAACTGGGTTTGATTCCTCACTCCTCCACTTGCAGCTGCTGGAATGGCCTTGGGTCAGCCATAGCTCTCTTATCTGGGAGAACCGGGTTTGATTCCCCGCTCCTCCACTTGCAGCTGCAGGAATGGCCTTGGGTCAGCCAGAGCTCTCTTATCTGGGAGAACTGGGTTTGATTCCCCACTCCTCCACTTGCAGCTGCTGGAATGGCCTTCGGTCAGCCGTAGCTCTCTTATCTGGGAGAACCGGGTTTGATTCCCTGCTCCTCCACTTGCAGCTGCTGGAATGGCCTTGGGTCAGCCGTAGCTCTCTTATCTGGGAGAACCGGGTTTGATTCCCCACTCCTCCACTTGCAGCTGCTGGAATGGCCTTGGGTCAGCCGTAGCTCTCTTGTCTGGGAGAACTGGGTTTGATTCCCTGCTCCTCCACTTGCAGCTGCTGGAATGGCCTTGGGTCAGCCATAGCTCTTGCAGAGGTTGTCCTTAAAAGGGCAGCTGCTGTGAGAGCTCTCTCAGCCCCACCCACTTCACAGGGTGTCTGTTGGGGGGGGCGGAGTTAAAGGAGATTGTGAGCCACTCTGAAACTCTGATTCAGAGAGAAGGGCGGGGTGTAAATCTGCAGTCTTCTGACCTGGATGGTGTAGATAAGCCTGCTCTCTTTGAACCTTCAGCGCTAAGCAGGGTCAACCCTGGCTAGTATTGGAAGGGCGACCTCCAAAGAATTCTAGGGCTGCTACGCAGAGGCAGGCAATGACAGCAACTCCCTCCACTGCTCAAAGTCTCTTGCCTTCAAAACCCCACAAGAGGTGGCCATATGTCAGCCGTGACCGATGTTCCCTCTAAGCTGCAGTCTTGTGAGCAAAAATTCTACTTTGTGAGCTACTGATATTAAACTTGTGAGCTCCTGCATACATGAGTGTGCTGTGGGATCATCTTTCCTGAGCTACGACAAAAATGTGTGAATCGGACGCTAAAAATCTGTGAGCCAGCTCCCGCTAACGCAGCTTAGAAGGAACGTTGGCTGCGACTTGGGGGGCAAAAACAACCACCGAAACAACATGTGGGTAGCTAGAACTAACATGGGAAGTGCCTGGCTTGGGTTACCTCCTTTACCCTCCCTGGCATACCTTGCCTAACTTGGAATGAGGCTTTCCCTAATGACAAGTACTTAGGAATTAGCTTTTCCATAATGACCAGGGCTTAGGCAAGCTAAGTTCCAGTCTCCAGAAGTTTCAGCTGCTTGGAGATAATGAAAAATTAATATCGAAAGTATATAAATTATTATTGAAATGGTCTACAGAAGAGGAAGTAGTGAAATCTCAAATGGTCAATGGGCAATCAATGTGAACAGAGAAATTCAAATGGACACCTGGGAGTACCTTTGGAAGAACTCGATGAAGATATCAACATGTCAGAATATCAAGGAGAACTGTTTTAAAATGATGTATGGGTGGTATATGACTCCGAAGAAGTTGGCAAAGATGAGTAAAAAGATGTCGGACAGATGTTGGAAATGTAAACATCACGAGGGTTCTTTTTTTCATATGTGGTGGACTTGTGAAAAAGCGAAAAAGTTTTGGTGGATGATACAACAAGAAATCTCTAAAATTCTGGGTTATGACTTTTAAGAAAGTTGCAGAGACTTTTCTGTTAGGATTACAAATAGAAAAATTTCCAAAAGAAGATAGGACTTTAATTTGGTATTTGCTCTCAGCTGCGAGGACATTGTATGCGCAGTTGTGGAAACAAGAAAAAATACCAGGGAAATGGGATTGGATTGTGAAAGTTTTATCGTGGAGTGAGATGGATAAATTAACAAGAACTTTGAGAGACTATGATTTGGAAGTGTTTAAAAAGGAGTGGAAGAAATTTAAAAGATACATAGAGTTAGAGTGGAACGTAAAAAGACATTGGACAATTTTTTAATACGAATGAGAAGAAAAAGATATTGAACTTTGATGGGTTAGGGATACCTCTATAATTGGACTTAAATATATAACTTTGGGGTAAGTCTAGTAACGGAGGGAGGGGGGATAGAAAACACCATATGGGTTAGAGATAGAAATGATATAATTAAACATTGTAACCATATGTTATTAATAAATTGTTAAAACACAGAAGTTTCAGCTGCGATCTGATCTTCTTGATGGTCCCATCTGATGCTGTACAACAAGCCTCCTGAAGTTGTGCCTGAAGCAAAACTCTCTCTTCTCTCTCTCTTGAAATACCTAAAATAGCTGCACGCTCTTTTTTCTGCATGGGCCGTGCTTACATTAGGCCGTGCTGGCTTGTGCATCGGTGCATGTCATGTTGGATACGTGCCGCAGGCAGATAACGCAGGCTCCAGTGTTTCCGACGAGGATGCCACTTCAGGTTCTGCCAGAGTTTGAAATCTGCTTCGCTGACTTTGAGTACAGCTTGAGCAGGGTGGGTTGCCTTCCAGTCTTAGGCCGGGGAAACCTACAGACAGAGCTTGGTTTCACTCCCGAGACTCATTGGCGACCGAGAGCACTACGTGCGTGACCCAGATGATTCTTCTGTAAGCGTCTGCAGCTGCCCAACCCCGTTGCGTACTTCTTTGTACGAAAAGATGTGTGCGTGTGGCGGAGCGACGTCTTTCAAGGGGGTCGATTTAACATTCATAGAACATTGATTTGGCTTATAATCCTGCCCTGTATTTAGAACAGGGGTGACCAAACTTGCTTAACGTAAGAGCCGTATAGAATGAGAGCAGGAAGCAGGAAAGGAAGGAAGGACAACACTGATACCGCCGACTTCCAATACCGATTACCGTCTCGACCGAGGAGGAAATCGGGCCGATATAGTTGGCATCTTTGGACACCAGGCTGTGTATTCTGGATGGTAACAGCTATTATGTAGTAAATACCAGAGATCAACCAGGCTTTTCTGCCGGGCACCTAATTCCCGAAGGGAAGAAATATATGGGAGCTTGACATGATGAAGAAGAAGATATTGGATTTATATCCCACCCTCCACTCCGAAGAGTCTCAGAGCGGCTCACAATCTCCTTTACCTTCCCCCCCCCCCACAACAGACACCCTGTGAGGTAGATGAAGATCTTGGATTTATATCCCGCCCTCCACTCTGAAGAGTCTCAGAGCGGCTCACAATCTCCTTTCCCTTCCTCCCCCACAACAGACACCCTGTGAGGTAGATGAAGATATTGGATTTATATCCCGCCCTCCACTCCGAAGAGTCTCAGAGTGGCTCACAATCTCCTTTCCCTTCCTCCCCCACAACAGACACCCTGTGAGGTAGATGAAGATATTGGATTTATATCCCGCCCTCCACTCCGAAGAGTCTCAGAGCGCTCACAATCTCCTTTCCCTTCCTCCCCCACAACAGACACCCTGTGAGGTGGGTGGGGCTGGAGAGGGCTTTTACAGCAGCTGCCCTTTCAAGGAGAACCTCTGCCAGAGCTATGGCTGACCCAAGGCCAGATAAGAGTCTGCACACTTCACCACGACACCAAACAGGGCAAATGAGCTCTAAAAGAAATAGATTTCAGAAGCTCCATTACAGTAACCTGAATTAATTAAGGTAAGGCCACTCTGGGTAAGTCCTGGGGGGAAAAAACAGCTCATAGGGGTTGTCACAGCATGGAATATCATGGCCAAATGGCACTTTTCAAGGACCAGCTGCAGCTGACCTAGCAGCTAACACTAATCGAAAGCGTTAAATCCACAGAAATAAATAAATAAATAAAGGAAGTCCTAGGGTTTTAGGCCCTCTAGGTACGCTGGAACAATTAGCAATGGGTGTGTCAACCTTGATGAGAATAATTCTTTAGATCACCTTGTTGAGATGGATTGACTTCCAGATATCTCTCTGCCCGAGGCAATAAAATTTGTCTCGTGGAACATATCGGGGTGGAGGAATAAGGCTAATGATCATGACTTCATAGAGTATCTCGGATCCTTTGATATTGTTCTTTTACAGGACACTTGGGCTGGAACTCTTTTATTTCTTGAAGGATTTGAATCCTATTCCCTCCCAGCGTCCAGAGCCAGTAATGGAGGTCGCCCCGTGAAGGGTTAACTGCTCTTGTCTCCTCTAATTTTAATTTAAAATCTACTAGCCTTCAAGGAAAAGGAAAGGTCCCCTGGGCAAGCACCAGTCGTTTCCGACTTCGAGGTGACATTGCTTTCACAAGTTTTTCACGGCAGACTTTTTTTACGGGGTGGTTTGCCATTGCCTTCCCCAGTCATCTACGCTTTCCCCCCAGCAATCTGGGTTCTCATTTTACTGACCTCAGAAGGATGGAAGGCTGAGTCAACTTCGAACCGGCTACCTGAAAACCCAGCTTTTGCTGGGGATCGAACTCAGGTCGTGAGCAGAGCTTAGGATTGCAGTACTGCAACTTTAACGACTAGCTCAGACGACTAGCTCAGACAACTAGAGAGGCAGTGGAGACATACTCGGGACGAAGCAATGAGAACATCCTACAGAACATTTATGAAGTCTTATGAGATGGCAGTCAAGGCTGCAAAGAAGAATTACTTTGCAACCAAGATTGCATCTGCAAATTTGCGCCCGGCACAATTGTTTAGAATAATTGGAGACCTCATAACGTTGCCACAAGGCAAACCAAATATTAGAGAATTGGAGATTGGCTGCGAGGCATTTGCGAAATATTTTGCAGATAAAATCTCATTGCTCCGCCAAGACCTGCCTACCACTTTGGAAAGAGTGAGTGAAATTGAGGCTCCGTGCCTGTCTTCGGGTTTGGTACTGGATCACTTCGACCCGCTCAACCTGGAGGAAGTAGATGGGATCCTCTCTGCTGCTCGCCCAACAACATGCGATTTAGACCCTTGCCCCTCTTGGCTGATTAAATCTTGCCAGAGGGAGCTTAGATGTCCTTTACGGGACATCATAAATAGATCCCTCGCAGAGGGGCATTTCCCAACGCCTCTGAAAGAGACGTTGGTTCGCCCTCTCTTAAAAAAATGTACAGCAGACCCGGCCGAATTGGCGAATTATCGACCGATGTCTAATTTACCATTTTTAGGTAAAATTATTGAGCGGGCAGTGGCGTTGCAGCTACAGAGGTTCCTAGATGACGCTTCCGTCCTTGACCCATGCCAGTCTGGTTTCTGACCGGGCCATGGGACGGAGACGGTGCTGGTCGCGTTGGTGGATGACTTCCAGCGGCAACTGGATCGTGGCGGCGTTGCGGTACTGATGTTATTAGACCTGTCGGCGGCATTTGACACAGTCGACCATCAGTTGCTAAGGCACCGCCTCGCCGACATTGGGGTTAGGGGGTTGGCCTTGCAATGGCTCTCCTCCTTCCTCTCAGGTCGGGGACAAAGGGTGGCTATTGGGGGGGAGCGATCCCAGAGACACACACTAGATTGTGGTGTGCCTCAGGGAGCAGTTCTCTCCCCAATGTTGTTCAACATTTATATGCGCCCCCTTGCCCAGATTGCCCGGAGGTTTGGGCTGGGCTGCCATCAATATGCAGATGACACCCAGCTCTATCTACTAATGGACGGCCGACCCGGCTCCGCCCCAGGGAACCTGGATCGAGCTTTACAGGCTGTTGCGACGTGGCTCAGATTGAGTGGGCTGAAGCTGAACCCAGCGAAGACAGAGGTCCTTTGTGTGGGTCGTGGCGCTCCAGGAGGGGAAATAGCTCTCCCAGCCTTCGACCGCGCACCATTGAAACCAGCGCGCCAGGTAAAGAGTCTGGGTGTTTTACTGGAGCCTTCATTATCAATGGAGGCCCAGATAGCAGCCACTGCCAAGTCAGCATTCTTCCACCTGAAGCGGGCAAGGCAGTTGGCCCCTTTCCTGGAGCATCGTGACCTCGCAACAGTGATCCATGCAACGGTCACCTCAAGACTGGACTACTGTAATGCCCTCTACTTGGGGCTACCTTTGTGCCGGACCCGGAAGTTGCAGCTAGTGCAGAACACGGCGGCCAGGCTACTGTTAGGGCTCCCGAAATGGGAGCACATACGACCGGGGCTGCGCGGACTGCACTGGCTGCCAATTATACACCGAGTCCAGTACAAAGTGTTGGTTATTACCTTTAAAGCTTGTATGGCCGAGGACCAGCCTACCTGAGGGACCGTCTCTCCCCATATGAACCCCAGAGGGCACTGAGGTCAGTTGGAAAAAATAAAATGACTATCCCTTGGCCGAGAGAGGTCAAGCTCCAGAACACCAGAGCACGGGCCTTCTCAGCTGCAGCCCCTGCCTTGTGGAATCAGCTTCCGGAGGAGGTGCGGGCCCTGCGGAACCTTGATCAGTTCCGCAGGGCCTGCAAAACTGTCCTCTTCAAACAAGCATACACCAGCTGCTGAATTACTATGAATTAAGGACCCGCCAGCATGGTCCCGTTTCAAGGACCTACATTATCATGGAATTATTAAACTGGCAGACCAGCGTCAGAATGCCACCACTACTGCCAGATTAACTTAAATTAATTTAAATTATGTATTCTTAATTATTAACTGGTTTTTATAATGTTTAAATGCTTTTATTGTTAAACTCAACGTTTTTATTTATTATTGTACATGTATAAAAGGTTGTTAGCCGCCCTGAGCCGCCTAGGTGGGGAGGGCGGGATACAAATAAAATTTATTATTGTATTATTATTATTAACACTCTGCGCCACGGGGCACTTACTAGCTTTCAGGACTGTCCTCCTATTGCCCAAGCTACACCGTTAAATTGTGGGAATCCTTCTTTACTATTACTGAATATCTACAATCCGCCCTCCTCCGACAGATCTGTTATGTCCACACATTGGAGTAGGCTGGCTGCTTACTTAGAACAACTTGAACAACAATTCCCCAATGCAGAAATAATTTTAACTGGAGATTTTAATGCGAGTGTTGGCAATGACATCTTGTCTTTTCTTAGTAATTTGGGATTTGATCAGGATGACCTTTTGCTTTTATTTATTCCTTCCACGAGATGCTCCAAGGATAAATTGTCAAACCCTGCAGGCTTGAATTTAGCACAGTTTTGCACCCAGTTTTACAAAATCTGGCTGAATGGTCTGACATATTTTGATAGGTCACATGAATTTACATATATTTCTCTCAGGGGCTTGTAGTGTTATTGATTATATTTTAATCTCCCTCTCCTTTATGCCTTATGTCTCTTGCTTTATAATCGGAGATCAGACATTTAGTGACCATTTATCCTGATATGTGTCTTCGGTACTAATGGGAATTTCACATCAGCTGTGACTCAGGATGTGGAATTTCTGCCGAAGATTTTTCCATCTCCAGACTTAGACCAAAAGATTCGAAAATTATTGAAATCAAACACCAGTTTGGGCTATAAATCTGCATTTATACATTCCCCCAATCCATTAGAGGCAATACGAATTTATGGGAATTTATTAAATTTCATTACTGAATCCTTAAAACAGGAATCGAGAAGGGTCACATCTAAACAAGTAGTAAAATCCCAAACTGCTTTATGGTTTGATGGAGAATGTAGGAACATAAAAGCTCAGTTACGCTCTATTTATTGTAAATTCCCCAATTTATTGTAAATTCCCCAATTTGCTTACCAGTGGAGTACCAGATACTTAAACACCACTTACACCAGGGGTGTCAAACATGCGGCCTGAGCGCCAAATCAGGCCCCCCTCCTATCGAGCCCCCGAGCAACTGGTCTTGTCTGCTTCCTTCTGCATCTCAACTTGCTTTGCAAGGCTTGCTCAATCGCACAGGAGCTACAGAGCAAAACCTCAATTTTCTCCATTGGTTTATTTATCAGATTTATATCCCACCCTCTCCTGACGTGTTGAGGCTCCTCCCACTCCTGGTCCCTTGGGGAGGGAGGGAAAGAGCCAGAGCTTCCTTTGCCCGGTTCCCTGGATCCCATGGGAGAGATACAAAGAAAGCACCTTTAAGACCAACAAGTGCTAATGTTTTAAGCATGTTTTAATTCAAAAAGAAAAATCTTTAGTCATGTTTGTGTCCTTTAGGTAGTGGAGATATAAACTTTTAAATCTTAAATAAGTACACACATGGCCCGGCCTGGCCCGACAAGGTCTCATTTATGTCAGTTCCGGCCCTCATAACAAATGAGTTTGACACCCTTGAGTTTACACCCTTGACTTATAAAGACTAAAAGGTTGACTTTTAGTAACAAACAATGGGAAGGAAGGAAGGAAATAGATGGGAGGAGGTAAAAAGAAAGCAACTTTAAATGTATTCCCCAAACTGCCAGCTGACTTGGTTTGAAGAAGTGATTTAAAGAGACAGATGCCTTCTCCAGGGCCGTGGGGGCTTCGAGAGCCACAAGATATGCATGAAAGAGCCACATGTGGCTCCAGCTTCCGCCGGGGATCGAACTCAGGTCGTGAGCAGAGCTTAGGACTGCAGTACTGCAGCTTTAACACTCTGCGCCACGGGGCTATTACTAGTCTTCAAGACTGTCCTCCTGTTGCCCAAACTACACGGTTAAATTGTGGGAATCCTTCTTTACCCCTGATTTAGTGGGTCAGGGTATGCCTGAAACTTGAAACTCCTTGCATTGGACAAGAGCGTGGAAGTGATCAGTCTCAGGCGCTTCGTGATTGCAAAAATATTGTGCCATGTTTTGTTTTGTTTTTTGTTTTAAATTGTGTATGGAGTCCCCCAGAAGCTTGACGTATGATCAAGACGAAGGTGGATTTTGGAATGGAATGAGGAACTCTGTCCTGCTGTTTCTGTAACGCATCATTCTGTATGTCCTCTGGAACATGATATTCCACAGGCATCCTGTGTGGGAAGGTTGAAGGAGCTGGGCAAGTTTAGCCTGGAAAGGAGGAGGCTGAGAGGTGATAGGATCACCATCTTCAAGTACCCGAAGGGCTGTCATCTAGAGAATGGGGTGGAATTGTTTTCTGTGGCCCCGGAAGGTGGGGAACCAATGGGTTGAAATTAAATCAGAAGAGTTTCCGGCTCAACATTAGGAAGAATTTCCTGACTGTGAGCGGTTCTTCAGTGGAACAGGCTTCCTCAGGTGGTGGTGGGCTCTCCTTCCTTGGAGGATAAATTTGTTGTTGTTGTTCAATCGTACAGTCGAGTCCGACTCTTTGCGATCCCATGGACAAAGTCACAGTGATCTTGGATCCCAGAACTATCCCCTTCTATTTGACACGGTGTGATGGGGCCGGATGCCATGATCTTAGTTATTTTGATGTTGAGTTTCAAGCCTACTTTTGTGCTTTTCACCCTCAACAAGAGGTTCTTTAGGTCCTCCTCACTTTCTGCCATTAGAGTAGTGTCATCTGCATATCTGAGGTTGTTGATGTTTTTCCCGGCAATCTTAATTCCTGCTTCTGCTTCATCCAGGCCAGCATTCCGCATGATGTACTCTGTATATGAATTAAATAAGCAGGGTGACAATATACATCCTTGTTGAACTCCTTTTCCTATTCTAAACCAATTAGTTGTTCCATATCCTGTTCTGACAGTTGCTTCTTGACCCTTATACAGGTTTCTCAGGAGACATGTGAGGTGGTCTGGTACTCCCATCTCCTAAAGGACTTGCCACAGTTTGTTGTGATCCACACAATCAAAGACTTTAGTATAGTCAGTGAAGCAGAAATAGATGTTTTTCTGATAATCCCATGCTTTCTTCATAATCCCTTGAACGTTGGCAATTTAATCTCTAGTTCCTCTACCTCTCCGAAACCCAGCTTGAATTTCTGGTAGTTCCCGATCTACATACTGCTGAAGCCTAGCTCGTAGGATCTTTAACATGACCTTGCTGGCATGTGAAATGAGTGCAATGGTGCGATAGTTTGAACATTCCTTGGCATTACCCTTCTTTGGGATTGGAATATAAACCGATCTTTTCCAGTCCTGTGGCCACTGTTGCATTTTCCAAATTTGTTGACAATGTGTGCATCACTTTAACAGCATCATCTTTTAGGACTTTGAATAGCTCAACTGGGATACCATCATCTTCGCTCACTTTGTTGTTAGTGATGCTTTCTAAAGCCCATTTGACTTCACTCTCCAGGATGTCTGGCTCAAGGTCTTCAATTTTACTGTCATGGTTGTCCAGGACATTGAGATCCTTCTTATATAATTCTTCTGTGTATTCTTGCCACCTCTTCCTGATCTCTTCTGCTTCTGCAAGGTGCCTACCATTTTTGTCCTTTATCATGGCCATCTTTGCACGAAACGTTCCCTTGATTTCTCCAATTTTCTTGAAGAGATCTCTTGTCCTTCCCATTTTGTTATTTTCCTCTATTGCTTTGCATTGTTCCTTCAGGAAGGCCTCCTTATCTCTCCTTGCTGTTCTCTGGAAATCTGCATTCAGTTGGGTGAATCTTTCCTTTTCACCTTTGCCTTTCGCTTTCCTTCTTTCCTCAGCTATTTATAAAGCCTCATCAGACAGCCACTTTGCTTTCTTGCATTTCTTTTTCTTTGGGATGGTGCTGATTGCTGCCTTCTATACAATGTCACGAACCTCCGTCCATAGTTCTTCAGGCACTCTATCAACTCCAGTTCCTTAAACCTATTCTTCACCTCCACTGTATATTCATAAGAGATGTGATCAAGGTCAGACTTGAATGGCCTAATGGCTTCCCCAGTTTTCTTCAGTTTAAGCCTGAATTTTGCGATGAGTAGCTCATGATCTGAGCCACAGTCAGCTCCAGGTCTTGGTTTTGCTGACTGTAAAGAGCTTCTGCATCTTTGACTGCAGAGTATATAATCAATCTGATTTCTGTGTTGCCCATCAGGTGATGTCCACGTGTAGAGTCGCCTTTTAGGGTGTTGGAAGAGGGTGTTTGCTATGACCAGCTTGTTCTCTTGGCAAAACTCTATTAGCCTTTGCCCGGCTTCATTTTGTTCTCCAAGGCCAAACTCGTCTGTTGTTCCAGTCACCTTTTGACTTCCTACTTTGGCATTCCAGTCCCCTATGATGAGGAGGACATCTTTTTTGGTGTTAGTTCTAGAAGGTGTTGTAGATCTCCATAGAACTGGTCCACTTCAGCCTCTTCTGCATCAGTGGTTGGGGCATAGACTTGGATTACTGTGATGTTGAATGGTTTGCCTTGGATACGGACTGAGATCCTTGTCATTTTTGAGATTGTATCCCATTACTGCCTTCCTCACTCTCTTGTTAACTATAAAGGCCACACCATTTCTTTTATGGGACTCTTGGCCACAATAATAGATGTAGTGATCCTCTGAGTTAAATTCACCCATTCCCATCCATTTTAATTCACTGATTCCCAAGATGTTGATGTTGAGTCTTGCCATCTCTTGTTTGACCACATATAGCTTACCTTGATTCATAGATCTTACATTCCACATTCCGATGCAGTATTGTTCTTTGCAGCATCGGACTGTTCATTCACCATCAGACACTTCCACAGCTGAGCGTCCTTTCGGCTTTGGCCCAGCCGCTTCACTCTTTCTGTGGTTACTTGAATGCTCTTCCCCAGTAGCATATTGGGCACCTTCTGACCTGAGGGGCTCATCTTCCAGCGCCATATCTTTTAGCCTTTTGTTTCTGTTCATGGGGTTTTCTTGGCAAGGATACTGGAGTGGTTTGCCATTTCCTTCTCCAGGATAAATACCTCCCCTTAAATTGACAGGATCCTCATCGTTGTTAGACGGCCATCTAGCCTCTGTTTAAAAACCTCCAAGGAAGGAGAGCCGACCACCTCCCGAGGAAGCCTGTTCCACTGAGGAACTGCTCTAACGTTCAGGAAGTTCTTCCTAATGTTGAGCCGGAAACTCTTTTGATTTAATTTCAGCCCATTGGTTCTGGTTCTACCTTCTGGGGCCACAGAAAACAATTCCACCCCATCCTCTATATGACAGCTGTTCAAGTACTTTAAAATGGTGATCGTATCACCTCTCAGCCTCCCTCCTCTCCAGGCTAAACATGCCCAGCTCCTTCAACCTTTCCTTATAGAACTTGGTCTCCAGACCCCTCACCATCTTCATCGCCCTCCTCTGGACCCGTTCCAGCTTGTCTGTATCTTTCTTAATATGTGGTGCCCGAAACTGAACACAGTACTCCAGGTGAGGTCTTACCAGCACAGAGTAAAGCGATACCATCACTTCATGTGATTTGGGCAGTTGGCTAGATAGTTGGCACAAGCCCCAAGCCAGCTGCTGGCCTCCTTGGGGACAATTTGGGGGGAGAGAGAAACACCGAAAGAGGCCTTGAATCTTTTGCCTTTGAGTCACCTCTCTTTGCATGTTCCGGTCACATGTCTGAAGCTGTTACTTTCATGAGAGTAACTCCTTGTTCAACAAGAGAGTCCTACTATCGGTGGTGAATGAAATCTAACTATTAAAGCTTAAATATTTGTTCACCTTCTAAAGCCAAACATACGCGTGGAGTTCACGGTACCCTCTGGCTGACTCCCGTTCGTGTCTTGCAGGTGGACGAAAAGGCTCTCAAACACATAACGGAAATGGGGTTCAGCAAGGAAGCCGCGAGGCAGGCGCTCATGGACAACGGCAACAACCTCGAAGCTTCGTTGAACTTCCTCCTGAACAGCAATAAGCAGATAAATGTCCAAGGCCCGCCCCTTCGAGGTACAACCGAGCATTGGAGCTTACCATTAAAGAGAATTCCATGCGCCCTATCTCCTGGCGCCCTAGGCAACCACCTGGTTTGCCTAGAGGGTGAGCCAGCCCTGGTCGGGAAACTTCTCGGATAGCTGCTGCTGCTTAGAAATGTTAAATTTCCTAAAACATTGACGGCATGGAGGGGTGAATCCCCAGGGGGAGGGGGGACAGAAATTTTGGGGATTTCAGAGGTAGCCGTGTTGGTTTGCGTCGGAACTGCTCAGTCCAAGTCCGCAAGATTTTCAGGGTGTTGAGCTTTCGAGAGTCAAATTTTTCTCCCTCAGAAATGGAAATACATGCAATTCTTACTGTTCCCCCCTAAACCAATGTTACCGCTTTAACAGCATAACATGCATCATTCCTGACTAACAGCATATAACATTGCAAATATCTGACGAGCTTATGAAATTTAAAAATTATAAATGCCTTAATTTTCCCCAAGGAGGAATTGTATTTGGCAGGAGGCTGCAAGCCGATGCACTCTGCGCTCCCTTAGCCACAGGTACCTTAGTTCCAGCTTGATGCTATTTTCTTCCCTCTCGTTAGAGAGAGCTCGGTTTATTAGATCCAAATCTCATAAAATGAATACATTCTCAACGAAAAGTTCGAAGTTTTCCTCTGAGGCTTTGGCGCAGTATCTACCCCATCTGCTTTGCTGTGCGTTCCCGCTCAAAAAAAGCCGAAGAACTGTGAAGTTAAAACACAAGGAAGTGAGGCTCCCCCCAGCCACGGAAGATAGTTTCAGAAATTAGTCGTGTTGGTCTTTGGCACAGCAGCTAGATTTAAGTTCAGTAGACCTCAGAGGGCAACAAGATTTGGGGAGGCCTAAGCCGTTAAGCACCAGAAGCTTTGTATCTGATGAAGGGGGCTTTGCCTCTCGAAAGCTCATAACCCCAAACAAATCTTGTTGGCCTCTAAGGTGCGGCTGGACTCGAATCCGGCGGTCCCTCCCTTGGCTGCGCTTTGTGGATTTTGAGTCTGGCAGCCAGCCAGACGGGCAGCACAATCAAAGTCCGAGCCTTTTTCCAACAAGCTGCGGTTTCGAGTGCCGATTCCTAACGCTTGGTCAAACAAACCAAGTTGACAGCTTAGTTTAGCACGGAGCAAATGGGTTCTGAATGCAACATAATCCCCTGAATTTATCTGAGAGAGTCCAAGCACTGCCTGCCCAGAGACCAGCTCAAGGGAGCTCGCAAAGTAAAAGCAGTACAGAGAAATCGTAACAGCACTGGTGATATAGGATTTATATCCTGCCCTTCACTCCGAAGAATCTCAGAGCAGCTCACAATCTCCTTTCCCTTCCTCCACCCCACAACAGACACCCTGTGAGGTAGATGAAGATATTGGATTTATATCCCGCCCTCCACTCCAAAGAGTCTCAGAGCAGCTCACAATCTCCTTTCCCTTCCTCCCCCCCAAACGGACACCCTGTGAGGTAGAAGAAGATATTAGATTTATATCCTGCCCTCCACTCCGAAGAATCTCAGAGTGGCTCACAATCTCCTTTCCCTTCCTCCCCCACAACAGACACCCTTTGAGGTAGAAGAAGATATTGGATTTATATCCTGCCCTCCACTCCGAAGAGTCTCAGAGCGGCTCACAATCTCCTTTCCCTTCCTCCCCCACAACAGACACCCTGTGAGGTAGAAGAAGATATTGGATTTATATCTCGCCCTCCACTCCGCGGCTCACAATCTCCTTTCCCTTCCTCCCCCACAACAGACACCCTGTGAGGTAGATGAAGATATTGGATTTATATCCCGCCCTCCACTCTGAAGAGTCTCAGAGCGGCTCACAATTTCCTTTCCCTTCCTCTTCCACAATAGACACCCTGTGAGGTAGAAGAAGATGTTGGATTTATATCCCACCCTCCACTCCGAAGAGTCTCAGAGCGGCTCACAATCTCCTTTCCCTTCCTCCCCCACAATATACACCCTGTGAGGTAGAAGAAGATATTGGATTTATATCCCGCCCTCCACTCCGAAGAGTCTCAGAGTGGCTCACAATCTCCTTTCCCTTCCTCTCCCCACAACAGATACCCTGTGAGGTAGATGAAGATATTGGATTTACATCCCGCCCTCCACTCCGAAGAGTCTCAGAGTGGCTCACAATCTTTTTTCCCTTCCTCCCCCACAACAGACACCCTGTGAGGTAGAAGAAGATATTGGATTTATATCCCGCCCTCCACTCCAAAGAGTCTCAGAGAGGCTCACAATCTCCTTTCCCTTCTGCCCCCCACAACAGACACCCTGTGAGGTGGGTGGGGCTGAGAGGGCTCTCCCAGCAGCTGCCCTTTCAAGGACAGCGTCTCCGAGCGGCCTACAATCTCCTTTACCTTTCTCCCCCACAACAGACACCCTGTGAGGTGGGTGGGGCTGGAGAGGGCTCTCCCAGCAGCTGCCCTTTCAAGGACAGAGTCTCAGAGCGGCCTACAATCTCCTTTACCTTCCTCCCCCACAGCAGACACCCTGTGAGGTGGGTGGGGCTGGAGAGGGCTCTCACAGCAGCTGCCCTTTCAAGGACAACCTCTGCCAGAGCTATGGCTGACCTAAGGCCATTCCAGCAGGTGCAAGTGGAGGAGTGGGGAATCAAACCCGCTTCTCCCAGATAAGAGTCCGCACATTTCACCACTACACCAAACTGGCTCTCACTGGTGTAGACTTAGGCCAGGGACTTCCCAGCGTTTTTGAGCCTGCGGGTACCGTTGGAACTCCAGCACAGGGTGGTGGGAAAAAACTATGAAATAGCTACTGCAGGAGGTAGGGCCCGCCAGAAAATAGCTGCCCAAAGGAGTGGGAAAAAGGAACGGTCCCCTGTCCAAGCACCAGCCATTTCCGATTCTGGGGTGACGTTGCTTTCACAACGTTTTCACAGCAGATTTTTTACAGGGTGGTTTGCCATTGCCTTCCCCAGTCATCTACGTTTTCACCCCAGCAAGCTGGGGGCTCGTTTTACCGATCTCCGAAGGATGGAAGGCTGAGTCAACCTCAAGCTGGCTACCTGAAAACCCAGCTTCCACCGGGTATCGAACAGAGCTTAGTCGGGAGCAGAGCTTAGGACTGCAGTACTGCAGCATTAACACGCTGTTCCACGGGGTTGAGCCAGCCATAAAATATCGGGGAGTAAGCAGCTTGTCAACATTTCAGGTAGAAGCTGTGTCTAACGGGATGCAAGGCTTTTTGTGTGAAAAAAGCCCAGCAGGAACTCGTTTGCATATTAGAACACACCTCTCGATGTCACCATATTTTCACTCAGGGCTCTTTTTCTGGCAGGAGCTCCTCTGCGTATTAGGCCACGCCCCCTGATGTAGCCAATCCTCCAAGAGCTTAGAGGGCTCTTAGTACAGGGCCTACTGTAAGCTCCAGGAGGATTGGCTACATCCGGGGGGGGGGGCATGGCCTAATATGCAGAGGAGCTCCTACAAAAAGAGCCCTGTTTTCACTCATTTGCCTATCAGGCCACACACTCCAACACCAAGCCAGCTGGAATTGCATTACTGCTAAAAAAAAAAAAAAAAAGCCCTGACAGGGCACCTTTTTAAAATCGATACGTTGTTTAAAAACGTTTTCGTGTATACATGCAGCCGTGCAGTTCAGATCCTTGTGCTGCGGTGGCAGCAGCTGCTGAAGCAAAATGTTAAAAATGTGTACAGCCAATCAGAGGTTCTGCTGGCCAAAAGCCCCACCCGGCTCCACCCACTTTTTGAGACACTTGACAGACGCCAGGAAGAGTGTCGGCAAGTGCCAGGGCTTTCCAGGGCACCTTGTTGGGGACCACTGTCTTCGCCTAAGGCCCTTCCAAATCCACCTTCTTCAACCTTCTGCTCAGTGCAGGAAATCCAGCTCCAGGGTGCTGGCAGCAGATTGCTGTCCAACCTCTACTTCGGTATGCCTGGTGGGGGAAAGAAGCCTTCCAATCCTCTTGCTATTTGGCCGTTTTGAAGAGCTGTTTCCCTTTCGTAGGTTCTTCTAGTGCAGGGGTGTCAAACATGCGGCCTGAGGGCCCAATCAGGCCCCTGGAGGGCTCCTATCAGGCCCCCGAGCAACTGGCTGTCATCTGCTTCCTTCTCCCTCTCTTTCGCTTCCTTCTGCATCACAGCTTGCTTTGCTAGCCTTGTTCAATCACACAGGAGCTAGGGAGAAAAACCTCTGTTTTGTCCATTGGTTGAGGCTCCTCCCCTTCCTGATCCCCTCGGAAGTGGGGGAAGAGCCAGAGCTTCCTTTGCCCAGTTCCCTGGATCCCGTGGAAGAAATACAAAGAAAGCCCCTTTAAGACCAACAAGGGCTAATATATTAAGCATGTTTTAAGTTTGTGTCCTTTAAAAATTTTAACTCTGCTTAAAAAGGTAAAACGACTGCAAGCACCAGTCGTTTCCAACTCTGGGGTGACATTGCTTTCACAATGTTTTCACGGCAGACTTTTTACGGGGTGGTTTGCCATTGCCTTCCCCAGTCATCTACGCTTCCCCCCGCCCCTCCCAGCAAGCTGGGGACTCATTTGACCGACCTCAGAAGGATGGAAGGCAGAGTCAACCTTGAGCCGGCTACTTGAACCCAGCTTCTGCCGGGATCGAACTCAGGTCGTGAGCAGAGAGGGGAGAGACGGTGGGTCAGTGGTAGAGCATCTGCTTGGTAAGCAGAAGGGCCCAGGTTCAATCCCTGGCATCTCCAGAAAAGGGTCCAGGCAAATAGGTGTGAAAAAACCTCAGCTTGAGATGTGGAGAACCACTGCCAGTCTGAGTAGATAATACTGACTTTGATGGACCAGGGGTCTGATTCAGTATAAGGCAGCTTCATATGTCCATATGTCCAGAGCTTAGGGCTTCAGTACTGCAGCTTTACCACTTTGCGCCTTGGGGGTATCTCTGCAACATAACCTTAAATAGGTACAAACATGGCGTGGCCCGACATGGCCCAGCCCGGCCCAACAAGGTCTCATTTATGTCAGATCCAGCCCTCATAAGAAGTGAGTTCGACACCCCTGCCCTAGTGGTTACTCAAAATGCCCCATCCTCTAACTTAACTCCTCTAGGCCAGGGTTCTGCGACCTGTGGTTCTGGAGCCAAATGAAACTCAGTATGGAACCAAAAGTTGCTGTCTCTTTAAAAAAAAAAAAAGGCAGAAACTTGGGTTTTAAGGTATATTGAAGGGGCAGATCAGATGCTAAAACAGCCAGTATATGAAAGGATTGGCATTGGAAGATTTTTTTTTTTTAATTGGCGAGTTCTTTTTCTTGCACAAGAGAGCTTGGAACACTCTTCCTATACATATGTATGCTAAAATATATATGTATTGTTTGTTGGCCATTGTAGACACATAATGATTTCAGTGGGGCCAAAAGCTTCTTATATATCTACGTGGGGTGGAATTCTAGTAGGAGCTCCTTTGCATTTCAGGGCACACACCCCTGATGTAGCCAATCCTCTAAGAGCTTACAAGGCTCTTTTTTGTAAGCTCTTGGAGGACTGGCTACATCGGGGAGGGGGGAGAGGAGTGCCCTTGTTTGCAAAAGAGCTTCTGCTAGAATTCTACCCCTGTTCCTACGAAACCCATGCTTGAGAAGAAACAGAGTTATTAACATTTATTGCCATTCTCACCATCATTTCCCAATTCTGACAAGTTTATTGCCTTTTGCTGTTTTCCCACGCAACTTATACTGTCCAGACCAAACTGTTATTCTTTCAATTTGTTAATTTCACTATCTTGCCATTGGATTCTAACTTCATACTATTTTGCATGCTTAGCCACAACCCACAAGCTATATGTAGCACTGCTAACTGTACCCCATTTCGTTTTCTGATGAAGTGTGCTTTTAGTGCATGAAAGCTTAAAAGGTAAAGGTAGTCCCCTCGTTTTCGACTCTGGGGTGATGTCACATCACCACGTTTTCACAGCAGACTTTTTACGGGGTGGTTTGCCACTGCCTTCCCCAGTCGTCTACACTTTCCCCCCCAGCAAGCTGGGTATTCATTTTACCAGACGAAGACCCCAGGATTTATTGTCTTCATTTCAAATGAATATTTCTGGACTTCAGTGTTCATGGAAATTACTCCTGAATATTTTTACTTAGTATTTGTGAAATTCCAATATTAATTTTACGGTGCTTTCCAACCAATTTCAATCATTTCCCATTTTAAGTTAGAATTTAGGATTGATTCCTATAAAATAAATTTAACTTAAAATGGGAAATGTTTGAAATTGGTTGGAAAGCACCCTAAAATTAATATTGGAATTTCACAAATACTAAGTAAAAATATTCAGGAGTAATTTCCGTGAACATTGAGGTCCAGAAATATTCATTTAAGCTCATTCCACTGTTGAAGATGTTATAAAATTGAAACAAAGATAATAAATCCTGGAGTCTTCATCTGGAACAGACCTTGAGCTGAACCACTGCGTGACATCTTTATTCATAATTGCCTAGTGTCAAGTTGTTGTTTAAATTTAATTTTTACCGTTACTCCAGTATTTTTTTGGTTTTATTCATTTTACCAACCTTGGAAGGATGGTGTCAACCTTGAGCCAGCTACCTGAACCCAGCTTCTGCCGGGATCAAACTCAGGGTGTGAGCAGAGAGCTTGGACTGCAGTACTGCAGCTTTACCACTCTGCACCACAGAGCTTTTCACAAGCACGGAAGCTTAAATATTTTTATTTATCGTGTCATCTCCCGGAAGACAGAAATGTAGTTTGCTGGTTGAACTGTAATAACATTTTGAATCGCTTCATCTCCTAGGGCCAGTTTTTATTTGCCTGCGTCTCATTAGTTTATGTGGCTTCTCTCCAGGGAAAGGAAAAGGCAGAGGGCGGATTCGACCAGAGGATGAGGAGGAGATGGGGAACGCCCGGCCTTCAGCTCCAAGCACGTTGTTTGATTTCCTGGAGTCTAAAATGGGTACTCTTGCAGTAGAAGGTATGTATTGACTGGGAGATTCTGCGGGAGCAGCTTGGACCTGAAATTTAATTAGCTTTGTGGGGGAGCGGAGGGAATAGCGTGGATTAATTAATCCAACTGTAGAAGCATTGTTGTTTTTTATGCAATATCAACTCTTGCTTGTAAGCCTCTCCACACATGCAGGTCCCAGGCCTTGGTGGCAGGGCTCTTCGTCCACATATGGAAAGGAAAGGTCCCCTGTCGTTTTCGACTCTGGGGTGACGTTGCTTTCACAACGTTTTCACAGCAGACTGTTTACCGGGTGGTTTGCCATTGCCTTCTCCAGTCTTTTACACTTCCCCCCTGGCAAGCTGGATACTCATTTTACTGACCTCGGAAGGATGGAAGGCTGAGTCAACCTCGAGCCGGCTACCTGAAAACCCAGCTTCCACCGGGGATTGAACTCAGGTCGTGAGCAGAGCTTAGGACTGCAGTGCTGCAGCTTTAACACTGTTCCATGGGGCTCTTAGCAGTCCAAGTGAAGATGGGCACAAAAAAGCCCAACAGGAACTCATTTGCATATTAGGCCACACACCCTCTGATGTCATCATTTAGATAGGTCCAGGAGGGCGGCCGTGTTGGTCCGAAGCAATAGAAAAAAGCAGGAGTCCAGTACCTTGCCTGAAGAAGTGCGCTTAGAGAGCACGCAAAAGCTTGCATTCTGAAGAAAAGTTCGTTGGTCTTAAAGGTGCGCCTTGACTTCTGCTTTGATGTCACCATTGTTTTGCACAGGGCTCTTTTTGTAGAAAAAGCCCAGCAGGTGCTCATTTGCATATTAGGCCACACCCCGCACACCAAGCTGGCCAGAGCCGCGCTCCTGCTCAAAAAAAAGCCCAGGGTGAGCACAGTCTTCAGGTTGATATTTTGCATTCCTAATGACAGCCATCCTGTAGACTATATGTTTTCACCCACAGCTAGTCCAAAGCAAAGCCCACCCAAGTGGGGAGTGGTTGTGTTTGGTGTCCAGGAGGAGAGTGCCATGATTGTTGCCCTAGTGCAGCCTACAGGCTCCTGGAGAAGCCTACCTCAGAGTTGGTAGTGAGCCTACATCTCCCAGGATCCCTTCTGTCCCTCTGATTGGGTGGGCCACAGTTTTGGAGGGAAAACTTGTCCACTGGAAGGGGGTGGGACCTGAGAGGAAAGAATAAAAGCCCTAGCTCGAGTGGGAAGGTTGTTCTCGCTGGAAAGACTGAGCTGAGAAGAGGCTGCTGCAGGATGGTTCCCTCACGGGTGAGTTGGTTTGAAATTAGAAGGAGGGGGAACGCGCGGTTAGTCACTTCAGGGCTTTTGGTTTCTTTATACCGCCTTTATTGTTTTTCAATTTTTCACTCTTGCGCTAAGAATGAAAACTCCACTTGTTTGTTCTTGAACACTTACAATAAACTTATTATTGTTATACTGTGTGGGTCCTCATGCCTCTTTGGTCATGGAGGAAGGCATTTTCTGAGAAGAAAGACGGGTTGGGTGGTTGCTCTGGGTCCTTCCAGGTAGAGCCATACCAGAGCGGTGGCAGTCGGTTAGACGCCCTTCCTGGTTCCCTGCTTGTGACACAGAGAGAAGGATCTGCATGGTGGAGATGAGAATGTTGCAGTTCAGGAGGAGAAAGGTATGGGCTGAGGGCTTCTTTGAGGAGGACTTGAACCCATGAAGCTGCTGTGTACTGCCATCAAAGTCAGTGTTGTCTACTCACTCCCCAGGGTTTCAGACAGCAGTCTTTCCCATCACCTGTTACCTGGTCCTTTCAATCGGAGATGTCGAGGATTGAATCTGGGGCTGTCTGCATGCCAAGCAGATGTTCTGTCACCAAACTGCAGCCCTTCCACTGGGAAGAAGAGGGTATCTGGAACAGAGGGGCAGGGAAAGCTGGCAAAGGCAGAGGGAGGAGAGATTAGAGAAGGAAAGTAAGAAGGTTAATATATTGCTTGATCCTGTAGCTTGAACATGGTCTTGGAGTTCTGGAAGGAAGTAGGGGAAAACACCGACTGTTTCAGCAGCTGTTCTGGACACAAGATGGTACAGAAACACCTTCCTTAACCCTGCACCGTATCCCAAGGACACAGATGTTTAACCTGTGAAAAAGTTAAAGCTTCTTCAGGAACTAATGACTGATGTATTTCGGCTTCTCTTGAAGCTATCCCTCGACAAGTTTCGACATTCAGGGCTTGCCCTGGAAAAACTCCACTGGTCTACATTATGAGGTTCCAGTATGGGTGGGTTGCCTTCTGTAGTTTCTGTGTGCAATACCCCACTATGTTTCAAGTACTTTGGTAAATAACAGGTTTGCAGTATATTTTTTGCAAAAGGCTGAATAATGGTTGATTGTAGGTAACTGCAACGTATGTTTTGTCGCTAGATGCGAAGCAGCAGCTCGATTGCTGTAAGGTGAGCTGAATAAGAAATAGTTTGAAGCCCTGACCCGGTTAACTCAGGCAAGCCCAATCTCAGACGCTAAGCAGGGCCGACTCTGGCAAGCACTTTGATGGGAGACCTCCTTGAAATACCAGAGGCAGGGACGGGCTTTATTCAGCCACCTCTCTAAATATTCTCCATGCCCCCAATAGGGGTCAGTCACCAGAGGTCGCCATGACTTGCAGGTGCACTCACACACACTCTCTCTCTCTCACACACACAAATACCAAAAAAGGAAGAGAGTTTGGAGCACATTAAGTAATATTTGTTCTGTGTGTCTAGATCAGGGGTGTCAAACATGCAGTCTGGGGGCCGAATCAGGCCCCCGGAGGGCTCCTATCAGGCCCCCGAACAACTGGCTGTCATCTGCTCCCTTCTCCCTCTCTCTTGCTTCCTTCTGCATAACAATTTGCTATGCAAGGCTTCCTCAATTGCACAGGAGCTAGAGAGCAAATCCTCTGTTTTCTCCATTGGCTGTTGTGAGCAGAGCTTAGGACTGCAGTACTGCAGCTTTACCACTCTGCGCCATGGGGCTCTTACAAAAAGCTGCAGTCCTGCAGCCCACGCTCTGCCCACCTGTTCAATCCTGGTGGAACCTGGGTTCAGGCAGCCATCCCAAGATTGACTCAGCCTTCCATCCATTGAGGAGGGATGGTGGCTCAGTGGTAGAGCATCTGCTTGGTAAGCAGAAGGGCCCAGGTTCAATCCCTGGCATCTCCAAAAAAGGGTCCAGACAAATAGGTGGGAAAAACCTCAGCTTGAGGCCCTGGAGAACTGCTGCCAGTCTGAGTAGACAATACTGACTTTGATGGACCAAGGGTCTGATTCAGTATAAGGCAGCTTCATATGTACAAGTGATCTTGTTGGATCTCACTAGGAATTGGAAGTAAAATTCCTTTTTTCCTCCTGTCTTCCATTCATTCCTTAGTTTTGTGAAAGTGTCTTTGTCTTGGGGTAGATAGAACAAGCTAAGGGAGCGAGGGACCTGAATTTGTCACGTAACTACCTCAGACCTGGTTGACTTTTGGCAAAGGCTGCAGTCGCATAAAAATGAAAGGTGCAGAGCCCAAGTAGATCCTTGACTTTCATTGAAGTGATTGAAGTTCCAGGTGGGTAGATTCAATGTAAGGTTTGGAGAAACTTCAGAAGGAGTTCAGCTGTAGAACCGGCCTGGTGGGATGTCCCTCACTGCATGTCTTTGAAACGGGGACTGGACAGCCATAAGTCATGATCATTCAATAATTAAAAAAAAAAAAATTCCTGTGCTGACCATGGGGTTAGGTTAGATCAGGGGTAGCCAAACTCTCCTAATATAAGAGCCGCATAGAATAAATATCAGATGTTTGAGAGCTACAGGGAATGAGCATCAGATGTTTGAGAACCACAAGCAAGGAAGGAAGATGGGGAAGGGAGGAGGAACAGGTAGAAAGAAAGCAACTAACTTTAAATGCATTCTCCAAGCCAGCCAATAGGGCAGTGGGGGCTTCAAGAGCCACACGTGGCTCCCCAAACTCTGGCTTACTTAGACTTCACCACAAAATCTCCAGGAATTTCCCACCAGCCTGGAGCTGGCACTGTAGTCAGGACTGAGCCCTATGAGTTCTCCCTCAAAGGCCAAAATAGGCCTGGAAAGGGCCTTCTGTCCCCTTCCCCCCACCTGTTACTGACAGAACCAAGTTTGGTTGACTTTTACTGATAAATGCGTGCTTCGTTGCCTAGCAACAGCCACTGCCTATCAACTTCCCCAGTGGCCCAGCAGGCAGGAGAGAGGCATGTACTCAACCAATGGGAGGTAAGTACAGTTGACTGGCTGTTGATGTGCCAATGGCTGATTTTGCACGCTCACGGGCCAGTGGTAGAGCTGGAAAGTCCCAGCACTCAGGGCTGCGAAAGTATTCCAATTACTGCTAATTGGGGAATCTGAGTAGTTTTTCTACATCCATTATCAACGTATTCCATACAGACAGCCGACTGCCCTCTTTTGTGGCTTGCTCACATGTATTGAGTCCCCTCCCCCATTTTCTTTGCAAATGACAGTTCTATACCAGTGGTGAGCCGGAGTGGAACTTTAACCACCGTGACATGTTATTTCTATGCCAGATGGATAACCTCATTTCGGTTTCCTAATTGAATGCCTCAAGTGCTTTAACCGCCCCTCGTTTGATACAAATTAGTTGTTTCACTAATTGGCTCGTGCGTTTTGTTTTGTTTTTAATTTCTAGAACCAAAGTCACAGATACCATCGCTGCATCAGGGACAGCACAGAGCACCAAACACCGAGCAGAACGGCATCAAAGGTTATAACCATCAGAGACATGCTCCTCGTAACGACCGACAGCCGAGGAGCGAGAAGCCCCCTCGTTTTCAGCGAGAGAGCCAGAGTTTGAGGCACGGTGGGGAAGGGGGCGGGCTGCTAAGAGCCAAAGCTTCTGAAAGGCAGAATTCCTTGGGTCCCGACCAGTGGACCGAAGACAGAAACAAGTGCGATAGACTTTATCCACGGAAAGACCTTGCGTACCCTACGGCGGTCCACCCCGGGGACTTTCCTTTCAAGCGGAGGGACAACAACCCGGTGCAAAACAGACAAGGGAAAGTGGGATCGTTCATGGAAATGAAAGACAACGCCGCTGTTCAAGATCCACCTGAAAACAACAACCAGAAACCCGGAAGTCGGGAAAGTCAGATGCATCCGCCCGACAGTTTCTACGATAGGAAAACGCTAATGCTAGCCAACGAAACATTGACCGCCCTGAAAAACGAGCAGCGCTTTGGTATGAACGTGGAGTATCAAAACCCTGTTAGAACTGATCGTTTTAGCAATATCCCGAACGGCGATCTGGAACATTTTCAGAAAGGAAGGAGGGTTGGACCTATTAAATTGCCTACGCCCAACATGGCTACATCATTTGACGTGAAAATGTATTATGATACTGGACCCAAGAAGAGATCTGGGCCCATTAAGCCAGAAAAAATGTTTGAAACCTGTACTTCGGGGGAGTATGGAAAAAGCTGGCAGCCGGGGGACGAATGCTTTGCCCTGTACTGGGAAGATAACAAGGTATGTCCGGTTTGAAACAAAAAATAACAGACGATACTTTATTCAGTGGTCGAACGAATGCTCAGTTTGGTCATCGGGAAGACTGACATTCTCTGACAAATGAATTGCTCCTTGGTCTGTTGCTACCTTATACTGCCTTGGAAGCAAGTAGTGCTTAGGAACTGGGATGTGTCCAATTTACAGGTTTCTAAAATCTCTAATACTGCATGTTCAGGGATATTTTTTAAAAGGTGAAGGTAGTCCCCTGTGCAAGCACCAGTCGTTTCCGACTCTGGGGTGACGTCGCATCATGCTGTTTTCAGACTTTTTACGGGGTGGTTTGCCATTGCCTTCCCCAGTCATCTACACTCCCCCCCCCCAGCAAACTGGGTACTCCTTTTACCAACCTCAGAAGGATAGAACCGGCTAGCTGAACCCAGCTTCCACTGGGATTGAACTCAGGTCGTGAGCAGAGCTTGGATTGCAGTACTGCAGTTTACCACTCTGCACCACAGGGCTCCTTCAGGGATATAAGATGCCCTTTAAAAATGTAATTGGCCTGCTAAGAGCAGATCAGGTGTGTGGGAGAGGCTTACTAAATTATTCAGTTGGTTAGCTTGAAGGAAAACGAGCAGGCATTTGGTTTTCTCAATGGACCAAGCAAGGCTGGGGACGTCTTAGCTCATCTTATGATCTTCGATAAGAACACAGGAAAAGCCATGTTGGATCGGGCCAATGGCCCATCCAGTCCAACACTGTGTATCACACAGTGGCCAAAAAAACAGGAGCCATCAGGAGGTACACCAGTGGGGCCAGGACACTAGAAGCCTTCCCACTTTTGCTCCCCAAGCACCAAGAATACAGAGCATCACTTGCCCCAGACAGAGTTCCAACAATACCCTGGGGCTAATAGCCACTGATGGACCTCTGCTCCACGGATGGACCTATGCTGGTGTAGTTGTTAGGACTGGAGGAGGGTCTGGGCGACCCAGGATTCAATCCCCTCTCTTCCATGGAACTTCTCTGGGATCCCTTTCTCAGTCTCATCTACTTCACTTTATAAAAACAAATCCGAGGATGGTAGAGTGTTGTAAACTGCTTTGGGAGGGACGGTAGAGCATCTGCTTGGGAAGCAGAAGGTCCCAGGTTCAATCCCCGGCATCTCCAACTAAAAAGGGTCCAGGCAAGTAGGCGTGAAAAACCTCCGCTTGAGACCCTGGAGAGCCACTAAAGGGGAGGGATGGTGGCTCAGTGGTAGAGCATCTGCTTGGTAAGCAGAAGGTCCCAGGTTCAATCCCCAGCATCTCCAACTAAAAAGGGTCCAGGCAAGTAGGCGTGAAAAACCTCCGCTTGAGACCCTGGAGAGCCACTGCCAGTCTGAGAGGACAATACTGACTTTGATGGACCAAGGAGGGTCTCATTCAGTATAAGGCCGCTTCATAAGTTCATATGTCCCTATTAGGGAGGAAAGGGGATATAAATCTCTAAATAAATAACATATTCACCTAGAAACCACAGCTATGTATTTTAGTAGTGCAGAAAATGTAAGATGCTGGGAAGAGAATGAGCAAATCTCTTGAATCCTAGCCTAATTTTTTTTCACTGTCAAATCACAGCTGAGTTTTGGCCACCCCATAGTATTTCCAGGGCAAGAGTTGCTCTGCGTTGGTTTGCCATTGCCGGCCTCCTGATCACAACCTCTTGATGTCTCTCATCTAAATACTAGCTAGGGTTGACCATGCTTCGCTTCCAGTATCTGACAAAATGAAGCTAGCTTGGACTATCTGGGTCAGGGCTAATGCCCTAAAATAAAAAGGTAAAAGTCCCCTGTGCAAGCACCAGTCGTTTCCAGCTCTGGGGTGACGTTGCTTTCACAACGTTTTCACGGCAGACTTTTTATGGAGTGGTTTGCCATTGCCTTCCCCAGTCATCTGCACTTTCCCCCCAGCAAGCTGGGGACTCATTTTACCGACCTCGGAAGGATGAACATATGAAGCTGCCTTCTACTGAATCAGACCCTTGGTCCATCAACGTCAGCATTGTCTACTCAGACTGGCAGCGGCTCTCCAGGGTCTCAAGCTGAGGTTTTTCCCACCTATTTGCCTGGACCCTTTTTTGGAGATGCCGGGGATTGAACCTGGGCCCTTCTGCTTACCAAGCAGATGCTCTACCACTGAGCCACCATCCCTCCTCAATGGATGGAAGGCTGAGTCAATCTTGGGATGGCTGCCTGAACCCAGGTTCCACCAGGATTGAACAGGTGGGCAGAGCGTGGGCTGCAGGACTGCAGCTTTTTGTAAGAGCCCCATGGCGCAGAGTGGTAAAGCTGCAGTACTGCAGTCCTAAGCTCTGCTCACAACCTGAGTTCGATCCCGGCAAAAGCTGGGTTTAGGTAGTTGGCTCAAGGTTGACTCAGCCTTCCATCCTTCCAAGGTCGGTCAAATGAGTCGCCAGCTTGCTGGGCGGAAAGTGTAGATGACTGGGGAAGGCAATGGCAAACCTCCCCATAAAAAAGTCTGTCGTGATGCGGCGTCACCCCAGAATTGAAAACGACTGGTGCTTGCACAGGGGGCTACCTTTACCTTTTTACTGCAGCTTTACCACTCTGCGCCACGAGGCTCCTAATACCCTAAAATAGGTTCATTAACATCCATTTTTGAGCTACCATGAGCTAACAACTTCTTTCTTAGGTTATTTCTGTCTTAATACCCTAAAATAGTAAGACAGAAATAACCTAAGAATGAAGGTGTTAGCTCAAAAATGGTTGTTAATGAACCTATGGATAAAAATTTTTGTTGTACAGGAGATTACTTGGATAAAAGATGTTTTAAAAGAGGAAGTGTGATCTCCGACATGATCTGCTTACTTCCTACTGGGGCATGGGAATTCCTAATTCCGTTTCGCAGTTCATGCATTGGATGTCAGTAGCGTGGCGCAGAGTGGCAAAGTTGCAGTACTGCAGCCGGAGCCCTCTGCTTATGACCTGAGTTCGATCCCAGCAGCAGCTCATTCAGGTAGCCGACTCCAGGTTGACTCAGCCTTCCATCCTTCCGAGGTCAGTCAAATGAGTCCCCAGCTTGCTGGGGGGAAAGGGTAGATGACTGGGGAAGGCAATGGCAAACCACCTCGTAAAAAGTCTGCCGTGAAAACGTTGTGAAAGCAGCGTCACCCCAGAGTCAGAAACGACTGGTGCTTGCACAGGGGACTACCTTTAGCTTTACCTTTTAGTGTGGTATTGTTTGACCCCTCATTTACGACGCATGGATCCTAACAGGTTTTGTCTCTTCCAGTTTTATCGGGCAAAAATCGAAGCGCTTCACTCCTCCGGGACGACCGCCGTTGTTAAGTTCTGCGATTATGGAAACTATGAAGAGGTGTTACTAAGCAACATCAGGCCTATTCAAGCTGACACCTGGGTACGTGACAATACATTGTATACAAAGAGATAAAAAGTGCATAGTTCTTGCGAACAAGGAAGCCATAAACAGATGACTGGTAATCGCGCAAGGGGTTTTGAAGTAAAAGCCTGAAGAGAAGAATGCTAGAACTGACTTTAGACCTTCTTTATTACATATCCATCTATAACGATGCCTTAAAAGATGCACGGGGGGTCTTACACTCATGTAATAATAAAAAGAAAAAAATTGTAAAAAAAATTTCCGGCAATCTATTCCTGAGTTGTTAGCTAAGTAATGTTTATATGAAAAACTGATGGTATACTTTTTAAATTTACCCTGTTGTATCAAATTAAGGATTCAGATTGACTGCTTCCATATGGCTTTGTTTACATTTAGGGTATAATGAATTCATAAGATTTAAATCCCCAAGGTTTTAAAAAAGCCAACAAAATTCTGTATGTACAGCTAAAATGTTTCTACGGTTGTTTTACATGTGCTTATTGCTTTGAAATTGCTATATTGCCTAGGTATAATTATCAAAGACCTAAAGTGCTTCGTAGGAGCGTCCTTCTGAAAGGTCTCACGAGCGCAAAGATCTCTTTGGGTCTGGAGAACGGCTGCAGAAATATTTTTGTAATCGGCTTCATAAAACTTCAATTTTGTCTTAATGGGGGGCTGTCTACGAAATGCGGGGTTTCATCCAGCCCTGTTCTTCAGAGTGAACGCTCAGACTGGCTTTTGCATCTTTTAAGATTCACCTCAGAACTATTTTGCGTGCATTTCAACAGGCCAGTAGGGGAAAAAAATCTCCCATGTATTTCTACCCTTTTTATGACTTATTACCACAGTCCAAGTAGCAATTACCAGAACCCCTGCTTATGTGCTTCTCTGTTATCATATGAGGTCAGGAAGACACATATACTGTAATTGCCGTGTTTGTGAATGTACTCTGATTTCAACATACTGCGGTAGCTTGATCACAAGGAAGAAAAAAAAATTCTTCTACTGCCTCTCCGTTTGTACAAGCCGCTAGTTGAAGGGAATAGGCCTAATCTAGGCAACGCCAAACACTAAGGACTCTGACAGGCCTTTTGACACAGTTCCTGGTGCAGCGATGGAAGAACTTCAGAGGCCCCGAACGTGATGAAATCGGAGCATTTGCGGGGGGAAATAATTAGCCCACTCAGTCACAGTAATAACAGGTGTATGGCAATAATGCACAGGGCTAGAAGCCCTGCATCTGCACGGTACATTATATTACTCAAAGGCTGCGATCGCGCACACACAAAATAATTTACTTTCAATCCACTTTCAGTGCCCTTTCCAACTGGATTTCACGGTGCGAACTGGCAAAACCCAGTTGGAAAGGGCACTGAAAAAGAGCCGATTAGTGTGTGTAACCACAGCCAGACCGATTTCACACTAGGGCTTGTTCCGAGTGGAGAGCCCTTTTGCTCCCGGCGCTTCTTTCCGTTCTCGAACAAGTTGCTCTGGAGCTGCGAGTTGCTGCGGCGCTCTTCCGCAGCAAGCAAGATCCTCTTCCGAGTGGTTTCAGCCTGTCGCAGGAGAACGGCACGCAAACTCGCAGCTCCGGGGCAACTTGTGCGAAAATGGAGAGAAGCCCCAGAAGCAAAAGGGCTTTCCACCCGGAACAAGCCTCGTGTGAAATCGAGTCTCTAAGAATAGGAGGGGGATGTGGGGGGGAAGGCTAAAGAGGTTAGAGTAAGAGACTGAAGAAAGGACTTCTACCCAGCCATTTGAGCAGGACATAGACAGATCCACACGTCCTGGAAAGGGATAGTTCAAAAGGGGGAAGAACAACAGTAAGGCTGTGGTTACATACTTGACCCTTAGAGCCCGTAGCAAAGCAGGGCGTGAGCACAAGTCATACCCACCAAGCACCCACTGCCAGTGTCCCAATCAGGAGTCCGGGTTGAGAAACGGAGGTACAATCGACCAAAGGAGTGCCTGCCGATGACTCCCAGAATCGCCTACTTTGGGGACAGGTTTTGGCTTCAGGCATAAGGCAGCGGAGGGAAAGATTCATTGTCTTGACGTGGAGCGCGGGAAAGAGGATCTGGGTGCGCGGAGGGATATGCGCCTGGTTTGGTGAGTGGAAGGTGAAGAGACAGGTCTTATTTGGAACATTTCCAAGTTTCCGGGCGGGGTAGAGGCGTGTCGGGAGCAGAATGATTTACCTCACTGAGCTGGGACCTTCCAAGGGAATTCCAGCCGGTCTGTATAAACTCTGAACGAGGAGCCTTTAATTAGAGAATGCCAGTGCATACCGGTTGGTAGCAATATTAATGTAGCTGGATTATTCTGGGTCTCAAAGTACCGTATTTTTCGCACCATAAGGCGCTCCGGAGGATAGGATGCACCTTCCTCCTGGGGGGCGATCCGCTGCCTCTTCCTCTGATCCGGCGCTTCCCCCGCGCCTGCCTGCCTGGCTTCATCTTCTTCAGGCAAGCGCTGGGATCGCTCCACGTGGCCCCAGCACTTCGCAAGCGCCGGCTGCGGAGGGGGCAGCGTGCTTCCTCCTTGCCTGTGTGCCTGGCTTCAGCTGTGATGTTTAAAGCAAGCGCTGGGATCGGAGGGGGGAGGGAGTGATCCCAGCGCTTGCTTTAAACATCACAGCTGAAGCCAGGCACACAGGCAAGGAGGAAGCACCCGCCCCCTCCGCAAACCCAGCGCTTTGTGAGCGCCGGCTGTGGAGAGGGCAGCGTGCTTCCTACTTCCCTGTGTGTCTGCCTTCAGCTGTGATGTTTAAAGCAAGCGCTGGGATCGCTCCCTCCCCCCTCCGATCCCAGCGCTTGCTTTAAACATCACAGCTGAAGCCAGGCACACAGGCAAGGAGGAAGCACGCTGCCCCCTCCGCAGCCGGCGCTTGCGAAGCGCTGGGTTTGCGGTGGGGCCACGTGGAGCGATCCCAGCGCTTGCCTGAAGAAGATGGAGCCAGGCAGGCAGGCGCGGGAGGAGCGCCGGATTGGAGGAAGGGGCAGCAGATCCCCCCCCCCGAAGGTACGTACCTTCGGACCATAAGACGCACACACTTTCCCCCTCACTTTTGTTTGGGGGGGGGGGGAAGTGCGTCTTATGGTCTGAAAAATATGGTACCTTGATTAGTTGCTGCAGAGGTCCTGATGCGTGTCTCATGGGCTAGGTAGACGGAACAGCGCGTTTCCCTTTGCTCCCGTCGGGTGTGGCGATGAGATAACAGTGGATGATTCCTGATCCTGCCCTATTTCTGCTGGCTCTCAGCCTTTGTATCGTAGATGTTCCAAAACTCTGCTTGGCCCTTGTATGACAGTGAGAAGAAATAGTCTTGATAGCGTTACCTTTCTAGGTGAACCATATAACCGGAGGGGGAGCCTGGCTGGCTCGTGGGTGTTGGCGAGGTAGGCGGCCCCCTAGGGCACCGCTGGGCAAGGGAAGCTGCGCTTGGAGGAGAATGTGCCCCGTCGGGCTGTTCTTGCCTTGAAGGCGAGAGCAGCCGGGTGAGGTGTTGGCACGGCTTCTCTGAGCTCGGAGGAAACCACGAAGCGTCGGCACAGCTTACCTGCAGCCCCCGCTTTGCCTTCCCGAGTCCACCTGAGCAGGGGCTGTGGGCGACTGCACCTGCACAGTGTGCCCTTCGTGTGCCTCTGAGAGTGCACTGAGCAAGTGCAGCTTGCCCGGAGCCTGCCCAGCCCTCCCCTCCCCTGCCACGCCACTGCACCTGCCCTCCCCATGGGCAGGGTTGTGGGGGGGGGGCAGGTGCGGGCCTGGGGCGCCCAAGGCCCTAGCCCTGGGCTCGAGGAGGAGTTTGCAGATCAGATATCCGGAGCCTCGCCTCCATGAGTGCATTTCCAGTCAGGGCTCGGACGCTATGGAACCCAGCCGGATTCAGGACTTGGTACAGGTCCCACCCCGCTATTGCGTCAAGCCCATTGCGTGCTCATTGTAGATAAGAGGGAATAGTGGTGGATGTTCCCAGAAACCTGTCTTCAGGCTGCAGCACATGCTCTCTGCAGCATCCAGGGATGGAGCGCACCATCGGGAATCCCCCACCCTGTTTTTTGGGCAGATGGGATTTATTTGGTCACGTCATTCCCAGCAGAGAAAGGCTGCGGGAGCCCACCAAACGCAGTGGTTCTTGTGGCTGCTTATTTGGTATGGAGGTGCAGCCGTTCGGATCAGTGCAGTATTTATCCAGCGGCAGCCAAGTTGTGCCCTGTCACCCTCAGGACTCCCCCCTCCCTGGTGCCCTTTTGCTTGCGTTGGCTGCTGTAGCTGTACCTAGCCCGTGTTCTTCCTTGCAACACTGTGGGCGTGCACACATGCAGGCATTTGTAGTGTCTTAAGGAAACACAGCAGATGGGAGCTAGACCAGTGTGGATTATAGTAAAATGCTGGGCATAGTGGAAAGGGCAGGCTAGCAGAAGGGAGGTGGTTATCAGCAGTCGTTCAGAAATGCACGTGTGGTCTGATACGAGTTCCATTTGCCATCAGTGTCTTGCAACACTGCGGACATGCCTGCGTACACGCATTTGCAGTGTCAATGGCTGATGCTTATGCTGTCACAGAGCACCCATCTTTTGGTGGCACAGCGCACACCATTGGCTGAACTCAAGAAACGCAGGGGCCAGAACCAAAAGTATGAAATAGCGCTCTCAGGATTTTAGATACGGCATAAATCTCTCTCTCACAATAGCCGACCGATGTACTCTGGAAGCAGCGATCAACAGAAGCAGTGTCTTTTTCTGTAGTTGCATTGTTCTGTTCTACCCACAGGCATACGGTCAAAGTGGGGGTCCTCAGTTTTCCTGGGATGGAGTCATCTACCTTTTGTCAGAAGCCAACAAAAGGTCTTAATTCTTTGGAGCTGTGCAGGTTCTGAATCTCGGTCCAGCTCTCGCTCACGGTTCTTCACTCTGCCTCGTTTCTTGATGGCAAAACAGCATTCGTCGCCTAATGCCAAAGCTTTTGGTACAATCCCAGCAGCCCAGTTCTCCTGCGGTCAGTGCTTTTCACGCCACAAAATAAACGAAAGGGCTACATAGATGTCATTTTAAAAAGTAATAGGTGGGAAGTTTTCTCTTAGTCCTTGCGGTGTAGGTACACTGATCTTCCAGAGGAAAATTAATTTAGGTTTTAAAAGCTTTCACCTCCCACTGTTTAATGATTGTTTGACCTTGGGTATAAAAACTTGGCTCTCTCTATATACGTGTAATCTGCCGTTTTGCTTAATGGAGGGATGATCGCAAAATAAAGGTATATGATCGATGCGAGAAACCAGCCCCCCCCCCCAATAAAATCCCATCAGAGAAAACGCCCCTCCCTCTCCTTCGACATTTAAAATGGAAAAGCATGCAATGTTCAGAGACTTCAGATTAAATTAAGTCTGTTCTGTAGAAATATAAAATAAAAACACGAGAATGAAACCTGAAGTGTTGGCCCGTGTTTCTCCAATTTCCAGAAGTCCGTCTTTTATAAAGGCTTCATTCTTGTCAGCACCTGGTTTCCATGTCGCAACCCACCTGTTCCTCTCCCCAGGTATCTCTTCACCGTTTGGCTTCACTTCCAGAGGTAGGATTTCAACATCTGATATGACTAGGGGTGGGATTCCAGCGGGAGCCGCTTTGCATATTAGGCCACACCCCCTGATGTAGCCCAATCCTCCAAGAGCTTGCAAGGCTCTTTTTCGTAAATTCTTGGAGGATTGGCTACATCAGGGGGTGTGGCCTAATACGCAAAGGAGCTCCTGCTAGAATTCTACCCCTGGAGATGACGCCAGTTTTGAGGCAAGGATGGGTTCTGTGAGTCCTGTAGAAGCCTCCAAGTACTGCCAAAGGAGGAGTGCTACAGCAATAGGTACCATCGCTGCTTACCTCTTGCACCTGTCAACTGTTGGCATATTTCCTGGCTTAGGTACTACAAAGAAGTCACTTGTGCACCAGCTGCTCCCAGGCCTCGATTCCTGTTCCGTTTGTTCACTACCAGTGGTTTTTACTGTATCCTTGAGCAAATGGAAGCTTGAGTGGAAGAGGAATCATGCTCCATGGCAGAGCACACATGGAACTGATTCATAGGACCAGTGCCTCTATCTTTACAATATGCGTGTACGTCCATACATCTGTTAAGGAGCCTCTTTTCATTGCTTTGGGAGCATGTGCTGTTAAGGGGATTTCTTTGCGGTGGGAGCATGCTGTAAGACAGGACATAAGAACATAAGAGAAGCCATGTTGGATCAGGCCAATGGCTCATCCAGTCCAACACTCTGTGTCACATAAGAACATAAGAGAAGCCCTGTTGGATCAGGCCAATGGCTCATCCAGTCCAACACTCTGTGTCACATAAGAACATAAGAGAAGCCATGTTGGATCAGGCCAATGGCTCATCCAGTCCAACACTCTGTGTCACATAAGAACATAAGAGAAGCCATGTTGGATCAGGCCAATGGCTCATCCAGTCCAACACTCTGTGTCACATAAGAACATAAGAGAAGCCCTGTTGGATCAGGTCAGTGGCTCATCCAGTCCAACACTCTGTGTCACATAAGAACATAAGAGAAGCCATGTTGGATCAGGCCAATGGCTCATCCAGTCCAACACTCTGTGTCACATAAGAACATAAGAGAAGCCATGTTGGATCAGGCCAATGGCTCATCCAGTCCAACACTCTGTGTCACATAAGAACATAAGAGAAGCCCTGTTGGATCAGGTCAGTGGCTCATCCAGTCCAACACTCTGTGTCACATAAGAACATAAGAGAAGCCATGTTGGATCAGGCCAATGGCTCATCCAGTCCAACACTCTGTGTCACATAAGAACATAAGAGAAGCCCTGTTGGATCAGGTCAGTGGCTCATCCAGTCCAACACTCTGTGTCACATAAGAACATAAGAGAAGCCATGTTGGATCAGGCCAATGGCTCATCCAGTCCAACACTCTGTGTCACATAAGAACATAAGAGAAGCCATGTTGGATCAGGCCAATGGCTCATCCAGTCCAACACTCTGTGTCACATAAGAACATAAGAGAAGCCATGTTGGATCAGGCCAATGGCTCATCCAGTCCAACACTCTGTGTCACATAAGAACATAAGAGAAGCCCTGTTGGATCAGGCCAATGGCTCATCCAGTCCAACACTCTGTGTCACATAAGAACATAAGAGAAGCCATGTTGGATCAGGCCAGTGGCCCATCCAGTCCAGCACTCTGTGTCACATGAGAACATAAGAGGAGCCATGTTGGATCAGGCCAGTGGCCTATCCAGTCCAACACTCTGTGTCACACAGTGGCCAAAAAAACCCAGGTGCTATCAGGAGGTCCACCAGTGGGAACAGGACACTAGAAACCCTCCCACTGTTGCTCCCTCCCTCCAGCACCAAGAATACAGAGCATCACTGCCCCAGACATAAGATAAGCCATGTTGGATCAGGCCAATGGCCCAACCAGTCCAAAACTCTGTGTCACACAGTGGCCAAAAACCCCCAGGTGCCATCAGGAGGTCCACCAGTGGGGCCAGGACACTAGAAACCCTCCCACTGTTGCCCTCCACCCCAAGCACCCAGAATACAGAGCATCACTGCCCCAGACAGAGAGTTCCATTTATACCTTGTGGCTAATAGCCACTGATAGAACCTCTGCTCCATATATTTATCCAATCCCTTCTTGAAGCTTGTTTATGCTTGTAGCTGCCGCCACCTCCTGTGGCAGCGAATTCCACGTGTTAATCATTCTTTGGGTGAAGATGGACTTCCTTTTATCCATTCTAATCTGACTGCTCAGCAGTTCGATTGAGTGAAACTTTTGGGGCCTGTGGACACATTGGGAATTTAAAGAGGGGAATAATGAGTGCATCCCCAAAATGGCTTCTGTAGGACATCAGAACATAAGAGAAGCCATGTTGGATCAGGCCAGTGCTAATAGCCACTGATGGACCTCTGCTCCATATTTTTATCTAACCCCCTCTTGAAGCTGTCTATGCTTGTAGCCGCCACCACCTCCTGTGGCAGTGAATTCCACGTGTTAATCACCCTTTGGGTGAAGAAGTACTTCAAACCTCAAATTCCTTCTCAGGAGGCAGGACAAAATGGAATACCTCCCTCCTCACACCTTCTGGGAGGAAGGAAGACCAAGAGAGGAAGTGGAACCACACACTGGCTAAGGAGAGGCCAAGTGCTTACCAGTCATGCTGATCATCCAGTGACAAACTCTTTAATTGGAATGTGGGCAGCATATAGCAAGCCTTGCCTTACAGTGGCCCCACCTACTTTCAGAAAAGCTTGGTAGACACCAGTGTTCTCTCTAAGCTGTGTAAGTGTGAGCTAGCTCACAGATTTTTGGCCTCCGGCTTACGCATTTTTGTCTTAGCTCAGGAAGAATAGCCCCAGGGCAAACTAATTTATGCAGTGCTCACAACTTTAGTACCCGTAGCTCACAAAGTAGAATTTTTGCTCGCAAGACGCCATGACTTACAGGGTAGGCACCAAGGGAAGTACTGGCATAGCACCCTGATGGAAGATGTGCCCCACCTGCAAGTCAAACACTGCTGCTCTGCATCATCGGAGCAAATGCGGCACTTGGAAACTGAATACAGTTAGATCTGTGCAGCCCTGACCTGTCTAGCCCGTTCTTCTCAGAGGAAGGCAATGGCAAACCGTCTCTGAACATCTCCTGCCTGGGAAACCCTACAGGTGGCCTTAAGTCAGCTGCGTTTCGACAGCACTTCTTCCCACAGCCACCAAATCCATACATGGATTAAGTTGCTTTGGAAGAAATTTCAGTAAACTAAATGTTGTCATAAGAAGATAAGAGAAGCCATGGTGGATCAGGGCAATGGCCCATCCAGCCCAGCACCCTGTGTCACATAAGAACAGAAGAGAAGCCCTGTTGGATCAGGCCAATGGCCCATCCAGTCCCAACACTCTGTGTCACATAAGAACATAAGAGAAGCCATGTTGGATCAGGCCAGTGGCCCATCCAGTCCAACACTCTGTGTTGCATAGTGGCCAAAAAACCATGGTGCCATCAGGAGGTCTACCAGCGAGGCCAGGACACTAGAACTGCTCCCACTGTTGCCCCCCCCCCCCCATCAAGCACCAACAACACAGAGCTTCACTTGCCCCAGAGAGAGAGTGCCATCAATACCTTGCGGCTAATAGCCACTGATGGACCTCTGCTCCATAAGAATTTAAGAAAAGCCATGGTAGGTCATGCCTATGGCCCATGCAGTCCAACACTCTGTGTCACACAGTGGCCAAAAAACCCAGGTACCATCAAGAGGTCCATCTGTGGGGCCAGGACACTAGAAGCCCTCTCACTGATGCCCCCCCACCCCAAGCACCAAGAATACAGAGCTTCACTTGCCCCAGACAGAGTTGCATCTATACCTTGTGGCTAATAGTCCTGTTGAATTCCTGAAGTTTGTCTTCCGAATTGACACCAATTCAGCTTTCATAGTAACTGCAGAATGTTGGTAGCCACCGGTAAGGAAAAGGTATGAACTGGCCCAAGTGCTCCAAATAAGTCTCGTAATGCTGTCAGCCTGAGAAGAGTCGTTTGGCGTGTACGTTAATGAGTATGCTTGCCCCTCTCCCTTGGGGACTGCATGAGTAACCATGAGTTAACCTATGCCAAGGTGTCTCTCTCTCAAGAGAGGCTTGGACATCTGTACTGCAGAGTGGTAAGTTGGGTTATGCTACTCATCAGGTGAAGCTGGACAGTAAAATGGCCTGTGTGGATTGCGTTTTGAAGATGGGAAGAGAAGGAAGAGGCATCCTGTACAATGGCTGTAGTTTAGGGGCAACACCGTGTCCTGATGTTTGGAGTGCTCTTGCATGGGAACATCCACACATACAGACCCTCAATCACGTTTGTAAAGTACACACGTGCTCCCTCTGTCACTTTTGCAACGTACACACGTGTCCCACATAGCTGAATAAGTAACAAGACGTGTCATTGCAGACTGCTATTTATGTGTGTCCTTCATGAAGTTTCTAGACAACCTGTTGCACGCTGGTGATAAGAGAAACTCTGAGGTTTATAAGGAAAATATATTGATCCATGGTCAGCACGTAAGCGAAGAAAAAGCATGCAACTTGAAGCCAGTGGGGTGTAATACAGGGGTGTCAAACCCATGTGTTATGAGGGCCGGATCTGACATAAATAAGACCTTGTTGGGGCAGGCCACGTCAGGCCCGGCGCAACACGTCACACCCTGTGTGTGCACCTATTTAAGATTAGGTAGCAGAGATATGACCTTTATAAAGGACACAGGCAAACACAAAGATTTTTTTTAAAAAAAATTAAAACATGCTTAAAACATTAGCACTCATTGGTCTTAATGGTGCTTTCTTTGTATTTCTCCCATGGGATCCAGGGAACTGGGCAAAAGAAGCTCTGGCTCTTCCCTTCCTTCCCCAGGGGACCAGGAGCGGGGAGGAGCCTCAGCCAATAGAAAGAAGGGAGGCTTGGCTCAGTAGCTCTGCTGTGCGATCGAGCAAGTCTTGCAAAGGAAGCTGTGATGCAGAAGGAAGCAGATGACAGCGAGTTGCTGGGGAGCCTGATTTCCCCCGAACTGCAGTCCCCCTTGGACTGTGGTAGTTCAAGAACAGGTGAAGGCTTTGGAGACCCCAGATTCAAATCCCCGCCTGCATAAAATGCCATCAAGTTGCAGCTGACTCATGGTGACCCCACAGGTTTTTCAAGGCAGGAGATGTTCAAGGTGGTTTGCCATTGGCTGCCTCTGAGTGGGCTCTTTGACTTCCTTGGCGAGCTTCTATCTTCTCTCCCATGTAAGGCAAAATGGCCTGGCTTCTGATACTGGCAACGTGTTGCAATTCATAGAATTTCCTAAACGTGGGCTAGGAGCAAGTCTGGAGGAAACATACAAAGATATACATCCGTAACTGCCCTCAGCTGAGAGCAGACCGTGTTTCTATTTAGTGACCAGAAAAGGACAACCGAACTTTCACTTCACAGAGTTTTCTCTTTTTCGTTCTTTCTTCTGACTGACGGGGAAATTCTAAGCAGAGTTGCATTATTCATAGAATCATAGAGTTGGAAGGGACCTCCAGGGCCATCCAGTCCAGGCCCCTGCACAATGCAGGGAACTCACAAACGCCGCCCCCTGAATTCACAGGGTCCTCATTGCTGCCAGATGGCCATCTAGCCCACGGGTGGCTAAACTTGCTTAATGCAAGAGCCACATTGAATAGATGTCAGATGTTTGAGAGCCACATGACAAGGAAGGAAGGAAGGCAAATAGATTTGGGGCAGGAGGGAGGGGGAGGTAAACGGGGGAAGGAAGGAAGGGAAGGAAAATAGATTTGGGGTAGGTGGGAGGAGGAGGTAAACGGGAAGGAAGGAAGGGAGGGAAGGAAAATAGATTTGGAGGAGGTAAATGGTAAGGAAGGAAGGGAAATAGATTCGGGGCAGGTGGGAGGAGGAGGTAAACGGGAAGGAAGGAAGGGAAGGAAAATAGATTTGGGACAGGTGGGAGGAGGAGGTAAACGGGAAGGAAAGAAGGAAGGGAAGGAAGGAAGGAAGGAAAATAGATTTGGGGCAGGTGGGAGGAGGAGGTAAACGGGAAGGAAGGGAAGAAGGGAAGAAAAATAGATTTGGGGCAGGAGGGAGGGGGAAATAAACGGGAAGGAAGGGAGGGAGGGGGGGAAGGAAAATAGATTTGGGGCAGGTGCGAGGAGGAGGTAAACGAGAAGGAAGGAAAGGGGAGGGAAGGAAGGAAGGAAGATAGATTTGGGGCAGGTGGGAGGGGGAGGTAAACGGGAAGGAAAGGAAGGAAAATAGATTTGGGGCAGGTGGGAGGGGGAGGTAAATGGGAAGGAAGGGAGGGAAGGAAGACAAATAGATTTGGGGCAGGAGGGGAGGGGATGGTAAACGGGAAGGAAGGGAAGGGAGGAAGGGAAGGAAGGAAAATAGATTTGGGGCAGGTGGGAGGAGGAGGTAAACGAGAAGGAAGGAAAGGAAGGGGAGGGAAGGAAGGAAGATAAATTTGGGGCAGGTGGGAGGGGGAGGTAAACGGGGGAAGGAAAGGAAGGAAAATAGATTTGGGGCAGGTGGGAGGGGGATGTAAATGGGAAGGAAGGAAGGAAAATAGATTTGGGGCAGGTGGGAGGAGGAGGTAAACAGGAAGGAAGGAAGAGGAGGAAGGAAAATAGATTTGGGGCAGGTGGGAGGGGGAGGTAAACAGGAAGGAAGAAAGGAAGGAAGGAAGGAAGGAAGGAAGGAAGGAAGGAAGGAAGGAAGGAAGGAAGGAAGGAAGGAAGGAAGGAAGGAAAATAGGTTTGGGGCAGGTGGGAGGGAGAGGTAAACCGGAAGGAAGGGAAGGAAAATAGATTTGGGGCAGGAGGGAGGGGGAGGTAAACAGGAAGGAAGGAAGGAAGGAAAATAGATTTGGGGCAGGAGGGAGGGGGAGGTAAACGGGAAGGGAGGGAGTTCCGGCTGGCTTGGTGTCAGAGGGTGTGGCCTAATATGCAAATGAGTTCCTTCTGGGCTTTTTCTACCAAAAAAAAGCCCTGATCACATTCTAATTTTGTCTTCGCTGGCCTATCCACCAAAGATGCTGTAAATGTTCAGAAAAGGAAGTTGAAATTGTCACTCACATTCTTTTACACTGCAAGCTCTAGTCCAGAGAGAGACATCAGTTAATATTTCCATTAATCTCTACATTTAAAACCTAGATCATTATCTGAAATTTGCAGATGTTGTGCTACTGAAATACTTATTGGAAGATACTAAGAAGTCTGTAACTTGGGCAGTAGCAAAATATTGTTTTTAGCCATAAAACACCGATTGTTTTATGTTTTTTTTAAATTTTACTGTTGGATTTTATTGTTTTATTGTGCTTATGGTCCACTCTGAGCCCATTATGGGGAAGGGCGGACTATAAATCGACAATACATAAGCGGAAGTTTTTAACAAAGTAGAGATGGTTGATAATGCCATTTTTAAGGTTTAACATTGCTGGAATTGGAATATGAGAATGCTTTTGTGTAGTCAGAAATTATGGTCTTTGACTAGGAGATTTTGTATATTGTGATTGCTGGTCAATTGACCATAATAAATTGGAATTCTAGCTTTGTCTGAAGTTGTGAGCCATGACTCATGAAAGCTCACCCCCTGCTCCTGGACTCTTTAGGACTGCTACGGACAAACCGGCATGGCTGCCTATCTTGAGCGTGTGATTCATCTGTAGGTTTCCACGATGGTCCTGTCTGGCTTGGGCTTGTGGTCGTAGCCTCCCTGTAGCTTTCACAACGGCTTAATCTTTCTCATCCCTTGGCACCTGTTGCATCAACCATCACCAGTGGTCTGACCTAGCCTCAGATCGCAAAGCATGGAGGCACACCATCCACCAGGCCGTCTCTTCCTTTGAGAACGCACGCATAGCTGGTCTTGAGGACAAAAGGAGATTGAGGAAGAATCGCACTGCTACAGCACCAACCCCAAATCAGACTTTTCCCTGCAGCCGCTGTGGCCGGACCTGCCTGTCCCGCATTGGTCTTGTCAGCCACCAGCGAGCCTGCAGCAGACGTGGACTATTGCACCCTTCTTAAATCTTCGTTCGCGAAGCCAAGCCGAGAGAATCTTTCTCACTAAGTTAATTGCTTAGATAACCTACAGTTAGCCATTTTTTCAGAACTGGTCAGTGCTCTGCTAGAAGTGGAATCTGCTGGAACAGTTTGAGGGAATCTTTATTATTATTATTTATATTTTTGTGTGCATGTGTCTGTGCACCTGGAAGTCACGGCAACCTCTGGTGATTGACCCTTAATGGGGGCCTGTAGGATTTTTCAGAGAAGTGGCTGAATAAAGCCTGCCCTTGCCCTCCTGACTTCTGGTATTCCAAGGAGGTCTCCCGTCCACCCTACTTGGCTTCCAAGATCTGATGAGATCGGACTTGCCTGGGTTATCCCGGTTAGGGCTGCGCAGTTGAGGGAATCTGAGTCGCCAAGGAAGCAAGCGTCAACGGGCGGTAAGCTCTTGTGGCACATGTCATGTATTTCCCTCGTGGCAGCCCAGTTGATGACATGGCTTGGACCTGACAGCTGCATAGAGCTGCAGAACACTCTGCTCAGGGTGTCAAAAGTCCAGGGCAGGAAGCACAAGTTGTTCCTGTTCTGTGCTGAGAATGAGTTTCCGTCTTCACTGTGCTCCTTCAGAGAAATGTAGAGTTTCCGTCTTCACTATGCTCCTTCAGAGAAATGCGGAGGGACTGACAGTTGGATCCAAAGCAGCGGAAAATGCACCAACGCTCTCTCTCATCATCTTTTTCAGTTGCGGGGTATCTCTTAAGAGAGGTGGTTCCGGCTTTGAAACGAAAGCCACAATAAAATGTGATTTGCTCTTATTCTCTTCACCTGCAGGCAAATGCAACTGATGTACTCTTTGCGCCATAGTGTCTAAAGCAGGGGTGTGTCAAACTCATCTGTTAGGAGGGCCGAATCTGACATAAATGAGACCTTGTCGGGCCAGGCCATGTGTATACCTATTTAAGATTAGGCAGCAGAGATATAAACTTTTTAAAGGACACAGACAAACACAAAGATTTTTTTTTTAAAAAACTTAAAATACAACATGCTTAAAACATTAGCGCTCATTGATTTTAAAGGTGCTTTTTTGTATTTCTCCCCTGGGATCCAGGGAATTGGGCAAAGGAAGCTCTGGCTCTTTCCCTCTGTCCCCATGGTACCAGGAGGGGGAGGAGCCGTAACCAGTGGAGAAAATAGAGGTTTTGTTCTGTAGCTCTGCTGTGCGATTGAGCAAGCCTTGCAAAGCAAGCTGAGATGCAGAAGGAAGCAAGAGAGAGGAAGAAGGAAGGAGATGACAGCCAGTTGCTCGGGGGCCTGATAGGAGCCCTCTGGGGGGCCTGATTCGGCCCCTGGCCTGCATGTTTGACACCCCTGGCCTAAAGTATATTTTCAAGTTTGTTCTTTTTGTTTTCCCCTGGTCAACAGCGACCCTGATTGTACCACACTAGCTGTGAGAACACCTTGGTTCTCAAACACGATGGCACTTCGGACACCATTGCCGGCACCTGATCCTGTGCCCTGCTCTCCCAAGGATCCAAAATCTGCATCTGAATCGAGAGTGTTTTTTTGGTGGGGGACGGCTAGTCACATGTTTGACACCTCTCGCTTAGTCAGACTGGGCAGCAGCTGTCCTGGTCTCAGGCAGAGGTCTTCCGCATCACCCCCCCCACCACCACCACCACCTGATTCTTTCACATCACCCCCCACGCTCTGCATGCCAAGCCGATGCTCTGCTACGGAGCTGCGACCGTTCCCTGTGTTTTTTCTCCCTTGATTAGAATGTTCCAAATGTCGTCTGTTCTTGCTTTTTGTCTCCAGCGAAGCCCGCCTTCTGGCTGTGTGGTTTACCATGACAGAGTTCTTGCAAGTAAAGGGGGGGGGGGGATTCTTTTTTGCTAGTTCCAAGACTTTGGAACAGCTCCTCTACCAAAGTAAGGCACGAGTTTTATCATTACGCTTACTGCGTCCTTGTTTTGTCTCTTTGGCGTAATTTTGAGACCATGCATTGATTTTATTGGTGTGAATTGCTCGCATTCCCTGTCGTTCGTGTATCTTTCCCAGACTTGTTAAACACTTTATGGGAGAAGGGGGGGGGGGAAGAAACCTTTTGTTCTATCAAATACCCTCGTGATCCCCCACATCGCAATACCTTTTCATTTCTGCTTCTTCTTCCACCTACCAGTCTGCCGCGAGCGAATGCTTCCAGATGTGTTTAAGTGACAACTGTTTTCAAAGTACAACCAATCCTTTGTGAAATTCAGCAAAAAAAAAAAAAACCCTCAAAATTACTGGCTGTTCATGCATTCTTCTGCTGAAACCGGCGGAGGACAGGCTAAATGAAGATAATAAGCAGTCTTTAGCTGTATGTCTGTACGTTTGATGTGAGAATGGCTATATTACGGAAATGCAATTATGTCTCTTATTCTTAATGTTGAAATGATGGAGGGTACATGAATGGTCGCCAGAGTGGATGGGTTTAGAGCTACTGGCTAGCCTGCAGCTTGCCAGTCTTATCAGAATTTTATGTTCTTGACAGGCTGCCAGATCGAGAGATCGAAAGGCAAAAGCATGGAGGTTCTTAGGGGATTTAAAACAAACCAGCCAGCATCCTAATGCCCCTCTATAATTCTATGGGGCGACCACCTTTGGAATATTGTGTACAGTTCTGGTTGCTGCACCTCAAAACCAGGTATAGCATTGGCAAAAGTGCAGAAAAGGACAACTAAAATGATTAAGGGGAAGGAACACCTTTCCTATGAAGAAAACCTTCTTTGCCAGTTGGGTGTAGTGGTTGAGTGTGTGGACTCTTGTCTGGGAGAACCGAGTTTGATTTCCCACGCCTCCACATGCAGCTGCTGGAATGGCCTTGGGTCAGCCATCGCTCTTGCAAGAGTTGTCCTTGAAAGGCCAGCTGCTGTAAGAACTCTCTCAGCCCCACCTACCTCACAGGATGTCTGGGGTGGGGGAGGAAGGTAAAGGAGATTGTGACCACTCTGAGATTCAGAGTATAGGGTGGGATATAAATCCAATATCATCATCTCCTCTTTTAGAGAGCCAGTTTGGTGTAGAGGTTTAGGACTCTTACCTGGGAGAACCAGGTTTGATTCCCCACTCCTCCACTTGCAGCTGCTGGAATGGCCTTGGGTCAGCCATAACTCTGGCAGAGGTTGTCCTTGAAAGGGCAGCTGCTGTGAGAGCCCTCTCAGCCCCACCCACCTAACAGGGTGTCTGTTCTGGGGGAGGAAGGTAAAGGAGATTGTGAGCCGCTCTGAGACTCTGTCCTTGGAAGGGCAGCTGCTGTGAGGGCCCTCTCTAGCCCCACCCTCCTAACAGGGTGTCTGTTGTGGGGGAGGAAGGTAAAGGAGATTATAGGCCACTCTGAGACTCTGTCTTTGAAAGGGCAGCTGCTGTGAGAGTCCTCTCAGCCCCAGCCACCTCACAGGGCGTCTGTTGGTGGGGAAGAAAGTAAAGGAGATTGTGAGCCGCTCTGAGACTCTGTCCTTGAAAGGGCAGCTGCTGTGAGAGTCCTCTCAGCCCCACCCACCTCTCAGGGTGTCTGCTTTGGGGGAGGAAGGTAAAGGAAATTGTGAGCCGCTCTGAGATTCGGAGTGGAGGGTGGGTTATAAATCCAAAATCATCATCATTGTCATCGTCTTCTTCCTCTTCCTCCTCCTCTTTTAGTTTAGAGGAACAACAAATGAGGGGTGACATGACTGTTCACATAATTATGCACGGGATAGAGAAGGTAGGAAAAGAACTACTTTCCTTCCTTTCTCACAGTATAAGAACTTGTGGGCATTCAATGAAATTAACAAATAGTAGGCTTAGAACAGATCAGGGAAGTACTGCTTCGCCCAAAAGAGTGATAAGCATGTGGAATTCACTGCCAGAGGAAGTGGCCGTGGCCACAAGCAGCTTCAAGAAGAGACTGGAGCAGAGGTCCATCGGTGGCTACTAGCCACAAGATATAGATGAAACACCGTGGGGCAGTGATGCTCTGTATTCTTGGTGTTTGGGGGAGGGGAAACAATGGGAGGGCTTCTGGAATACTGGCCGCTGTGGGAAACCTCCCAATGGCTCCTGGTTTTTGTCCACTGTGTGCCACACGGCGGTGACCTAGATAGGCCACTGGCCGGATCCAGCATGGTTTCTCTTATGTTCTTATTGGCTGCAAGGAAAAAAAGAACCAACTGATAAGTCAGTTCTGTGTGTGTGTTCCGTAAGTCCGCTTAACACACTAAGGTCATAGAGATGTGCCGCTGCACTGTTGCTACACCAGGCGTAGGGCAATTGCCTGCCGTTGATGATGCTAGTGCGGAGATCACCAAACCATGATTTGGAGCCACGTGTGGCTCTTTCACAAATAGGGCTTGGCTCTTGAAGCCCTCACTGCCCTGTCAGCCAGCACCGAGAAGGCATTTGTCTCTACACCAGCTCTCTAAGCCAAGCCAGCCGATGGCTTGGAGAATGCATTTAAAGCTCTCGTTCCACCTCTCTCCCCCTTCCCATCTTCCTTCCTTCCTTCTTCCTTCCTTCCTTCCTTCCTTCCTTCCTTCCTTCCTTCCTTCCTTCCTTCCTTCCTTCCTTCCTTCCTTTCCCTCCTTCCCTCCCTCCCTCCTTCCCTCCTTCCCTCCTTCCCTCCTTCCTTCCTTCCCTCCTTCCCTCCCTCCCTCCCTCCTTCCCTCCCTCCTTCCTTCCTTCCTTCCTTCCCTCCTTCCCTCCCTCCCTCTTCCCTCCTTCCCTCCTTCCCTCCCTCCTTCCTTCCTTCCCTCCTTCCCTCCTTCCCTCCTTCCCTCCTTCCTTCCTTCCTTCCTTCCTCCTTCCCTCCTTCCCTTCCTTCCTTCCTTCCTTCCTTCCTTCCTTCCTTCCTTCCTTCCTTCCTTCCTTCCTTCCTTCCTTCCTTCCTTCCTTCCTTCTCTTCCTTCCTTCCTTCCTTCCTCCCTCCCTCCCTCCCTCCCTCCCTCCCTCCCTCCCTCCCTCCGACATTCATGTCTTGCAGCTCTCAACCTTCTGACATTTATTCTATTTGGCCCTTACATTAAGCAAGTGTGGCCACCCCTGTGCTAACGTGTAGCATGCACACACACCTGATTGATACAGTTCCACCTTTAACACAAGAGCCATGGAAGTTCCTGCCACCATTTTGCCTGATGACATGCATTGGTCTCCCAGACAGCTTGCAGGTGGGCCAGCGAGACCACAGTGGCTTCTCATCCTCAGCCCCATCCCATACCAAACCTTTAATGGCATAACAGTTGCAAATAAAAATACACAGAATATAAAAATTTAAACACTGGAGATAAATCAAAATGAAACCGAGCTTACAGATGCATTCATACACGGTCAGATTTAAATTAAGGATGTCAGCCAAAATTTTTGCCACAGCCTTGCTATCCTCCCCTCAGAATTGTTCAATAAATAATAACAGGGTGGCAGAACAGACAAATCTGGGGAGAAAGAAAGTTTACAAAATAAATCTTTACGGAGATTATGATAAAAGGAACAATCAGCAATATATGCTGAATTGAGTCCGGAATATTCGCTCCACAGGAACAGAGTCTGTCGCCTAAAGGTGATCTACCGTCTCACTCACTAAAGGTGATCTACCGTCACACACCATAGGGCAGGGGTATCAAACATGCCCCCGTAGGGCTCCAATCAGGCCCCTGAGCAACTGGCTGTCATCTGCTTCCTTCTCCCTCTCTTTTGCTTCCTTCTGCATAACAGCTTGCTTTGCGAGGCTTGCTCAATCGCACAGCAGAGCTACTGAGCAAAACCTCTATTTTCTCGATTGGCTGAGGCTTGTCCCTTGGGAGGAAGAGCTTTCTTTGCCAGGCTCTCTCAATCGCACAGCTCAGAGCTACTGAGCCAAGCCTCTTTTGGCTGGGGCTCCCTCCCCATAACCCAGAGAAGGAAGGCAAGAACATGTTTTAAGTTTTTGAAAATATATATGTTTGTGTTCTTTATGAAATTTGCATCTCTTACCTAATTTTAAATAGGTGCACACATGGCCTGGCCCGACATGGCTCGGCCCAACCCGACACGGCCCAACAAGGTCTCATGTATTTCAGATCTGGCCCTCGTAACTAATGAGTTCAATACCCCTGCCGTAGGGAATAATACTAAATATATAGGGCAGGCCTCCCCAATCTTTTGGGGCCTGCATCCACTTTTTGGAATCCTGGCACAGCGTGGGGGACGCAGCCCTACGAGGACTGCAACACAGCGGCTGCGGCAGGAGGTGGAGCCAGCTGCGCAATGGATGCTGCGGCTTACCTTCAGGCACACCGTGCAGACTGTGGGTCTGTGGTAACTTCTGCTGCCAGCAGTGCTTTTCAAAATCTGTACGGCCAATCAGGAGCATTGCTGGACAGAAGCCCCATGTGGCCCTGCCCCCTTTCTATAAACCGTAGGCGGGCGCCATGGCACCCAGGGGTGCAGTACATTGGGAACCTCTGGTCTGGGGTCACTGCCGCTTAGGAAAGGAAAGGAAAGGTCCCCTGCCCAAGCACCAGTCATTCCCGACTCTGGGGTGATGTTGCTTTCACAACGTTTTCATGGCAGACTTTTTACGATGTGGTTTGCCATTGCCTTCCCCAGTCGTCTACACTTCCCCCCCCCCCCCCCAGCAAAGCTGGGGACTCATTTTACCGACCTCAGAAGGATGGAAGGCTGAGTCAACTTTGAGTCGGTTACCTGAATCCAGCTTTCGCCGGAATTGAACTCAGGTCATGAGCAGAGTTCAGACCACAGTACTGCAGTACTGCTGCTTTACCACTCTGCGCCACGGGGCTGCTTAGGCAATGTCAAACCACTCCATAAAAAGTCTGCCATGAAAACGTTGTGAGAGCAACATCACCCCAGAGTCGGAAACGACTAGTGCTTGCACAGGGAACCTTTCCTTTCCTTTCCTTTCCTTTCCTTTCCTTTCCTTTCCTTTCCTTTCCTTTCCTTTCCTTTCCTTTCCTTTCCTTTCCTTTCCTTTCCTTTCCTTTCCTTTCCTTTCCTTTCCTTTCCTTTCCCACTTAGAGGAGGGCAGGGAGCTGTTCCTGTTGGCAGTAGAGGATAGGACTTGCAGTAATGGGTTTAAATTCTGTGTGAAAAGGTACCAACTGGATATTTGGATTTTTTACACTGAGAGTAGTTTAGCAGTGGAATCGGTTACCAGGGAGGGTTTGGGTGAGCTCCCCTTCACAGGCAGGCTTCCACTAGAGGCTGGACAGACACTTTAGGCCAGATCTTGTATTGATCAGGGGGTCAGACTAGAGGGCTTGTATGGCCCCTTCCAACTCTGTGATTGTATCATATAAAGGAAAGGAAAGGTCCCCTGTGCAAGCACCAGTCGTTTCCGACTCTGGGGTGATGTTGCTCTCACAACGTTTTCACGGCAGTCTTTTTACAGGGTGGTTTGTCATTGCCTTCCCCAGTAATCTACACTTTCCGCCCAGCAAGCTGGGTGCTCATTTTACCGACCTCGGAAGGATGGAAGGCTGAGTCAACCTCGAGCTGGCTACCTGAAAACCCAGCTTCCACCGGGGATCGAACTCAGGTCATGAGCAGAGGGCTCCGACTGCAGTACTGCAGCTTTACCGCTCTGCGCCATGGGGCTCTGCTGCTTAGGCAAGGCACCAAATCCCCCATTGTCATCCAAATGAGGAATTGCTTAAGAAAGATCGCTCTTCTCTGGCATCTCTTGTTGTTCAGTCGCACAGTCAAGTCCGACTCTTTGTGACCCCATGGACCAAGTCACGCCAGGCCCTCCTGTCTTCCACTATCCTCCAAAGACTGCTCAAATTCATGTTTGTTACATCAGTAATGCAGTGCAGCCATCTCCTCTTTTGCCCTCCCCTTCTTCTTTTGCCTTCTGTCTTTCCCAGCATCAGGGTCTTCTCCAGGGAGTGCTCCCTTCTCATTCGGTGGCCAAAGTATTTGAGCTTCAGCGTCAGCATTTGACCTTCCAGGGAACAGTCTGGGTTGATTTCCCTTAGGACTGACTGATTGGATCTTCTTGCAGTCCAAGGGACTCTCTAGATTCTTTTCCTGTATAAAACAATTTATTATAATGTAATACATTGTAATGGCATATTATCTTTGGTCATTAAATGTTAATACACATATATAATTTTCTCCACCCCACCCCCCTTTTTGGTGACCCCCCAGCAGTGCCTACCCTCTTAACAAACATCTCTTTATTAGTATTAAACTTAATTTGTTATAAGGTAATAAACTCTATCTGCTAAAGAATCTTTCTTCAAAAAAGCCCAAAGGTTATAGCTGTAATCCATCTTCCTGATAGTTCTTCTTAATCATTAGCAAGGAAACGAAAAAGTTATAATCCAATAGTCCTAGTTTTTAAACTGTAATCCATATATAGTTTCTTTAAAAATTAACCATTGTCAAAGATCACCAAATGTCCTTTAACATTCCATATTTTTGAAACTTTCTCCACTTGTTTTTAAACTTCTCTAGATCTTGTTCTTTTAAGATTCTTGTAAATTTGTCCATTTCACTCCAATGCATGACTTTCAAAGTCCATTCCCACATTTCTGGTATTTTGTCTTGTTTCCCCATTGGCGCATATAATGTCCATGCAGCTGATGGGACTCTCAAGAGGCTTCTCCAGCACCACAGCTCAAAAGCATCTATTCTTCTGGGCTCGGCCTTCCTTATGGTCCAGCTCTCACAGCCATACATTACTACTGGGAATACTATCGCTTTGACTATACGGACTTTTGTTGGCAAGATGATGTCTCTACTTTTTATTATACTGCCCAGGTTTGCCATAGCTGTCCTCCCAAGGAGCAAATGTCTTTTAATTTCATGGCTGCAGTCACCATCTGCAGTGATCTTGGACCCCAGAAATGTGAAGTCTGTCACTACTTCCATGGCTTTCCCTTCTATTTGCCACGGTGTGATGGGGCTGGATGCCAGGATCTTAGTTTTTTTGATGTTGAGTTTCAAGCCTACTTTTGCGCTCTCCTCTTTCACCCTCAACAAGAGGTTCTTTAGGTCCTCCTCACTTTCTGCCATTAGAGTGGTGTCATCTGCATATCTGAGGTTGTTGATGTTTTCCCCGGCAATCTTAATTCCGGTTTGTGCTTCATCCAGGCCAGCATTCCGCACGATGTACTCTGCATATAAATTAAATAAGCAGGGTGACAATATACATCCTTGTCGAACTCCTTTTCCTATTCTAAACCAATCAGTTCCATATCCCGTTCTGACGGTTGCTTCTTGTCCCTTATACAGGTTTCTCAGGAGACGTGTGAGGTGGTCTGGTACTCCCATCTCTTTAAGGACTTGCCACAGTTTGTTGTGATCCACACAATCAAAGGCTTTAGCGTAGTCAATGAAACAGAAATAGACTTTTTTCTGATACTCCCGTGCTTTCTCCATAATCCAGCAAATGTTGGCCATTTGATCTCTAGTTTTTCTACCTCGTTTTTTAAAAAAGGAGCTGTCCAGGTGCTGAAAGGGACATCATTTTTGTTAGCTGCAAGAGAACTTTGCCTGGAAAGCAGGACTGTTGTGAAATGCTCAGCAACTGCTCTAGGTCAGATAGTCCCCATGTAATCTGGCCTGACACCCTGGAGATGTTCTTCGGGGGACTGGGCTCAAGAATCTTCATGTTTTGTTCTGCTACCTATTTCCCCCCACACGTGCTCCCCTTTCAGAATCAAAGCTCTCTAGTGAAATATTATTTGGGCAACTTTTGCCTTTGACTTGACCAGTATCTTTTTCCACCCCCTCCCCAACAGCTCAGATGCTAACTAAACTATGTTTGTGTGATGTAGTGAGGGAAATTATGGAATTTTTAATGCAGCAGTGAGACCATTTCTGCAGTAGTGAAATCCCCCACATTGATGTTTTTAAAACTGTGAATTTTTTTTTGCAGTAGATTTTTCCTCACCAGGAGCAAACCTCAAGTTTTCTCCTCCTTTACACTGTGTTCTCAAAATCCCCAGTTTTAGTGAGTTCTGGAAACGAGGGGTTAGGAGGAGACAACTTCAGTTTTGTGCCTGGTTAGGAAAAATCTACTGAAGAATGTTTCAGATGATATGTAACTTTAAAATTGTCAGTGCAGGGAATTTCACTACTGCAGAAATGGTCTGAGAGAGATCTAAAGAGGCAGTTTGTGTGATATTGATCATTTTGGTGACAGAACTCAGGTTAGTGGAGAAAAGGTCAACCCAACTGCAGTGTTATTTGATTCCTTGCTCATAAGTATATAAGAACATAAGAGAAGCCATGTTGGATCAGGCCAATGGCCCATCCAGTCCAACACTCTGTCACACAGGTGCAATCAGGAGGTCCATCAGTGGGGCCAGGACACTAGAAGTCCTCCCACTTTGCCCCCCCCCCCCAGCACAAGGAATACAGAGCATCACTGCCCCAGACAGAGAGTTCCAACAATAAGCTGTGGCTAATAGCTACCGATGGACCTCTGCTCCATATGTTTCTCCAATCCCCTCTTGAAGCTGTCTATGCTTGTAGCCACCACCACCTCCTGTGGCAGTGAATTCCACGTGTTAATCACCCGACTGCTCAGCAATTTCATTGAATGTCCACGACTTCTCGTATTGTGAGAAAGGGAGAAAAGGACTTCTTTCTCTGCTTTCTCTGTCCCATGCATAGTCTTGTAAATCTCCATACTTGTGTACTTGCATGTCCAGGTTCTCTTCTTTCAGATCGTAAACTATTGTGGCAAGTTTTCTGTGTTAGCATTCTTCAGTGGTACCTGCATGTGTAGGTACAGAGGTGAGCAGCACTATCAGTACTAATTAGTTACACAGCCTCTTACCATTTGAGAGGGTAGCCATGTTGGTCGACAGTAGAGCAGCTAGGTTCAGTAGCGCCATAGAGACCAACCAGATTTTTGAGGTACAAGCTCTCAAGAGTCAAATCTGGCAAAGGGAGCTTTGGATTTCTGAAATTAATGCCCTGAAAACCTCATTGGTCTCAGCGGTGCCACTGGACTCCAATTGAGTTGTTCTACCATGTCTTATGAGAAATTAGAGTAACTATTGCCTGGGTGATGTCATGTGCCTGTCAGAAGTGAGACGCAGTCGTGCTCCTGTCTATAACTCAACAGGTAATGAATAATTAGTAAAGGTCAAGGTAGTGTGCAAGCACCAGTCATTTCTGACTTGGGGGTGACATCACATCACAGCGTTTTCACAAACTTTTTAACGGGTGGTTTGCCATTGCCTTCCCCAGTCATCTACACTCCCCCCCCCCTCCCCAGCAAGCTGGGGACTCATTTTACCAATCTTGGAAGGATGGAAGGCTGAGTCAACCTTGAGTCGGCTACTTGAACCCAGCTTCCATGGAGCAGAGGTCCATCAGTGGCTATTAGCTACAGTGTGTGTGCGTGTGTGTGTGTATATATATATATAATTTTTTTTGGCCACTGTGTGACACAGAGTGTTGCACTGGATGGGCCATTGGCCTGATCCAACATGGCTGCTCTTATGTTCTTCTGTGACACAGAGTGTTGGACTGGATGGGCTATTGGCCTGATCCAATATGGCTTCTCTTATGTTCTTCTGTGACACAAAGTATTGGACTGGATGGGCCATTGGCCTGATCCAAGATGGCTTCTCTTATGTTCTTATGTGACACAGAGTGCTGGACGGGATGGGCCATTGGCCTTACCCAACATGGCTTCTCTTATGTTCTTATGAGACACAGAGTGTTGGACTGGATGGGCCATTGGCCTGATCCAGCATGGCTTCTTTTATGTTCTTATGTGACACAGAGTGTTGGACAGGATGGGCCACTGGCCTGATCCAACATGGCTTCTCTTATGTTCTTATGTGACTCAGAGTGTTGGACTGGGTGGGCCATTGGCCTGATCCAGCATGGCTTCTCTTGTGTTCTTTTGTGACAAAGAGTGCTGGACCGGATGGGCCATTGGCCTGATCCAACATGGCTTCTCTTATGTTCTTATGAGATCGAACTCAGGTCATGAGTAGAGAGCTTGGACTGCAGTACCGCAGCTTTACCACTTGGCACCAAAGGGCTGTAATGAATAATTGCCCTTGATTATTTCTTTTATGTTTGATTTCTTGCTAGACTGTCTAAAGTTTGACCCCCTAAGATGAAGGGGTATGCCAGGGAGCTCTAGCTGATTCCTCGAAGTCAGCTGACTCCCTAAACTTTTGCTGAGCATGATTAATAGTGGTCAAGAATACAGATAGCTGCCCAGACAGCCCCATCTGTTCAGTCCGTGGCTCTTAACAAAACCGTCACATTGGCCTGAGGAATGGCAGCAGGTTGCGTGATGGATGACTCAGGCTCAGGTGTTCTTATTGGTCCCGAAACTGCCTATGGCCAGTTGATGAAAGCGAAAGTGATGCACAGCATTCTCTGGCTTGCTGATGCAGTCAGCCTTGCTTTAGCAGTGTTTGCACTGCCAACCATGCAATGGATATCAAATAAGTTCATTGGTAGAGCAATAAGGCGTTTTAATGGCCATGACCTTTATGCAACCTTGAGATCTGTATGCTGCGTTTAGTCAAGCTGGGTGCAGGTTTTTCTCTCTAACCTTCTGTGAGACCGTGCTGTTGGCAGAGAGCTTCCCTTTGGATTCATAAGAACATAAGAGAAGCCATGTTGGATCAGGCCAATGGCCCATCCAGTCCAACACTGTGGGTCACATAAGAACATAAGAGAAGCCCTGTTGGATCAGGCCAATGGCCCATCCAGTCCAACACTGTGGGTCACATAAGAACATAAGAGAAGCCATGTTGGATCAGGCCAATGGCCCATCCAGTCCAACACTCTGTGTCACATAAGAACATAAGAGAAGCCATGTCAGATCAGGCCAATGGCCCATCCAGTCCAACACTCTGTGTCACATAAGAACATAAGAGAAGCCATGTTGGATCAGGCCAGTGGCCCATCCAGTCCAACACTCTGTGTCACATAAGAACATAAGAGACGCCCTGTTGGACCAGGCCATTGACCCCTCCTGTCCAACACTCTGTGTCACATAAGAACATAAGAGAAGCCATGTTGGATCAGGCCATTGGCCCATCCAGTCCAATACTGTGGGTCACACAGTGGCCAATATATGTGTGTGTGTGTATAGGGCTCAGAGGGTAGATTTCTGTGGTATCACTTTCTTGTGAAGAACTGAAACCACCATTATTTATTTATTTATTTATTTGATTGGATTTATTCCCCGCCGAAGCAGGCTCAGGGTGGCTTACAACAATAAAAAAACATTTACAAATACTGAGCATTAACTAATTAAAACCTTAAACAGTATAACAATTAAAACATATGAAAACAATTTGGTGCTAATGGTAAATTCCAAGCACTTCAGTCTTCTTGACCATAATCTGAAGTTCCACAAGCTGGTATGTCCAGTGTACGTTTAGGCTGCCTTTGTTTTATTTGTTTTAGCCCAGTTTTCCAGCCTGTCAATTCTGGACTTTTTAGCCATCTTCTGGGGATGGAACAGGGGTCACTGGAGATGTGTGTGTGTGAGGGAGGTATTTGTGAGTTTCCTGCATTTCACAGGGGGTTGGACTAGATGGTTCTGGAGGTCCCTTCCAACTCTACGTTTGTATGAATATTAGCTCTTTGCTGAGGCAACAGAAAGGAGATCATCTCCGTGGGGTTTAGTAACAGGTGGGGAGGAGACAGTTTCCTTGTAAGGCTCCGGTTTTTTTATGAGATGCAGAGAAGGCATTTGATAGGTTAGATTGAGCCACTTAGGTTTTATAACTGTTTATCAAGTATCTCACCCTCCCATCCAAGATGTTCTGTAAACCCCTGTTTGTGTCATCACGAATGGTTAAAGACCAGCTCCGTTAGGGAGTAAGAAAAGGTACTCAATGGAACTCTTTGCTGTTATTCTTGATCAGTTTCCCAGAGTCCTGTGTGTCCTTTTTTCTGTGTGGCAATAAACGTAGCGCACAAATTACTCCGTAACCATTACCGAATTTTTGATAGCAACGGCAGTCACAGAAATTGTGTCTGACTTATTTAAATTTACGAGAAATAGTAATCCCCTCTCCCCAGCTGCTGATAGACAAAGGGGTACTGTGGCATTTAATAGGAAGTGAACGTGCGGTTTAAACTTAAGAAGGATCAGTTTCTTAAGACCATTTAGACGAACACACAAAAGAGAGATAAATAGCCGGCATCAATCCCCGTATGTCTTGTTTTTCTTCTCTCCCTCTTCCCACCGTTGTCATTTTTTTCTTCTCAGGTTTTAATCCTTCTTATTGGAGGCTGCGTTAAAATAAATGGAAGGGAGCAGATGGGAAGGCCTAAAAATCAATTTTAAATTTAAATTCGCACTCCTAGGTGATAGCTGTTGGAATTGCATATGAAACATCTGGTGAAATAGCACAGTGGCTTTTTAAAAGCAATTGGAAGTCGAAAGGTGACAAATCTTCTAGATGCTTTTTGTTGTACCAAGTCAATTTTGCTTTGGAGTTAACGGTAGACGTGGAGTCTTAAAATACAATCCTTGTAGATTCTGACATTGTTTAGTTTATCTCTGTTTGCCCGTTCTATAAATTATGCGAACAATCTGATGGTCTTAGCAAAGTACGTGAGTTTGTATGAAATAGAATAATAGAAAATCATAGAGTTGGAAGGGACCTCTAGTCCAACCCCCTGCACAATGCAGGAAATTGACAAATATCTTCCCCTAAATTCACAGAATCCGCATTGCTGTCAGATGGCCATCTAGCCTTTGTTTAAAACCCTCAAAAGAAAGAGAGCCCACCACCTCCCGAGGAAGCCTGTTGCACTGAGTAACCACTGTGTCAGGAATCATAGAATCATAGAGTTGGAAGGGACCTCTGGGGTCATCCAGTACAACCCCCTGCACAGTGCAGGAAACGCACGAACACCTCCCCCTAAATTCACAGGATCTTTATTGCTGTCAGATGGCCATCTAGCCTCTGTTTAAAAACCTCCAAGGAAGGAGAGCCCACCACCTCCCAAGAAAGCCTGTTCCACTGAGGAGTCGCTCTAACAGTCAGGAAGTTCTTCCTAATGTTGAGCCGGAAGCTCATCTGATTTAATTTCAACCCATTGGTTCTGGTCCTATCTTCCGAGGCCACAGAAAACAATTCCACACCATCCTCTATAGGACAGCCCTTCAAGTACTTGAAGATGGTGATCCTATCACCTCTCAGTGGCCTCCACTCCAGGCTAAACATCCCCAGCCCAGAGATTGGCAGGTATATCTGTACTTCTTTCCCTCATCACATTTAGTGTTATCTTCTCACCCTAGTGTGGTGCCTGTGAGGGAAACAGTACCTGCTGAAAACCTTTCTGGTGCCTACCAAGTGTTTTTAGAAAATGGACAAGTCCAGGGTGGTTTTTTTTCCCAGGAAGGCTTCTGATTGGCCATTTGAGATTTGATTGGCTGGGCAGATTTTTATCCATGTAGCTTCAAGAAGCAGCTGCAGTCACAACACAAGGATCTCCGCTGTGTGACTGAATGCAACTTGCAGCAACCATTGTATGGCTGGTCATGCCTCTCATAGTGTCCATTTTGTGATTGTTCCCACCACGCTGTCAGAAAGGAAAGGTCCCCCGTGCAAGCACCAGTCGTTTCCAACTCTGGGGTGATGTCGCTTTCACAACGTTTTCACGGCAGTCTTTTTACAGGGTGGTTTGCCATTGCCTTCCCCAGTCATCTACACTCCAACCCCCCCCCCCCCCCCCCAGCAAACTGGGTACTCATTTTACTGACCTCGGAAGGATGGAAGTCTGAGTCAACCTCGGGCCGGCTACCTGAATCCAGCTTCCGCCGGAATTGAATTCAGATCATGAGCAGAGAGTTCAGACCTCAGTACTGTAGTACTGCTGCTTTACCACTCTGCGCCACGAGGCCGCTTGTATCATATAAAACAACCTTACAAAAAAAAAACCCAGCTGAATTTGTGAGCGGTATTCTTCCCCTCCCCGAAATGAAACCCACAAAAGGGTGAAGAGATTTTTTTTTTTTTTTTTTAAAAAGTCCATTAATTTCTTTAGAGCCAAGGAAGAGAAGCCAGTCTGGTGTACTGATTAAGCGCACAGATTCTAATCTGAGAGAACCGGGGTTGATTCTCCACTCCTCCACCTGCACCTGCTGGTATGACCTTGGGTCAGTCGTAACTCAAAGGTCTCAGGAGCAGTTTTTGAAAGAGCTCTCGAAGCCCCACAGAGCATCTGTTGTTGGGAAGGGAAGGAAAGGAAAGGAAAGGAAAGGAAAGGAAAGGAAAGGAAAGGAAAGGAAAGGAGACTGTAAAGCACTTTGAGCGAAGGGCAGGGTATAAATCCAATCTCCTCTTTTTCCTCCTCCTTCTGAGAGAGAGAGTCCCGTTTTGTTTTTCACAGAAAGATGACCTGAAAACATTTCTCAGAACTGCTGAGTTATTAAATATGCAAAACCTGTGGTTGAACATATGAAGTTGCCTTCTCCTGAATCAGACCCTCGGTCCATCAAAGTCAGTCTTGTCTACTCAGACTGGCCATGGCTCTCCAGGGTCTCAAGCTGAGGTTTTTCACATCTATTTGCCTGGACCCTTTTTAGTTGAAGATGCTAAGGATTGAACCTGGGACCTTCTGCTTACTAAGCAGATGCTCTACCACTGAGCCACCGTCCTGCCGCAACATATAGGAACATACGAAGCTGCCTTATACTGTATCAGACCCTCGGTCCATCAAAGTCAGTATTGTCTACTCAGGCTGGCAGCAGCTCTCCAGGGTCTCAAGCTGAGGTTTTTCACACCTATTTGCCTGGACCCTTTTTAGTTGGAGATGCCGGGGATTGAACCTGGGACCTTCTGCTTCCCAAGCAGATGCTCTGAGCCACCATCCCTCTACCACTGAGTCACCGTCTCTTCCTTTTGTAAACAAAAGGAACATTCCTCCTTGTGGTGAAAGGGTTTAACTAGAGTTTTGTGGAGCTTTTGACTATCCCAAGATGCACTCTGCCATGTTCTCCGGGTGCAGGCAGTCAGGAGTCCAAAGCCAGTCCAAGGTCAAAGTCCAGGAAGTCAAGCAGGAGCCAGGTCACCAATGCAGAATCACAAACCAGAATCAGAAGTCAGTGTCCAAAAGCCAAAAGGTCAGGGTGCCAAGGAAATCAAGCAGGTCAGGATCAGGAAGGAGCGTGGATGCAAGCCAGAGAATAGACTCATTGCTTCCACAAGGTTACCGTAAGCTCATCCGCTTGACTGTCTTGGCATTTTATGGGACTCTTGCGTTCCTTTCTTTCCTGCTGCACTCCACTTGACTTTTAAAAAAGCAAATAGATGTCCTGCCTTGTCTCATTATTCTAATTACCAAATGGTTCCCAAAGCATGCCTAATGTAAGTCTGGTTCCAAGTTCAGTGTGTGTCTTGCTACTTGCAAAGGTCCCTCGTTGGAGAATGGAGAAGAAGTCCTACCCCAGCGTTTGCTTTGTGTATCATCCTGGCAGTGTGTTCTGTTAAATCCTGTTGTTTCCCTGCAGGAGGAAGAAGAAATCGCTTATGAACAAACGTTAGAATTTCGCAGAGGTGGCGACGGGCAACCACGGCGGTCAACGCGGCCCACCCAGCAGTTTTATCAGCCTCCGAGAGCTAGGAACTGACAGCAAGGAAGGTAAATGCTGCCCGATAAACGTGGAACGTTTGGGTGGGGGAGGCAAGTTCCATCTTTTAAAAACGCTGCTTCGGGTGTAATTTAATAGAATTTACTTGGAATTCTCTAGGTTGTTTCGATTTCCTAGAAACTTGGAACGTAGCTGGGTTTTGAACCCATTAATTTGCTAACTGTGGGATTTAAAAAAAATGGGTTTAACTGATTATGCTATGTCAGGCTCTCCAAGGACTGTATTTCCCAGGGTTTACTGAGGCAGTGTGCCAGAAGTATCCGAAGTAATAGAACAAAGTAGGAGTCCAGTGGCACCTTTAAGACCAACCAAGTTTTATGCAGAATGCAAGCTTTCGTGTGCATGCAGATTTCATCAGACAATGGCACGGGGCACAGTGAGCAGAGCCACATACAGCTGGTGGATAGTGGTTTTGTTAAGCCAATTGCCCTAAAAATAGGATTTGGGGGGAATTTAGAGTGGAGGGCAATCTGCCTTTTAGCGAGATCAAAAACCGATTTATACACAAGGTGTCTGCTTTGGAAGTTACCCAGTAACGAGACAATATGATATAATAATAAAAGGGGTTTATTATAAAATAAAGGCAAACATACAAGGGTATAAAGTCACACAGCACACATACAGTCCTAATAAAAATAGGGTAGAAATAGATGGGGGTTAACGCAAAGACTGACAAACAGGGTGATAATTACCTACCGTAGTCTTTGAGGAAGGCTCCAATGGCGACGAAAAAGGAGATGGGGGATGGACCCTCAACTGATCAGGTATCAGGAGTGTATGTAACAGCAGAGTATGTAGTTCTGTCAGATGCACACGTGTGGGGAGTTGGGTCAGAGGTTATAAGGACTACCTTGAACCCTTAGGGGGTAGGAGGTGCAGGGGCGGATGACAGGTGGTCAGCTAGTACATGACCTCAGAAAAAAAGGGGAGGCTCCAAAGTGACCATAGGGGCTTGGCTTGTGTGGTGGGCAGTGGCCAGTCTATTCTGGGTACCTTATTGGATGCCCATATGCAGCCAATGAGAGGACCTGGCCCCGGGTACCTGATTTGGTTTCCAGGTAACAATGGGCAAGGGGGAGGTTCCAGGGTGACAGTTAGGACAAGGCATGGGTGGGGGTATTGGGTGGAGGTGATTAAACAAGCTATCCAACTTATTTAAAAGTGACAATAGAGGGCCAAATTGGTACTTAAGTTGACACCCGATTTATACATAGAACTCTGGCTCTAGATGAAGCTGATCTTCATCGTGGTCTCTGTGCAGTCCCACACATGGGTTTTCTGGCTGGAACGAACCCGACCTCGGAGAATTTAAAGCTAGCCTAGGCGTTTATTTTGGCGCACATTCCCTCCCGCTCTGGGGAGCAGGCATCCACTGTGCATGCCTGGAGCGAGGGGAAGGCGCTCTACCCACCCAGTTTCTTTCTAGCTGCCGCTCGGGATAGTCCTTCCTCATGGTGTCTCCTCAACTTTACTAGCCTTATTACCTTCTTCAACCTTCGTATTCCTTCATTGTCCATCTTTGTCTTCTTCAATCTTCTACTGCTTTTTTTTTACCCGCTTTACTATCGCCTCATTTTCCTTTCCCTCTCCCCCCCCCCAGGCAAATGGAAGGAAAGGATCCAAAAATCACTTTTTAAAAGTGTACTCGCTGCAGGGCGAAAATCCCTTCAACAGACGGACACTCTCAGTGCTTATTTTGTTTGGGGGAGGCCCACAGGACCGACACTTGTACCCATTGCAGCCAATTTGGAAAACAGGCGAAAAAAAACGCGCAGCTAGGCTGAAGAGTCACCTTTTAGAGTCTTCATTGCGGCCTGTGATGTCCCACGCTTCTGGGTCCCAAAACTCGCCACCTTCCCTGACCCCGCAAAAGGACGTGACAAAACCAGAAGCTTCAGTGGTATCGGATCCCAGTAAGCCTAAGTCCGGCAAACATACTAAAAAGTCGGATGAATCCAAGAGAAAGCACCACTTGGAACCTTCGTCTAAGCGACAGCAGGAGTTGAAAGCTGCATCGAAGTCGACTTCGAGGACCCAACTGGATCTGAGAGCTTCGGATATCATGAGTACAATCTTGGTATCGAAAACTTCGGTATCGAAACCTACAGCACCAATTGTTCCACCAGAACTTTCGATGCCCACAGATGTGATTGCTGACGAGATAATACGGATTCGATCCCGATCACCATCCATTCGCGAGTCCCTGCCCGAAGACATCTTAGCTACTGAGTCTATGGAACCATCACCATAAATCCAAACACAACGAGCCAACTTTCTTGAGGTGCATTCATTCCGTGAGGTATCGGCACCAAGAACATTTAAAGATTCTGCTGTCTTCCCACTCCATCGGGAATCCCCGGCTCGTCAGTACCGAGAAAGATCTCCAAGTTGACATAGAGATCGATATTATTATTATAGCCAGTTCAGATCTCTGTCTCCATCTCCATACTGACACCATCACTATTACAGGCCTTCTAGATCCCCATCTGTAGAATACCGACATAGGTACTGTGACCAACCTCGGTACCATGAGGAATCCTATCAACCTTGGTACCGAGAGGAAGCTCATCATTACAGGCACATTGAAGATCCACATCACCGGTACCATGACGAAGCCTACTATCGACTCTGACAGGAACCAAAGCAGACATCACCGGCTCCTTCGACATCCGCTCTATCTAAACATACAGTACAATCAAACCAACCTACCCTGGCGATGAAACCTTTAACTTTGACGACACCGGTACTTGACAGACCCACAACTCCTGTAGATGCTCCAGAGGATTCCGAAGCCGAAAACGCTGAGTCATCACATTCAGTCTCATCACCAACATCACCTACGTCTGACATTACAAAGCCAGCTGACCTATCTCCATCTGAGGGAGCTAAAGCTTATTTGGATTGACTCACGAGCATGGCAAATACACTAAACATAAAACTAACCACAGATCTGCCGAGAGAATCAGATGTGGTCCACGACCTGGTCCATGCTGATTTACCTGCAGGATCCTTCTTACCCATGCTACCTGTCCATTTAGAGGCATTGAAGGAAGCTTGGGATAAGCAGGCATCAGTTCCGCCAATGTCTAAACGAATTGAATCCCTATACAAAATACATGTACCGGATTCGAAATTCTTATTTAATCATCCTGCTCCAAATTCAATGATTGTACATTCATCCTCGAAATCAAAGCAGACACGTCACCCTGTCCCACCAGAGAAGGAAGGAAAGAAGTTGGACACATTGGGCAGAAAACTCTACTCCCTCTCCACCGCTACATCCAAAATTCATAACTATTTGGCCTACTTCGCTGCCTATACTTTCAATTTATCATCCCAACTGAATACATTGGTTCCATCCTTACCTGAAACTTCACAGAAACAAGCTTCAAAGATACTGCAAGAGCTTAACCGTGTAAGTAAGCGACAAATCAACTCAGTCCGGCACGCTGTTGCTTGCTCTTCGAGAACTATGGCCACCTCCATTGCCTTATGTAGGCATTCCTGGCTCCGTTCCTCATCACTTCAACCTGACATAAAGTTTAAAATAGAAGATTTGCCCTTTGATGGCCAAGGTCTTTTTAACGCAACCACTGATGACATCTTAACCACAGTAGATGACAGCAGAAAGAGAGCCAAGAGATTAGAGGTTAGCCAGCAACAACCTCAAACTAGCAGGCAAAGAGAATGGAAACCATCCTTCTACAAGTGCCCCCGTTCACCCAGGCAAGCTGATTATTGGAAACGCAAAGCTTCACCAGCCAAGCAACCATTCCATCAGCGACCATGACCACAATCCACTAAGAAGGCGACTACGGCCCCGAAACAGTCTCTTTGACTTGCTGATGCCATCATCACCGATACATCATCTACATCCCCGTGCAACAAGACTGCTTCCCTTTTATCCCATGTGGGAATCCATAACATCGGATTCATGGGTCCTGGCGATCATCCACAGGGGTTACATCATAGAGTTCGCTTTGCTCCCCAAGCACCATCGCTTTATACCTACTCCTCCTTCTCTACCCCTCCAGGAAGAGATCGCTACCTTGCTGGCCAAGGCAGCCATAAAACCAGTACCACCTGAATTCTATCGCACGGGGTTCTATTCCCGATACTTCCTGGTCCCAAAGAAAGATGGAGGACAGCGTCCAATACTGGACCTCTGCGAACTCAGCCGTCATATCCGATACAAAAAATTCCGCATGATCACCCTGCAGTCTATTCTTCCTCTAATTCTCAAGAACGCTTGGATGGCACTCATAGACCTTCAAGACGCCTATTTCCATCTTACCATCAACAATTGCCACAGAAGATTTCTGAAGTTCGCTGTCGGGAACGACCACTATCAGTTCCCCGCTCTTCCCTTCAGCCTATCGACAGCACCGAGTCTTCACAAAGTGCATGGCGGTGGTGGCGGCGTCACTCCATCAACGGAAAATTTCCATATATCCATACATAGACGACTGGCTCATTGTGGCTCAATCCCAAGAGCAACTTCAACAGGACATTTTGACTACTCTAACACTTCTATCTTCACTAGGCCTACAAGTCAACCTCCAAAAATCCAATCTTCCCCAACACAAGACATCCAATTTATAGGCGCACACCTATCAACGATAGCTCACAAAGCCTACCTGCCGGCAGACAGAGTTCACAACATTCAGACCCTAGCCAATGCCATCATATCTCATCCCACCCATACAGTTCTCATCTTTCAACGCATGCTGGGCCTTATGGTGTCTACGACTTCTGTCCTCTGTCATGCAAGGCTTCGCATGAGACCCCTACTATTGTGGTTCGTAAGGTCATTCCATCTACGCCGTCAATGCCAGCGAACTCTACTAACAGTCCCACATCACATTCTTCCAGCACTGGAATGGTGGACAATAGAACATCACCTTCTGGCAGGAATGCCATTCCTGAGATCACCTCCATCAACCATTGTCACGACAGACGCTTCGAGATGGGGTTGGGGAGCCCATTTCGACACACTAACGGTGCAAGGGCAGTGGACAGCCTACGAAAAATCCCTCCATATCAACTGTCTGGAGCTCTTGGCCGTCCACAGAGCACTCAAGTCTTTTCTGCCATCTCTTCATGGTCTACACATTCAGGTCACATCAGACAACGTTGTGACCGTGTTCTATATCAACCGGCAGGAAGGTAATGCATCTACCCGTCTGTGCAAAAGAGCTCTAGCTCTCTGGCATTGGAGCATTGCTCACAACATACATCTGACAGTTGTGCATCTACCTGGGACCCAAAATATCCAAGCGGATACCCTAAGTTGCCAACTCGTGAACGATCACGAATGGACACTCAAACGATGCTATCTCCAACCAGTCTTTAAAATGTTTGGAGTTCCGGCCATAGATGTGTTTGCTTCCCCGGACAATATCCAATGCACACGCTTCTACATGCGAGGTCCCCCATCGACTCAGTCTGCAGGAGATGCCTTTCTCCACCAATGGAAAGGACTGCTTCACTACCTCTTTCCACCCATTCCACTAATAACGAGAATGCTTCAAAAGATCCAATCGGATCAGACCGATTGCATACTAGTCACACCCTGGTGGCCTCATCAACCATGGTTCATCACACTTCTCCTTCTCTCCAACAGTGTATTTCATTACTTCCCTCAAACTCAGGACCTCCTTTTGCAACAAAATGGCAAGGTCCAACATCACGATCCAGGGCTCCTGCGACTGACTGCATGGAGGATCAGTTTTTAGAATTTCCTGTGGAAGTCCGACACGTTCTGTTGTATGCCAGAAAACCATCCACCAGAAGGTCTTATTCTCAAAAATGGAAGCGATTTCCTGAGTATGCCGCCCATCACAATTTTTTACCTACATCATCCTCTATAGCTCAAATCCTGTCATACACCTTATCTCTCTCCAACTCCAGCCTCGCTTACTCCTCTTTGAAAGTTCATTAGGCCGCTATTTCAGCCTTCCATCCACATATCGAAGGACGCATGGTGTTTTCTCATCCTGCTGCAAAATCATTCCTCAAAGGCATTCTACACCTACGATCCCCAATTCGTCAATTGCAACCTACGTGGAGTTTATCTCTTGTTCTGAGTCAACTAATGAAACCTCCGTTTGAACTGATGGCATCTATCCCACTGCATCTTTTATCATGGAAAACAGCACTATTGGTGGCACTTACATCTGGCAAAAGAGCTAGTGATGTTTGTGCTTTCCGGACAGACCCACCTTACACTGTCTTCCACAATGACAGAGTGGTTCTACGTCCTGATCCAACCTTTCTCCCAAAGGTCGTTTCACTTTACCATCTGGGAAAACCAACCACTCTACCCTCTTTCTTTCAGAAACCTAGTGACATGGGCCAACGAACTTTACACAATCTTGACGTATGTCAGGCCCTTGCCTACTATATTGATAGAACAAGCCCTTTTCGTAAGGACTCAAGACTTTTCGTAGCCTACGGAACTCATAAACAAGGACAAAGAATCTCTACCCAGAGACTCTCGAAGTGGGTTGTAGCTGCTATTGCGTTATGCTACCAACTAACTAAACAACCTATACCTGAACATTTACGAGCCCATTCCACTAGAGCTCTTTTTACATCCTCGGCTTTCTCCAAGGGCGTACTGATGGAAGACATCTGTGCTGCTGCAGTCTGGTCTTCTTCATCGACATTCACCACGCACTACGCCTTAGATATCCGTGCACGGCGAGACGTGTCCTTCAGACAAGCTGTACTTCGCTCTATCTTTGATTGAAGCCTGCAGTCTCCTCTCCTGTAAGTACAATATTTTTGGGTGTCTATATATGCATACTTAATCCCTGCTGTTCCTTTTCAGAACCAGCACCCGCCTCCTTTAACTTCAGCTTACCAGTCACCCAAGTGTGGGAGTGCACAGAGACCACGATGAAGATAAACAGGTTGCTTACCTGTAACTGACGATCTTCGAGTGGTCATCTGTGCAGTCACACACACCCACCCAGCCTTCCCCACTGCTGCTTTATGATATGCTTACCTTTTCAGATTCCTCTATACAGCGGCTAGAAGAAACTGGGTGGGTGGAGCGCTTTCCCACCCATGCACAGTGGATGCCTGCTCCCCAGAGCAAAAGGGAATGTGTGCTAAAATAAACGCCTAGGCTAGCTTTAAATTCTCTGAGGTCGGGTTCATTCCAGCCGGAAAACCCATGTGTGTGACTGCACAGATGACCACTCAAAGATCGTCAGATACAGGTAAGCAACCTGTTTTTCTTCCTCTTCTTTACTTCTTTGCTGGCACCATCTTTTGTCTTGGGTTCCATTGAATAAAAGCTTAGGCAGCCTGGCAGGATCCATGCCTAAGATAAGCTTGATTGCCTTATGCAAAAGTAACAGCTGTTGAGTACATGAGCCTCTCGCTTCGCTGTCATGGAGTCTGGCACTGCAGAAAGATGGTCGCTGATGATGTTCGCCTACCAGCATGGCTTTCATGGTCAAGGCTGGAAACTGCTTGTCCGGACAGCTCCTGATGGCGCAACTTCTTCCACTGCAATGGCCGAGATGGTGCATGCACGGAGCGGCTGGAAACCCATGTGTACTTCTGGCTAGCACTTTTCCAGAGAGATAGAGTGCTGTTGTAATGAGGCCATTAGTACTCACATAAGTCTCTTATAAACTGGTAGATAAAACCCACAAATCACAGCAAATGTGTGTGAGTTGAATCTCCAGGCACCCTGGCAACCAAACGGGTGATTATGATGTCCATATATAAGTGAAATTAGGAGTCTCTTGCTCGCAGTTAAGAATGCAAAGTGGTGCAACGTTAGACCTGATGGCGAAGTAGGGAAATTAACAAATTGAAAGAACATTTGATATGGATAGCATTTGCATGGGGAACCAATCAGACAGTAATGTAAGAATGGGAGAACGATGATGAGAGTGTCACAAGGCAATAAATGCCGACTGTTAATTGCTCTCTTGCTTGTGCCTTCGGGACCACATCGGTTTATACAGGGTCCCAAAATCTCCTTCGGATCCCTGGACTGAAAGAAGTTCGATTGTCCACCACTAGAGCCAGAGCATTTTCGATAATAGCCCCTGCTCTGTGGAACGCCCTCCCCCAAAACATCAGGGCCCTGCGGGACCTGCCAAGTTCCCCCAGGCCTGTAAGACCAAACAATTTCAACGGTAAAGGGGAGGCAGCAAATGCCCCACAGCACTGACAATCCCATTGGACAAATACAGATATTCAGAAACATCGACATGCATCTTGGATTTTATGGTTAAAAATGCGTGGAGTTGATTTTTTTTATATTGTTTTTAATATATGTGGTTTTTAACAATTGTTAGCCGCCCTAAGCCCGTTAGGGGAGGACGGGCTATTAATTTGATTAAATAAATAAATAAGTCTGAATGAAACAGAGGACATGTCTTTCCCACAGCTCAGCAGGATCAGCCATGGTTAATACTTGAACAGGAGACCACTGAAGCCCAGAAGACTGGGCTTATTATGTGGAGGAAGGCCATGGCCAACTGCCTCTGAACATCTCTGCATAAGAACATAAGAGAAGCCATGTTGGATCTGGCCAGTGGCCCCTCCAGTCCAACACTCTGTGTCACATAAGAACATAAGAGAAGCCATGTTGGGTCAGGCCAGTGGCCCCTCCAGTCCAACACTCTGTGTCACATAAGAACATAAGAGAAGTCATGTTAAATCAGGCCAGTGGCCCCTCCAGTCCAACACTCTGTGTCACATAAGAACATAAGAGAAGCCCTGTTGGATCAGGCCAATGGCCCATCCAGTCAAACACTCTGTGTCACATAAGAACATAAGAGAAGCCATGTTGGGTCAGGCCAATGGCCCATCCAGTCCAGCACTCTGTGTCACACATAAGAACATAAGAGAAGCCATGTTGGACCAGGCCAATGGCCCATCCAGTCCAACACTCTGTGTCACATAAGAACATAAGAGAAGCCATGTTGGACCAGGCCAATGGCCCATCCAGTCCAACACTCTGTGTCACATAAGAACATAAGAGAAGCCATGTTGGACCAGGCCAATGGCCCATCCAGTCCAGCACTCTGTGTCACACATAAGAACATAAGAGAAGCCATGTTGGACCAGGCCAATGGCCCATCCAGTCCAACACTCTGTGTCACATAAGAACATAAGAGAAGCCATGTTGGACCAGGCCAATGGCCCATCCAGTCAAACACTCTGTGTCACATAAGAACATAAGAGAAGCCATGTTGGACCAGGCCAATGGCCCATCCAGTCCAGCACTCTGTGTCACACATAAGAACATAAGAGAAGCCATGTTGGACCAGGCCAATGGCCCATCCAGTCCAACACTCTGTGTCACATAAGAACATAAGAGAAGCCATGTTGGACCAGGCCAATGGCCCATCCAGTCCAACACTCTGTGTCACATAAGAACATAAGAGAAGCCATGTTGGGTCAGGCCAATGGCCCATCCAGTCCAGCACACTGTGTCACACATAAGAACATAAGAGAAGCCATGTTGGATCAGGCCAATGGCCCATCCAGTCCAACACTCTGTGTCACATAAGAACATAAGAGAAGCCATGTTGGACCAGGCCAATGGCCCATCCAGTCCAACACTCTGTTTCACATAAGAACATAAGAGAAGCCATGTTGGATCAGGCCAGCGGTGCATCCAGTCCAACACTCTGTGTCACATAAGAGAAGCCATGGTGGAACAGGCCAGTGACTCATCCAGTCCAACACTCTGTGTCACATAAGAACATAAGAGAAGCCATGTTGGACCAGGCCAATGGCCCATCCAGTCCAACACTGTGTCACATAAGACAAGCCATGTTGTATCAGGCCAATGGCCCATCCAATCCAACGCTCTGAGTCACATAAGAACATAAGAGAAGTCATGTTGGATCAGGCCAATGGCCCATCCAGTCCAGCACTCTGTGTCACATAAGAGAAGCCATGTTCGATCAGGCCAATGGCCCATCCAGTCCAACGCTCTGTGTCACACGGTGACCAAAAACAAAGGAGGTTCACAAGTGGGGCTAGAAGCCCTTCCACTTTGCCCCCCCCTCCCTAAGTACCAAGAATACAGAGCATCACTGCCGCAGACAGTTCCAATAAGATGCTGTGGCTAATAGCCGCTGATGGACCTCTGCTCCATATTTTTATCCAATCTCCTCTTGAAGCTGGCTATGCTTGTAGCTACCACCACTTCCTGTGGCAGTGAATTACACATGTTAATCACCCTTTGGGTGAAGAAGGACTTCCTTTTATCTGTTCTAACCCAACTGCTCAGCAATTTCATTGAATGCTCATGAGTTCTTGTATTGTGAGAAAGGGAGAAAAGTACTTCTTTCTCTACCTTCTCTATCCCATGCATAGTCTTGTACACCTCTATCATGTCACCCCGCAGTCGACCTTTCTCCAAGCTAAAGAGCCCAAGTGTTTTAACCTTTCTTCATAGGGAAAGTGTTCCAACCCTTTAATCATTCTAGTTGCCCTTTTCTGGACTTTTTCCAACGCTATAATATTCTTTTTGAGGTGCGGTGACCAGAATTGCACACAGTACTCCAAATGAGACTGCACCAGCGATTTCTACAGGGGCGTTATGATACTGGCTGATTTGTTTTCAATTCCCTTCCTAATAATTCCCAATCCCAGCATGGCGTTGGCCTTTTTTATTGCAATCACCTTGAACACCCTGTGTGAAGGGGTCAACCTCAGTCAGCTGTGACTCGATGGCACGTTCATATTCTGCAAGGAGAACTGTTTTCTTGAACCCCTAGCTCTGCTCACAAGGCCCTCAGCATATAAGACCAGAAATGTTAATTTTCTGACATGCACAATAGCTACTCATCTCTTTGATTAAGAGCATTTTTGGTTCTCTCTTCTTCTCAGCTACAAACTGAGAGAGCCAGTTTGGTGTAGTGGTGAAGCGTGCGGACTCTTATCTGGGAGAACCAGGTTTGGTTCTCCACTCCTCCCCTTGCAGCTGCTGGAATGGCCTTGGGTCAGCCATAGCTCTAGTAGGAGTTGTCCTTGACAGGGCAGCTTCTGTGAATTCTCTCTCAGCCCCACCCACCTCACAGGGTGTCTGTTGTGGGAGAAGGAGATAAAGGAGATTGTGAGCCACTCTGAGACTCTGATTCAGAGAGAAGGACGGGGTGTAAATCTGTGGTCTTCTTCATGTTATTTACTTGGAGGGGAAGGTGAATAAAAACCATCTTTTAATGATTTTTTTTTGTTCACCCACATCATTGGCTTGAGCGCAGTAGGACTTTTCAGTGCTTAGGGGCACCTTTAAGTGTGTTAGAATCTGGCTGTTTTTTAGCAGTTTAGACACCAGCCAGGCTGCAGGTGTGGAATTTTCTTCGATGTAACAAAGCACAGAAGGGGAGGGGGGGGACTTGTAATGAGACGTGAACATTTCCTTTGGGGACCAGCCTGGTCTTAGCCTAAGGCATGTTTTGGACCCTGAAAGCGGGAGATGCTGAGAATTGAGTAGAAAACAAGTGCTAAGAAGAGGGGGTCAAGAATGTGAACTGGTTTAATGTACAACAAAATTAAGAGTCTGGCAGAGGCTTGTGGCTCTGGTGTCAGGTCTGCGATTGTCTTCAAGAATAACAACTCTCCCATTTCATCAGGATTAGCGTTTATTGTAAGATGGGATAGTACCGCTGGCAAAGCCAATGGCGAAATTAAGGCAGTTCAAACGGAGGTGAATATATATATATACACGCACAGAAGCAGTTAGCCGTTACGTGCGTGCTTGGTTTTCTGGTGCGAGATAAGTTCAAAACACTAAATTTTTACAAGGCAGACATTCTCATGCCACGTGAGTCGTTAGCAAAACACTCTAACGGATAGTGATGACCTTGATAGTTAGACAGTGTTAGAGGACCTAAATACTTCCGTTTTCCCAGCCAGCATAGCAGGTGATTTGGAATAGACAGAACAGTAAGACCAGCACAGGCTCGAGGGCGCATGGAGCCCTAGGCAGACTGGTGGCCTGCTGCCCCCCTCCACAATGCCCCCCTGTGGCACTGTGCCTCCTCCTCCCTCCCTTCCCCACCCCAGGTCTATTTCAATGCCCGGAAGGGCGATCGAGTGCCTCCTGGGCTGTCTAAAGAAGAAGAAGATAGAAGAAGATAATGGATTTATATCCCGCCCTCCACTCCTGAAGAGTCTCAGAGCGGCTCACAATCTCCTTTCCCTTCCTCCCCCACAACAGACACCCTGTGAGGTGGGTGGGGCTGGAGAGGGCTCTCACAACAGCTGCCCTTTCAAGGACAGAGTCTCAGAGCGGCCTACAATCTCCTTTCCCTTTCTCCCCCACAACAGACACCCTGTGAGGTGGGTGGGGCTGGAGAGGGCTCTCCCAGCAGCTGCCCTTTCAAGGACAACCTCTGCCAGAGCTATGGCTGACCCAAGGCCATTCCAGCAGGTGCAAGTGGAGGAGTGGGGAATCAAACCTGGTTCTCCCAGATAAGAGTCCACACACTTAACCACTACACCAAACCGGCTCTGGGCAGGCCAGTGGCAGCACGAACGAACCGCATCCCAAAATGGCGCCGCTGCTGCTCCCTCCTCCCCACTTCTTGGATGGGAAAGAAGTGGGGAGGAGTCAGCAGTGCCCTTTCGGGATGCGGTTCATTCGTGCTGCCGTTGACCTGCCCGGGCGCTGAGCGAGTGTGCAGCACGGTTTTACCCACTGATCAGCTGATCGACGGGTGGGAGTCGCCTTTAGACAGCCCAGGAGGCGTTTGATTGCCCTTCCAAGCATTGAAATAGACCTGGGGTGGGGAAGAGAGGGAGGAGGAGGCATGGCAGGGGGGGGAAGTAGGCGTTTGCTTAGGGGGGAGGGGGGAAGGCTGAATTTATCGCCCCCACCCTGCCGGCACTCTAGGCAACCGCCTAGTTTGTTAGTGGGGCAAGCTGCCCCTGAGTAAGATAGTAATACAATAAAATGGCAAGGGATCTTGACATTGGGTAGTTTGCCCTCTGAGCTGTCTCTTCCAGTGGGAGTTACTGCTGGAACCAAAGTTGCCCTCTTGCATTTATGAATGCTGGACTACCAGTGTGAATGTTGATTGTTTTTCTATTTAGTGAGGGGACAGTAATTAAGAGGTTGCTAATTCTTAGTAGCACGTTGCTAAAAATGCATTCTAAATCTGTACTCAGCTCATAAAAGTTGTTTAATGACAAATTCTAAACATCAGGTTCTTGCTCCCCCTTTGGTTCCTTCAAGTGTTTTCTCTGGGACCAGGCCTTGAATTCAGCAGCAGCTCACAGGAGCGCAGCTCCCGAACCTTTCTGAGGGTTCCCCCTCCTCCTCCCCATCTACCTTGTCCATTGAATAGTAGGTGCAGCTGCATAACAATCCCTGGATTAGGAGAGCGGACAGGCAGCCAGCCACCAGGGGCTTTGCCACACCCCCAGCAGCCCTCATTAACCCCTGGAGAAGATCTTGCCACCCTTTCTCCACTTCTTATGTGATCTGGGGGAGGCGGGGGGCTTGCTGACCTTTTGAATGTTGGGGTGGGGGGCAGCCGAGGAGAGCCCCAGGTGAGCAAGGCCTGCTTGGGCTGGCTGGATCTCTAGTCAGCCCAAGCAGGCCTCGCTCGCCCGGGGCTTTCCTTTCTTGCGTTGGGTTGCTTTTGGCTGGGGGGGGGAGCGGCATATGCTAATGAGTTATGCTAATGAGCTCCGCCTCCTATTTTTCTACAAAATGACCCCTGGCCAGGACACATACCCTGTTTGATTACCTTGTCACGTGCCATCCACCTTCCATTATTCGTCTTCACATCTTGTTGTCTTTGTTATTTTCCCTAGGCTCTTCATTATGGCTAAAGTTCTTCGCGTTCTGCTCAGTGGTCGAGATGTCCGGTTTTTTTGCCTGAGGAATGGGAGTTGATAAAGAAGGCCGGGACGAGCACGGAGTACGGAATATACCAGAGACTTTTTTTTAAGTTAGTTGAATGACGTTTTTACATACAAAAGAAAACCCATTGTTAATACTGCCATCAATAAAAGCCACCCCGCTCTACTTCGTTTTTGGTTTGTCTTTTACTACTCGGTAGCATCTTCCAGTCAGCACTCCTTCTTAAGTTGCGGAGTCTTGTGAGCAGAAATTTCACATTGTGAGCTACTGGCATTAAAGCTGTGAGCCGCTGCATCAATTAGTTTGTGCTGGGGCCCATTTTTCCTGAGCGAAGACCAAAATGTGTGAGCTGGAGGCTAAAAAACTGTGAGCTCGATCACACTAGCTCTGCTTAGAACAGGGGTGGCGAAACCTGCTTTATGTAAGAGCCACACAGAATAAACATCCGATGTTTGAGAGCCACAAGGTAAGGTAAGGTAAATTTATTTTTGTATCCCGCCCTCCCCCGCCAAAGGCAGGCTCAGGGCGGCTCACAGACATGGAACAACCATGATTTCTATAAAATACAATCAATACAATACAATAAGGCAAATTAAAATACAATTAAATTACCATTATAAGTTAGGATAAAATTAGATAAAACAGCTGTTATATGTTAATAATTAATAATTAAGGTGCTACAATTCACAGTCATATATAAGATGGTTAGATGGCTAGAAGTCAGTTTAGCCGGGTTCTATCTTGAAAGCGAGCTGAAAGAGGGTGGTTTTGCAAGCCCTGCGGAACTGGTTCAGGTCCCTCAGGGCTCGCACCACCTCTGGAAGTTGATTCCACCATCGGGGGGCCATTACTGAGAAGGCTTGCTCCCTCGTTGTTTTCAATCTAGCCTCTCTTGGACCAGGGATTTTTAAAAGATTTTGAGAACTAGATCTCAGTGCTCTCTGGGGAACATATGGGGAGAGGCAGTCCCTAAGGTAGGCAGGTTCTCGGCCATATAGGGCTTTAAAGGTAATAACCAGCACCTTATAACGAACACGGTACACAACCGGCAGCCAGTGCAGCTCCCATAGCCCAGGCTGCACGTGTTCCCACCGGGGTAGTCCCACTAACAACCTGGCCGCCGCGTTCTGCACAAGGCATTAATGTCAGATGTTTGTGAGCTACAAGACAGGAAGGAAGGGAGGGAGGGAAGAAAGAAAATAGATGGGAGGATGAGAGAGAGGTGGAACGAAAGCAACTTTAAATGCATGCTCCCAGCCGCCAACTGGCTTGGCTTGGAGAAGTGATTTAAAGAGAGCAATGCCTTCTCCAAGTCAGCCACCAGGGTGGTAGAGGCTTCAAGAGCCACACACTAAGTGGGAAAGAGCCACACGCGGCTCCCGAGTCACAGTTTGACCCCGCTGCTTCCAGTGTGCTTATTGAACAACCTGAACTGGTAAGATTTGAATGCAAAATCTGACGGAATCAATAAAAGACTTCATGTATTGAAAGCTGACGGCTGAGGAAGATTTGACTGCTACCTTTTTCCCCCTGTGGTCAGGGGTGGAATTCTAGCAGGAGCTCCTTTGCATATTAGGCCACACACCCCTGATGTAGCTGATCCTCCAAGAACTTACAAGGCTCTTTTTTGTAAGCTCTTGGAGGACTGGCTACATCCGGGGGGGTGTGTGGCCTAATATGCAAAGGAGCTCCTGCTAGAATTCCACCCCCTGCCTATGGTAGCATACTTAGAGAACAATGCTAAGTTGGTCTACTGTGGTCTGTTTAGTGGGGCTTACTCCCATGAAAGCAGTGTTACGATTGCAAACTTAGTCAGTGCTGACTAGAGTTGGGCTGTCATGGGCTTGGTCTTGCAACAGCCCAGTTAGATTAGGCCTTCCACTCGCAGCTCCTAGAAATTGACCAAAGTTACGGTGAACATCGGAAGATCAAATGAGATTGGCCAGGCGCTCATGTAAGTTGTCAAACGGTGCCCTGCTGGCAAGTGGACCCAAATGTGTATTGTGCATTGACATTTCACTTATAACATAAGAACATAAAAGAAGCCATGTTGGATCAGGCCAGTGTCACACTGTGGCCAAAAACCCAGATGCCACCAATGGGGCCAAGACACTAGAAGCCCTCCCACTGTTGCCCCTCCCAAGCACCAAGAATACAGAGCATCACTGCCCCAGACAGAGAGTTCCATCAATACTTTGTGGCTAATAGCCACTGATGGACCTCTGCTCCATAAGAATGCAAGAGAAGCCATGTTGGATCAGGCCAGTGGCCCGTCCAGTCCAACACTTTGTGTCACACTGTGGCCAAAAACCCAGATGCCATCAGGAGGTCCACCAATGGGGCCAAGACACTAGAAGCCCTCCCACTGTTGCCCCTCCCAAGCACCAAGAATACAGAGCATCACTGCCCCAGACCGAGAGTTCCATCAATACCCTGTGGCTAATAGCCACTGATGGACCTCTGCTCCATAAGAATGTAAGAGAAGCCATGTTGGATCAGGCCAGTGGCCCATCCGGTCCAACACTCTGTGTCACACAGTGGCCACTTGGAAACACGCAAGCTTGGTGTGCTAATTGTATGTGTACATAGGCGCTGGAAAAGACAACAGTGCTAGGAAAAGTTGAAGGCAGCAAGAAGATGGACTGACCCAATCAAGGAAGCCACAAAGGCCCCCAGTTTGCAAGACTTGAGCAAGTACCAGGGCTTTTTTTGTTGCAGGAACTCCTTTGCATATTAGGTCACACTTCCTTGATGTAGCCTATCCTGCTGGAGCTTACAGTAGGCCCTGTAATGAGAGCCCTGTAAGCTCATGGAGGATTGGCTATATAAGGGGTGTGGCCTAATATGCAAAGGAGTTCCTGCTACAGAAGAAGTCCTGAGCAAGACTGTCAATGATAGGAAGTTTTTTTTTGTGTGGGGGGTGGGTGGGTGGGTTCATTAATTCATAGGGTTGCCTTAAGCCAGAAGTGACTTCACGGCACATCACATGCAGACTTCATATATTCTCAGGCTTAAATCCTTAAAAGGGTAACCAGTTCTGTCTGAATGATTTCTATGCATATCTTTTTCACCCCAGAGTTGGAAATGTCACCCCAGAGTTGGAAATGACTGGTGCTTGCACAGGGGACTGCCTTTACCTTTTTTTACCCACATCATATCGAAGAGTGGAGCAACATGAACTCAACTTCATCCACAGTCTCATTCTTCAGGCCTCTCAGTGTATAAAATCTCTGAATACGTGGGTCACACCGATCACACCATCACTAGCACATGGCATCAAGGCTGCCCCACATCGTTTTGCGTGAACAGTTTTCCTTTCTTATACCCAAGGCTCTGGAACAAGGCCCCCCCTTTGATAAAGTAACCGAGAATGCCCTAGGTTAGGGCCAGTCAACCCACAGCAACAAACAACATACATGGTGAGGGGTCTGGAAACCAAGTCCTATGAAGAAAGGTTGAAGGAGCTGGGCATGTTTAGCTTGGAGAGGAGGTGGCTGAGAGGTGATATGATCCCCATCTTTAAGTTCTTGAAGGGCTGTCATATAGAGGATGGTGTGGAATTGTTTGCTGTGGCCCAGAAGGTAGGACCAGAACCAATGGGTTGAAATTAAAAGAGTTTCCGGCTCAACATTAGGAAGAACTTCCTGACCGTTAGAGCGGTTCCTCAGTGGAACAGGCTTCCTCGGGAGGTGGTGGGCTCTGCTTCCTTGGAGGTTTTGAAACAGAAGCTAGATGGCCATCTGACAGCAATGAAGATCCTGTGAATTGAGGGGGAGGTGTGAGTTTCCTGCATTGTGCAGGGGGTTGGACTAGATGACCCTGGGGGTTCCTTCCAACTCCATGATTTGACGATTCTATCTAAGCTTTATTGTAAAGAAAACAAAAGGTTAAAAGCCATATAATTCCAATGAGCGTTCAAAGGGCATAAAAACGAGATCAATTCAGGTGGGCAGCCATGTTGGTCTGAAGTAATGGAATAAAGTTTGAGTCCAGCGGCTCCTTTAAGCTTATACCCAGAATTAAACTTTGTTGGTCTTTAACGTGCCCCTGAACTCAAACTTTTTTCTATAAAAACTAAACTACACTTCCTAGATACACCTACTTAAGGTTCTTACTACATGGATGTTACATTCTTGAAGCATTGACGAATACAATATGGATTGGAGCAGCTTCTTCCAAAGTCGTGTCAGGCGATGGAGACTCAAGGCGGTATTCATTGAGACAATGTAATACTTTATTGGAAACTCATAGTTGGAAACAAAAGTTGAGACTAATACCTGGGAATGGGTGTTTCGTAGTCTTATGGAATCTACATCAAAGCGATATCTAAACAAAGGCACTATTCTCAAAGCAACAGGGAGTGAAGGTGCAAACTTTCACACGAGAGCTTCTGCTTCTCTCTTTGCCTCTGGGAAGATGCTGGCCAGCGGTGGTATCGATTAACGGCCACATTCCTTTGCTCCTTTTACGACCTAAACAAAGTTAACACTTCAAACGTCCCCCCTTTGATATGCATGCTACCTACAATATAACAAAAGGCTGTGGGTTAGTATGGAGAGTCCATTTGGTTAGTATTCTATAATTTCAGTATGATAAAGTTACAGAGCCTGACAAGTAGATGCAATGGTAAGATAATGCAGCACTGGCATAATATGTAGATGTCAAAGGAGAAGGTTGCTCGGGGAAAAATGCGTGAACATCCGTGACGGGTGAGGAACCTTTTTTCTGCCAAAGGCCATTTGGATATTTATAACATCATTTATGGGCCATACAAAATTATCAACTTAAAAAAACAGAGCTCTGCCAAGGGATGCAAATTGAACTGGTGGTAGCTGCCACCTGTCAGGCCCCGGGGAAGCTGCTGCACAGCTTGATTGGGCCGCATGATCCTTGCTGGTCAGCCAGGCCCCAGGGAGGCTGCCACATGGTTTGGCTCGGCCCAGCAATCCCTGAGGGCCAGACCAAGTGATTTTGAGGGCCATAAACCGCCCTTGGGATGGATTTTCCCCACCCCTGATCTATGAAGATAGTCTACACAGTTATAGGAAACTTAGCTTACCGATCTGCTGACCTCTTACAACTAGTTAAGACACTCTCCACAATGAGGATAGGCACGAGCTAAAGTCCATCACGAACTGGGCCTGGTTTGTAGTTTGCAAACCTCACAAACCCCATGAAGCTCCCAGGTGGGTTTGTATGTTTTGTGTCAGTAGACACACTGGCGCCGGCAGCGGGACTTGGAGAAGGCATTTAAAGAGACTGCGGTCTCTTTAAATGCCTACTCCAAGCTACACAGCCATGGCTTGCAAAACCCATTTAAAGGGATCCCTTTAAACTGTTCTTGCAAGCCGCATCACCTCTAAAACACCACTATCAAGTGAACCGAGAAAGCATTTAAATGCCTCCTCGGCTGACTCGCTGAGCCATGCCACTGCCTTGAATGTCTTCCCAGTTGGAAGTGATTTCTGCAATCCCCCTTTCTTCCCCCTCCCACCACCCCAGCCTTTTGCAAGATCTCTCCCCCCACCTTCCATTCTGCTGGCCTTGGGGAGCCACAACGGCAGAAAGGAGGGAGGGGAAGATCCATGAACTGAACTGGTTCACAAACCAGGTGGAGGTTCATGTGAATTCCTGGGACCTCACGAATTCGGACAAACCTTCATCTTCCTGGTTCCTGCCCATCCCTAATCCAGGGGTGTTGCTCTCATTTGTTATGAGGGCCGGATCTGACATAAATGAGACCTTGTTGGGCCGGGCCATGTTGGGTTGGGCTGAGCCATGTCGGGCCAGGCCATGTGTGTACCTATTTAAGACGAGGTAGCAGAGATATAAACTTTATAAAGGATAAAAACACACACACATATTTTTAAACGTAAAACATGCGTAAAACATTAGCACTCATTGGTCTTAAAGGTGCTTTCTTTGTACTTCTCCCATGGGATCCAGAGAACTGGGCAAAGGAAGCTGTGATTATTTCCTTCCTTCCCCAAGGGATTGTGGGGGGGGGGGGGGAGCCTCAGCCAATAGAAGGAAAAGAGACATGGCTCAATAGCTCTGCTGTGTGATTGAGAGAGCCTGGAAAAACAAGCTCTGCCTCCCCCCCTCCCTTCCCCAAGGGAGGAGCATCAGGCAATGGAGAAAATAAAAAGGTTTTGCTCTGTAGTTCCTGTGCAACTGAGCAAGCCTTGCAAAGCAAACCGTTATGGAGAAGTAAGGAAGATATAGGGAGAAGGAAGTAGATGACAGCCGGTTGCTCGGGGGTCTGATAGGAGCCCTCTAGAGTCCTGATTCAGCCCCCAGACTGCGTGTTTGACACCCCTGCCCTAATCCATAGCTTTCTGGAAGACGAGCAAAATTCTCCCCTTCCAGCTCTTACACCTGTGACCAGTGAATTTATTAGAAGGATTTTCAGATGCCTATGGAATGGCCTTGAGTTCGCAAAAGTCATTGCAGAGAGGGCTGTTCTCACCAGATTGCCAGCACCTCGTGTTCAATTAGCTTGGGAGGGGGTGGAAATCTGGCAGGTGGAACATTATTTGAAGAAATCTCTTCTTCTTTAACACATGGGCAACATGACAGCTCGATTCATGTACTATGTGCACATGCGATCCCGTGCCGTGGAGACGGGACATTGTCTACAATGCCAAAGGAGACCTACATTTGACTTGACTCGCTCAGCCTGCCTACTGGTGGCAGGAAATAGCAGGATATTGTTTGAGTATTTAATGTACAAATTACTTTGATAGTAAGTGTTGACCTTCCCTTCGATTGTGCGGTGAGGTGGGTTGAAATAGAAATCTCGCATCTGTGATGCCATAATTGAGGTATTACAGTGTCTTAAGAATTACCAGTAAGTGCGGCTGTGTCAATCAAAAGGAAGACAGCTTTACATTTTGAAAATGCTACAATACAATGAGGTGCAAAGGGTGGTAAAAAAAAAAATACGAGAGCTAGTAAAATATCGAGGTAATTTGAATAAATTGTCTGTTGCTACTTTTAGATACTTCTTGGAGCCATTTGTACAAATACCGTTTTATTGCATTTGTGGAATTTTTACGGGATGGTTTGCCATTGCCTTCCCCAGTCATCTACGCTTTCCCATCAGCAAACTGGGTACGACGAAGATGGAGGTTCTCTACCTGAGTCGGGGTGGTCCAAGGGGAGAGATCCATCTGCCGACTCTTGACGGGGTGCCACTAATACCGGCCCCTAAGGTCAAGAGCTTAGGCGTGCTCCTTGAGTCCTCCCTTACAATGGAGGCCCAGGTAGCAGCCACTGTTAGATCTGCCTTTTTTCATCTTCGGCGGGTGCGGCAGCTGGCTCCTTTCCTGGAGCACAACGATTTAGCGATGGTAATCCATGCTACGGTCACCTCAAGAATAGATCACTGTAATGCTCTCTACATGGCGCTACCCTTGACGCTAACCCGGAGACTACAGTTAGTGCAGAATGCTGCGGCACGGCTGTTAATGAGGCTGCCGCGATGGGAGCACATTCAGCCAGTGCTGAAAGAGCTGCACTGGCTACCTGTTGTGTTCCGAGTTCGCTTCAAGGTGTTGGTATTGACCTTTAAAGCCCTTTATGGTCAGGGACCTGCCTATCTACGGGACCGCCTTTCTCCATATATCCCCCAGAGAGCACTGCGTTCAGGGGCAAAAAACTTACTGTCCGCCCCTGGACCAAAAGAAGCCAGGTTATGTGTGACAAGATCTAGGGCTTTTTCGGTGGCAGCACCAGAGCTTTGGAATACCCTTCCGGAAGCCATAAGGGCCCTGCGGGATCTGTCTGCGTTCCGCAGGGCCTGTAAGACCGAATTGACGGAAAGAGGGCTGCCACCGAGACATCACATAGAATGCTGGTGATCGCTGTTCGGAAATTCAATGCCGCCTATATTGTACTGATGCAGCACCATAGAATGGTTTTAAAAAATTGTAATAGGTTTTTTTTTTAAATTGAAATATGTAAATTATGGTTTTATATGTTTTATTGGTTTAACTGTATTGCCATGATGTTGTAAGCCGCCCTGAGTCCACTTGCGGAGAGGGCGGGATATAAGTTGAACGTAATAAATAAATAAATTTGACCGACCTCGGAAGGTTGGAAAGCTGAGTCAACCTCGAGCCGGCTACCGGAAAACCCAGTTTCCACCGGGGATCGAACTCAGGTCGTGAGCAGAATTTAGGACTGCAGTACTGCAGCTTTAACATTCTGCACCACGGGGCTCTTTCAGTTTTTAAACCCACACCCTCGTTGAGATCCCCACTGCCACCTTGTTCAGAAAACGAAGCTTACTTGATAGGCTTTGATAGGCAATATCATCAACCAACTGCTTCTCATCCTTCTCCGGAGCCTCAGTTGTCCTCCAGGCCGTGACGGTTTCCAGACTCTGGTTTGGACTTCCCGCTGCCTCATCTGACTCTGAAGAAAAGAAGAACAGAATGCCAATGACACAGGTTTCCAAATGACCTCTCCTGGGGAACTTTGCAGGAGAGCAGAGTTCAAGTCACGAGCAATGCAAAAGATTCGTGAAATGCCTGATGAGCTCTCCGCCCACAGGTTGTCAGGACTCCCCTGCCCATGGGCAGAAGGTGGGGGTAGGGTTGCCAACTCCAGGTTGGGAAACTCCTGGAGATTTGGGAGTGGAGCCTGGGGAGGACAGGGACTCCAGTGGGATATGCCATCGAGTCCACCCTCCAAAGCATCCCCTTTGTCCAACAGAAAGTGGGGAGGGGGAGGGAAATGTCTGTTGGGCACTCCATCATTCCCTATGGAGACCAGCCCCCATTGGGTATCATGGAGAATTGATCCATGAGTATCTGGGTCTCTGGGGCCCCCTGGTTTTTGAGTAAAGGCACCCGATTTTCAGTATAGCTTTCAAAAGACCCTCCAAGTTTCAAAAGGACTGGACCAGAGGGTCCAATTCTATGAGCCCCAAAAGAAGGTGCCCCCATCCTTCCTTCTTTCCAATGGAGGGAAGGCATTTCAGAGGTGTGCAGTCCCTTTAAATGGGATGGCCAGAACCCCCTTTGGAGTTCAAGTATGCTTGTCACAGCCCTGTTTCTGACTCCGCCCCCAATGTCTCCTGGCTCAACCTCCATAGTCTCCTGGCTCCACCCCCCCCCCCCCAAAGTCCCCAGAGATTTCTTCAATTGGACTTGGCAACCCTAGTCTTTGAAGCTGTCAATAAATAGAAAGGAAATATCTAGAGAGCAGGCTGAAGGAAAGCAGTGCGGGGGAACGGCAGTGAAGGCAAAGAAAGAGGAGCATGATGTTCTCTCCCCCCCCCCCCCCGGGTTGCCAAGTTCAATTCAAGAAATATCTGGGGACTTTGGGGGTGGAGCCAGGAGACTTTGGGGGTGGAACCAGGAGACTTTGGGGGTGGAGCCAAGTTCAAGGCTGTGACAAGCATCATTGAACTCCAAAGGGAGTTCTGGCCATCACATTTAAAGGGACGGCACTCCTTTTCAATTTCTTCCTTCCATAGGAAATCATGAAGGATAGGGGCACCTTCTTTTGGGGCTCATAGAATTGGACCCCCTGGTCCAATCATTTTGAAACTTGGGGGACATTTTGGGGAGAGGCACTAGATGCTATAATGAAAATTTAGTGCCTGTACCCCAAAAAACAACCCCCCCAGAGCCCCAGATACCCGCAGATCAATTCTCCATGATTTTAAGAACATAAGAGAAGCCATGTTGGATCAGGCCAATGGCCCATCAAATCCAACACTCTGTGTCACACAGTGGCAAAAAATGTTATATACACACATACACTGTGGCTAATAGCCACTGATGGACCTGTGCTCCATATTTTTATCTAAACCCCTCTTGAAGGTGGCTATACTTGTGGCCGCCACCACCTCCTGTGGCAGTGAATTCCACATGTTAATCACCCTTTGGGTGAAGAAGTACTTCCTTTTATCCGTTTTAACCTGTCTGCTCAGCAATTTCATCGAATGCCCACGAGTTCTTGTATTGTGAGAAAGGGAGAAAAGTACTTCTTTCTCTACTTTCTCCATCCCATGCATTATCTTGTAAACCTCTATCATGTCACCCCGCAGTCGACGTTTCTCCAAGTTGACGTTTCTCCATTTTCTATGGGAATAAATCTCCATAGGGAATAACAGAGTTCCCAGCAGACATTTCCCCCCCCCCCTCGCTTTCTGACGACCCTGAAGCAGGGGGAGGGTCTCCAAATCGGGGGATCCCCTGCCCCCAACTGGGATTGGCAACCCTATCCCCCCCCACCTTGTCCAACCACAGCTCAGAGAGGACTGGCGAAACCACTACATCGATGGGTGGAGCCAAGCAACTTTCACTACCCCTGCTCCACCAAATGACGACTGTGAGGGAAGGGGAGTTGTGCAAGGAGCAGCAATTTCCCAACAAAGGGATGGAGCCAGCAGGGGGGAGAGAAGGAGGGCCAGGTTTGTGGGTTGGGAGCAGTCCTCCCTCTAAGCTGAGTTAGCTAGCTCACAGATTTTTAGCCCCCAGCTCACACGTTTTCGCCTTAGCTCAGGAAGGATGTGCCCAGAGCACACTAATTCATGCAGCAGCTCACAACTTTAATCCCAGTAGCTCACAAAGGAGAATTTTTGCTCACAAGACTCTGCACCTTAGAGGGAACTTTGGTTGGGAGGCAAATGGGCTGTCTTGCGCAGGCCACTCTGAGGGGAAAGACGTCGCGCTGTTGCTGTGGCACATCTGAACAGCCATGGAACCGGGAAGCAGAATGAGTGTCAGCGAGGGTGGGGGATAGTCATCCCCCTCCCCCCACCTGTTCTCAGGCCATGAAGGAAGAAGAAGAAGAATTGCAGATTTTTACCCCACCCTTCTCTCTGAATCAGAGACTCAGAGCAGCTTACAATCTCCCATGTCTTCTCCCCCCACAACAGACACCCTGCGAGGTAGATGGGGCTGAGAGGGCTCTCACAGCAGCTGCCCTTTCAAGGACAACCTCTGCCAGAGCTATGGCTGACCCAAGGCCATTCCAGCAGGTGCAAGTGGAGGAGTGGGGAATCAAACCCGGTTCTCCCAGATAAGAGTCCACACACTTAACCACTACACCAAACTGGCTCTGGGGTTGCGGGAGGACAAAAAACACCCCTTGGAGATTTCAGAAACAGCCTCTCCCTTGTGCTTTCCTCTTAGCCTCGCTGCTTCTGTGGGAAATACAGGAGGGATGGGAACTGGGGGTGGGGGTGGGATCTGAGAGGCAGGTTGAGCCCCCCGCTTCCTCCTGAGCCAGAATCCTGTCACCTGGGTCACCTAAGGCTGGTGGTACAGCCTGGACCACCTCACGGAGTTGGTGGTAGTGGTGGGGATGCGACAGTGAAGCCCATCGTGCATCCTTGAGATCCTCAGAAGAAAGACAGGGGAAGAGAGGAAGCAAAGGGTGAAAGACAGATAATAGCCATGCTTGGCTACTGAGGCTGGGGGCAGAGGTGAATTTCTAGCAGGAAATATTTTATTTGAATATTAGGCCAAATCCCCATTGATGAAGCCAATCCTCCAACAAAAAAAGAGCCCTGTAAGCTCTTGGAGGATTGGCTATATCAGGGTGTGTGGCCTAATATGCAAAGGAGCTCCTGCTAGAATTCCACCCCTGGCTGGGGGTATAGAGGGTGTGCTGAAAAACTACCTTCCTTACTTGCAAGGAAGAGAACTCATCTCCTAAAAGTGCTATATATATTTAACCCCCCCCCCCCCGATTTGTATGGAATTGTAAATCTTGCATCTGATTAAATACATTTATTGGGGCTCTTGGGGGGTTCCCCAGTAAATCAATCACTTTCACTCCTAGGAATCAATTGCTGTAGTTTGTATTTTGAGTAAAAAATAATAATATCATGAATTGGGTTTGCCTGTGTCCTTTTAAAAGTTTGTATCTCCAGTACCTGGCGTTACATTTTATGGCATACATGATCTGGCCCAAAGTGACATTTATGTCAGATCTAGTCTTTGTAACAAATGAGTTTGACTGCTTTAGATAGGCTTCCCAACCCTCCCGCCCTGGCGGGGGACCCCAGGATTTCCAGCCTCTTCCCCCGCTCCCCAAAAAAAACGGAAGCGGGGGGAGGGGGGAACGGCGCCAAAGAGCGTGGCGAGCTGCCCCATCTCGGAGCGGGCGACGCCGCTGCGCAGCTGCCGCCTCTTCTCCACTTCACCGTGGCTGCTCCTCCGAGATGTGCTCAGGCTGGGCCCATCTCGGAGGAGCAGCTGGGATGGGGCGGGGAGGGGGCGGCGGCGGCACGGCGGCATTGCCCGCTCCACCTCTGAGGTGGAGTCGGGGGGTGGGGGTGGGCCAGGAGCGTAGCGGGCCGCGAGTCTGGGTCCTTCTGCCTCCACCCTCCCCTCCCCTTCTCTGGTTTTGCCTCGGCTGCTCCGTGGCTGCTCCTCCGAGATGGGCCCATCTTGGAGGAGCAGCTGCGGTGGGGCGGGGAAGAGGCAGCAGCAGCGCGGCGGCGTCGCCCGCTCCGCCTCTGGGGTGGAATCGGGAGAAGGGGAGGGTGGAGGGAAGGAGTTCAATTGTGCTTGTCACACCCTTGCTCCTAGCTCCCCCCCAGTGTCTCCTGGCTCCACCCCCCAAAGTTCCCAGATATTTCTGGAATTGGACTTGGCAACCCTAGCTTTAGAGCATTTGGTGAGAGTTAAGTGCATGGACTCTTATCTGGGAGAACCAGGTTTGATTCCCCACTCTTCTACTTGCACCTGCTGGAATGGCCTTGGGTCAGCCATAGCCCTCGTAGGAGTTGTCCTTGAAAGGGCAGCTGCTGTGAGAGCTCTCTCAGCCCCACCCACCTCACATGGCATCTGTTGTGGGGGAAGAAGATAAAGGAGATTGTAAGCCACTCTGAGACTGATTCAGAGAGAAGGGCAGGGTATAAATCTGCAATTCTTCATCTTCTTCTTTTAAAAAGTGTATTACATACTCAAAATACGAAATGTAAGGTTTATCTTTTGGGAATGTTATATCCTTAAGTTAGAGGCCTGAAAGCCTCTGAAAGCCGCATTACTGCAACTGTTCAATGCACCAAAGTGGGCGATTGTTCTCTTATCAGCAAGGATGAGTAGGCTATTGTATCCGCTTCACGTCCCTACGGCAGTTTCTCAGTTTGTCCTATGGCAGAGTTTGGGTCGGCAGATGTTTCTTGTTTCAGGCACAGGAAAATTGTCGGGTTTGTAAAGGAGAACTTTGGGGAAGAAACACAGAATGCAATTACGCTAAAGAGAATGGCTGGAAATGAGTAAAGAATGAGGGAAATAACGCCACGACTCAGCGTGACGCGTCTTGGAAGATATTTGCCTAGACGCAAACTCTTGTGAAACCGAGAAGAACAAAATGTTGCTTAGTGCTGGCTGGGATGTAAACAGAAGATTATTAAGAAACCAGACAGCCATTACTGTGTTTACCAGTTTGGTTCCTTGTCGCCCTCCTGTAAGTTCGCATTGTTTTTTGAGATGTGGAATTATTTGCATAATGTCAAATCTGGCAGTTAAATCACGTGCCATGGTCTGACATCCCATTTCATAAAGATGAAAGGCACTGGCTTCTTATGTTGGCTTTTAAACCGACGTTTTCAAGGGGCGTTTTCATCATGTATTTACAAGGTTAGGTGGTTAGATTAATTTTGGAGTGGAAGATTAAGGTGGGGTTGCCAAGTCTAACTCAGAAAATATCTGGGGACTTTAGTGGTAGAGCCAGGGAACTTTGGGGGTGGAGCCAGGATACTTTAGGGCGGAGCTTGGAGACTTTCCCATTCCCAAAATAAATACATAAAAATACAGCAGTGCAGTTCCCCTGAATACAGCCTTCATTTCCTCATACCCAAGCAGCCCGTGTCCCTGTACACTCTCTCTCTCTCTCTCTCTCTCTCACACACACACACACACAAAGAGAGAGCAGCCAAAATAAACAGTCTGTGATCCCACACTTGTGTAGTCTCACTGGGGCAATTTACTCATGAGTTGCTGAAGTTCTAAGTTTTATCAGACTAACACAGGGAAAGCAAAGGTTCCAGTTCCTCCTTTACTATGCAAACGACTTCTAAAAGGACTGTGAAACAAACGGAGGGTCTCTGGACTGCTACAGCTTCACAGCTAACTGGAAGCAGCCATCTTGTTCTGCCGGCCCACCCACTCCTTCTGCTTGGGTGGGTCCTAGATTTAAAGGCACAGACACACCATCCAGAAAGCAAGCCTTTCCAATGTTCCTCTCATTTTAAAGTGGAAAGGCAGGTGCCCGTTCTGTGGGCGGGGCTTCCTCTGCCGGCCAGCTGACTGCGGGCAGGAAAGAGCCTTCAAAACCATGGGATCCCCCACTGGGACCTGGGGATTGGCAAATCTAGATTAAGACCACAATCCAGCTAGATCCAGCTGTGTGGAGAGATGGTCTCACTATTGCTTCCTCAAATATCATCTATGCCAGAGCTACAAAACATGTGGCCCCACAGGGTATATCAGTTCCTTAAGAGGGTCCCAAACATGGTCTGCAGCACTCCCAAGCAAATGGAGGAGCCATCCCTGAAACGAAACAGATGCCTTGAGTAAACAGGTTGACTTGCCTCTCCAGATGAAGCCCAAAGTTCTCCTGGAATTACATCTGATCTCGAGACAAAAAATAAGTTCTCCTGGAGAAAATGGCTGCCTCACAGGGTGGACTCTTTGGCATCACACTCCTGTTGAGCTCCTCCTAAGTCCCAGGCTCCCCCTACAAATCTCTGGGAATGTCCCGACTCAGAGACAGCAACCCTTGTCTTTCATTTGCTCATTTATTTATTTCATTTGTTCCCCAGTGGGGACCCAAAGCAGCTTACATTGTTCACCACACCTCTGTTTTATCCTCATAACAACCCTGTGAGGCAGGCTAGGCTAAAAGAATGTAACTGGCCCAAGGTCACTATGGCGATCTTGCCCTCTTCCCTCCCTCATGCACAGGAGTTTCTCTTTGTTTCTGCTTTCTTTCTTGCTAAGCAGCACCTATATCTATTTTGTTCTCATTTGTTGGACTATAACTGTCCCACCCTGTCATATATTGGCCAAGTCGAGGGACTTGAGGGGAGAGACAAAATTGTCTGCTAATACTCCTGTAATGGCACAAAAGAGGCTTTTGAAAGTTCAAAAATAAAACATTTCATTTAACTTGGAGGGGAAAATGTAAGGTGGAATCAGGGGTAGGATGTCTGAGATGAATTAATAATAAAAACTGAGGTAACTTTGTCATCACACTATATCCAACTGATATGTTGCCAACAAGAAAGTGTTTTTGCTTTTCAACAAGGTCTTTGAAACTTTGAGGAGAAAGGCTTTCTTTTCAATTTCTGCTTTAACTCACAGGCATAGGTTTCAGTGTTTCACTGACTCTTCATGTTTAAAAGTCAGGAATGTACAACAAAGTTCCTAAAATCCTTCTCTGTACACAGACTAGGGACCACTCCTCTTTTAAGAGTTATCTTCCTTTTTACTGGACAGGGATTATTTCTCTTGACAAGAAGCTCTGTCCTTTTTCAGCTTGAATGGGGATCTTTTGCACTCCACTCTGGCAAACCACCCCGTAAAAAGTCTGCTGTGAAAACGTTGTGAAAATGACATCACCCCAGAGTCTAAAACGACTGGCGCTTGCACAGGGGACTACCTTTATCTTTTTTTACAATTCCTCTTCCCTAGTCCCCAGTCAGGGCTAAACTGTCTCTTCTTCAGCTACCATTTCTCAACTGTCATTTCTTAACTGGCTTTCTAACAGAATTCCATTTGAATACTCTGTCACTTAAAAGTTTTCAGACTCTCTGAGGCAATAATCCTTAACCATCTGTCACACAGCGGGCATCCATGGCATGAGTAGGGATTTGAACCCAGGTCTCAACACTTTTAGGCACTACACTACACTGGCTTTCCACTCTGGTCACTACTACAATAAGCCACAATATAATTTCTTCCCCTTCCTCACCACATTTTCTCTACATTTAGCAGAGCAAAGGTTGAGGAACATAACAGGTATTGAGGATGAAGGGCAGAACAATACACTGGTGTGAAAGATCTCTTGGGGAGTAGCTATCACCCCACAAGATTTTGTTCCGTCGCACGATTGCCTGTCTGCCCCACTGCACCAGAGTTCACTGAGGGAATCTGAAAAGTCTGAGTGGGTAGAATCTGGGATTGGGTTGATAACTGAGAAAGAGTGAGACAAACCAACAAGAACAAGATGGTTGACTTTTTAAGGATGTAAGAACAAAGTTACTTTGAAAAGAAATACACAACTGAGGTAAATAGAAACAGTCACCCAGGAGTTGTGGGATGTTTCATTTTTGTACATGCCCAATTAAAAACTTTTTCTCAGACAGCTTTATGAACATATAAATCCAGAAAACTAAAACCGCCCTGAGCCTGCTTCGGCAGGAAAGGAGGGGTATAAATAAAATATTATTATTATTAAAACCCGAAAACCTTGCTGGTATTCTGTAACATCTCAGTGTAGGGTTTGCCAATTCCAGGCTGGGAAATACTTAGAGATTTGGGGTTAGAGCCCAGGGAAGGCAGAGTCTCGGGAATGGCGGGACCTCATCTAGGTAGAGTACCAGGACTTTTCTTGTAGAAAATGCCCGGCAGGAATTCATTAGCATATTAGGCCACACCCCTAATATTAGCATATTAACCCATTAGCATATTAGGACACGCCAGCTGAGATAATCAAGTGCAAGCGGAACTGGTGGTAGCCAGAAAGGAAGGAAGGAAGGAAGAAAGGAGGCAAGGAAGGAAGGAAGGAAGGAGGGAAGAAAGGAAGGAAGGAAGGAAGGAGGGAAGGAAGGAAGGAAGAAAGGAGGGAAGAAAGGAAGGAAGGAAGAAAGGAAGGAGGGAAGAAAGGAAGGAAGGAAGGAAGACAAAAGAAAGGTAGGGAAGGAAGGAAGGAAGGAAGGAAGGAAGGAAGGAAGGAAGGAAGGAAGACAAAAGAAAGGTAGGGAAGGAAGGAAGGAAGGAAGGAAGGAAGGAAGGAAGGCCAGTGAAAGAAAGGAAGGAAGGGAGACGAAAGAAAGGTAGGGAGGGAAGGAAGGAAGGGAGGGAGATGAAAGAAAGGTAGGGAAGGAAGGAAGGAGGGAAGAAAGGAAGGAAGGAAGACGAAAGAAAGGTAGGGAAGGAAGGAAGGAAGGAGGGAAGAAAGGAAGGAAGGAAGGAAGACGAAAGAAAGGGAAGGAAGGAAGGAAGGAAGGCCAGTGAAAGAAAGGAAGGAATGGAGACGAAAGAAAGGTAGGGAAGGAAGGAAGGAAGGAAGGAAGGAAGGAAGGAAGGAAGGAAGGAAGGAAGGAAGGAAGGAAGGAAGGAAGGAAGGAAGGAAGGAAGGAAGGTGGGGGAAAGAAAGGAAGGAAGGGGAATGAAAGAAAGGTAGAGAAGGAAGGGAGGAGGGAAGGAAGGAAGAAAGAAATAATTGTTTTACCATCACCAGAAGGCCTAGGAAGCTGCTGCGCAGTGCTGCCTGGCCTCTGAAAGCAGCTGTTTTCTATAGGGAAACAGATCTCTGTAATCCGAGGATTCATCGTAATTCCAGGAGATTTTCAGGCTCCTCCTGGAGATAAAATCAATCCAAAGGTCTGATACCTTAATACAGGTGTGGTCAAACTGTGGTTCGGGGGCCACGTGCAGCTCTTTCACACCTCTTGTGGGGCTCCTGGAGGTCAAGGAGGAACTTAATGCTCACTTACTCTCAGGCTGATCCTGCATCGAGCAGGGGGTTGGACAAGTCCCACTGATTTGTGCAGCAAACTGGAGGTCCAGCTGTGCAGCCCTCCCTGTGCTACAAGCCAGCATGGTAGGGGCACCCAGTCCAGTGATGCAAACAGTGGGCATTATGAGATGACCCACTGCATCATCCAGCAAACGGGATGTCAAGCTGAGCGGCCCTCACTGGGCTACAAACCAGCCTGACAGGGCCACACAATACAGCAATACAAACAATGGGTGTTATGAGATCATCCATTGCATCATCCACCAAACTATATGTTAAGGTGAAAAGCCCTTGCTGTGCTAGAAAAAAGCACAGTTCATCGATGCAGGAAAAAATGACGGGCATTATTGGATCACCAATTGTATCATCCAGCAAATTGGATATCAAGCTGAGCTAGGGTTGCCAATCCCCAGGTGGGGGCAGGAAATCCCCCAGTTTGGAGGCCTTCCCCCCACTTCAGTGGGGGGAGGGAGGGAAATGTCTGCTGGGCACTAAATCCCATTCCCATAGGGAATAACGAAGAATTGATCTGCGGGTATCTGGGGCTCTGGGGGGCTTTTTGAGGCAGAGGCACCACATTTGTGCCACTGCATCTGGTGCCTCTCCTCAAAACACCCTCCAAGTTTCAAAAGCATTGGCCCAGGGGGTTCAATTCTATGAGCCCCCAAAGAAGGTGTCCCTATCCTTCGGCATTTCCAACGGAGGGAAGGCATTCAAAAGGAGTGCGGTCCCTTGAAATGTGAACTCCTTTTGGAGTTCAACAATGCTTGTCACAAGCTTGCTCCTGGCTCCGCCCCCAATGTCTCCTGGCTCCACCCCCAAAGTCCCCAGATATTTCTTGAATTGGACTTGGTAACCCTAAGCTGAGCAGCCCTCAGTATGCTACAAGCCAGCGTGACAGGGCCGCACAACTCAGTGATGCAACACAATGGGCATTATTGGATAGGGTTGCCAAGTCCAATTCAAGAAATATCTGGGGACATTGGGGGTGGAGCCAGGAGACATTGGGGGCGGAGCCAGGAGACATTGGGGGGTGGAGCCAGGAGACATTGGGGGCAGAGCCAGGAACAAGGGTGTGACAAGCATCATTGAACTCCAAGAGAGTTCTGGCCATCCCATTTAAAGGGACAGCACACCTTTTAAAATGTCTTCCTTCCATAGGAAATAATGAAGGATAAGGGCATCTTCTTTTGGGGCTCATAGAATTGGACCCCCTGGTCCAATTGTTTTGAAACTTGGGGGGTACTTTGGGGAGAGGCACTAGATACTATACTGAAAATTTGGTGCCTCTACCTCAAAAAACAGCTCCCCCAGAGCTCCCGAAACCTCCAGATCAATTCCCCATTATACCCTATGAGAATCGATCTCCACATAGGGAATAATGAAGTGCCCAGCAGACGTTTCCCTCCCACCTGTTTCTGGCGACTCTGAAGGGGGATTGGCCTCTCTACTCAGGAGTTGCTGCCAACTTCTTCAAAGTAACACAGACACCCCATCCCAAGAGGAAGCCTTTCAATCGGAGACTGAAGCCTCCGGAGGCGGAAAGGCACATGGTCCTGTGGGGGCGGGAAGCTAGCCAGGTGGCTGGGGGTGGGAAGGAGCCTGGGAAAGCGGAAGGACCCCCGCTGGGACCTGGGGATTGGCAAGCCTATTATTGGATCACCCACTGCATCATCCAGCGAACTGGATGTCAGGCTGAGCAGCCCTCAGTATGCTACAAGCCAGCCTGACAGGGCCATGCAGCTCAGTGATGCAAAACAATGAGCATTATCATCTCTCTCACTGTGAGGCTCTTCCGGAACTGCCAGGAACCACCAGGAATGGCATCAAAATTCATGGGAGTTCTTCAGTTAGCGAACAGAACTTCGCGAACCATGAACCGGCCAAAACTCGTGACGGACTTCAGTTTGTGAGTTCATTTGTGCCCATGCCTGGTTGTGCTTCCAGCTAACTAGAGAGCATTGATTCTTTTACAGGCAATTGGTACAAGCATGTGAAAAGGTAATCACCAGTCGTTTCCGACTCTGGGGTGACATCGCATCACAACGTTTTCAGGGCAGACTTTTTATCGGGTGGTTAGCTATTGCCTTCCCCAGTCATCTACACTTCACCCCCAGGAAGCTGGGGACTCATTTTACTGACCTCGGAAGGATGGAAGGCTGAGTCAATCTTGAGCCGGCTACCTGAACCCAGTTTCCACCAGGATCCAACTCGTCATGAGCAGAGCTTGGACTGCAGTATTGCAGCTTTACCACTCAGAGCCATGGGGCTCATGTACTGAACCATATGTTCACCGAATGCTTCACTATATTCAAGGTGTTTTAAGGTGTTTTAAGCTGCAGTACGGCAGTCCTAAGCTCTGCTCACGACCTGCGTTCGATCCCCGGTGGAAGCTGGGTTTTCAGGTAGCCGGCTCGAAGTTGACTCAGCCTTCCATCCTTCCGAAGATGGTAAAATGAGTCCCCAGCTTGCTGGGGGGTGGGGGAAGTGTAGATGACTGGGGAAGGCAATGGCAAACCACCCCGTAAAAACTCTGCCGTGAAAACGTGAAAGCAGCGTCACCCCAGAGTCGGAAACGACTGGTGCTTGCACAGGAGATCTTTCCTTACTTCAAGGTGTTGGTCCTTTTTAAGGCCCTTTATGGCCTGAGGCTTCCATATCTTTGGGACCGCCTCTCGCCATATGAGCCCCTCCCCCCCAGGTTCTGAGGTCAACTGCACAGCATCTTCTTCTAATCCCTGGTCTTAAGGATGCCCAACTGGCTTCAACAAGGGCCAGGGCCTTTTCGGTCCGGGCCCCCACCTGGTGGAATGAACTCCCACTGGCAATCCAGGCCCTGCAGGATTTATCTAAGTTTTGCAGGGCCTGTGAGATGGAGCTCTTCCACCAGGCTTTTAGCGGGTGTCCCCTGAAATCATCGCTTCCCCCAGCAACTTATGCTTATGCTATGCTGAACATTACCAGACTATATGTGGTTTATGACGTTTCCAATGACGTGGATCATGGTTTCTGTTAATTCTGTAATTATGAGATTATCTCGTTTGGATGTCGTTTGTTTGATGTTTTGTAAGGTTTTCTAATGTTGTAAGCCACCCAGAGCCCGCTTGCGAGATAAAATTGAATTAAATTAAGTTCTAGAGATTGAAACGTGAGCTTCTCCTTCAGTCACAGATTCTCCTCACCACTGCATTTTTATCAGGATTTTTCACGGTTAGGCAACTAGCATTTTGAAACATGCTTGCCTGCATAATCTGTTAAGGATGTGGAAATTCACAATTCCCCCTGAAGATGCCACACGTACTCTAGTAAAATTATCAGGATCACAAGAGGGGAAAAAAAAATGAAAAGCCTCATCTCAAGTCGGACCATTGGTTTGTCAAGCTCAGTATTGTCTACTGCAGGGCTTATTTTTTTGTAGCAGGAACTCCTTTGCATATTAGGCCACACGCCTCTTATGTAGCCAATCCTCCAAGAGCTTACAGGGCTCTTCTTACAGGGCTTACTGTAAGCTACAGTAGGATTGGCTACATCAGGGGTGTGTGGCCTAATATGCAAAGGAGTTCCTGCTAGAAAAAAAGCCCTGACTTGCAGTATCTGAACATGAGAACTGATACTGAATCAAGGTTTTCCATGATGAATGACACTTCAAATGATAAGATTTTTTTACAAATGGATTTTGCTGTGGTCATTTTATTGTGGGTGAAATCGTGTTTTGTTGTGCTGGTGATTTCGCCATGGTTGCTTGCTGTGCTGGTCTTGGTTCCTGCTCTCTGTGTTTCAACTCTTTTGCAGTCTCTGGGGCCAAAAAGTAGATTACAAATAAGCACATTTAACCCCCCCCCCCCCAAAAAAAATTTTCCTTGTTGATCTGTAGACACAAAGCTGCCGCCCTTTAATCGTAAAGCTTTCAAGTGGTGAAAGGTGTTAATTATCTTTTGAAAGGTTTGCATGGGTAGAGGGGCTGAAAATAAATTCAGATTGTCAGGGGGCCGGTCAATTGACATATTTTCATATAACACACCGAGTTTTTGCTTGCTGCTTTTCTTTTTGAAAGGTCATGGCCGTGGTGTTAAGCTCTAATAGTCATAACACAGTAGGAAAAGCTTTAATAGTCGTAACGGAGTGTGTGTGTGTGTGTGTGCATGGTGGAAAATCATTTCTGAGTGACTACGCTGACAGCCGTAAAAACTGCGGCCTCCTGGTTAGCGGAACTTGGACAGGATGTAGTGAGTGCTGCCGTATCTTCTGTGGGAGTTTCTAACCAGTTGACTTTGATCTGCATTACCCTTTCTCTCAGCTCTGCCTTTGAAGGGCTCTCCAGGATTTCAATAGAGAGTCAGGAATGCATTCTTCTGCTGGCTTTGTGTTTCCCCGAGGGAACCCGGTTACACTGTGATGGAGCTCGTGAGATGAAGAGCATGGGCCACGAGGTCAGATTTCAACTCAGCCATGAAATGAGTGAGCAGATTGAGGTTAGTCAGCATCTCTGATTCCTTCCTTAGAAATACGAAGCTCATTGTACAGTGCGATTTTTACTCATTATAGCCCTTTTCAGATGTTATGGTGGCATTCCATTCACACGTTGTGGGACCTGCAGGTCCCCGGAATATATACATGATCTCAGAATGTGGGAATTGGGTGGTGTGGATTTCCAGCTTTCACTGACTTGAACCAGAGCTCTGGAAAGAAATCAGGGTTCTTGTTTGTGTGAATGGATGCTGGACCCATGCAAAAAATCCACATGTCGTCCAGTTGATGCCCCGGAAGGTAGGACTAGAACCAATGGGTTGAAATTAAATCAAAAGAGTTTCCGACTCAACGTTAGGAAGAACTTCCTGACCGTTAGTGCGATTCCTCAGTGGAACAGGCTTCCTCGGGAGGTGGTGGGCTCTCCTTCCTTGGAGGTTTTTAAAGAGAGGCAAGATGGCCATCTGACAGCAATGAAGATCCTGTGAATTTCGGGGGAGGTGTTTGTGAGTTTCCTGCATTGTGCAGGGGGTTAGAACATAAGAACATAAGAGAAGCCATGTTGGATCAGGCCAACGGCCCATCAAGTCCAACACTCTGTGTCACACAGTGGCAAAAAATGTTATATACACACATACACTGTGGCTAATAGCCACTGATGGACCTCTGCTCCATATTTTTATCTAAACCCCTCTTGAAGGTGGCTATACTTGTGGCCGCCACCACCTCCTGTGGCAGTGAATTCCACATGTTAATCACCCTTTGGGTGAAGAAGTACTTCCTTTTATCCGTTTTAACCTGTCTGCTCAGCAATTTCATCGAATGCCCACGAGTTCTTGTATTGTGAGAAAGGGAGAAAAGTACTTCTTTCTCTACTTTCTCCATCCCATGCATTATCTTGTAAACCTCTATCATGTCACCCCGCAGTCGACGTTTCTCCAAGCTAAAGAGTCCGAAGAGTTTCAACCTTTCTTCATAGGGAAAGTGCTCCAGCCCTTTAATCATTCTAGTTGCCCTTCTCTGCACCTTCTCTAAAGCTATAATATCCTTTTTGAGGTGCGGCGACCAGAACTGCACACAGTACTCCAAATGAGACCGCACCATCGATTTATACAGGGGCATTATGATACTGGCTGATTTGTTTTCAATTCCCTTCCTAATAATTCCCAGCATGGCATTGGCCTTTTTTACTGCAAACGCACACTGTCTTGACACTTTCAGTGAGTTATCTATCATGACCCCAAGATCTCTCTCTTGATCAGTCTCTGCCAGTTCACACCCCATCAACTTGTATTTGTAGCTGGGATTCTTAGCCCCAATGTGCATCACTTTGCACTTGGCCACATTGAACCGCATCTGCCACGTTGACGCCCACTCACCCAGCCTCAACAGATCCCTTTGGAGTTCCTCACAATCCTCTCTGGTTCTCACCACCCTGAACAATTTAGTGTCTTCCGCAAACTTGGCCACTTCACTGCTCACTCCCAACTCTAAATCATTTATGACTAGATGGGTTGGACTAGATGACCCTAGAGGTCCCTTCCAACTCTATGATTCTAAACCTGAATTTTTAAACAAGAATATATTTCCATTAACGTCAAGCAACAACAACTTCTTACACCTCTTTCAATAGGCACATGCTCATACCATTCGACCCAATTTACTTACATTTGAGAGAACATTCAGGTGTTGTAAATTAACCTCTTAAAGGTATTCCAAACATAGTATGGTATTACAGAATTTCTGCATACATCAGAGCAACAAAACCTTGGAATCATATAAAACAAGAAAGATCATTATTAACGTTCAAACCGAATGGCTGTACAGTTTTTAACCGGTGTATCCAACGGGCTTCCATTTGTAACAGAGTCTTTCGAGCGTTTCCACCTTTCAAAGTAGATTTATCCAAAGTCTGTACCACAAAAAAATTTCAATTTATTAATATCATGGCCGGTTTCCAATATGAGGCTCGCTACAGGGGCACCTTCCGCCAGTGAATGAAGTCTAGAAATACGTTCCAAATTCCAGCACGCAGGCTGGAAGGGCTGCAAGCAGGGGGGAAACCAGGGGGGGAGCCGGTCTGGGGCCCCTAAAGGCGTGGGGGCCCATAGGCCAGTGCCTACTTGACCTAATTGTTAATCTGGCCCTGGCTGCCTTCCTTCTTCTGCTGGCTCCTTTTGTCTGGGATTGCTCCCGAGCAGCTGATTCTGTCTCCTTCTTATCTGCAGAAGGCTTGGAGGCTGGAGCTTTGAGGGGCTTCACTGGAGACTCTTCCTTGGTAGATCCCTCCGTCTCTTCATCTTCCAAGGACTTTTCTTCCTCCTCTTCACTGTCAATCCATGCATGGACAGCTGACACATCCTCCAAGAGTTTACAAAGAAGAGCCTTGTAAGCTCTCAGAGGATTGGCGACATCAGGGAGGTGTGCCATAATATGCAAAGGAGCTCCTGCTAGAATTCCACCCCTGGCCCTCTCCTCGACTTTGGTCTGAATGTGACAGGTAGATTTAGATCCAATTCTAATGTGGCCCAGGGTGGAATTCTAGCAGGAGCTCCTCTGCATATTATGGCACACCTCCATGATGTCGCCAATCCTCTGAGAGCTTACAAGGCTCTTCTTTGTAAGCTCTTGGAGGATTGGCTACATTGGGGGCGTGGCCTAATATGCAAAGGAGCTCCTGCTAGAATTCCACCTTTGAATGTGACAATCATTGAAGAGAACGGAAAGCTTCAAGTTTGCTATGCATACTGGAGCGGATTCCTTGCCGCTTGTGTGTGTGGGGGTACAATCTCCACAAGATGAAATCCAACTTTGGCTTTCTCCTGAAGCACATTGCCCACAGGAATGCAGTTCTTGCTGGCTTGGTGTCAAGGGGTGTGCCCTAATATGCAAATGAGTCCCTGCTGGGCTTTTTCTACAAAAAAGGCCATGTGTAAAACAACGGTGATATCAGGGGATGTGGCCTAATATGCAATTGAGTTCCTGCTGGGCTTTTTCTACAAAAAAGTCCTGATCGTCCTCAAGGCCAGCTGCTGATCAAAGGACATCATCTGGGATTTCAAATGCAGAGACTGATGTCTCCCTGGTTAGCTCATACCCCCAGACCAGCGAAATGTTTCTTTTTCCTGAACTACAGCTTTCATTGAGGTTGCTTTCCAAAGCCACTGTTTTCACAGGCTCTAAGAAGGAAGGTGGAGTGAGAAACAAAAAGCCAAGCCACCTTCCCCTTGACGTTTGAAGGCTCATTTTCTCAAAGCATGTGAAAAACACGTAGCAAGTGTCAAGAGGACTCTTGCCATAAACCGAGAATGCTTTCACTTTCCACTGTCCTTGCTTTGCGCTGCCACTATCTCTATGTACCAAGTGAAACATTCCTTTCTGCCTAGTCTCAGGGATGGCCAAAGTCATTTCTGCCTGATTATGCTCACACCTGCAAGGGGCCTGGGAAGACCTCTGGGGGGAGGGACTGTTCGCTTCATGCCTTTGCTTTGAATGGATAACAGTCTAAGCTGGATCTATAAGAAGGGGCAAAACCCCCACTGAAGTCAGTTTTCGCAAGGGCCGTCTTGCCCTGACCTGTCATGTATCAATAAACAGCTATTCTTGTAATGGACTGCCTGTCTCTTTTCTCTGAACCGCCGGGGACTTGACAGCAAGAAGACTTTGGCCAGTACGGAAGGTTGAAACTGAAGAGGTTACAGGACTGACAAAACATCTGAACAGCTCTGTCTGAAGACTCCCTTTACTGCTGGGCCCAACTTGGATTCTTAAAGAATCATAGAGTGGGAAGGGGCCATACAAACCATCTAGTCCAGGGGTGTCAAACTCATTTGTTATGAGGGCTGGATCTGAAATAAATGAGACCTTGTTGGGCTGGGCCATGTTGGACTGGGCCATATGTGTGCCTATTTAAGATTATGTAGGAAAGATATAAACTTTACAAGGATGCAGACAAACACAAAGATTAAAAAAAGCTTAGAATAAAACATGCTTAAACATTAGCACTCGTTGGTCTTAAAGGTGCTTTCTTTGTATGTCTCCTATGGGATCCAGGGAACTGGGCAAAGGAAGCTCTGGCTCTTTCCTTCCTCCCTCAGGACCAGGAGGGGGAGGAACCTCAGCCAATTGAAGAAAGAGAAGCTTGGATCAGTAGCTCTGCTGTGTGACTGAGCAAGCCTGGCAAAGCAAGCTGTGATGTAGAAAGAAGCAAGAGAGGGAAAACGAAGCAGATGGGAGCCGGTTGCTCAGATGCCTGATAGGAGCCCTCTGAGGGCCTGGTTTGGCCCCAGGGCTGCATGTTTGACACCCCCGATATAGTCCAACCTCTTGATGCAGCCAATCCTCCAAGAGCTTACAGGGCGGCTCTTCTTACAGGTTCTACTGTAAGCTCTTGGAGGATTGGCTACATCGGGGTGTGTGGCCTAATACGCAAAGGGGTTCCTGCTACAAGAAAAGCCCTGATCTAGAACCTGGCATGGTGGTTGGCCGTGCTCAAGGACAGCCAAAATTTAACGTTCTTTTTACAAACTTCAGAAGAGGCTGGTAGGTGCAGTCCTTTATTATGTGCTCCGAGTTGGTATAAACAGTGTTAAAAATATTGTAAAATATGCTTTGGGGAGGCAACACGCTAACACGTCCAGATCAGGAGCTGAAAGCTGTAGGGGTGACCTGTTTGTGGAAGGGCACTTGAACTCTTCAGTGGGGGTAGAGAGTGGCAGCACATGGACCCAGATATTTCCATTTAAATTGCATTGCTAAATTGGAAACGCTCCCTTCCTTCCAAAGGCAGTCTGCAGCATCTGGCTTCTGTAAATAATGCATAAAGAAGGAAGCTATTTAAACTTCTCCAAAAACATGCAGATGTATCCCAGACTGTGTTTTAACAACTAATTTAAAAGGAATAAAAAAACAAGAAGGAGGGAAGCCTTGTTTGTCGAAAGCCACCATAGATTTTAAAGCATCTTAATTTTAAGTTCCCTTCTCTATGGTTCGAGGGGAAATCTGCCCCCAAGAGGTTGTAAGGTTAAAGCCTGCTTATGCCACTCAAGAAGGTAGGGCTTGGATGGCGATAGAAAAGGCTGCCAAGTTGCGATTGGCTTAGGGTGACTCTTTAGGGTGGCGGGGGGGGGCAAGTTGCTTAATGTAAGAGCCAAGTAGAATAAATGTCAGATGTCTGAGAGCTGCAAGATATGAACATCAGATGTTTGAGAGCTGCTAGGAAGGAAGGAAAGAAGAAGACTGTAGATTTATACCCCGCCCTTCTCTCTGAATCAGCTGACCCAAGGCTGACCCAAGGCCATTCCAGCAGCTGCAAGTGGAGGAGAGGGGAATCAAACCTGGTTCTCTCAGATAAGAGTCCACACACTTAACCAATGCACCAAACTGGCTCTCCAACTAAATCTCCAACTGTAGATTTATACCCCGCCCTTCTCTCTGAATCAGAGTCTCAGAGCAGCTTACAATCTGCCTTATCTCCTTCCCCCACAACAGACACCCTGTGAGGTGGGTGGGGCTAACAGAGCTCCCCTAGAAGCTGCCCTTTCAAGGACAACTCCTACGAGAGCTATGGCTGACCCAAGGCCATTCCAGCAGCTGCAAGTGGAGGAGGGGGGAATCAAACCCGGTTCTCCCAGATAAGAGTCTCCACATTTAACCACTACACCAGAGCAACAGTTTGCTTACGTGAGAGTTGGCATGTCAGAGATGGAGGAAGGAAGGAAGGAAGGAAGGAAGGAAGGAAGGAAGGAAGGAAGGAAGGAAGGAAGGAAGGAAGGAAGGAAGGAGAGAGGGAGGGAGGGAGGGAGTTGGAGGTGGAAAGAAAGCCACTTTAATTTTAAATGCCTTCTCCAAGCTGTCAGCTGGCTTGGCAAAGTGATTTAAAGAGACAAATGCCTTCTGCAAGCTGGCCAGCGGGGCAGCGGGGGCTTTAAGAGCCCCACAATATGTGTGAAAGAGCCACATGTGGCTCCTGAGCCGCATTTTGGTCACCCTTGTTGTGGGGTTCTCAAGGCGAGAGATGTCCAGAGGTGGTTTGCCCTTGCCTCCCTTTGCGTAGCAACCCTGGACCTCCTTGGGGGTCTCCGAATGAAGGACCAGCCTTGCTTAGCTTCCTCAGTCTGAGGAAACCAGACTAGCTGGAGTCCTCCAGGTCAGGGCAGTGTTTGGATAGGGCAGACCTCTTTGCAGCTGTCCTGGACCTCATACAAGTATATATTTTTTTCAGGCTGCCAAACTGGAGACACCAGCTCTTGGGATCATCTGGGTGTAGAGCATGTGAAAAGGTTCCCGTCTCCAAGCCGCGGGACGGCCACCTGTTCCCCTGCTTGGTAGCCAAGGCATGAAGCCAGCAAGCCATAGCAACTGAACTTAATGAATCAGAACAAGCTCTGAAGAGTTTGCTTTTGTGAGAGTAGACATGTCCGAGGTGACAGTATATGGAAGAAGAAGAAGAAGAGGAAGAGGAGCAGGAGGAAGAAGAAAAGGAGGAGGAGATTGAATTTATAAACCCCCCCCCCCGTCCTTTACCTCCATGGCGCAGAGTGTTAAAGCTGCAGTACTGCAGTCGGAGCCCTCTGCTCACAACCTGAGTTTGATCCCAGCGGAAGCTGGTTTAGGTAGCCGGCTCCAGGTTGACTCAGCCTTCCATCCTTCCGAGGTCGGTCAAAGGAGGACCCAGCTTGCTGGGGGGAAAGTGTAGATGACCGGGGAAGGCAATGGCAAACCACCCTGTAAAAAGTCTGCCGTGAAAACGTTGTGAAAGCGACATCACCCCAGTGTCGAAAACGACTGGTGCTTGCACAGGGGACTACCTTGACCTTTTACCCTTTCACTCAGAGTCTCAGAGCAGCTTACAGCATCCCTCCCTGTATAAATCGATGGTGCGGCCTCATTGGGAGTCCTGTGTGTCAAGATAGCCTGATCCTGCTCAAAGACTGATGGGTCCTGCCTGTCAAGAGCAGGCCTGCTTAAAATCACGACGGGCCAGTTGCTGCTAGGTTATTTTCCTTTAGTGACCCCTCCTTTCCTTTATGGCTGGTAATTGCTGTGAAAGAAGTCAATTGGGCCTTCCCAGACAGAGGTGCGAGGGTAGGAGCCGTACGTGTAAGCAAGGACAAGCGGTGTGATAGCAGCCTGGGAATGTATCTTTTGTAGTTATGTGTGAACGCTCTCCTATTACCCTCCCCGTAGGAATTCTTTTGAAATGTATCGTATAATGCTTGTATCAATGTATTGGTTTCATTCTACTAGGGTTGCCAAATCTAATTCAAGAAATACCTGGGGACTTTGGGGGTGGAGCCAGGAAACTTTGGGGGTGGGGCCAGGAGACATTGGGGGAGGAGCTAGGAGCAAGGGTGTGACAAGCAGAATTGAACTCCAAGGGAGTTCTGGCCATCACATTTAAAGGGACAGCACACCTTTTGAAATGCCTTCCTTCCATAGAAAATAATGAAAGATAGGGGCACTTTCTTTTGGGGTTTGTAGAATTGGACCCCCTGGTCCAATCCTTTTGAAACTTGGGGGGTATTTTGGGGAGAGGCACTAGATGCTGTACTGAAAATTTGGCACCTCTACCTCAAGAAACAGCCCCCCCAGAGCCCCTGATACCCGCAGATCAATTCCCCATCATTCCCTGTGGGAATTGTTCATGGAGGTGCATGATGGCTGTGGGGGTGGAGCTTCCCCCACCGGCCAGCTGGCTGGGGGAGGAGGGAAGCCTGTAAAACTGGGGGATCCCCCGCTGGGACCTGGGGATTGGGAAGCCTACATTCTACTCAAGCGTCCGGCTTGAGCCACAGTAACGGTCAATCAATAAATGAAGTCTTTGTTTCATCTCTGGCTCCTTGTTGAATCCATTTACTTGACACTGTGTACAATTCTGGTCACTGCAGCTCAAAAAAGATACTATAGCATTGGAAAAAGGGCAGAAAAGGGCAACTAGAATGATTAAAGGGTCGGAACACTTTCCCTATGAAGAAAGGTTGAAACGCTTGGGGCTCTTTAGCTTGGAGAAACGTCGACTGCGGGGTGACCTGATTGAGGTTTGCAAGATTATGCGTGGGATAGAGAAGGTAGAGAAAGACGATCCTGTGAATTTAGGGGGAGGTGTTTGTGAGTTTCCTGCATTGTGCAGGGGTTGGACTAGATGACCCTAGAGGTCACTTCCAACTCTATGATTCTAAGTCCTTTTCTCCCTTTCTCACAATACAAGAACTCATGGACATCCAATGAAATTTCTGAGCAATCGGGTTAGAACAGATAAAAGGAAATACTCCTTCACTCAAAGGGTGATTAACACATGGAATTTACTGCCACAGAGGCGGTGGAGGCTACAAGCATGGACAGCTTCAAGAGGGGACTGGATAAGCATACGGAGCAGAGGTCCATCAGTGGCTATTAGCCACAGCTTATCGCTGGAACTCTCTGTCTGGGGCAGTGATGCTCTGTATTCTTGGTGCTTGTGAGGAGGGCAAGAGTGGGAGGGCTCCTAGTGTCCTGGCCCCTCTAGTGGACCTCCTGATGGCACCTGGTTTGTTTGGCCATTGAGTGACACAGAATGTTGGTCTGGATGGGCCATTGGCCTGATTCAACATGGCTTCTCGTATGTTCTTATGAGTCAATCCATCTCCTGTTGGGTCTGCCTCTTTTTCTGTTGCCTTCTACTTTTCCTAGTGTTATTGTCTTTTCCAGTGAATCTTGTCTTCTTATGTCATGTGAACAAAGTACAATAACCTCTGTTCAGTCATTTTAGCTTCTAGGAAGTGTTCAGGCTTGATTTGAGAGCCAGTGTGGTGTAGTAGTTAAGTGCGTAGACTCTTATCTGGGAGAACCACGTTTGATTCTCCATTTCTCCACATGCAACTGCTTGAGTGACCTTGGGTCAGTCATAACTCTCTCAGAGCTACTCTGTTGAAGAGCAGTTCTCAGAGAACTCTCTCAGTCCCACCTACCTCACAGCGCAGTGTTCCCTCTAAGCTGAGTTAGTGTGAGCTAGTTCACAGATTTTTAACCTCCAGCTCACACATTTTTGTCTTAGCTCAGGAAGGATGACCCCAGAGCACAATAATTTATGCAGTAGCTCACCACTTTAATGCCAATACCTCGCAACTTTAATGTAAGTAGCTCACAAAGTAGAATTTTTGCTCACAAGATTCTGCAGTTTAGAGGGAACATTGCTCACAGAGTGTCTGTTGTGGAGAGGGGAAGGGAAAGGAGATTGTAAGCCACTCTGAGACCCCTTTGCTTAGTGAAGGACGGGGTATAAATCCAATTTCTTTTCTTCTTCTTCTTGATCAAAAATTTACTTGTTTTTCTTTTTGGTGGTCTACGGTATCTGTAAAATTGTGGTATCTCCACAAATTGCATGTGGAGGAGTGGGGAATCAAACCCAGGTCTCCAGATTAGTGTCCACCACTCTTAACCGCTACATCAAATTGGATCTCCTTCCCATCACAAGAAACATGAGATTGGGTCATCAGCAGTGTTCCTTCTTGTTAGTCAAATTGCCTCTGAGATCGAATTAGGGGAATTAGACTTAATAGGCAAATGGCCAGAGCGGAATCAATGACCTATGTTTACAGGAATTGGAATTCCCCAGAGACCCAATAATGCGGAAATGGGTTGCTAAAGTTCAATGTGTTTGATTGGAAAATATAGATTGCACAATCATACAGTTATGCCAACACTCACACCATCATAAAGAACTAAGAATACAGAGGTGAAAATTGAATAGGGACATTTGCATTAGCAGGACTGAAGCGATGATCATGGCTGATACAGATTACCCGTATGAAGAGAAGAGAAAGATCTCAACATGACAGCAAGGGAGAAGAATAGCAAGAACCTACCAGTGGAAGTTACTATGAGGTGGAAGGGTCCCAAACTTGATCAAGGTGTGGGGGGTTATCTCTGCTGGCAATATATGAGGTACCCGTGTCTGATGAAGTGTGCTTAGAGAGCAAATGAAAGCTGATGTTCTGAATAAAACTTGGTTGGTCTTAAAAGTGCACTTGACTCCTGCTTTGTTCAACTGCTTCAGACCAACATGGCTGCCCACTTGGATCTACCCAGAACACCTGTGTGTAGGACCTTAAATAGTCCATTTTCCGATCTTAGAAAAAAGGGAGGCAATGCCCATTAGGGAGTATCCCCGACTGGACGAGATACCTGATCCTTGCCCCCTGGATTGGTTCCCGGGGTGGACCGATGAAGTCCAGGATTTTGCTATCATGTGGGAATTTGGGGTCCATATGCTAACTACTTGTAACACCTCTTGAAAACCTTCAGCAAGACAAAAAGGAGGAAAGGAAAAACAAGGGATGCGGCCAGTTGGTAGCCGGTTGTGATGTTGGGCGTTGACTTGTTGATGAGTTCCTGGCACAGTCGGTGCAGTCTCCTTTCATCCATGCCAGCGGTAGTCAATATGCATAGATGTGGCTGCTGTTGTGGACATGATGTGATGGCCTTGCAGTAATGGCGGCTGGGAAGAAGCTGTGTTGTCCTTTTCCCACCCTCTCTCTCTGGCAATGGCTTTTTCTTTGTCATCCTGATACTCTCTGGAGAGCCAGTTTGGTGTCGCGGTTAAGTGCGCGGACTCGTACCTGGGAGAACCGGGTTTGATTCCCCATCCCTCCACTTGCAGCTGCTGGTATGGCCTTGAGTCAGCCAGAGCTCTCTTATCTGGGAGAACCGGGTTTGATTCCCCATCCCTCCACTTGCAGCTGCTGGTATGGCCTTGAGTCAGCCATAGCTCTCGCAGGAGTTGTCCTTGAAAGGGCAGCTGCTGGGAGAGCCCTCTCAGCCCCACTTACCTCACAGGATGTCTGTTGTGGGGGGAGAAGATATAGGATATTGTAAGCCACTCTGAGTCTCTGATTCAGGGAGAAGGGTGGGGTATAAATCTGCAATTTTTCTTCTTTTTCTTCTTCTTCTTCTTCTTCTTCTTCTTCTTCTTCTTCTTCTTCTTCTTCTTCTTCTTCTTCTTCTTCTTCTTCTTCTTCTTCTTCTTCTTCTTCTTCTTCTTCTTCTTCTTCTTCTTCTTCTTCTCCTCTCAGGGTAGTGAAGACTGGTCAGGAATGAGGGGTGCATGGGCCTGTGATCTTCCTGCCTGTTATTGTATGTGCATTCAGGGCCTTTTGCATGGCTTTGTGTTAGTCTTTGGGATAAACTCCCCATTCCTAGCCATATTTGGCAAACTGCTAGGAGTTGAAACATAGTCCATTACGGATGATTTTCCATAGCATACGGTCTTTGACGAGTAGTTATGGGGGGATTTTGGGAGACCACAGCCTGTTGCTCACATTCTAAGCTGAGCTAGCTCTCAGTTTTTTCAGCCTCTGGCTCGCACATTTTTGTCTTAGCTCAGGAAGGAAGACCCCCAGAGCAAACTAATTTATGCAGCAGCTCTCTAATGCCAGTAGCTCACAAAGCTGAATTTTAGCTCACAAGACTCTGCAGCTTAGAGGGAGTCTTGGTCATCAGTTATATCCTCATTCTTCCTCCCCGAGAGATATCATTAAACATTCACACTTTTCTTCTAATCCACAACCTACTTTTCTTTAAATGCCAGAAATGGCACATGATATTTTCAGTGATTCGTAGTAATATTAAAATGATGTCAAATCATGGCCAGTGAATTCATGTACCCATAGGTTTGTAAAAGGTGAAAATCAGGCAGATACAACGGAGGAGTTGAAGGGCTGTTGAATTTGCTGTTTGTCTTTGGATAACAGTTCTTGTTTTTCTCAAAAAGTACTTACATGTTCATAGGTTATGCAGAGGCTGAATACATTAACTGAGTCTTAATGGATCTTCATTTCCTTTTTCTCCTATTATATAAATAGCTGCAAAAACGGTAGCAAGGTTACCCCGGAAAATCATTGTCCTGGAGATATGAGACTATGAACAAGTGTGGCATTTAACCTATGCAATGCTTTGGTCATGTAAAGCAGCGGTCCCCAACCTTTTTTGACACCAGGGACCAGTTTTGTGGAAGACAATTTTTCCATGGACTGGGGGAAGGGGGCATAATGGTTTTTGGATGATACAATTGTGCACTTTATTTCTATTAGTTTGGCGTAATGGTTAAGTGTGTGGGCTCTTATCTGGGAGAACCAGGTTTGATTCTACACTCCTCCACTAGCAGCTGCTGGAATAGCCTTGGGTGAGCAGGCCTCACTCAACTGGGGATCTCCTGGGCCACCCCCCCCCCAGGCAAAAGGCCAGCAAGCCACCCGCTGCCCAAAATCACATAAGAAGTGGAGAAAGGGTGATGTGGGCTTCTCCAGGGGTTAATGAGGGCTACTGGGGGCGTGGCAAAGCCCCTGTTGGCTGCCCGCTCTCCTAATCCAGGGATTGTTATGCAGCTGCACCTACTATTCAATGGACAAGGTAGGTGGGAGGAGGAAGGGGAACTGTCAGAAAGGTTCAGGAGCTGTGCTCCTGTGAGCTCCTGCTGAATCTGAGGCCTGATTGTCCTCAGATCATCCCCCGAGTTTCAAAAGGATTGGACCAGTGGGTCCAATTCTGTGAGCCCCAGGAGATCTCCAGGTGCCGCCTGGTGGTTGGCAATCCCAGCCCTCCACTAATGCCTGCTCTCTGATAGGGGCCTTCGAAGAGGGGGCGCTTTGTTTGGAAAGAAGGAGACGTGAAGAAAAACGGAGCTAAACTGCACAAAGCCGTGTAAGCAACTTGGGAGTCGCTGGCTCTCTGTCAACACAGACTGATTAAAGTTGCATTAGATAAGAGCCGGTGCTTGGGACCATGGGCGCTGTTGACTGCTATTAATAACAAATCAATCGGATGCGTATCTACACAACCCGTGCGATTAAAAGGATGGCGCTTGCTTTGACGGCACCGTCGTTCTCCCCCAGCCTGCTGCCACGCCACGCACCAGAATGGCATGCCGGAATGTTGATCCGATTCCCTTATGGCGGCCGGCGACTGGTACCGTGAGAGGCTGAGCAGATTATGCGAGCTACGAATCCTCTAATTAAACTTGGCAAACAATGAAAAAAAAATCTATGATGTCTTCTGAATTATTAAATTCCTCGTTCGTCCAGATCCTGTGATAACTACCAGCTCGATGGTAGAGTCAAAACCGGCGTGGAATTAATTCTGGATATCTGAATACGAGTCAAACCTGCTGGGTTCGGCCAATCATCGGATGTCCTGTTTCCAACACAAGGCTCACAGTTGGGGACACAGAGGCCGGAGCCTCTCCCTTTTGCTCTAGTAGGAGTCAAATGGCACCTTTTAAGACCGACAAAGTTTTATTCAGAAGTAAGCTTTCATGTGCTCCAACCACACTTCATCAGACGAGGAATCAGGTACTGTGAGCAGAGCTCCACGTATCTGGTAGGCAGTGGTTTAGAATGCAAAATGGTACAAATTTAAGATCCAATGACAGAATAGTAAAATTAACAAATTGAGCAAGCCTGAGTGGTATGAGCATGAGAAAGCAATAAAACACTAATATGTCAAAATGTGATAATGTCTGTTAATCACTCTATCGTATAAGCCTGGGGTAAAAAGAGAGCATTTCTTTCTCAGAAATGTTTCCCATCCAACTAATTTACCTTTTAATATGTAACGTACATATAGCTTGCCATTAGAAGAGAAATACATTAATATATAGTGGAAGATGGGTTTAGTATACATAACGAGACAAACAGCCAATATTCCTGTTTGAGTATGTCAAGGCAGCTAAAAGAGAAATATATTGGATAGTGATGTATTTCTTTTAGCTGTATTGTACTTTTAGCTGTATTTAGCTGTCTCTTCCTTTGAGAACGCACGCAACAGCTGGTCTTGAGGACAAAAGGGGATTGAGGAAGAATCGCACTGCTACGGCACCAACCCCAAATCAGACTTTTCCCTGCAGCCACTGTGGCCGGATCTGCCTGTCCCGCATTGGTCTTGTCAGCCACCAGCGAGCCTGCAGCAGACGTGGACTACTGCACCCTTCTTAAATCTTCGTTCGCGAAGTCAAGCCGAGAGAGAGAGAGAGAGATTGTACCATTTTGCATTCGAAACCACTGCCTACCAGCTATGTGTAACTCTGCACTGTACCTGATTCCTCGTCTGATGAAGTGTGCTTGGAGCACACGAAAGATTACGTTCTGAACGAAACTTTGTTGATCTCAAAGGTGCACTTGACTCCTACGTTGTTCTTCAGCTTCAGACCAACGCAGCTGCCCGCTTGGATCTATCCCTTTTGCTCTGTTCTAGCGGGTTACCGACCTCCAGGTAGAGGGAGATCTCCTGGGATTACATCTGATCTCCAGACTGCAGAGGTCATTTGTATTTATCTGAAACATTTATTGCCTGGACTTTTATTGTAGCAGGGACTTCTTTGCATGTTAGGCCACACACACTCCGGATGTAGCCAGTTCTCCAAGAGCTTACATGGCGTGAGTTGTAATAACTGCTGTGACTCCTTTGGATAAACCAGTCATCATCGTTGACCTTCGTTATCAGATCGCATTGCATAATAAAAATGACTCTCTGACTCATAGGATTAATAACTTCCCTTTACCCTCAATTTCCTTATCAGGATGCCTTCATTCCCCCCTCTTGCATGTAGGTGACAATGGGGTGATAAGTAAATGCAACAGTGATAGAGAAGAGAGTCTGTGTTTTCACCTGGTGGCGTTCTTTCCCCCTGTACTGTATGCAAAACCGTATTTAACACCGCTAGCTAATACTTCGAGACAGCAATAAAGCGCCTCTGCTGATAATGGAAACCCCATGGCCCCCGGAAATTATATGGTACAAACCATTCATTCTTCTCCGGACTAAGTTGAAACCAAGGTCAGTGTCCCCTTCAGGCCAGACTTTGCCATCCCGTCCAATCTGTGTCCCAGTAGCTTATCCACAAGACTTATATAATCTATCACTTTTCTCTGCTAGCATCTTCGCTGGGCTACGATGCTGAGGATTTTTTGAGGGCAAAGCCCCTCCGCTTTAACTGAGGCAAAACCAAGGGAAGGACGAAGTTTGAGTCCACAGTCAACTTTAAGATCAGCCAAGTTTTATTCAAGGCAGGCCTCATATGAACATCTGAAGCTGCCTTATACTGAATCAGACCCTGGGTCCATCAAAGTCAGTATTGTCTTCTCAGACTGGCAGCAGCTCTCCAGGGTCTCAAGCTGAGGCTTTTCACACCTATTTGCCTGGACCCTTTTTTGGAAATGCCAGGGATTGAACCTGGGACCTTCTGCTTCCCAAGCAGATGCTCTACCACTGAGCCACCGTCCCTCCCCAATTCAGTGCGATTCAATTCAGTGGCTCAGATTCAGTGCGAGCTCACAGGAACACAGCTCCTGAATCTTTCTGAGAGTTCCACTTCCTTGTCCATTGAATAGCAGTCGCAGCAGCATAAAAACCCCTGGATGAGCTCCACCACCTATATTTCTACCAAACAACCCTGATTCAAGGTATAAGATTTCTTGCACATGCATGCTTCTTCAGAGGTGATGAAATGGAAGCTGCCAGTCCATACGCATAGGTAGAAGGCAATGTTCCCTGAGTTAGTGTGAGTTAGCTCACACATTTTTGTCTCAGCTCAGGAAAAATGGCCCTAGAGCAAACTAGTTTATGCAGCAGCTCACAACTTTAATGCCAGTAGCTCACAGCTTGAATGTCAGTAGCTCACAAAGTAGAATTTTTGCTCCCAAGACTCCACAGCTTAGAGGGAACACTGGTAGAAGGTGAGCAATAAATTAGTATACAACATAATTAGGATGGTTAATAGATTCAAGGACCAAGTAGGAATGATAAGCTTAGTTTATATGGTAACCATTTGTTTGGGTTTAATATAGAATATATAAGAATTGGATAATATATAAGAATCAGAGATGGATAGGTAATTGCAGGGCTTTTTTTGGTAGCAGGAACTCCTTTGAATATTAGGCCACACACCCCTGATGTAACCAATCCTCCAAGAACTTAAAAAGGTAAAGGTAGTCTGTCAAGCATGCTATTTCTAATGGTGTTCCGCAGACAAGCCAGATACAAAACAGAACACTCTTCATGCTCTCTTCCCTCCTCCCCCCCCATCTCCTTTTAACCAAAGGGTGCATCATAAATCCATCTGGACCCAGGATGTTTAAAGTAACCTTGGGCTAACGGTGTAGAGTGCCTCTCCCCCATATTCACACAGCCAGGTCTTATTGGTTCCCAGAGAATGTGTGAGAAAAGGAGATGTTTTTATTAGCTGACATTCCTTAGACACAAAGAGATACTAGTGAGTAGCCTTTGAACCCTCAACTCACTTTGCATCTCTATGTTATCCTTTTGAAGTTAACTGTAACCTTTCCCTTTGAAGCATGCCTATAAGTTACTCTGCAATGCTATGTATGTCATTACTTCCAAGGAGTCCGTCCTTGAGCAAGCTATGGAGTTTTAACAATAAAGTAACTTTTGATTGAAGAACAAAAGCTTGATTATTGCGAAATATCGATACTTGACATAGTCCCCTGTGCAAGCACCAGTTGTTTCCGACTCTGGGGTGACATCACATCCGTTTTCCTGGCAGACTTTTTTTATGGGGTGGTTTGCCATTGCCTTCCCCAGTCATCTATACTTCCCCCCCAGCAAGCTGGGTTCTCATTTTACCGGCCTTGGATGGATGGAAGGCTGAGTCAACCTTGAGCTGGCTATGTGAAACCAGCTTCCGCCGGGATAGAACTCAGGTTGTGAGCAGAACCTGGACTGCAATACTGCAGCTTACCACTCTGCGCACAGGGCTCTCTCCAAGAGCTTAGAGGGTTCTTAGTACAGGGCCTATTGTTAGCTCTTGGAGGATTGGCTCCGTCAGGGGTGTGTGGCCTAATATGTAAAGGAGTTCCTGCTACAAAAAAAGAGAAGCCTTGGGCAGATGTATACTTAATTGTGGAATGTTGAGAGTAATTCACTAAGATGCTGACATTACCCTCCATCTGCCTTCTCTCAAGCATGCAGGCAACCTTTCAGCATCTTCTTCTTTGAAGTGGGGTGGCTGCTTGTGTAGCATTATCTCCTCTGTCCCCAGACCATGACATACCTTCCAATCTACCATTGCAAATTACATTAGACTCTACTATTTGTTGCATTACATTACAGGCTCTTATCTAGTATTTCAATAAGAAATATGAGAAAGCGGTTGTATGGCCCTTCTGCGGGATTGATGAAAATACGGATGTAAGGACTGAATGAGGTTAGTATATGCAGTGCAATAAGAAATCAACATCCCTGGTAAGTCCTGGGGATTTCATTGTTCTGAGTGTTGTAATGGCTTCCAACGCAGCAATTTCTCTTTCTAGTCTGTTCCTGAAGTTCCTTTGCAATAAAACAGCTGCTTTGAGGTCACCCATCGAATGTCCTGGAAGGTTGAAGTGTCCCCCAAGAGGGTTTTTAGTCTTGTGATTCTTGATGCCAGATTTGTGTCCATTTATCCTTTGGTGTAGGGGTTGGCCTGTTTGCCCCATGTAGAGAACTGAAGGGCATTGTTGGCATTTAATGGCATGGACAATGTTAGAAGTTGAGCACGTGAACAAGCCTGAGATGATGTAGTTGATGTTGTTAGGTCCAGTGACCGACAGTGCGTGTTAGCACAGCGGCGTGCTATTAGGCTGATAAAAATGGTAACGCAGATAAGAAGAGACTTCACACTGGTTCTACTAAAACTATCAGTGTATTTACAATATTTACAGATAAGTGCAGTATAATTACAATCCAGAGCTCCAAAGTGCTACGCCAGACAATCATCAATTCAGAGAGAAAAAATAACCTTGCTTGTTAGCACCTTTATAGCTCAGTCCACCAATCAGCAAATATGCTGACTCACTGTGACTACAGGCAATTACCGGGCATTGCATCAGCCTGTCCTGTGATCACAGTCACATGACCTCATCACTTTGACAGTAAATGACAGTAGATGATCTAAGCTGCAGTAACTTCTAAGCTACAGTTACTGACATTCGGGTATATGTGGCGGCAAACTTGGAATCTGGGATGACTGCAAGTTCTGGCACCAGTATCCATATTCAAATTAGATGTTGTATTATTGTGGGTAAGGAGTTGTTTGAGATTGGGGGGGGGGGCTCCCTGTGCGCCTGTGTCACTGCACCTCAAAATAGATATTATAGGATTGGGAAAAGTGCAGAAAAGGGCAACTAGAAAGTTTAAAGGGTTGGAACACTTTCCCTATGAAGAAAGGTTAAAGCGCTTGGGGTTCTTTAGCTTGGAGAAATGTCAACTGAGGGGTGACATGATAGAGGTTTACAAGATTATGCATGGGACGGAGAAGGTAGAGAAAGAAGTCCTTTTCTCCCTTTCTCACAATACGAGAACTCGCGAGCACTCAATGAAATTGCTGAGCAGTCGGGTTAGAACTGATAAAAGGAAGTAGTTCTTCACCCAAAGGGTGATTAACACATGGGATTCACTGCCACGGGTGGTGGCGGCTACAAGCATAGCCAGCTTTAAGAGGGGATTGGATAAGCATCTGGAGCAGAGGTCCATCAGTGGCAATTGGCTACAGTGTATTGTCAGAACTCTCTGTCTGGGCCAAGTGATGCTCTGTATTCTTGGTGCTTGGGGGGGGGGCAACAGTGTGAGGACTTCTAGTGTCCTGGCCCCAGTGATGGACCTCCTGATGGCACCTGGGTTTTTTGGCCAACAAAGTGTTGGACTTGATCAGCCATTGGCCTGATCCAACATGGCTTCTCTTATGTTCTTCTGTGACACAGAGTGTTGGACTGGATGGGCCATTGGCCTGATCCATCATGGCTTCTCTTATGTTCTTCTGTGACACAGAGTGTTGGACTGGATGGGCCATTGGCCTGATCCAACATGGCTTCTCTTATGTTCTTAAGAAAAAGTTTTGGCCCCCAGTGCCTGTCATTATCCAGTAGAGGTCGTAAGTTGCTGATGATGCATTGAACTGTTTTGAGTTGAGAGCTGCTTGTGACCACTAGTGGTGTTCTGTTAGGCTGACTCCAGAATGGCAGTTGAAGCCAGGGACAGCAGGTGAGCGGACAAAAAAGTGTATCCAAATGCGCACATCTGCCTCCCGTACCGCTCCCACCCTCAACCTTTCCCTACCTGCAGGCGGGCCAGCTCAAAAAGGTACCACTACTGAAGTGGTACCAAATCACTAAGATGCCTCCAAGGTGCCTTCCTGGCCATCTGGACAGACAGGAAGCACCCAGGGAGTGAGGGACAGGCACATGAGCACTCTGGAAGCTCCTCTGGCGTGCCCACAGCCCGTCCCTGTTCCAGTGGCATGCCCTGTGCTGTCTGGATGCTCCAGGGCACTCCTGTTTCTGTTGGCTCACTTCTTGGTCAGGACACTGCTGCCCTAAGCCAGCGGTCTGGACCCAGCCATATTGTCTCTTTGGGGCCTGTTTTCCAACAGGTTTTCTCTGATTTTTCTACCATTCTGGCTTAATTCATCTGTTTCTCACTTCATCAGGTGAATACTTTAATTCCCAAAAAAGTTTGTCGTAGATCCGTCAGGTGAGATTCTCTGTCTGTAGGATTGGAGCAGATGCGGCCATAGCGTAGAGCCTGGCTGTCTACAATGGATCGTTTGGTATATTTAAGATGGTAGCTGGAGGCTTGTAGGTATCTTTGTCGGTCAGTAGGTTTCCGGTACAAGGTGATGTCTATGCGTCCATTGTGTATTTTCACAGTACTGTCTAGAAAATGTATTTCTTGCCTAGACCGGTTGATTGTCAGGTGGACATATTCCACCAGGCATTCAACAACTTTCATCTCACCATCAACCTGTCAACGATCCAATCTATGTATGAAATACATTTTTTGGACACTACTGTAAAAATACACAATGGACGCATCTCTTCCAATCCTACAGAGATTCTTACCTGAAGGATCTACAACAAACCTTTTAAATTAAATGCCAACAATGCCCTTCAGTTCTCTACATAGGGCAAACAGGTCAAACCCTTCGCCAAAAGAGGCATTACTCATTATGTCCTGAGTCCCCTAACGTATTTCCCAATACCTGATTCAAATTTACCAGTCTAAACATCAGGCAATATATTTCTACACTGTACATCCCAGGGTAATAAGTTCAGAAGACCTTTTTGTGTCCGGACATTGGGGAAGGGTTGTAATATTGTCTTATTTTAGGGTTAACAAAAAAAAACCCTGTGCAAGCATTTTCGACTCTGGGGTGACGTAGTTTTCACAACGTTTTCACGGCAGACTTTTTACAGGGTGGTTTGCCATTGCCTTCCCCAGTCATCTACACTTTCCCCCCAGCAAGCTGGGGACTCATTTTACCGACCTCGGAAGGATGGAAGGCTGAGTCGACCTGGAGCCGGCTACCTGAACCAGCTTCTGCTGCGATCGAACTCAGGTCATGAGCAGAGGGCTCCGACTGCAGTACTGCAGCTTTACCACTCTGCACCACGGGGCAGAGTTTTAGGGATGCCAATGGTTAAATTGAATAATTCGGAGATTAAGTTGTGATTTCATCCCTGGGTCCCAAAAATGCACCGTATTAGTTCAATAACAACCTTTATTAGCATTTCGTGATTTGTATTTTTAAGGTGGTTCTTACGGGAAGCCTCAGTGCTTGTATGGGAAGTGTTTTGGCCAGCAATAAATTGGAAGATTTTGCACATGCTTTGAGTGAAGGAAGCTGGCTTACTCTTTTATCGTATACAGTTCAACAAGACAAGGACTTTTATAATACTGATGACATGTAATACGAGACGTGTTTATTGTACAAGTTACTTGTATGTTGTACCACTAAAAATCATTAAGGGCTCTGTTAAAATTGGCCTAAATGTCTCTTATGGTTGTTCTTGTGGATTTTTGTATCAAAGACATTTGTCAATCTAAAGATAGTTTTATATTTTAAAAGGATGTGTATTGTTAAGTTAAAAAAAAGGAAGGTAAAGGTAGTCCCCTGTGCAAGCCCCAGTCTGGGGTGACGTTGCTTTCACGTTTTCACGGCAGACTTTTTTGTAGGGGGTGGTTTGCCATTGCCTTCCCCAGTCATCTCCACTCCCCACCCCCAGCAAGCTGGTTACTCATTTTACTGACCTCAGAAGGATGGAAGGCTGAGCCAACCTTGAGCCGGCTACCTGAACCAGCTTCTGCTGGGATTGAACTCAGGTCGTCGTGAGCACAGGACTCCAACTGCAGTACTGCACCTTTACCAGTCTGCGCCACGGGGCTCTTATATTGTTAAGAAATTATATATAAAAAAGTAAGATGGCCTATTTACATCACAGTTTGTTGTTGTTTTTTGTAACGAATCCCCAGGTGGGGGTGGGGGATCCCTGGGCTGGAGGCCCTCCCCCCTCTTCAGGGTCATCAGAAAGCGGGGAGAGGAGAGGGAAATGTCTTCTGGGAACTCTATTATTCCCTATGGAGACTTATTCTCATAGAAAATAATGGAGAATTGACCCACGGGTATCTGGGGCTCTGGGGAAGCTGTTTTTTGAGGTAGAGGCACCAAAGTTTCAGTATAGCATCCAGTGCCTCTCCCCAAAGTACCCCCCCAAGTTTCAAAAAGATTGGACTTGGGGGTGCAATGCTTTGAGCCCCCCAAAAGGTTCCCCTATCCTTCATTCTTTCCTATGCAAAGACGGCATTTAAAAGGTGTGCGGTCCCTTTTATATACGATGGCCAGAACTCCCTTTGAAGTTCAATTATGCTTGTCACACCCCTGCTCTTGGCTCCACCCCAATGTCTCCTGGCTCCACCCCCAAAGTCCCCAAATGTTTCTTGAATTGGACTTGGCAACCCTATCCTGTTTTATCAGCGATACAACCACTGTCCCAACAAGTAGAACGAAGCAGGAGTCCAGCGGTACCTTTAAGACCAACCAAGTTTTATTCAGAATGCCAGCTTTTGTATGCAGGGTATAAATATTTTAATTAATTAATGAAATCAGATAATACAAGCATAAGAATGCATAGAGAGATCTGACAAACAGTACTATTTGGCTGTAAATATTCTCTGACGCTGTATCACACAAGAGGATTTATATTCGGTCATTTGTCAGTGTTTGCCTGTCAATTAAGACTAAATAATAAATTACAGTGGGAGTCTAAACTGTGTTTGGTTAATTGGCTTTCGGATATCATGGTATCCTCAGCTCTAAGGGTGTGCATGATGAATACAAAGCCCCAATTAAAAAAGGAAAGACATCTTAGCTGTGAAGTGTTGTGTTCTGCTACATGCAACCGTGTCTGTTGGCGTTCCTCTCCCTGTTTAGAAAGTCACGCTCATATTTATCGTTCAGCCAAACTGCTGCAAGTAGCAATCAGAAAAAAAAATCATGTTTGCGGGCACTTGTGTATGATTTTGAAAGTGGGTTCTGTAATGTGAATTCCCTCAAATAAGAATGTAAAAACATAAACACCAGATATTGGAGAGCCGCAATACATGAATGTCAGACATTTGAGACCTGCAAGACACGAAGGAAGGAAGGAAGGAAGGAAGGAAGGAAGGAAGGAAGGAAGGAAGGAAGGAAGGAAGGAAGGAAGGAAGGAAGGAAGGAAGGAAGGAAGGAAGGAAGGAAGGAAGGAAGGAAGATGGGGAGAGAGAAGTGGAAAGAAAGCATCTTTAATTTTAAATGCATTCTCCAAGCCACTGTCTTGGAGAAGTGATTTAAAGAGAGAAATGCCTTCTCAAACCTGGCCAATGGAGCAGCAGGAAAGGAAGGAAATAAATGGGAAGAGAGGTAGAGGGAGAGGTGGAAAGAAAGCAACTTTAACTTTAAATGGCTTCTCCAAGCTGCTGGCCAACGGAGTACTGGGGACTTCGAGAGCCACACAATATATGTGAAAGAGCCACATGTGGCTTCCGAGCCACAGTTTGGCCACCCCTGGTTTAGAGAGTCATACTAAGATCTGGGAATACCAGGTTTGAATCCCCACTTTGTCATGGAGGCTTTTTGATTGACCTTGGGCTGGTCACACACAGCCTAACTTGCCTCACAAGCTGTTGGTGTGTGGATAAAATAGAGGAGAGGAGAATTATGTAAGTCGCTTTGAACACCCCCCCCCCCAAAAAAAAAAAATTGAGGAGAAAAGTGGAATATAAATGAAGTAAATAAAAATAATAATTTGCAAAATTGGGCCATTTCAGCTAGGGTTGCCAAATCCCCTGCATCCTCCGGCAGGGGACTTTTCTTGTGCGTACTTTGCACGCGTGGCGCGATGACGTCACCCACAAGTGACGTCATCGCACTGGCAATGCCGCTTGCTGGCCACTCTAGGTGTTTCTGAGAAAACTCTATGGTTTTCCTGGATGCTCTAGCAAGCTGGGAGGGGGGAACTCTATGGTACGCCTAGAGTGGCCAGTGTGCGACGTCGCCGGTATGATGACGTCACTTGTGGTGACGTCATCGTGCTGGTGATGTTGGGGGAGGTTCCCCCGCCGGCCCAATGTGGCCAAGCTAAAATGTGGCAGCCCTATTGCCAGCTAAATTCTCCATGTACATTGTGGGATGGTACAAAAAGGTCTCGCATTAAATGGCAAGGGCGGAAGCTCTCTCAAGCTTTCCTTTTGTAATGAGAACCTGGAGTAACAATCGGCTTTGTCTGCCCAAGAGATGTGAATTTGGTATTCCATGGTGGATTTAATTGCTTGCCGAGTATAGGTCAAAGCGGCCATTCCGTGTGCATTTTTTAACTCAGTTAATTCAGCGATAACGGCTTTCTGGAGACAATAGCTGTCGTGACTCACGGGCTACCTTAATAGAGTTTACTGCGCACATCCCATTCCCGGAACAACGTCCTATTGCCCGTTGCCGGTTTTATGCCTCTTCTGATTTATACGGGAGCGGCCGAGATCCTTATTCAAGATGTAAGCAGAATGTGAAAAAGGTGTGATTGGTATATAGGCCATTAATATACTTGAAAGCTTCTGGAAATGGCTTCTTTACTGTCCTGGCTACCCTTTTTGGAAGATGACAAGCTTTGGCAATTAGGATACACCAAACATGCATTTCTTGTTTTGAGCGCTTAACCTACAGAGTGAAATTCCAAACGTTTTTAAACTGTGGATTGAAACAGGAGTCCTCCTTCCTCTCGCAAGACTGAGTGGCTTAGGAACATACAAGTTGGATATTTTGGGATACTGTTCTGTGTGCATTCCCCTATGTTGGTGAGTACAGGGATTGCTACATGCTTGCTTGTGTTAGAATCATAGAGTTGGAAGGTACCTCCAGGGTCATCTAGTCCAACCTCCTGCACAATGTAGGAAACTCAGAAATACCTCCCACTAAATTCACAGGATCCTCATTGCTGTCAGATGGCCACCTAGCTTCTGTTTACAAACCTTCAAGAAAGGAGAGCCCACTACCTCCCGAGGAAGCCCGTTCCACTGAGGAACCGCTCTGTCAGGAAGTTCTTCCTAATGTTGAGCCAGAAACTCTTTTGATTTAATTTCAACCCATTGGTTCTGGTCCTACCTTCTGGGGCCACAGAAAACAATCCACACCATCCTGTATATGACAGCCCTTCAAGTACTTGAAGATGGTGACTATATCACCTCTCAGCCGCCTCCTCTCCAGGTTAAACACGCCCAGCTCCTTCAACTTTTCTTCATAGGACTTGATCTCCAGACCCCTCACCATCTTTGTCCCCCTCCTCTGGACCCCTTCCAGCTTGTCTATATCCTTCTTAAAAGGTGGTGCCCAAAACTGAACACAATACTCCAGGTGAGGTCTTACCAAAGCCGAGTAAAGCGATACCAGCACTTCACGTGATCAGGACACTATACTTCTGCTGATCCAGCCCAAAATCTCATTTGCCTTTTTAGCCACCGCATCGCACTGTTGACTCATGTTGTGTGTGCTAAGTGCTGTTGTTGCGTCCAACTTGTGGCAAACCTATGAACTGGTGTCCTATTGTTAACAGCCTTGTTGACGTCTGGCAAACTGAAAGCCTACCTTCCTTGATTGAGTCAGTGTATCTCAGGTTGATTCTTCCTATGGCTTTTTTTTTTTGTAGCAGGAGCTCCTTTGCATATTAGGCCACAACCCCCTGATGCAGCCAATCCTCCTGGAGATTACAGTAGGTCCTGTACTAAATGCCCTGTAAGCTCTTGGAGCATTGGCTACATCAGGGGTGTGTGGCCTAATATGCAAAGGAGTTCCTGCTAAAGAAAGGCCCTGGTTCTTTCTCTTTTCCTGTTGCCTTTGTGAAGGAACATTTTTTTTCCCCCTTTGGAAGCTTAAAATGAACAAAATCTTCGCTATGTAACGGAATGAGGCCTACAGGCTGGAACAGACCCATTCTGCCTAGGGTTGCCAATCCCCAGTTAGGGGCAGGGGATCCCCCGGTTTGGAGGCCCTCCCCCCTCTTCAGGGTCATCAGAAAGCAAGGGGGGAATGTCTGCTGGGCACTCCACTATACTCTTGGAGACTGATTCCCATAGGGTATAATGGAGAATTGATCTGCGGGTATCTGAGGCTCTGGGCCCCCCCCCTGTTTTTTGAGGTAGAGGCACCAAATTTTCGGTGTAGCGTCTAGTGCCTCTCCCCAAAATACCCTCCAAGTGTCAAAAAGATTGGGCCAAGGGTTCCAATTCCATGAGCCCCCCAAAAGGTGCCCCTATCCTCAGTCTATTATTTTCATATGGAGGGAAGGCATTTAAAGGTGTGCGGTCCCTTTAAACGCGATGGCCAGAGCTCCCTTTGGAGTTCGTTTGTGCTTTTTGCAACCTTGCTCCTGGCTCCACCCCCAAAGTCTCTAGATATTTCTTGAATCGGACTTGGCAACCCTCGTTCTGCCACAGCCTTCAACTTGGGAAAGCTGCTGGTTACCAGCCCTTTCCTAGCCCGAGACAATCGCTGTACCCAGGTAATGGTGACAATCCACAAAAGATGAAGGAATTGGTTGGATGAGAGCAGCGGTAGTTGCTCTGTGGCTTTCAGAGAGCCACATTTGCACTTGGTGGTAGAAAGTACGATCCGGTCGCAATCAGCTTACGGCAACCACGTCGGGTTTTCAAGGCAAGAGACGCTCAGAGGTGGTTTGCTATTGCCTGCTTCTGAAGAGCAACCCTGGATTTCCTTGATGGCCTCCCATCCAAATACTATTCGGGCGGACCCTGCTTAGCTCCTGAGATCTGACGAAATTGGGCTAGCCTGGTTACATTCCCTAAAAACTGGGAGGGAAAAAAGGGTACAAGTGAAAATTATTTCCCACTGAAACGCATGGAAAATGAAGAGATTTGAAGACAATTCATAGACAAATGTGTTTGTGTGAGCGAGCCTCAAGTGAAGAGTGCACAGGTGTGCACAAACGGGATGATCATAGAGTTGGAAGGTTCATCCATATACTAACCAGGGCCGACTCTTAGATCCCAAGATTGGATGAGATTAGGTTACCCTGGGCCAGGGGTGGCCAAACTGTGGCTCGGGAGCCACATGTGGCACTTTCACACATATGGTGTGGCTTTTGAAGTCCCCACTACTTCATTGGCCAGTGGCTTGGAGAATGCATTTAAAGTTAAAGTTGCTTTCTTTCCACCTCCCCTTCCCCTCCCTCCCCTTCTATTTCCTTCCTTCCTTCCTTTCCTTCCTTCCTTCCTTCCTTCCTTCCTTCCTTCCTTCCTTCCTTCCTTCCTTCCTTCCTTCCTTCCTCCCTCCCTCCCTCCCTCCCTCCCTCCCTCCCTCCCTCCCTCCCTTCCTTCCTTCCTTCCTTCCTTCCTTCCTTCCTTCCTTCCTTCCTTCCTTCCTTCCTTCCTTCCTTCCTTCCTCCCTCCCTCCCTTCCTTCCTCCCTCCCTCCCTCCCTCCCTTCCTTCCTTCCTTCCTTCCTTCCTTCCTTCCTTCCTTCCTTCCAATATGGACCTCCACCACCCCATCCGCCGGCTTGGAGAAGGCATTTGTCTCTTTAAATCACTTCTCCAAGCCAAGTCAACCAGCAGCTTGGAGAAAGCATTTGAAGTTAAAGTTGCTTTCTTTCCACCTCACCCCATCTATTTGCCTTCCTTCCTTCCTTCCTTCCTTCCTTCCTTCCTTCCTTCCTTCCTTCCTTCCTTCCTTCCTTCCTTCCTTCCTTCCTTCCTTCCTTCCTTCCTTTCTTCCCCCCTTCTTGTCTTGCAGCTCTCAAACATCTGACATTCATGCTTTGCAACTCTCAGACATCTGGTGTTTATGTGGCTGTTACATTAAGCAAGTTTGGCCATCCCTGGCCTAACCCTAACCAGGTGAGGGCACATTCGCCGTTCCCATCATTCCCAAAGCCACCCCCCCCCCCCCAGTTAGTTCCATCCCTGGCACAAGGCCAGCTCCTCAGAGATGCTTGCAGCTGACTTGTTCCTGTTTCCAGGCTGGAGCCATTTGGCAAGCGCAAGCCCCATGAGGGAAGGCCTTTGCCCGCTTCACCGAAACACGAGGCAGCAGCCAAGTTAGGGGGTGTTGCTCAGAGGAGCCACAAGCTCTTCCAAAAGATTGAAAGTTGATGTTCTGCGGTTCTGAGAAAGCTCGCCGTGCTATTTGTTCCTCTCCCAAGGTTTTCGAGCATTCGTGCCAAGGTTTATTAGCCGCAAAGCGAAGTTCCGCAGATCGATTGACACTTGACTGAGTCGCTGGGCTCCTCCTTCCCAAATTCTTGGTCCTTGCACCTTCTCTGGAAATGACCTCATCAAATCTCGAGCTATCACGTGAGGAGACAGACCGATAAGGAAGGGGGAAGGACAGCGAGAGGTTTTTAATTCACATGACAAATGGTAACAAAACTACCTGAACGTGGCTCTGCAGCCTTGAGAATCACAATATGGGAAAAGAAGTTAGCTGTAATATGTTTTTTAGTGGACAGTTTTATGGAGCGCCGAGGCTATTTAAACTTTTGGAAGGCAGAGATGAAGAAAAGATGCTTCAACTTGCAAGGCCTTTTGTTGGTTTAATCCAGACCTTGATGGGAGTCTTTTTATGGCTACAGTTGGTTTCGTAATCGCACCGTAACTCTTTCTCCCAGTTTTTCTGTCTCCCTGGCTCTGCTTCCTTTTCCTCATTAGAATTCTCTCTGAAAACGAGAGACCGAATCCTCCCTGCTCAGTTTCTATACACAGGCAGGATTCATGCAGGAATTGTGCTTCCGTGTGATTGGCTGGTACTCAGGGGAGGCCCTGTCTCTAGTCAAACTAGATGATTACCTAGGGTGCTGGCCTTCTGGGGGCACCGAATTGGGCACCCCCATGTGACTCAGTGATGCTATCAGTCCGAGGGGGTGGGCAGAAGTTAGCCTTGTCTAGATACCTACTTGCCTCCAGCTACAAGTCTACGGCCAGCCCTGCTGGTAATTCAAAATGCACAGTATTATTTTTTTGGGGAGAGGGGGTAATGTTCTTTTTTTAAAAAAAAAATCAGGGTAATGTTCTTTGTGCATCCCCCTACATTGATGAGTACAGGGACTGCTCCACACTTGCTTGTGTTTATAGAAGAAGAAGAAGAAGATGATGATATTGGATTTATATCCCGCCCTTCACTCTGAATCTCAGAGTCTCTGAGCTCAGAGATCTTCCAGGCTTCAGGATCCTGGTTTGCAAGGAGTGCCTGTCTCAAGCTCAGGCAACAAGACCCCAGCACGATACATAACAAAGGTCATTTGAGAATTCTGTTTCTAAGTAAATGTCCAAGACAGAAGTCTCAGTGTCACAGAGAAAATGCTATTTCACAAGGTCACCATACCTATAACTGCATTAGGGAATCCTACTTCCTTCCTTCCTCCTTCAGTATGTCATCGCTGCTCATCAGGGGTGGAATTCTAGCAGGAGCTCCTTTGCATGTTAGGCCAGACACCCCTGATGTAGCCAATCCTCCAGGAGCTTACAAGTCTCTTTTTTGTAAACTCTTGGAAGTTTTATAGCGGTTTTATAGTGTACTAGTGAAACTGACCTGAATGCCCCAGACTAGCTGGGCTGCTAAGCAATGTTGACCCAGCTCCTGGGATCTCCATTTGAGGGATCTCTGTTTGGTAGTGACCTCAGCGGTTATTTGATTGGGAGGGAAGCCAAGCTGACGGCAAGGATGTGTGGATCAAGGCTGTACTGGGAGGGTGATAACAGGCATTTTGGGGTGTCCTAAATCGGGACAGCTCAAAAAGAGCCGTCCTGAAGCCTCCACACGCTCCCCTGCAAGCCGCCCCATCCCATCCATGGGGCGACATGGGTATGGTCAGACAGCTGTTACACACCATTCCTGTCACTCAGCTTCCCCATACATTTTCAGTAGTCATGTACATGCACACGCATATGTGAGCATGTGCGCACATGAACACGTGCGCTCATGTGCACGGAACAGTTATTTATTTTTAAAAAGCTGGATGCGGTTTGGGGTGGCTTGGTGGTTTCACACCCCCAAGGTGGCTTGCTTGCACCCTTCCGCTTCCAGAAGCCAAGGAGGCGACTGGCGTGTAGCCTCAAAAATTTGCTGCCACTTTGGAAGTGGTAGCTTTTTGAGTTGCGCTGTGGAGGACGGTGTGAGTACGGGACGAGGACGGGCAGTAGATGTTTGTGTGTGGAAGGACTTTTTGGGTCAGTTTCAGAGGCGTCTCTGAGTCGGCCCAAAGTGCCGGCCTGTAATCCTCTGGAGAGTTTCAAAGCAGAGATCCCAAACTTCTGAATACTAAGCTGGTAGCTATGGTGGATGGCTGATGGATCCAATGCAACGCAAAGCCGTTTTAGCAGTAGTCTCATATAACCCTATTGTCATTGCTTGATCTAGGTCAAAGGTGAACCTCTCTCCTGGTAAGCAGTGGTTGTCCCAGTTTGGGGTAGGGGGTAAGAGCCGTGAGCCAGTTTGGCATATTGGTTAAGAGCAGTGGAATCTAATCTGGAAGAACTGGGTTTGATTCCTGACTCCTCCACATGCAGTTGCTGGGTGACCTTTGGTCAGTCACAATTCTCTCAGAGTTGTTCTCTCAAGAGCAGTTCTTTGAGAGCTCTCTCAGCTCCACCTACCTCACAGGGTGCCTGTTGTGGGGAGAGGAAGGGATGGAGGTTGTAAGCTGCTCTGAGACTCCGAGTGAAGGTGGGATATGAATCCAATCTTCCCCCGCAGTCACTCCAGACAGGCAGTCAGATTTGTATCTCTTGTCCATTCTCCCATTCCCTCAAAGTCGGTCCTTCAATGATGTTGGCACAGGAAGGTGGGAAAGTTTCTGAAAATTTTGCAAGTTGCTTATATAGTTGGAGGCTGTTGCTTGCAACCTGTTCAAGGGAACCATTGGTAGCTCTCTCGTCTGCCCCTGAACTGTTAGAAGCATATTGATGTATAATGTGCCCAGGGCTGTTCTTGTAGCAGGAGCTCATTTACATATTTGGCCACACCTCCCTGATGTAGCCAATCCTCCTGGAGCTTACAGTAGGCCCTGTAAGAAGAGCCCTGTAAGCTCTTGGAGGATTGGCTACATCAGGGGTGTGTGGCCTCATATGCAAAGGAACTCCTGCTACTAAAAAGCCCTGAATGTGCCACTTAGAATGGTGTTATTTTCATTCATTCCCAGGGCTGCCCTCACCGCCATCTTCTTGTTCATTCAGATTTCTGTTAGGACCAGTGATTCTTAAACTGTGTGTCATCAGTTCCACTGTGGTGGGAAATGCCATCAATTCACATCTGACTATAGCAACCCCAGGGTTTCCAAGGCAAGAGACATTTAGAGGTGGTTTGCATTGCCTGCCTCCACATCACAAACCTGGCACCCCTTGGAGGTCTCCCATCCAAGTGCTAACCAGGAAGGACTCTTCCAAGTTCAGGCTTGCCTGAGTCATCCAGGTCAGGGCCGTGCTTGGATAGGACAGGGTTGCCTTGCAGCTGTCCAGGGTCTCATACAAACCTTACTGAGACCTCTGTCTTAGAAACAGAATTCTCAAATGACCTTTGTTAAGCATTGTTATGTACCGAGCTCTTGTTGCCTGAGCTTGAGACAGGCACTCCTTGCAAACCAGGAACCTGAATGCTGGAAGAACTGGCCAATCAGGATGCTAGGCATGGAACAACTTGTAACAAAGTTGCAAACAAAGGATTCTGGAGTGAGCCATTAAAATTAACTGTTGCCTGCTAGAGGGGTGTGGTTAACCATGGCCAAAGTGTATATAAGGAGCGAAGTGCTTGTGCTGTCTGTGAGTGTTTCTTCATGCAATAAAGTGCTCTTTGTTGATTCAGAGCTGGCTGAACTCACTTTACAACAACCAGGGCCTTTTTTTTTTTGTAGCAGGAACTCCTTTGCACATTAGGCTACACCCCCCTGATGTAGCCAATCCAAGAGCTTATAGTAGGCCCTGTAGCCTAATATGCAAAGGGGTGCAGCTTAATATGTAAAGGAGTTCCTGCTACAAAAAGAAAAATCCCTGACAATCCCTGACAAATTTCCTTTTCTCCACCCCACCTGCGCTCACGCAGAATGCCATTTTCTTAACAATACGGCAGAAACTCCCATTTGATGCCAAGTGTTCTTGCAGAGCGTTGAAAACAACGCAAGTTGTTTAAGGTAGAATCTTTTATTTACCTCCAATTTATCTGGCAGATTGAGCCACTGCTTGTAGCTTGTGGGAAGCCGTTTCGCCTGACATGTGCCTAAATTCAAGCGTCAGTTTGACTAGTATTGTTTTCATTGTCTAATAAAATAATGCACGCTTATCATAAACAATTGCGTGAATTCCTCCCAGCTGCAGTGGAAGTCAGTGGTATGTCATATTCCGGTTACTGGAAGAAGCAGCAAGTGAAGAAAACTCATTTGGCTACAAGCCAACAGGAGCAGGGAACGCTGGAGCAGTTTCAGCAAAGCTGCATTTTTACACGAATATCATTGCTGCGGAGCTCTTGGACGGAGGGCGACTTGTAACTCTAAAGGCCATCACCAGAGGGCCATCCCTACAGAGAAATGATGAGACCAATTATCATCTAGAGCCACATAGAATAAGCATCAGTTGTTTGACAGCCATAGAAGACCAGTGCAAGATCCAGGGCTTTCTTTGAGCAGGAATGCAGTTCTGGCTGGCTTGGTGTTAGGGGGTGTGGCCTAATATGCAAATAAGTCTCCGCTGGGCTTTTTCTACAAAAAAGCCCCGTGTGGAACAAGAATGACATCAGGGAGTGTGGACGAATGCGCAAATGAGTTCTTGCTGGGCTTTTTCTACGAAAGAAAGAAAGAAAGAAAGAAAGAAAGAAAGAAAGAAAGAAAGAAAGAAAGAAAGAAAGAAAGAAAGAAAGAAAGAAAGAAAGAAAGAAAGAAGCCCTGTCCTTTGGGGTCTCATAGGGCCTATCTCCAATGCTTTTCAACGTCTACGTAAAACCCTTAGGACAAATCATTCATGGTTTGGGGGTTGCCCCGTGGCGCAGAGTGTTAAAGCTGCAGTACTGCAGTCGGAGCCCTCTGCTCACGACCTGAGTTCGATTCCAGAAGAAGCTGGTTCAGGTAGCCTGCTCCAGATTGACCCAGCCTTCCATCTTTCCAAGGTCGGTCAAATGAGTACCCAGCTTGCTGGGGGGAAAGTGTAGATGACTGGGGAAGGCAATGGCAAACCACCCTGTAAAAAGTCTGCCATGAAAACGTTGTGAAAGCAACGTCACCCCAGAGTCGAAAATGACTGGTGCTTGCACAGGGGACTGCCTTTGCCTGTCATCAATATGCTGATGATACCTTAGCTCTATATCTCCTTATCCAAATCTTCTGCTGCTGCAATATAGGTCCTCAGCCACTGTCTTACTGCTGTAGATCAGGGGTGGCCAACTGTAGCTCTCCAGATGTTTTTTTGCCTACAACTCCCATCAGCCCCAGCCAGCATGGCCAATGGTTGGGGCTGATGGGAGTTGTAGGCAAAAAACATCTGGAGAGCTACAGTTGGCCACCCCTGCTGTAGCTAAATGGCAAAGTGTGAACAAAGTGTGACTAAATCCTGAGAAGTCCGAAGTAGTGCTGGTTGGGAAGGCAGAGACCTTGAAGGACTTGGTGCTTTGCACCCTTGCTGGGGTTCAGTTTGTTGGATATTGCAACTTTGCGTGCAAGAGGATCCGGGAGGGAAAGGGTTAAGTGGTTTTTAAAACCATCTGACAGCAATGAGGATCCTGTGAATTTAGGGGGAGGTATTTGTGAGTTAATTTGAGCAGACTTTGGAGGATGGTAGAAGACAGGAGGGCCTGGCGTGACCTTGTCCATGGGGTCGCAAAGAGTTGGACTCGACTGTGCGACTGAACAAAAATTTGTGAATTTCCTGCATTGTGCAGGGGGTTGGACTAGATGACCCTGGAGGTTCTTTCTTTATTTTATTGGATTTATATCCTGCCCCCCCACCGAAGCAGGCAGCTTATTCTTCTTCTTCCAATGGGTTCAAACTCACTGAAGCATTATCTTCAAGGCATGGCTGGAAAAGTGGATCTGTTTCCTTCCTTGGTTCTTTCTAACACTTTGATTCTAAGAGAATTCTCTCTCAGGTACACTTGGCAGGTGGCCCCATTCTTTTACTGGCTAGATGTTGAAGAAGAAGAAGATATTGGATTTGTATCCCGCCCTTCATTCTGAATCTCAGAATGGCTTACAGTCTCCTTTATCTTCCTTCCCACACCCTGTGAGGTAGGTGGGGCTGAGAGAGCTCTCCCAGAAGCTGCCCTTTCAAGGACATCTCTCCAAGAACTATGGCTGACTCAAGGCCATTCCAGCAGCTGCAAGTGGAGCTTCACCACTACACCAAACTAAATCTCTTTGGTCATTACTTGTCTTCTGTTTTCATCTTATATAGGGCCTCTCTCGTTCTGTCTCTTACTTGGGCTTGGAGCTGTAGAGCAAGTTGATCTTTTTTTTAAAGTTAATCTGTCTGCAATAAGTTAAATGAAGTAAGATCCCAGTGGGCAGCCGTGTTGGTCTGAAGCAACAGAACAAAGCAGTAGACAAGTGCACCTTTAAGACCAACTCAGAATGTAAGCTTTCGTATGCTCTTAAGCAGACTTCATCAGACAAAATGTGAATGGCAAGCAGCAATTCTTAATATAAGTGGGCAGTGAGTTGGCACTTAGAATCATGGGAATGTTTTTAGCCTTCTAAACCTGAATGGTTTCTTAAAATTTGGGACCTAATAGTGATGGATAAAATAGCTGGTTCTATACAAAATTCAGAAGCATTTGACAAAGGAAATGAGAAGAATATGTTTATAGAGAAATGGTTTCATTTTTTTGCCTATGTACAATCTGATCAAAGTGCATTTTGTAAATTACCGGGTAAATACTTAGATTTTGCTTTTTACTAGATATTTTCTCTGTATGTCATGTACAAAACAGGATGGCTTGTGTTATAGATATTGTTATCGTTATAGTTGATGTTTGTAGAATTGTGTTGTTATTAATTAATACAATTTTTTTTTTTAAAAAGAATCATAAATAGGGGTCTGTGTTTGTTAGTGTTAGGACAAAGCAGGGCTGAAACAACACTAGAGAGTGATAAAAAGCAGACTGCTGTTGTAGGTGAGAAATACCATAAATCTAGGTAACTGTGGCTTTAGTTTAAATAGAGGGCACGTTTCCTCAAGAGGTTATAACATACATTATAGTTTGCCATTAGAAAAAAGGAAGACATTAAAATACAGTGGAGGATGGGTTGGTATATGCAATAAGACAAACAGCCAATATTCCCCATTTGAGGATGTCAATACAAAAAAACAAAAAACCCAAATATTCTGATACACTGCTCTAGAAGAGAAATAATACAAGTTAGCCATTAGAAAAACAGGGTGCATTAAAGTATAGTGGAAGGTGGGTTAGTATATGTAATGAGACAAACAGCCCACATCCCTCATTTGAGCATGTCAACACAAAACCCCCCACATTATTCTGATACACTGTTCTAAAAGAGAAATAGATTGGAATACTGTGGATGCACAGCTATACTCAGTGAGAGTTGGTTTAGCGTATATAATGAGATAAAAAACCAATATCCCTGTTCAGTCCTGGGGAGGTGTTTGTTCCGAGTTTCATGATAATTTGTAATTCAGCAATTTCTCTCTCCGTTCTGTTCTTGAAGTTCCTTTGCAGTAAAACAGCTACTTTGAGGTCACCCATTGAATGCTCAGGAAGGTTAAAGTGTTCTCCAACAGGTTTCTCAGTTCTGTAATTCCTGATGTCAGATTTGTGTCCATTTATCCTTTGGCGTAGGGTTTGTCCTGTTTGCCCTATGTAGAGAACTGAAGGGCATTGTTGGCATTTAATGGCATATAATATAATGTTGGAAGATGAACAAGTGAATGAGCCTGAGATGGTATAGTTAATGCTGTTAGGCCCAGTGACTGTGTTGTCTGGGTGTATGTGGCAGCAAAGTTGGCATTTGGGTTTATTGCAAGCTCTGCTACCGGCGTTCCTGCTCAGATGCAATGTTGTATTGTTGTGAGTGAGGAGTTGTTTGAGACTGGGGAGCTGTCTGTGTGCAAGGAAAGGTTTACCCCCCAATACTTTTGAAAGAGAGCTGTTACTGTCCAATAGAGGTTTTAAGTTGTTGATGATACGTTGAACTGTTTTAAGCTGAGAGTTGTGTGTGACCACTAGTGGTGTTTTGTTATTGTCTCTTCGGGGTCTGTCTTGTAACAGGTTTTCTTTTGGAATCGTTCTGTATACAAATGATCCATTGTATACAGCCAGGCTCTACGCTACAGCCGCATTTGTTCCAATCCTACTGACTGTCAAGCATGGTAGAATTCCACTGGTAATTAATTGTTTTAGGGTCCTCCATAAAGCTGGCCTGTGAATTATCATGGAGGACCAAAGCCTCTTAACTCTGTTATTCCCCCCCTCCCCCTTCTTGCTTTATTGCTTGTGAAGTAGAATAGGGAGAAACTAAACTAACTTGAGAAAGAGTAATCAGCACCTTCCCATACATTCCTGTACGGAAGTGTAGAACATCTTGGGGAAAGCAAGGACGGAGTACTGATAACGCTGTGAGAATGCAGACATTTATGATAGTTTATGTGTTAGAGCGCATCCCTCGCCCCCACCCTTTGGAATCCTTTGAAGTATGCCTTGAAAGTATTGTTTTGATGTATTTTTAGCATCACTCTCAAATCCTGGTCCAGGAGAAAGTATTGGTCTATCAATAAATGTAGTTTTGTATCAAACTCGACTCATCATTGAAACCGCATGCTTGACACTGACAGAGATTCTCACCTGAGGGATCTACAGCAAACCTTTTTGCAACTAAAGTACCCACCTGATGAAGTCAAGAAACAGATTAACAAAGCCAGAATGATTTGTGATTCTTTTAATCTGCTAAAAACATTCCCATGATTCTATGTACGAACTCACTGCCCACTTATATTAAGAATTGCTGCTTGCCATTCCCACTTCGTCTGATGAAGTCTGCTTAAGAGCATGCGAAAGCTTACATTGTAAATAAAGCATAGTTGGTCTTAAAGGTGCATTTGTCTACTGCTTTGTTAAATAAAGTAAGTAAATTTTTTTCTCTTGTTACCCTTGGAGTCAGGTCATCTTTGTAATTTATTTGAACAGCATTTTCCTTTTAATCAGGGATGCCGCATATAGCTTCTGAGCTTCCAAGTCAAATGATTTTTTAAAAACATTAAACCAATACAGCTGACCTTTCATAACTCTGAGTCAATAAAGAAATCCGTGAAAAATAGCTCATAGACGTAACGATCAAAATTCAATCAGCATTCATATGGAAATTCAAAACATTTTAACAAACGGTCTGGAAGACCGCAACAATGTTTCTTATATATCTTCACAGTACGCACAAGCATTAACAAGTAAGATGAACAAAAATAAGGATAAGATTAAGAAGATATTGTACCAATTTTGTGGTCTTCCAGACCGTTCGTTAAAAAAAAAAAAAGAATTTCCATATGAATGCTGATTGAATTTTGATCATTACATTAGTCATTAGTTATTTTTCACGGGTTTCTTTATTGACTCCGTATCTGTTTTCCATTATTCTCTTCTTATCTGACATTTCCTAACTCAGCTGAGGCCATAGGGGTTATACTGGACTCAGCGTTACTGCTGGAGAAGCCAGTTAATGCAACTGTAAAAAACAAAAAAGTTTTTTTCCACATTCATTTTAGTTGGCAAAATGGCTCCCTACTTTGCCTTGGCCAGTATGGCCATGTGGACCCATGCTGTGGTAACCTCAAGGCTGCATTCCTGTAATGCTCTCTACGTGGTTCTTCCCTTAAGGTCAACTCAGAAGTCAGAATGCTGCAGCTTGGTGACTATCAGAAGCTATGCAGTCACTCCATTGGCTGCCCATCAGTTACTGAGTTCAACTCTAGGTATGGATTATCACCTGAAAGGCACTCTAGAAGATATTGGATTTATATCCCGCCCTCCACTCCAAAGAGTCTCAGAGTGGCTCACAATCTCCTTTACCTTCCTCCCCCCCTACAACAGACACCCTGTGAGGTAGATGAAGATATTGGATTTATATCCCGCCCTGCACTCCGGAGAGTCTCAGAGTGGCTCACAATCTCCTTTCCCTTCCTGCCCCACAACAGACACCCTGTGAGGTAGAGGAAGATATTGGATTTATATCCCGCCCTCCACTCCGGAGAGTCTCAGAGCGGCTCACAATCTCCTTTACCTTCCTCCCCCACAACAAACACCCTGTGAGATGGGTGGGGCTGGAGGGGCCCCTTACAGCAGCTCCCCTTTCAAGGATAGAGTCTCAGAGCGGCTCACAATCTCCTTTACCTTCCTCCCCCACAACAGACACCCTGTGAGGTGGGTGGGGCTGGAGAGGGCTCTCACAGCAGCTTCCCTTTCAAGGACAACCTCTGCCAGAGCTATGGCTGACCCAAGGCCATTCCAGCAGGTGTAAGTGGAGGAGTGGGGAATCAAACCCGGTTCTCCCAGATAGGAGTCCGCACACTTAACCACTACACCAAACTGGCTCTAGAGCAGGGGTGTCGAAATCAGACCTCATGGGCCAGGCTATGTTGGGTTGGACTGAGCCATGTTGGGCCGGGCCACGTGTGTACCTATATAAGATTAAGTAGCAGAAAGATAAATTTTATAAAGTACATAGACAAACACAAATATATATATTTTAAAAAAAAAATAAACATGCTTAAAACGTTAGCACTCATTGATCTTAAAGGTGCTTTCTTTGTATCTCTCCCATGGGATCCAGGGAACTGGGCAAAGGAAGCTCTGATTCTTTCCTTCCTTCCCCAAGGGACTGGGGGGAGGAGCCTCAGCCAATAGAAGGAATAAAGGCTTGGCTCAGTAGCTTTACCATGTGACTGAGAGAGCCTGGCAAAGCAAGCTATTCTTCCCCCTTTCCTCTCCAAGGGAGGAGCCTCAGCCAATGGAGAAAATAGAGGTTTTGCTCTGTAGCTCCTGAGCAATCAAGCAAGCCTTGCAAAGCAAGCTATTATGCAGAAGGAAACAAGATATAAGGAGAAGGAAGCAGATGACAGCCAGTTGCTCGGGGGCCTGATAGAAGCCCTCTGGGGGCTTGATTCGGCCCCCGAACTGCATGTTTGACACCCCTGCTCTAGAACTTCCAGCACTTACTTACTCGCTAGAACTTCCAGCACTTACTCTCCAGCATCAATCACCAGAAACTGTATGAGGTGGGTGAGCCTAGATGACCAACCTTCCGGTGATGTCAGAGGTGTGGCCTCATATGCTAATGAGTTCCTGCTGGACTTTTTCCTACAAAAAAGAGAGCCCTGCATGGCCCTACCCTAGACCTTCATATCTGCCTCTTCTCCTAATGCTCTGCCATGTCAAGTTGGTTTGACGAAGCAGGGACTTCTGGGGGTGCCATCCAGCAAACCGGATGTGCCCATACATACACCTTCTTTGTGGCGGCCATCACCTTGTGGAACACCCTTCCCGAGAAGGTCAGGAAGAAAGCCAGGTCCTGGCTTTCTACAAACATGTGATGTTTCCGAATTGATGTTTTGTTTCAGCTCTGTTTTAGATTTCTGCTCGTGTCCGGCTTTCTGCAATCCAAACCCTACTGCATTGTTTCTTGGACGCCCGACCCCGATGTTCGTATTTTGACATACCCTGTGTAAACACCTTTGAGTCTCAGTGAGAGAGGCAGATTATAAATTTAAAAATAAATTTAAAAAATAGGAGGGCCAGGCTTTGGAAGGGTGGGAAAGGAAAGGTCCCCTGTGCCAGCACCAGTCGTTTCCGACTCTGAGGTGACGTTGCTTTCACGACGTTTTCACAGCAGACTTTTTACGGGGTGGTTTGCCATTGCCTTCCCCAGTCATCTACACTCCCCCCCCCCCAGCAAGCTGGGTACTCATTTGACTGACCTCGGAAGGATGGAAGGCTGAGTCAACCTGGAGCCGGCTACTTGAAAACTCAGCTTCTGCTGGGGATCGAACTCAGGTCATGAGCAGTACTGCAGCTTTAACACTCTGCACCACGGGGCTCTTGGAAGGATGGGAGAGCACCCCAAATTCCTTGCACCTTTGATTTTCCATATGGCAAAGACAACTCACTGGCATTTCTTCCTATTTAAATAACAATAGTTGATGCAGTAGAACAAAGCAGGAGTCAAGTGCACCTTTAAGACCAACAAAGTTTTATTCAGAATTTAAGCTTTTGTGTGCTACAAGCACACTTCATCCGACAATAGGAGGGAATGGCAAGCAGACCTAAATATAAATTGGGCAGTGAATTGGTATGCAGAGTCATGGAAATGGTTTTTAGCAGATTAAAAGAATCATAAATTGGGGTCTGGTGTTAGTTACGTAGTTAGTGTTAACTGGGCTGAAACAACAACGGAAGGTAATATAAAGCAAATTGATGTCCATGTACTAAACCTAGAGTTGCTAAGTCCAACATATCTGGGGACTTTGGGGGTGGAGCCAGGAGACTTTGGGGATGGAGCCAGGAGACACTGAAGTGGAGCTAGGGGGGAGGGGGGGAAACGGCGCCGGGGAGCGTGGTGAGCCGCCCCGTCTCGGAGTGGGCGACGCCGCTGCCGCCTCTTCTCCGCTCGCCGTGGCTGCTCCTCCGAGATGGGCTCAGCCTGAGCCCATCTCGGAGGAGCAGCCATGGCGAGCGGAGAAGAGGCAGCAGCGGTGGCCTTGCCTGCTCCGCCGTGGAATCGGAGGGGGTGGGTGGGCCGGGGGCGTGGCGAGCCGCAAGTCAGGGTCCTAGAAGGGCACAGATTTGCGGCTCGCCATGCTCTTGGCCTGCCTCACCCTCCCCTTCTCTGGTTTTGCCTCCGCTGCTCTTGGCTGCTCCTCCGAGATGGCCTCAGCCTGGGCCCATCTTGGAGGAGCAGCTGCGGTGGGTGGGGAGGGGGCGGCAGCGGCACGGCGGCCTCGTCCACTCCAGGATCGGGCGGCTTGCCATGTTCCCCGGCACCATTCCCCCCTCCCCCCGCTTTCATTTTTTTGGAGAGCGGGGGAAGAGGGTGGAAATCCTGGGGTCCCCCGCCAGGGCAGGAGGGTTGGAAAGCCTAACTAAACCTATTAGTTATCCTGGGTGTGAAGTGCAAAAAATGAGAGTCTGTTGAATTGTTTTTTTTGTTCAGTCTCTGGGTTAAAATGAGGGCATAGGTTACTCAGAGGTTTGATGTATTTATTTATTTATTTGTAATTTATATCCTGCCCTTCCCACTAGGTGGCTCAGGGCGGCTTACAACATATTAAAACTAACATAAAATATACAATTAAGCATAAAAAGTTAACATTTCATAATTTATATAGTTAAAATCTAGACATTTGTTATATACGTAAACATTAAAATCATACAGCGGTCTTACAGCTACACTCAGTTCAAGTTCAGTTCAGTGCCGGTTAGTTGTTGGCCAGCCGGAAGAGGGCTGTCTTGCAGGCCCTGCAGAATTGGGCAAGGTCCTGCAGGGCCCTTACCTCTTCCGGCAGCTGGTTCCACCAGGATGGAGCCATTACGGAGAAGGCCCTGTCCCTTGTAGCTTTCAAACGGGCTTCCTTTGGCCCGGGGACAACCAGGAGGTTTTGAGTTCCCGATCCCAGTGCTCTCTGGGGAACGTGTGGGAAGAGACGGTCCCTCAGGTAGGCAGGTCCTAGGCCATATAGGGCTTTAAAGGTAATAACCAGCACCTTGTACCGAACTCGGTAAAGTATTGGCAGCCAGTGCAGGGCCCGAAGTCCCGGCTGAATGTGCTCCCATCTTGGGAGCCCCAATAACAACCGGGCGGTGGCGTTCTGCACCAGCTGCAATTTCCGGGTTCGGCACAGGGGCAGCCCCATGTAGAGGGCATTGCAGTAGTCCAACCTCGAGGTGACCGTTGCATGGATCACCGTTGCTAGATCGTCGCGCTCCAGGAAGGGAGCCAGCTGCCTTGCCCGCCTAAGATGGAAAAATGCGGACTTGGCAGTGGCTGCTATCTGGGCCTCCATTGTTAAGGAAGGCTCCAGAAGTACCCCCAGGCTCTTGACTCAATGCGTCGCAATCAGCGGCGCACCGTCAAAAACTGGGAGGGGTATTTCCCTTCCCGGACCCTGACGGCCCAAGCAAAGCACCTCTGTCTTCGCCGGATTTAGCCTCAGCCCGCTCTGCCTGAGCCACCCAGCCACCCATTTAAACATGTAGGAAAGGAAAGGAAAGGTCCCCTGTGCAAGCACCAGTCGTTTCCAACTCTGGGGTGACATTGCTTTTACAACGTTTTCACGGCAGACTTTTTACGGGGTGGTTTGCCATTGCCTTCCCCAGTCATCTACACTTTCCCCCAAGCAGGCTGGGTACTCATTTTACTGACCTCAGAAGGATGGAAGGCTGAGTCAACCTCGAGCCGGCTACCTGGAAATGCAGCTTCCTCCGGGGATCGAACTCAGGTCATGAGCAGAGCTTAGGACTGCAGTACTGCAGCTTTAACACTCTGCGCCACGGGGTAACACACATAGAAAAGTAATTCTAGTTTGCCATTAGAAAAAAGAATACATTTAAATATAATGGAAGATGAGTTATAGTTGATGCAGAGAGGGCTTTTTTGTAGCAGGAACTCCTTTGCACATTAGGCCACACCCCCTGAAGTAGCCAATCCTCCAAGAGCTTACAAGGTTCTTAGTTCAGGGCCTACTGTGAGCTCTTGGAGTATTGAATACATCAGGGGTATGTGGCCTAATATGTAAAGAAGTTCCTACTATATAAAAAAAGCCCCGGCTGCAGGTGAAGAATACTGCCTCAGTCCAGTTCTGCTTTTTGTGTCCTTTGTGTCTCTCCCCCCCACCCCGGCCATCATTTAATTATTCTCCATTGATTTTCCTGTGCAGATGATTTCGGAAGATTTTGCGCGCTCTAACTAGTATTGATTATGCCGGACCGCTGCACAGTGGAGTTCGAGTGCTACGGAAATGCGTGTTTTGTAAGCAAGAGAGAAGAAACAAGGCATTTCTCAGTGGGGCAGATGCTATTCAAAGAGAGGATTTTGCAAAGAGGGTAACAGCTGGGCTTCTTGTCGGCGGCTGATTGAATTCTCTGCTTCCAGGGCTGTGCTGTCTGGTGCCAGCCGCATTCATTGGCCGCAGTCCGGCCCTTCCAGCGCCATCCACAACAGAGTTGCTCTTATCTAAGCCTATCGATTTAAACAGAGACTAAACTGGAGGGGCTCTGCCTAGGAGGGACCGTCTTTCCGTTGACCTTGGAGCACCACCTGTGACCAGTTCTGTTTGGACAGCCTCCTGGACGAGCACTTGATTAATTGATGGCATCCCAGTTGACTTGGTGTAGCTTTGGTGCCCAGACTGATTTAATAACCATTCAGACAAGGTAGGATCATGTTAGGTCAAAACGTGCTTCTATTTAGGCTCGTCCACGAAGCCTCGCAGGGGGACTTCAACAACGCGGCGAATCGGACAAAGCGATTCCTGATTTTTCTCAGGAGCTGGCAACGAGTGATCCTGGATGTCAAATATCATTTAAAAAAAAAAAATCTTCCTGTATGTTATTTTGTCAAAGTAAAGAAACGCTGCACAAAGGACAGCGTTAAACAGCCAGCTTTTTAAATAATACGTTTTTATCAAATCTGAATATTGCACATTCCATTATGTTATCTCAGCTTTTCCCCCACAAGTAACTCAGAAAATATCTGGGGACTTTGAGGGGGGAGCCAGAAGACTTCCACATTCCCTAAAATAAATAAATAAAAACACAGCAGTGCCGTTTCCCTGAATACAGTCTTCATTTTCTCATCCCCAACCAGCTGCACCTTAAGAACATAAGAGAAGCCATGTTGGATCAGGCCAATGGCCCATCTAGTCCAACACTCTGTGTCACACAGTGGCCAAAATTTTTGTATACACACAAACACACACACACACACACTGTGGCTAATAGCCACTGATGGACCTCTGCTCCATATTTTTATCTAAACCCCTCTTGAAGGTGGCCATGCTTGTGGCCGCCACCACCTCCTGTGGCAGTGAATTCCACATGTTAATCACCCTTTGGGTGAAGAAGTACTTCCTTTTATCAGCAATTTCATCGAATGCCTTCTGTGTTCATCGAATACCCTCTGTGTTCTCTCTCTCTCTTTCTCTCTCCTCTCTCTCACTTACATACACACACACACACACAGAGAACACAGAAGGTGCGGCTGGTTGGGGATGAGGAAATGAAGACTGTATTCAGGGGAACGGCACTGCTGTATTTTTATTTATTTATTTTAGGGAATGTGGAAGTCTTCTGGCTACACCCCAAGGTCACCTGGCTCCATCCCAAAGTTTCCTGACTCCACCTCCAAAGTCCCCAGATATTTTCTGATTTAGACTTGGCAACCCTAGAAGCTGCTCAATATCTGCGGTCTCCCCCGGTAGGCAGGAATTTGCTGTGATGTTGGGGAGCGGGGCAGAACTCTGGCTGACTGCTGTTGTCATCAAGCCGTCGTTAGAAGTATCTTGCAAAGGATAAAAAATAACTAGGTGTACACCACTTTGGATAGGCCCGTGAGACTGAGGCATCAACCATAAGCAAGCCGGAGGAAATCATGATTCTTGCTCATTTGACTGAGAAGTAAAAATAATCTTCCTTCCCTGAGGCGCTATGATTGCTGTCCTAGTTGAGGCTGATAGATAATGGAGAGGTCATGTGCCCAGTCCTATGGGCCTAGGCCAGTCAAAACCAGCACATCCGCAACTGGAGCTGCTTGCCAAAGAAGAAAAGGAGATTGAATTTATACTTCACCCTTCACTCAGAGCGGTTTACAATCTCCCTCACAGCATGTCTGCTGTGAGGAGGGGAAGGGAACGAAGATTGTAAACCCTGTGAGGTTGATGGGGCAGAGATAGCTTTGCTCCTCAGCAGAACGTTTCTGAGAAGGTTATGACTGACCCAAGGTCACTCCAGCAGCTGCATGTGGAGAAGAGGAGACTCAAACCCAGTTCTCCCAGATAAGAGTCCACAGACTTAACCACTGCACCAATTGGAGATAATGGCCTCAGATGAGGACTCTGTGGTCTTCCATCACTGCCGGGCTTCCTCCATTCCCCAAACTCTGCCCTCAAAACTCAAGGAATTTCCGAAACTGAAGTTGGCAACCCCAGGGAAATCTATAATTTTGTTTGTTGTTTTTGTCCTGTAATTCAACATGACAAGTCTTAAGAGCTTATTGTCACTGTGATGTGTACTCCTCTTAACTCTGTGTTGTCAGGCTTACCTACAAGGAAACATAAGAATGGATTATGGTTTGTTTGTTTTTTAATTGTGTTTCATTGTAAGTGGTCAGCGAGTATTGGCTATATTTTACACAGCCCTCCATTACTTACAATAGAAAAATCTAGGCTAGCGCCACTTAAATACCACAAAAATGTATCATTCATTTTTTTAATTTTATAAGCATAATGACAGAATTTCCTCCCCCCCTTCAAGTACTGATTTTTTTTTGCATTAAGACCTATATGCAATATATGCATTACGATCTATATGCAATAGAAAAGGATTTTTAAAATTACTTCCAGGACAATGTGAGGACAAAAGACTGTGGCTTGCTGTGTGGTAAATGCCATTAAAAATACATTCTGGTTCCGAAAAATTGATAGACATAAAAATGGAATGAGCAGAATGAGGACAATCAATAATATCCTGGCACAAGAATCACTGACTGTTATAGTTTGTTAAGAACATAAGACGTAAGAGAAGCCATGTTGGATCAGGCCAATGGCCCATCTAGTCCAACACTCTGTGTCACACACTGGCCAAAAAAACCCAGGTGCCATCAGTAGGTCCACCAGTGGGGCCAGGACACTAGGAGCACTCACACTGTGCCCTCTCAAGCTCCAAGAATACAGAGCATCACTGCCCCAGACAGAGAGTTCCATCAATACACTCTGTGTCACATACTGGCCAAAAAAACCCAGGTGCCATCAGTAGGTCCACCAGTGGGGCCAGGACACTAGAAGCACTCACACTGTGCCCTCTCAAGCACCAAGAATACAGAGCATCACCGCCCCAGACAGAGAGTTCCGCCAATACACTGTGGCTAATAGCCACTGATGGACCTCTGCTCCAGATGTTTATCCATATGTTTATGTTCTGTGTGCTCCCTCTGTTTCACAGGAAAAGCATTGCAAAGGACCACCAAAGAAGATGGTATCTTGACAGACCTTCTGGAGGAAGGCTATTGAGGATTTGATTGTCTGTACAGGTTTTTTTTTAAATGTTGCTTTCACAGCAGCTGCCATCACACCACCCAAGAATCATCACTGGATGACTGTGTCAGAACTTGTAACTTTCCTGTGGGCTATTAGCTTAAGCGACTCCATATTGAAACCAAACACTAACCCAGGCAGCTTGCCCAAGTAACTAACCAGCCTACATGTTGTGTATGCCTATGCATTTCAAACAAACTGTGATCACTGGAGGGTGACAGATAGCCCAGGGTCAACATCTGCAGATGGCCTTTGAAGCCAGGCCGGCCTGAGCTTTCTCAGCGGGATTCCGTCCTCCCTGCCTGATAACAAACCCTGAGAAACAGACTGTTGTCTCCACCCATGTGAAAGATCGTTTTATTGTTGTCAACAGAATCGCATAAAGTGTATCCAATGCTAGCTTTCATTATCAGTGTTATTCTGTACCTTCAGCTCTGTAGTTCTCAATAAACGCCTATACTTTTGCAACTAAGTCTTGGGCCTTATTTGAAGTTCTGCCAGTTCTGCCAGACTGAAGGTAAGCTGCAGCAGCGATTTTGTGGTTGTGCTGCCCATACTTTTATCAGAATTCCAAAGGTGTCCACAGAGTCAGAACGGTCAGGGACTCCTGCTTTAATGTGGCATTAGAGGCAAAAATCAATGTTTTGGTGGAATCTCTGCTGATGGGACCACAGGTATGATGGGAGATGGCCCGTTTACATTGTGTGCATTCACACTACAGTAAATAATGCATTTTGCAACCGGATTTTTGCTGTTCTTACAGAGTAAAAATCCAGTTGCAAAACACATTATTTAATGTAGCGTGAACGCACCCATTGTGTCTATGTTGGGTAAAGAATATCACTGAATATCCAAGAAGAATATCATGGTGTTCAACCTCTGTCTAACTGTAGCTTCACTGGTGTGAAAGCTAAAGCCCTTCACTTGTATGACAGACATGATTGTTCAACGGGAGTGTGATTTCCACGGTGCGTGTGGACTTTCCTTTGGTGGTGCAGCCAACACATCTGGGAATTTCTTTGGTGTTAAACAAAATCACTGATAGACAACCCAAGTCGATGTATGAACACTGCAGAAGCCACCCTTTTACCTTCTGGGAGAGCCAATTTGGTGTAGTGGTTAAGTGTGCGGACTCTTATCTGGGAGAACTGGGTTTGATTCCCCACTCCTCCGCTTGCACCTGCTAGCATGGCCTTGGGTCAGCCATAGCTCTGGCAGAGGTTGTCCTTGAAAGGGCAGCTGCTGTGAGAGCCCTCTTCAGCCCCACCCACCTCACAGGGTGTCTGTTGTGGGGGAGGAAGGTAAAGGAGATTGTGAGCCGCTCTGAGACTCTTCGGAGTGGAGGGCGGGATATAAATCCAATATCTTCTTCTTCACTCACTAGAAGGGGCTGTACCAGAGGCTGCCTGCAGCTGCAACATGGTTGACAATACACCGATTAATGTGACCTATTGTAGTGTACTTGGAGCTTCAAATGAAGTTTCTTTGTTGGAGAGGCTCCTTGCAGCTTTACTGAGAGTGGTCCCCTTGCTGAGCCAGCCAGTCAGGTAATATCGATTTGAATGAAGCCCATTGTTTGAGAGGCTCCTTGCAGCTACACTCAGAGTGGCCACCCTTGCTGAGCCAACCAGTCAGGTAATATCCATTTGAATGCCCATTGTTTGAGAGGCTCCTTGCAGCTTTCCTGAGAGTGGCCGCCTTGCTGAGCCAACCAATCAGGTAATATCCATTTGAATGAAGCCCATTGTTTGAGAGACTCCTTGCAGCTACACTCAGAGTGGCCACCCTTGCTGAGCCAGCCAATCAGGTAATATCCATTTGAATGAAGCCCATTGTTTGAAAGGCTTCCTGCAGCTGCATTCAGATTGGCCACCCTTGCTGAGCCAGCCAATCAGGTAATATCTATTTGAATGGAGCCCATTGTTTGAGCGGCTCCTTGCAGCTGCATTCAGATTGGCTGCACTTGCTGAGTTAGCCAATCAGGTAATATCCATTTGAATGAAGCCCATTGTTCAAAAGGCTCCTTGCAGCTACATTCAGAGTGTCCACCCTTGCTGAGCCAACAATGAAAAAACAGGAACGGGGAGTAAGACTAAAAAACCAGAAAACACCAGCTATCTCCCTTGTGCAATGAAAACAATGTACTTAATTATACAGACACATGAAAAATACACAAAAGGCTAGTAATACTTATGGGGGAAAAATCAAAATGTTATAACACACACAGAGTGTTGTTAATAGATACAATGGTCAGAATAACATAAACCAAAGCACCAAGTTCTAATACAGTTCCAGACTTCCAAGGAATATGTAAAGAATATACAACATTCAAGAGTAAAATGAATGTAAATTCTCCAAATGTGCATAAAGCAGAAGACTGCAGATTTATACCCCGCCCTTCTCTCTGAATCAGAGTCTCAGAGCGGCTCACAATCGCCTATATCTTCTCCCCCCACAGCAGACACCCTGTGAGGTGGGTGGGGCTGAGAGAGCTCTCCCAGAAGCTGCCCTTTCAAGGACAACCTCTGCCAGAGCTATGGCTGACCCAAGGCCATTCCAGCAGCTGCAAGTGGAGGAGTGGGGAATCAAACCTGGTTCTCCCAGATACGAGTCCGCACACTTAACCATGATGCCAAACTGGTTCTCAATGGAATTTCGATCGTTATGCTTCCCGTTTCGATAAATACCTTTATCAAGAGATGCACATATAAACAACTTAAGCCCTGCACTGAAGCTCTCAAAGCTATGTATCAAGTTCCAAATATTTACTTTAATGCTCCTTGTCTCTGGAGCCTTACAGCCTCTGTAACATTCACGACTCAGTGGCTACAAACTGCTGGACTAGTAATTTTTGTAATTAAAAACAAACACCGAGTGGATACATAAACGAGGAAATCTCTTTCATTTATATTGGACTTTCATGCCAACATCCCCTTGAGAACGGTAAGAAATCCAAGCAGGGATCCGTGAAATCCTGGTGCATCTTGGGGCCTTGTAAGATGCACAGAAGGGCAGCAATGGAAAGATGCAACACAGTTCCTGCGTACCTTTCAAAAGGATTTGAATGAAACATATCCACAGCAATGTCTGGGCTGTGCAAAGAACTCGCTGGAACCCTTCAGGATAAAGCAAGCAGCAGAAATACCGCTCTGAACTCTGTAAAAATTTAAGATCAGAAAGTACTTTTCTTTTTTTGGGGGCGGGGGGAATGACAAGATATAAAATGTGCTGCTCCAAAGCTGAGCTTGAAGGAGCCTCAGACAACCGAGAGTTAGAAAAACGTCAGCCTGTTTTGAATCTACAAAGACACCAGCACTGCCACCGGTCTTGGTAGGGTTGCCAAGTCCAATTCAAGAAATATCTGGCGACTTTGGGGGTGGAGCCAGGAGACTTTGGGGGTGGGGCCAGGAGACATTAGGGGTGGAGCCAAGATCAAGGCTGTGACAAGCATAATTGAACTCCAAGGGAGTTCTGGCCATCACATTTAAAGGGACGGCAAATCTTTTCAATGCCTTCCTTCCATAGGAAATAATGAAGGATAGGGGCACCTTCTTTTTGGGCTCATAGAATTGGACCCCCTGGTCCAATCTTTTTGAAACTTGGGGGTTATTTTGGGGAAAGGCACTAGATGCTATACTGAAAATTTGGTGCCTCTACCCCAAACAACAGCCCCCCCCCAGAGCCCCAGATACCTACAGATCAATTCTCCATGATTTTCGATGGGAATAAATCTCCATAGGGAATAACAGAGTTCTCAGCAGACATTTCCCTCCCCTCCCCCCGCTTCCTGATGACCCTGAAGCGGGGGGAGGGCCTCCAAACCTGGGGATCCCCTGCCCCCACCTGGGGATTGGCAACCCTAGGTCTTGGATTTTTTTTGTCTCTGATGATAAGGACAGACTACTTCTTCCCGCATTAGTTATTTATGCCATTTCTTTACACTTTTGCTCAGCTCCACCACTTAAGGGAGAGGCTAGAACCTTTGACATCTCCCATAACTCGTTCGGTGTAACAGTCTAATCCAGGAGTGTCAAATTCATTTGTCATGAGGGCCAAATCTGACATAAATGAGACCTTGTCGGGCTAGGCCATGTCAGGCCAGGCCATATGTGCACTTATTTAAGATTAGGTAGCAGACATATACACTTTATAAAGGACACGGACAAACACGATTTTTTTTTTAAAAAAAACTTATAATATTAGCACATGTCTTTAAAGGTGCTTTCTTTGTATTTCTCCCATGGGATTCAGGGAACTGGGCAAAGGAAGCTCTGGCTCTTTCCTCCCCCCCCCCCCAGGGGATCAGGAGGGGGAGGAGCCTCAGCCAATAGAAGGAAGAGAGGCTAGTAGCACCCCGCTGGCTCAGTAGCTCTGCTGTGTGATTGAGCAAGCCTTGCAAAGCAAGCTGTGATGCAGAAGGAAGCAAGAGAGAAGGAGAAGGAAGCAGATGACAGCCAGTTGCTCGGGGGCCTGATGTTTGACACCTCAGGTCTAATTTGTTCCAGTCTTTTCCACATAGAATCACACTGGATTTATGACCTCAGGCCTGTCTCTGCCCCAACTCCTCCCTTCCCCACCTTTCCCTTCGATATCTCTCCTGATAAATATGAGGGAAACGGTTTCCTTTTCATTCCTCATAAAAAACTCACGCTGGAATAAACGTCGGTCTTGAAGTTGGCAGGGAGTTTCTGTTCTACTCGCTACAATAGACTAATAGTAGCACCCCACTGGAATCTTGTGAACAGAGCATCTGAAATCTGGCAATGATGCAGCCAGAGTGACACTGGAAAACTTGGTCATATGGCAAGAGTTTCAAGCAGCGCAGAAGAGTTCAGAGAGGCGTTTTGGTGTTCACAGCTTGTCGACTTTGGTTTAAACAAGTTTCTTGGCACAGCTGTTCCTCTTCCCAACATATATATATATATGCTGGAGATAGATGTGTAAATGTATCATTCTTAATCGTGGAATGCTAAGAGTAATTTACTGAGACCTTGCTGTTACCTCCATCTGTCTCCTCTCAAGCATGTGTCATGGGTGCTGGGGACCCTGCAGAAGAAACCGAGCCTGCAGAGCCTGCAGAAGGAACGGTGCCCCTGCCACCTGCACCAGTGCCCCTGCCTCCTGCTGAAGAAGATCCAAGCCCCCCTGCCTCGCCCTCTCTGGTGGGTCGTGTGCGTGACCGCCTTCGTCAGGACCTCAGGGATCGGAGGAGGGCGGCACGCTCACAAGCAAGACGCTCCCTGAGCCCTGAGTGGTGAAAGGATTCTGGCCCTTCTAAGTGTGAGGATGCTTAAGTTTCGGCAGGATCCTGGCTGCTGCTCTGAGACAGCAATTAGCCCAAATGAGCAACAGGCAGCAGAGGGCTATATAGCTGTGGGCTTTGGGAGGAGGCTTTGTGGAAGCAACTAGTCACATACCTGACATCCTAGCATCCACTCCGGCTCTTGACTTTGGCTTTTGGATTCCTGACTTTGGCTTGGACCTCTGGACCCCCTGACTTCGGCTTCTGAACCTCTGACCGGTGATACCTGGATTGCGATTCTGTTTTGGCGCCTTGGACCCACCTTGCTCACGAGTTGCCGACCTTGGACTGCCCCTGGACTTTGCCTGACTCAGCCCCAGCTCGTGACAGATTGCTTCCACCCACAACCAACACCCATTCCACAGGATGGATGCTGAAGCAAGTGGAACCACAGGACTACTGGCTGCGCTCCAAGCCCAGGTACAGCAGCTAACACAGGCAGTAGTGCACTTGCAGCAACAACCTGTGGCCAGTGCTCCAGCCAAGTGCCCAGTTCCCCCACCTGACAGATTTGGGGGTGCCGTGGAAGAATTTCCTGCTTTCCTGGCACAGTGTCGGCTGTACTTCGAACTAAGAGCTCGGGACTTCCCCAACGACAAAACAAAGGTGTGTTTTATCATTAGTCTGTTAAAGGGGCAGGCGGCCAAATGGGCCACACCCTTGCTGGTTGCGTCCTCTCCCCTACTGACTGATTACCAGGGGTTTGAGGCCCACCTGTCTGCTGCCTTCTCCAACCCAGTCCAAGCAGCCACAGCCAACTGGAAAATCAGGGCCCTGAAACAAGGCCAGTCCTCGGTGGCTCAGTATGCCACCGAATTCAAGCTCCTGGCCCAAGACTTGGCGTGGAATGAGGCTGCTCAGATGGACCAGTTTACCGAGGGGCTGGCAGAGGAAGTCCTGGATGAACTGGCCAGGGTGGAGTCGCCACCCACGCTCCAAGGACTTATCACCCTCTGCCTCCGCATCGATGGCCGCCTGGAAAGTCGCCGCCAAGCCAAGACCCGAGGGCGCCAGCTCCCTGCGCCATGCCACTTGGCTCCTCTCCCATCCCCAGCTAGTACCAGAGACGAGGGTGAGCCTATGCAGCTTGGAGCTGCTCGACCCCGCCTGACTCCAGAAGAGAAGGCCAGACGCCGCACGCAGAACCTGTGCCTCTACTGCGGCACGGCAGGCCACTATGCCTCTGGCTGCCCTGCTAAACATCGGATACCTGGACCTGCATTGCCACCGCCGCCAAAAGGCCAGCCCCAGGCGTAAGTGGACCCTCCAGCCTGGGGCGACTAGCTGGGTCCTCCGAACAGCAGACTGATACCCCGGGCCCGTTCCTGCTACCCGTCAAACTCCGTCTGCCTGATGAACGCTGGCTGTTTGTATATGCCATGCTGGACTCGGGAGCGGCCCACTGTTTCGTAGATGCCGCCTTTGTAAAGCAGCACCAGATTCCAGTGCAGCCAAAAGAGACTCCAACACTGGTGGAGGCTATCGACGGGCGCCTCCTCCGTTCTGGCCCCGTCACCCAGGAGACCTGTCCCATCACCTTCCACGTCCAGCAGCACCAAGAACAGCTGCAGTTTGATGTCGCCCGCATGCCTCGCTTCCCGTTGATTCTAGGCCTTTCCTGGCTGAAGCTGCACAACCCCATCGTGGACTGGGCCCAGCAGGAACTACGCTTCCGAGACCCATGCCCCCATCTGACTCCTCCCACCACTCTAGCAGCCGGCATCCCGAGTGGTGGTCCTCAGCTCCCTCAGAAGTATGCGGATTTCGCCGATGTCTTCGAGGAGACAGGAGCGGATCAGCTTCCCCCTCACCGACCCTATGACTGTGCCATTGATTTGGTACCTGGGGCACCACTCCCGGTGGGGCGTCTGTACCCAATGTCGGAGCCTGAGTTGGCAGCTTTGCGAGACTACCTGGACAAGAACCTGAAACGCGGATTCATCCGACCCTCAACTTCTCCCCTGTCTGCCCCAGTCCTCTTCGTGAAGAAGAAAAGTGGGGAGCTCCGGCTGTGCAATGACTACCGGGCCCTGAACAAGATCACCATCCGCGACCGGTACCCTCTACCACTGATCCCTGAACTCTTGGATCGTTTAAAGGGGGCCCAAATCTACACCAAGCTGGACCTCCGCGGAGCGTACAATTTGGTGCGCATACGGCACGGAGACGAATGGAAGACCGCGTTTGGGACCCGATACGGGCAGTACGAGCACCTGGTGATGCCCTTCGGATTGACCAACGCCCCCGCTGTCTTCCAGAGGTTCATGAATGATGTATTCCGGGACCTGCTCGACCGCTTCACGATCATATACCTGGATGACATCCTAATCTACTCCCGCAATCCTGCCCAGCACGCCGAGCACGTCCGCCAGGTCCTGCAGCGCCTACGAGCCCATGGCCTCTACGCCAAGCTGGAGAAGTGTGACTTCGACCTGCGCTCTGTCGAGTTCCTCGGTCACATTGTGTCCCCACAAGGGATCCTCATGGACCCGAAAAAAGTAGAAGCGGTCCTGACCTGGCAGGCTCCTCAGAATCGCAAAGACCTGCAGCGATTCCTTGGTTTTGCCAACTATTATCGGCAATTCATCCCGGCCTATGCCTCCCTGACAACACCCCTGACTCAACTACTCCGCCCCAAAGAACCCTTCTGCTGGTCCCCAGAGGCCGATAATGCCTTCTCCACCCTGAAGACTCGCTTTGCCACCGGGCCACTCCTGAGATACCCTGACCCCCAGCTTCCCTTTACGGTGGAAGCTGATGCCTCCAACGTGGCCCTGGGAGCAGTGCTGTCCCAGCGCGAGGAGCCGTCTCAGCCACTCCAGCCCTGCGCCTATTACTCGCGCCAGCTCACGGCTGCGGAAAGGAACTATACCATCTGGGAGAGGGAGTTGCTCGCGATCAAGGCGGCCTTTGAGGTTTGGAGGCACTACCTCGAAGGGGCTCGCCACCCTGTTCAAGTGCTCACTGACCACCGGAACCTAGAGCACCTCCAGACCACCCGCCGTCTCAACCAGCGCCAGATCCGGTGGTCCCTATTCTTCTCTCGCTTTGACTTCCGGATCTCCTACATCCCCCATACCCAGAACCGGAAAGCAGATGCGCTGTCCCGGAAACCAGAATACGCCCCTGCTTCAACTGAGGCCGCGCCCGCTGCTCCCATCCTGCCGCCCTCAGTATTTGCAGCCACCTCCACTTCACCCACACTCGTGGAGGACATTCGTGCTAGCCAGGCCAACGATCCCTGGGTCCAGCAACACCTCCAGGCACTCCAAGACGACTCGGCAGGCGAGTTCACGACTCGAGGCGGTCTCTTGCTACACCGCGAACGCCTCTATGTGCCTCCCGGGCCCTTGCGGGCAGAAGTGCTTCGCCTGACCCATGACTCGTTACCCGCCGGGCACTTTGGACAGCATAAGACCACCCACTTGCTGACGCGAGAGTTCTGGTGGCCACGAGTTCGCTCCGATGTTGCCCGCTATGTCAGCTCCTGTGACGTCTGTCGGCGGGCCAAAGACGTCCCGGCCAAACCCTCGGGGTTGTTACAGCCCTTGCCCGCACCCTCAGGACCCTGGGACACCATCTCGATGGACTTCATTACAGAACTCCCACGATCCAAAGGTCAGACTTGCATCTTGGTGGTCGTCGACCTATTTACCAAGATGGCCCACTTCATTCCGTGTCCGAAACTTCCCACAGCTCAGGAGACAGCCCAGCTCTACCTGCAACACATCTTTCGTCTGCACGGACTCCCAGCCCACCTGATCTCAGACCGGGGCCCCCAGTTCTCCTCTCGGTTCTGGCAAGCCCTCCATTCCAGCCTGGGTACTCGAGTGCACCTGTCCTCAGCCTACCACCCACAGACTGATGGTCAGACAGAGCGCACCAATGCCACGCTAGAGCAATATCTCCGCTGCTACACCTGCTACCAGCAGGACGACTGGACCAGTCTGTTGCCTCTAGCGGAGTTTGCATACAACAACGCGGTCCACTCGTCCACCCAAATGACCCCTTTTGCTGCAACCTACGGGTACCACCCGCGGTTCTTCCCAGCGATCCTGCCACCCACGAATGTCCCCGCCGTCGCGGCCTACCTGCAAGAACTCCGTGCCAGCCAAGACTTGCTCCGAGAGCAGCTACAGCAGGCCAAGGAGGCATATAAACGGGCTGCGGACCGAAAGAGGCAAGAAGGCCCTCCAGTGCAGCCGGGGGATCAGGTGTGGCTCTCAACTCGCTACCTGCGCCGGCCTGGTCGGTCTCACAAGCTGGATGCACGGTTCATTGGACCCTACCCCGTCGTAGAACAAATAAACCCCGTCGCCTTCCGGCTCCAGTTGCCACCCCACCTCCGCATTCACCCTGTGTTCCATCGCTCCCTCCTTGTTCCAGCTGCACCCCCTGACCCAGCTCGGCCTCCTTCCCCACCGCCGCCACCACCGGTGTTGGTGGATGACGAGGAAGAATATGAGGTGCGCCAGATTCTGGACTCCCGGTACCATCGTGGAGGCCTCCAGTACCTTGTGGACTGGGAGGGATACGGCCCAGAAGACCGGTCCTGGGAACCTGTGGACAATCTTCATGCCCCGGACTTGGTGCAACAATTCCACAGCGACCACCCCGACCTCCCAGGCCCCTCGACGGAGGGGGGCCCTGGGGGGGGGGATAGTGTCATGGGTGCTGGGGACCCTGCAGAAGAAACCGAGCCTGCAGAGCCTGCAGAAGGAACGGTGCCCCTGCCACCTGCACCAGTGCCCCTGCCTCCTGCTGAAGAAGATCCAAGCCCCCCTGCCTCGCCCTCTCTGGTGGGTCGTGTGCGTGACCGCCTTCGTCAGGACCTCAGGGATCGGAGGAGGGCGGCACGCTCACAAGCAAGACGCTCCCTGAGCCCTGAGTGGTGAAAGGATTCTGGCCCTTCTAAGTGTGAGGATGCTTAAGTTTCGGCAGGATCCTGGCTGCTGCTCTGAGACAGCAATTAGCCCAAATGAGCAACAGGCAGCAGAGGGCTATATAGCTGTGGGCTTTGGGAGGAGGCTTTGTGGAAGCAACTAGTCACATACCTGACATCCTAGCATCCACTCCGGCTCTTGACTTTGGCTTTTGGATTCCTGACTTTGGCTTGGACCTCTGGACCCCCTGACTTCGGCTTCTGAACCTCTGACCGGTGATACCTGGATTGCGATTCTGTTTTGGCGCCTTGGACCCACCTTGCTCACGAGTTGCCGACCTTGGACTGCCCCTGGACTTTGCCTGACTCAGCCCCAGCTCGTGACAGCATGGAGGTAACTAATAGCATCTTTTGCGTTGAGGTGGGGTGATCTGTGGTGCAATCAGTGGCGGCTCTGCCACTAGGGAAATTAAGCATTTGCCTAGGGCGCGGGGCTGGGGGGCAAATTGGGCCCTTCTACCCTCCCGGAATCATAGGCAAATGCCTGTGCTGCCCAGCACCCTCCTCTGTGGAGCCTGCACTGCGCTGCCAGCCACACCCTTCCACCACCATCCCCACTGGCCACAGGCTGCAGGCAAAGCTGGAGGAGTGCTGCAGAGAGGCCATGTGTGCACCAGCCGGCTGGCATTCCACCTCCCCTCTGGAACCAGAATATGCCCAACCATTTTGGTGTGGACAGCCAGTTTGGTGTAGTGGTTAAGTGCACGGACTCTTATCTGGGAGAACCGGGTTTGATTCCCCACTTCTCCATTTGCACCTGCTGGAATGGCCTTGGGTCAGCCATAGCTCTGGCAGAGGTTGTCCTTGAAAGGGCAGCTGCTGTGAGAGCCCTCTTCAGCCCCACCCACCTCACAGGGTGTCTGTTGTGGGGGAGGAAGGTAAAGGAGATTGTGAGCCGCTCTGAGACTCTTTGGAGTGGAGGGCAGGATATAAATCCAATATCTTCTTCTTCTTCAACCAGCAAGGAAATTGGTGTCCACCTCCTTTCTCTCCTATGTGGGCTGGGCTGAATCAGGTTTCCAGGCATCGATTCTGCAGGCACTCGGGGTCACGACAGAGTTTGAGGCTCCAACTGGGGATCAGACAAGGGTGCCAAAATAATATTTATGATTTACTGTTGAGAGCGACTGTGTTCTTCTGGGTGAGCATCTACCTGGCTTGCAGAAGGTCCCAGGTTTAGTCTCCAGCATCTCCAGTTAAAATGACCAGGCAGCAGGCAATATGAAAGAGGCCATGGAGAGCCACTGCTAGAAGAAGACGATGATGCTATTGGATTTATACCTTGCCCTTCACTCTGAATCTCAGAATCTCAGAGCAGCTTACAATCTCCTTTACCATCCTCCCCCACAACAGACACCCTGTGAGGTGGATGGAGCTGAGAGAGCTCTCCCAGAAGATGCCATTTCAAGGACAGCTCTGCGAGAGCTATGGCTGACCCGGGGCCATTCCAGCAGCTACAAGTGAAGGAGGGGGGAATCAAACCCGGTTCTCCCAGATAAGAGTCAGCACATTGAACAACTGCACCAGACTGGCTCTCAGTGCTGACCAAAAGGTCTGATTCACTATAAGGCAGCTTCAAGTGTTGTTGTTAACTGTAATACATACTTGTGATAGAACAAAGTTTGGGTTCAGTGGAACCTTTAAAACTAACAACGTTTTATTCAAAGTATAAGCTTTAGTGTGCAGTCACACATTTTCAGATATCTGAGAAAGCGTTAGACATGTGAAGGCCCGGAAAAAACCCGAAAAAAATTGGGAAAAACCCGTTTTTTCCTAAAGCCTTTTTTTGTTTGTTTTTTTTCTGGAAAAATTGAAAAAAAAGAAAAGGAAAGAAATTGATTATGCAATGTTTTATTTTAACATGATGAATAAAGTATGTTAAGACAAGGTGTTCAAATATTTTCCAAATAATTTCTAAAAAATGCGTATGGTATCAGATTATTCTAATTTCTGTGCACTGGGGACAAGAAAATCCTAGGTCATGCCCATTCATTGACACTTAGTCCTACATTCCCTTCTATACACTTCCCCCCCTTCAATTCTTTTTATGAGAATGAGTTTTTTATTTTTATTTAATACTGTGGAGAGGACAGGGCTGGTCCTAGGGTGCGCGACGCCCTAGGCAGATCTGCTGCTCGCTCCGCCACCCACACAGTGAAGAAGGGCAGGGAGGGCATCTGGGTAGGGAGGCAAAGGAGCACACACCGTCAAGATGGCTGGCTTCGCTCCACCTCCCTTCTGATTGGAAGGGAGGCAGAGCAAAGTCAGCAGTTCTGCAGTGGCCTTCTGGCTTTGCCTTGCCTCAAAGTGAAGCCAGTGGGTGTGCAGCATCCAGCCAGCTGGCTTTGCTAATCTTCCTTTCCAATTGGAAGGGAGGCGGAGCGAAACTACCAGTCACTGTGCAAACAGGGCATTTGCCTAGGGCAGTTGGAGGGTGGGAGTGCCCAATTCGGCATCCCCCTGGCCTGGTGCCCTAGGCATATGTCTAATTTGCCTACTGTAAGAGCCGGCCCTGCTTCCACATGACATGGCCAAAATAAGTCAGTTGCAGTTTTGTGATTTTTTCCTTCCAATGGCATGCCTGGTTTTATGCTCTCCAATACTTTCTTGTTTGTCATCTTTGCTGTCCGAGGAAGGCACAGGAGCCTTCTCCAGCACCACAGCACAAATGAGTCGATTATCCTCCTATCTTGTTTCTTCATGGTCCAACTTTTGCAGCCATAGGTTGCTATGAGGAACACAGACTAATCTGCATTTGGTTGCTAGGCTGGTGTCCTTGCTCTTCCATATTTGATCCATTCTCACCGTTGCTGTGTGATGCAATGTGATTCAATGTTTTATTTCTGGACTGCATTTGCCACATTGGTTGATCAGTCATCCCAAAAAAGTACATTCTTCCACACATTCCAGCTCTTCATCATCAACTATTATTTTGATGTTTCTGTTCTTCTCAGGGTCATGCTCTTGGTCTTTTTGATGTTTAGGAAGAAGCCAAACATCTCACTTTCTTCTTTGATTTTCTTGATCAGATATTCCAGGCTATATTTAGTTTTTGAGAGGAGGGTTGTGTCATCAGCACATCAAAGACTGCTGATATTCTTTCCTCCAATCTTTACCCTAGGGTTGCCAAGTCCAATTCAAGAAATATCTGGGGACTTTGGGGGTGGAGCCAGGAGCACGGGTGTGACAAGCATAATTGAACTTCAAGGGAGTTCTGGCCATCACATTTAAAGGGACCGCACATCTTTTAAATCCCTTCCCTCCATAGGAAATAATGAAGGATAGGGACACCATCTTTTGGGGCTCATAGAATTGGACCCCCTGGTCCAATCTTTTTGAAACTTGGGAGGTATTTTGGGGAGAGGCACTGGATGCTATGCTGCAAATTTGGTGCATATACCTCAAGAAACAGCTCCCCCAGAGCCCCAGGTACCAGCGGATCAATTCTCCATTATTTCCTATGAGAATAAGTCTCCATAGGGAATAATAGATTTCCCTCCCTTCTCCCACTTTCTCTCTCTCTCTCTCTCTCTCACTCTCACACAAGCTTAACTGTCTCTGGTGCCTCCACAACGAGGTCTGGAAAGTACAGGAGCTACGCTGCTCTCTTTTAAACACACACTCACTTGTCTGAAAAAAAAGCAAAACAAACGGAGGGGCTGCACTCTGACGAGGTCTGCTGTTGCTAACCCTTCCCCACGAAGTACTTCCTGCTCCAATTTAAAGGAACACACACATTTTAAAACCAGACCTGTTTGCAGGTCCTGCTGGAGATCTAGAGGTACATGGTGGCTGTGGGGGAGGGGCTTTCCCCGTCGGCCAGCTTGCTGGGGGAGGGGGGAAGCCTGTAAAACTGGGGGATCCCCCGCTGGGACCTGGGGATTGGGAAGCCTACTTTACCCTGATTTTTTTTTTTTTTTTACTATTCCAGCTCTAACTTCCTCATGATTGTTTCAGCATACATGTAGAATAGGAAACGTGAAAGAATGCAACCTGGTTGTTAGGGTTCCCAATCTCCTGCCAAGTCCTGGGTTTCCCCATATTTTGGGGACTCCAGCCTGCCGCCATGGAACTAGCCAGTGGGGAAGCCCTGCCCCCCAAAAGCACCAGCACGCCGTGACATGCCTGGTGTGATGACATCACCCAAAAGTGATGTTATTGTGCTGGGCACATGGTGGACGGAATGCTCTAGCATTTGGGGGGAAAACTCTTTGATAATCAGACTCTTGTCATATTCCTTTCTCTGTCTTGCACGAATCAGTATCTCCTGTATGAAGTTTGCACAGTAGTTTCCTGGTTTGTGTACAATGATTATATCAACGTGACCAGATGTGCTGGCACCCCCAGGTCTTGTAATGTTCTCCACAGGAGAGGGATGGTGGCTCAGTGGAAGAGCATCTGCTTGGTAAGCAGAAGGTCTCAGGTTCAATCCCTAGCATCTCCAACTAAAAAGGGTCCAGGCAAGTAGGCGTGAAAAACCTCAGCTTGAGACCCTGGAGAGCCACTGCCAGTCTGAGGAGACAAGACTGATTTGGATGGACCCAGGGTCTGATTCAGTAGAAGGCAGCTTCATATCTTCATATGTTCAAGATCTGATTTGAGGGTGTTTTTTGGGGGGAGGGACAGTGGCTCAGTGGAAGAGCATCTGCTTGGTAAGCAGAAGGTCCCAGGTTCTATTCCTGGCATCTCCAACTAAAAAGGGTCCAGGCAAAGAGGTGTGAAAAACCTCAGCTTGAGACCCTGGAGAGCCACTGCCAGTCTGAGGAGACAAGACTGACTTGGATGGACTGAGGGTCTGATTCAGTAGAAGGCAGCTTCATATGTTCCTATGTTCACAGTTTGTAATGACGGACACAGTCTAAGGTTTTCTTGCAATGGATGAAGCATAAGTAGATAGTCTCTTGATATTCATGAGATTTCTCCATGCTCCAGTGCATTAAATAAACAGATGTAAAAATGCCCCCTGCAAAGTAGGCAAAATTTATTGTGTCCCTACTGCCCATCTGGAGCTCCCCCACCTTAAAAACACTGCCGAAGTTTCTGCTATTCTCCAAATTTCCCTCTGTCCACTCCCAACTGTCACAACCTGAACTGGCTCCTGTTCCCTAGACCGTACCTTCTGTTGGGTTCAGAACATTGTTCCCTAGAGGTAATTTCCCCTGCTCTGCTTGTCACATGGCCCTTCTAGGGCTGCCAAGTCTAAGAAAACACTTGGGGACTTTGGGGGGGTGGGGTGGCTGGGAGACTTTCCCATTCCCTAAAATAAAAAAAAACAAAACAAAACAAAAATACAGCAATACAGTTCCTCATTTATATATTTTATTGAATTTTGAAAATATACAAGTTAATCTCAATATTAATACATACAATTAATCTTATGGAATCAGGTTATAAACAAGCATAAATACTTACATACATACAATAAATTATCTAATAAGAATTTTAAGTTATATAGATGTGTCTAGATATGTAGACCATTTTCTATCCAAGGAGAGAGAACAAGATGCAAACAAGATTAAAGTTAATGCAATAATTCCTGCCCTAGACATCAAAATACAATCAATCTAATTGAACCCATATTATCATTAAACTATTAAGTGAACATTGTGAAGAATTCTCAACTGCCTAAATAATATTTATGCAAACTATTACAGATTATTCCAAAAATTACTATCGAGTAATTACTATTAGGTGTGATCCACGACTAACACAGTAAAAGAAAAGGAAGGTAGAAAAAGAGAGAAATAAAAAAGTACTAGTAAAAAAGAAACAAAAAACAAAACTGAAGAAAAATATTAAAAACTTATAAGTAGAGAAGATCAAGATATTCTGGTTTGTGTGGTTGAATATCGTTTGCTGTAATGAACTCAATAAAAGGAAACCATTTCTCTGTGGATTTCGAGATATCATTGTCTGAGTTTGAATGCAGTCATTTCCTCATCCCCTAGCAGCTGGCTCCTTTCTCTCTCACACACACACACTCACTCACTCGGGTTACCAAATCCCCTTACCTTTCCAGTGGAGGTCTTGGGGGGGGGGGGCGGGTGTGCTCCGGGAGATTGGGGGGGTGCAAATGATGTTTTGGACTACTTCTGGTAAAATCAGAAGTAGCCCAAACAGGAAATGACTGGCAGCCATTTCAATGGTGTCTAGGGGAGGTGAAAATGGACCACTCAAATGGCTGTCAATCATACCTTGGCCAGTTTCTCTCCTCGCCCCCTTTCCAATAGCAAGGGGTGGGGGGAGAGGAGCAAAACTGATCCCTGAAAAGGGATAGCCTAAACTAGCTGCAAGATTGCAGCCATTTGAGTGGTCCTTTTAGTTTCCCCAGGGGAAGCAAAAGGGACTGCTCATGTTGCTAGCAGCCATTTGAGTGGTCCTTTGTGCTTCTCCACTGAAATAATTGCTCTGGGGCCGCACTTCCGGTTTTTCGGGCCACTTCCGTTTTTACCAGAAACAGCCGAAAAACCTCATTTTGGTGTTGGATTTCCCCTGCTGGCCAGCTGGCCGGCAGCAGGAAAGCCCTCCCCAAATATGGGGATCCCCCACTGGGACCAAGGGATTGGGATACATCGGCCCTTCTGACTCTTTTTTGTCTTCGGCACACTTCCTTCTTTCTGTCTCTTCGTATTCGTTTCTGGATAAAAACTAGTTAGAATGCGATTCTCTTTTCTGATAGTTTCATTATTGTTTTATTGATACTGAATTCCTTTGTGCCTTTGTAATCTACCCTAGGCAGGCTTCAGATGTAACAAGAACCAAAAGAGAAGAAACAAATTCTATGTGGAAGGCACTAAAAAGTTCTAGGACACTGATATTGTACAAGTCTCCCAGATGGGAACCTAAGACCAGCTGTAATGATTAAAGTTCTAGCACCAAAACTATCACCTTTAATAAAAGAAAAACCTCACTTTTAATTTCCCCATACCAGTTCACATATAATGCCTGGCTTTATATACCCAAGGATCAAATTTATGGCAGTGACTTGAAAAATAGATATTGAGAAGATCTCTTGCTGTGTGACCCGACATAACACAGACGTACCAACAGGGGTTTTTTTTGAGGTGGAGTGGACTGGAACGCCATTCTGGCTGGCTTGGCCAATGCTCCGACTGAAGAAAGCAGTCATGGGCTCTTTGCCTCATTAGAGCTAGGTAAGAGAAGAGAGACGGGAGAAGCTATGGTAGTGTTGCCAGCCTCCAGGTGACAAAAATACCAAGAGAGAAGTCACTCAGGATACTATCAAAAACAACCTGCCTAGGGTTACAGTGACAAAATTACTAAACTTTGTTACAAAATCCAATATTTTATGGTGAAAGCATAGTTCACGTTACTCACACATTACATGTCGAATGCATTACATATAGGATACATTCTCAATATTTAACAATTTTTAACAATATTTAACAAGTGTTCCAATGTATAGGAGGCTTGACTAAATATCCGGCTTCGAAATGTTCTTCCAGCAAAGGTGCACTCTACGTTCTTTTATTTCTCAATGGAGACAACTCCTACAAGATTTATAACACTTCAGTTGGAAGGCACGTCACACTCTTCCTTCTTCAGTATTACAAAATTTCCTTATGTACAGTGTTTATAAACAGGCACCAAGTCTCAGTATTTTTTACAAATAGCAACAGCTCTAATCATATGGACATATGAAGCTGCCTTATACTGAATCAGACTCTGGGTCCATCAAAATCAGTATTGTCTACTCAGACTGGCAGCAGCTCTCCAGGGTCTCAAGCTGAGGTTTTTCAGACCTATGTGCCTGGACCCTTTTAGTTGGAGATGCCAGGGATTGAACCTGGGACCTTCTGCTTACCAAGCAGATGCTCTGCCACTGAGCCATCGTCCCTCCCCATTGTCCCTCATGGCTCAAAGCCTATAACCTAGGCAGGTTGTTTTTGATATAGTCTCCAGGTGACGCCTGGAGATCTCCCACTTTTTACATAAGAACATAAGAGAAGCCACGTTGGATCAGATCAATGGCCCATCCAGTTCAACACTCTGTGTCACATAAGAACATAAGAGAAGCCATATTGGATCAGGCCAATGGCCCATCAAGTCCAACACTCTATGTCACATAAGAACATAAGAGAAGCCATGTTGGATCAGATCAGTGGCCCATCCAGTTCAACACTCTGTGTCACACAGTGGCTAACCCCCCCCCCCCAAACCCTAAGTGCCATCAGGAGGTTCACAATTGGGGTTAGAAGCCCTTCCATGTTGCCCCCTCCCAAGCACCAAGAATACAGAGCATCTCTGCCCCTGACAGTTCCAACAAAACGCTGTGCTCCAGCTAACCTCTGAGATCAGCTCCCCTGGAGAAAATGGCTGCTTTGAAGGGTGGACTCTATGGCACTGTATTGTGCTGAGGCCCCTCACCTACAGAAACCCTCTCCTGTATCCACCCCACAAAGTCTTCAGGTATTTTCCAACATGGACCTGGCAACCCTAGGCTGTGAGGGTGATTTTATGCCTGCCAAAGGCTGTGGTTTCTACCTAACCTGACTGCTGCCCAGTTGTACATTAGCGCCACCTCCACCTCGTGTTGCAGGAGCACGTTTGGGAGCACCTTGACTCAAGCCTGACTGACTTGCATCTTCACTCCAACTCTGGCATTCGGTGACTTCCTTCCCCTTTTAAAATTTGCAACCAAAAAGCTTAAGGAAGTGAGATAAATGGTTGTCTGTCCTCCGTCCACTGGCGGGATACTATTCCTTCTCTCCTTTCTGTGCACGAAAGAGCTGCCAAGTGAACAGGCAAGGGGGGCAGGGACTCAGGAAGGTTGCAAACCAAAATCTTGCAAAGCAAAGACAGCTTTTGCATGCACACACGTGCACACTTCCTCTCTGGGAAGCTCAGCTCAGCGACCACCTCTGCTTACTCCTCCTTCCCCTCCTCCTAGTGTCTGACCAATTTCACACTAGGGCTTGTTCCGAGTGAAGAAGAAGAAGAAGAAGACATTGGATTTATATCCCGTCCTCCACTCCGAATCTCAGAGGCTCAGAGCAGCTCACAATCTCCTTTCCCTTCCTCCCCCACAACAGACACCCTGTGAGGTGGGTGGGGCTGAGAGAGCTCTCACAGCAGCTGCCCTTTCAAGGACAACCTCTGCCAGAGCTATGGCTGACCCAAGGCCATCTCAGCAGGTGCAAGTGGAGGAGTGGGGAATCAAACCCGGTTCTCCCAGAGAAGAGTCTGCACACTTAACTACTACACCAAACGGGCTCTCCCTTTTGATCCTGGTGCTTCTCTCCGTTTTTGCACAAGTTGCCCTGGAGCTGTGAGTTGGCGTGCCAGTCTCCCGCAGCAAGCAGAAACTGCTTGTCAGAGGATCTCACTTGCTGCGGAAGAGCACCTTCCAACTCGCAGCTCTGGGGCAACTTGTTCCAAAACGGAGAGAAGCCCTGGGAGCAAAAGGGCTCTCCACCGGGAACAAATCTCATGAAAAATCAATCTCTGTTTCTGTAAATCCAAAGATGGGGCTTGTTTTGGGTGCCCAGAAATCTCCCCTCTCTCTCTCTCTCTCTCTGCTCTCCCCCTAAGATGTCCGTCCTCAGCAGCGCCAGCAACATTTCCCAATCCTGCAGCTCCATCTCTCCGGGCGGCTTTTGCAATGCACCAACATTGAGCTCCTCATCCTTGAGCTTGAAAGCTACTGCTGCTGTTGCCACGGCGGCTATGGAGCCGGACAAGGTGAGATTGATGGCTGCTCTTCCCAAAAGTCCCCCAGAAAGCAGCTATTCTGTTCTGCAACAGTGGCCTGTAAAAGTATGCAAACAGAGGTGCAAAGGCAATTCTTGGTTTCTGAAAGTTTAGCGTCAGGGTAATCTCCTGGCATGAGCTCTTAGTTTCCAGTATTGTTTTTCCTTCCTCATTAATCACATGTTCTGTATTGTATTCAGGAGTGGAATTCTAGCAGGGGCTCCTTTGCGTATTAGGCCACACACCCCTGATGTAGCCAACCCTCCAAGAGCTTGCCAAAAAGAGCCCTGTAAGCTCTGGGAAGATTGGCTACATCACTGGGGTGTGGCCTAATACGCAAAGGAGCTCCTGCTACAATTCCACCCCTGATTGTATTCATACCTTCTGATTCTTTACGACCCTTCTAGAACATATTTTATTTTATTTCTTTTATTCGATTTATATCCCACCCTCCCCGCGAAAGCAGGCTCAGGGCAGCTTACATGTTCATGTAAATACATGGAATATAAAATCACATTAAAATATAAACGCATAACAATGAAACCATTTCAAGTGCTATAATCAGGGTTTTTTTTTTTTTTTTGAGCAGGAACGCACAGGAATGCAGTTCCGGCTGGCTTGGCATCAGGGGGTGTGGCCTAATATCCACATGAATTCCTGCTGAGCTTTTTCTACAAAAAAAGCCCTGGCTATAACCATCTTTGAATTTTCCTATTCTGTTGTCCCAGCTGGGTGTTCTATTAGAAAGACCGATCTTAGGTCCATGCTAGAGGTGGTCCAGTTGTATCGGAGTCTGTTGTAGCCCGTGAGCTTAAAGGTCTGGTGGAAGAGCGCCGTCTTACAGGCCCTGCGGAACTGTGCAAGTAATCTTATTCCTATTTCATATAACCTAAAAAGGTAAAGGTAGTCCCCTGAGCAAGCACCGGTTGTTTCCGACTCTGGAGTGACGTTGCTTTCACGTTTTCACGGGCAGAGTTTTTACGGGATGGCTTATGGGATGTCAGGCGATGGAATCTCAAGGCAGTATTCATTGAAACCATGTAATACTTTATTGGAAACTCATAGGTGGTTACAAAAGTTGAGACTAATGCCTGGCATAAGGCGGTTACTATTCTTAAAGATTCTGCATCGAAGACTTTCTAAACAAAGTCCCCATTCCCATAACATCTAGGGGTGAAGGTGCAAACTTTCACACAAGGGCTTCAGCTTATCTTCTTGCCCTGGGAAGATGCCTGGCGGCTGTGTTATCTTCCAGCGGTTGCATTCTTTTGTTCTTTGGTAACATCAAGAAAGTCTTCACATCAATTGCTGTTTCTTTTGACATGCACATTAACTACAGTATAACAAAGAGCTTTGGGTTAGTAGAAAGAGTTCATATGGTTAGTATTCTGCCTTTATAATATGTTAGAATTACAGACCCTGACAATTGCCTTCCCCAGTCATCTACACTCCCCCACCCCCAGCAAGCTGGAGACTCATTTTACCAACCTCAGAAGGATGGAAGGCTGAGTCAACCTTGAGCTGGCTACCTGAAAACCCAGCTTCCACCGGGATCGAACTCAGGTCGTGAGCAGAGGGCTCCGACTGCAGTACTGCAGCTTTATCACTCTGCGCCATGGGGCTCTTTCATATAACCTACATATCAAGTAAATAATAAAAGCCCAAGCGTGGTGGCAATTCTCAGGATTTTTATTGGATGGATGTGGCTCGAGCAGGATTGGCTCACACTGTCTCTGCCGTGCCATTGGCTGAGCCTGCTCTCCCCCGCCCACCACCAGCCCCATCCGGCAAGAACCCCAGCAGAAGGCCACTGACCATCAACGGAGACAGTTCTCTTCCGACGGAGCTTACTGAGCAGGACTGCTTCTCCTCAGGGCCTGTTATAGGAAGTCCAGGACAGTCCGTCTGAGAGCAGACAAGGAGGTGTGAGGGTGTAAAACGGGAAAGATTTGTGGTGCCTGGCCCCCCAGTGCCCCCGCCCCCAGCTACGAGCCTGTGTTGGATTCCTTCTCTTCAACGGAGGCAAAAAGAATGTTCATTCACAACAGGGAGGGGCCCTTTCCATCTGCCAATACTCTTCACTCTTTCTATTCCAATTAGGCTACAGTGGGCTCATATGACAGAATGGACTCTGAGGCAGAGGCCTTTCCTCCTGGAGGACCACTGTTACCAATCTCCAGGTGAGGGCTGTAGAAACTTGACCAAGCTAACCTGGCTCATGGGGCTGTTGTTGTTCAGATAAAAAGGGGGGGAGAGGAGAGGGGTATGCTGTAAGAAGAAGATGAAGAAGATATTGGATTTATATCCTGCCCTCCACTCCAAAGAGTCTCAGAGCGGCTCACAATCTCCTTCCTCCCCCACAACAGACACCCTGTGAGGTGAGTGGGGCTGAGAGGGCTCTCACAGCAACTGCCCTTTTAAGGACAACCTCCGCCAGAGCTATGGCTGACCCAAGGCCATGCTAGCAGGTGCAAGTGGAGGACTGGGGAATCAAACCCGGTTCTTCCAGATAAGAGTCTGCACACTTAATCACTGCACCAAACTGGCTGATGTAATGGCTGAGGACTCCTCCCTATTAAACAGTCTGTCAGAGAGAGACTGTTGGTCTGAAAGGTATCACTATAGGCCTCTGAGGGAGGCCTTTCCTCCTGGGGAACCACTGTTGCTAATCTCCATGTGAGGACTGTAGAAGCTGATTGGGTGATTTCAAACCAGCCTAACCTGCCTCACAGGGTTGTTGTTGTTCAGATAAAAAGGTGGGGGAGAGGAATGCTGTAAGCTGATGTAATGGCTGATGACTCCTCCCTATTAAACAGCTTATCAGAGATAGTCTGTTGGACTGAAAGGTTTCACTACAGGCCTCTGAGGCAGAACTCATAGGGCCCAGTGCTGACTACGGCTACCAGTTCCAGGTTGGTGAGAAATTCTTGGCGATTCTGTGGTGGACTTTGAGGAGGGCATAGGAGTTAGGGCTTCAGATTGGGGTCTGCCAGACCCAGGTCCTTGCTGTGGAAGCTGACTGACTGATTTCAGACCAGTCACAGACTTCCAGCCTAACCTGCCTCACAGGGTTGTTGTTCAGATCAAAGGGGGCAGAAGAGAATTATGTAAGCTGATTTGGTTCCTCACCCCCCACTGTGGAGAAGGACAGCCTGTGTAGAAGTTGCAGGGAGGGTGAATGAGATGGAAAGGTGAAGTCAGAGGGGCAGATAAAGGGAAGGAGATAGGTTGCCAACTCCAGGTTAGGGAATTCGTGGATATTTAAGGGGTGGGGTTTGAGGAGGGGTGGAACCTCAGACAGGTGCAATGCCATTTCCTCCTAGGGAACCACTGGAGATCACTCAGGTCGTTTTCGCACTTACCTTATCCCGGAGCGATGTCCCTCTTCACCGTGCAGCGTCTGCGCGGATTTCGCATTACTTGCTCCGCAGAACCCGGAAGTCCCATGGCTTTTGCGTCGCAAATGTAAACCGCCAAAAACCAGTTTACATTTGTGACGCAAAAGCAGCGGGACGTCCGGGTTCTGCGGAGCAAGTAGTGCAAAATCCGCGCAGACGCTGCGCGGTGAAGAGGGACGTCGCTCCGGAATAAGGTAAGTGCGAAAACGACCTCAGATTTACAACTGCTCTCTAGATAGCAGACATAAGCTTCCCTTGAGGTGGGGGGAAGTTAATGCCTTCACTTGGGTGGGTGGGAGACAGCAAGGGTGGCAGGCACTTGCCCAGAGCCTCCTTCCAGAGCCCGTTGGATTCCCCACCCCCCACTACAGGCTTTACTGCTAGTAGAGAATAATTGACTGAAGTTGGATGCTATCACTTTAACACTGCTATAAAAGGGAGGAAGCTCGGTGGGAACGAAGGGTTTTGTGTGTTACCTCAATGGAATGTATTTATCGCGTCTCCTAGGAGATGGACTGAGACAGTACCACCAAAGGCTGAATTCATTTGTAGTTAACCTTGGAATAGATGTAAATAATGCCAGGCCTGTGAATCTTTCAAAAAGTGTTAAGCTCGTGAAAGATTGGGCACACAATGGTAGCAGTTTCAAGCATTTATAAATATTCATTCAGTTACGAATTTTACGATCAATACCTCCTATAAGCTGTGGAGTCTCATGAGCAAAAATTCTACTTTGTGAGCTACTGCCATTACAGTTGTGAGCTGCTGCATAAATTAGTTTGCTCTGGGGCCATTTTTCCTGAGCTAAAATAGAAATGTGTGAGCCGGAGGGTAAAAAACTGTGAGCTGTCTCACACTAAACTCAGGTTAGAGGGCATACTGGTTACAATTGTGTCAGTTCTGGGGAAGATGGCCTTGCTGAGTGTTTGCTGAGTGTTTGTTAATTTTTTTTTCTGGATTCATCAGAGGAGAGGAGCCTCTTAGAATGATCCTAAGCAAAACTTCACCTATAGACCAAATGCTTGTGAGTAGTTTGGTGTAGTGGTTAAGTGTGCAGACTCTTATCTGGGAGAACCGGGTTTGATTCCCCCCTCCTCCACTTGCACCTGCGGGACTAGCCTTGGGCCTGCCATAGCTCTCGCAGAGTTGTCCTTGAGAGGGCAGTTGCTGTGAGAGCATTCTCAGCCACACCCACCTCACAAGATGTCTGTTGTGGGGAGGAAAGTTATAGGAGATTGTAAGCCTCTCTGAGTCTCTGATTCAGAGAGAAGGGCGGGGTATAAATCTGCAGTCGTCTTCTTCTTCTTCTTCTTCTTCCTAACTGTTTTTAAAGATCCAGGAGGGCAGCCATGTTGGTCTGAAGCAGTAGAACAAAGTAGCACCTTTAAGACCAACAACGTTTTATTCAGAATGTCAGCTTTCATGTGTGTTTCCTAAATCAGTGAGAGAGAAGGGCTTTCTGTGCTGGGACTTGGGCTGTCTTGGGACATCAGCCAGAGCATAATCTTCAAGAGGACTCTGTTGTCTATTATGGTTGGAGTGTAGAAAGATTGCCGTAGGGTTTAGCAGGAAGGATACTATGTTTAACAAAGAAGCAAGGAGAACCTGTGAAGGTTAGGCGGAGGAGGAGAAGAAGAAGAAGAAGAAGAAATTGGATTTATATCCTGCCCTATACTCTGAATCTCAGAGCGGTCACAATCTCCTTTACCTTCCCCCCTCCCCACAACAGACACCCTGTGAGGTAGGTGGTGCTGAGAGAGCTCTTTCAGCAGCTGCCTGTCTATCTGCTGATTATGTTGCTTGCTCTTTGGGCTGGCTAAACATTGGTGATTGGATTATGAACCTCATACCTCCTCCTGCCCCATTCCTTGTACCTCCTCATTTCGTTAAGGGATGGCCTTGCTGTAAGGAATCAAACCCGGTTCTCCCAGATAAGAGTCCGCACACCTAACCTGTAAGGTTGTGTGGTTGTCACTACCTTTTTTTTTTTTGTTCCCCTCTTTTCCCCACAAACTTGTTTTTAAAAAGTGCTTGAGGACCAGTTTGGTGTAATGCTTAAGTGTGCGGACTCTTTTCTGGGAGAACAGGGTTTGATTCCCCACTCTTCCACTTGCAGCTGTTGGAATGGCCTTGGGTCAGCCATAGCTCTGGCAGAGGTTGTCCTTGAAAGGGCAGCTCCTGTGAGAGCTCTCTCAGCCCCACTCACCTCACAGGGTGTCTGTTGTGGGGTGGGGGAGGAAGATAAAGGAGATTGTAAGCCGCTCTGAGTATCTGATTCAGAGAGAAGGGCGGGGTATAAATCCTTCTTCTTCTTTTGTTGTCCTCCACCTCTCCCCAGCAAAAATACTGTGTGTGGGGGGTGGGGGGTGGGGGTGGGGAATCAAGTGAACAAAAAGCTGTTTGTGAGACAAATCTCAAATGATTTAAGAATAATTTATTGCTTTGGATACTTCTGCTAGGCGCCCCTGGCAAGGCTGAAGTCAGTGGCTGCATAAAAACCCTTTAGCTGTTGGCCAGGTTTGGAGCACAAGTCTGGAGTTTTCCCCTGAACTGGAACAGAAGAGAACATCTAGCAGAACAGTATGATACTCCTTCAAAGCAAAATCCTCTGAGCAAAGAGGTGCTGATTTTCATCTGTTAGTCGCATATCAGCCTTGCAGAACTTTTTAGAAGAATGATTGACCTTTTATAACTCAGCTTTCCTGCCTCATGATATTTAGTATGCCGAGGATTTTGCTTTAAGGGAGTATCGTACCGCTCCACTACTTGGAGCTGGACAAGAGCAGCCTGCGCCCCGCGACTTTGTGGTAGGGTTGCCAAGTCCAATTCAAGAAATATCTGGATACTTTGGGGGTGGAGCCAGGAGACTTTGGGGGTGGAGCCAGGAGCAAGGTTGTGACAAGCATAATTGAACTCCAAAGGGAATTCCGACTATCGCATTTAAAGGGACCGCACACCTTTTTAAATTGCTGCATTGGCTGCCGATAACATACCGAGTTCGGTACAAGGTGCTGGTTATGACCTTTAAAGCCCTTTATGGCCTGGGACCTGCCTACCTTAGGGACCGTCTCTCCCCACATGTTCCCCAGAGAGTGCTGAGATCGGGGTCTCAGAACCTCCTTATAATCCCTGGGGCAAAGAAGGCCCGTCTGAAAGCGACCAGAGACAGGGCCTTTTCGATTGCAGCCCCCTGTTGGTGGAACCAGCTTCCGGAGGAGGTGAGGGCCCTGTGGAATCTTGAACAGTTCCGCAGGGCCTGTAAAACAGCCCTCTTCCGGTTGGCATACAACTGACCGATACCTGGATGCCTGAATATCCAAACGTATGAACATCAGAATATTTGAATACTGGAATACTGAAGAACCAACTTAAGGAAGAGGTAGCATAGTGTATTGATGTGTGTTTTATGTATTTTTATGTATTTTACTGTATAAATTATTAATGTATTTTAAACTGATCTACTGTTAGCATTCTGTGTTGTAAGCCGCCCTGAGCCCGCTTTGGTGGGGTAGAGCGGGATATAAATCGAACAAAAATAAATAAAAAAATAAATAAATGCCTTCCTTCCATAGGAAATAACGAAGCATAGGGGCACCATCTTTCGGGGCTCATAGAATTGGACCCCCTGGTTCAAACATTTGGAAACTTGGAGGGTGTTTTGAAGAGAGGCATTGGATGCAATGATGCAAATTAGGTGCCTCTGCCTCAAAAACAGCCTCTACAGAGCCCCAGATGCCTGCAGATCAATTCTCCATTATTCCCTATGGGAATTGGTCTTCATAGGGAATAATGGAGTGCCCAGCAGACATTTCCCCCCCCCCCCCGCCGGTTTCTGATGACCCTGAAGTGGGGAGATGGGCCTCCAAACTTGGGGATCCCCTGCCCCCACCTGGGGATTGGCAACCCTACTTTGTGGACACTAGTTTTCACAATTGCCACAGTCCCACAGAAGAAGTTTGAGATTAAATGTGTTCTGGAAGCAAGCATCTGTTACTGCCTAGGGAGGCAAATTAGTGTAATGGGGTGTGGCATAATATCCTAATGAGTTCCTGATCTCAGGGGTGTGGCTTGTTATGCTAATGAGTTCCTACTGGGCTTTTTCTACACACACAAAAAAGCCCTGGGTACCAGTAGCTAAGGAGTCTATTTCATAGATGATGTTATGCACCTGCCATGGTATTTAGCCTGAATGTTAAGCAATGATATATTGAGGACTGATTCCAGACAGTGGATTAGAGCAGGGGTGTCAAACATGTGGCCCGTGGGCTGAATCAGGCCCCCAGAGAGCTTCTACCAGGCCTGCAACTCACTGCCGTCTGCTTCCTTCTCTCTCTCTTGCTTCTTTCTTCATCACCGCTTGCTTTGCCAGGTTTGCTCAATCGCACAGGAGCTACAGAGCAAAGCCTCTGCTTTCTCCATTGGCTGATCAGTGCATGAAGCAACATGTACAAAAGCTCACAATGCCCAGCCATTTCATGTTTTCCCCTGAGTTTTAGGCTCAAAGCGTTGACCATGAGATTTCTGTAATGAATGTCAATACATCAAAAGTAGGTTTGCAACTTAACAGATATACACCTGAACAGCATACTCAAGATTGCTACGGAACGGACATTGTCTGCAGATTTTGATGCAATAATTCAGAGCAGGAGGTGTCAGTTATCAGAGATTGTTAAATAAACAAAATATTGCAAGGATGATACTCTTTTAAGCTTGATTTAAGTTTTTTTTTTTTTAAAAAAACCCTCTTTAATTGTGTTTGTCTCTGTCCTTTATGAAGTTTACAAACCCACTACCTGGCATGTTTTATGACACACATGACTTGGCCTGACAAGGTCTCATTTATATCAGAGCCGGCCCTCATAACAAATGAGATTGACACCCCTGGCTTAGAGTGTATGTGGAAATGCCCAGTTTCAATCTCTGGTGTGCCAAGAACTCACTGTGTCTCTTGGTCTCTGTGTGTCTCTGTCCCCTGTGTGTCAGAACCCCTGGCTCAGCCCCTATGGTTGCCAATCCGCAGCTGGGGGCAGGGGATCCTCCAGTCATCAGAAAGCGGGGGAAGGGGAGGGAAAAGTATGCTGGAAACTCCATCATTCCCTATGGTGGTCAATTCCCATAGGGAATAATGGAGAATTGATTGGAGGGTATCTGGGGCTCGGGGTGTGTGTGTGTTTTTTGAAGTAGAGACACCAAATTTGCAGCATAGCATACAAAACCTTTTCTCAAAAGACCAGCCAGATTTTAAAAAAGATTGGACTGCGAGGTCCAATTCTATGAGCCCCAGAAGAAGATGCCCCTATCCATTATTTCCAATGGAGGGAAGGAATTTAAAAGGTGCGCGGTTCCTTTAAATGTGAGGGCCAGAACTCCCTTTGGAGTTCAATTATGTTTGTCACAACTTTTCTCCTGGCTCCACCCCCAAAGTCTCCTGGCTCCACCCCCAAAGTCCCCAGATATTTCTTGAATTGGATTTAGCAACCCCATAGCCCCCAGAAGGGTTAGTATTGCAGAAACAGTAAAGCAGGGGTGCCTCAATCCTTTTTCAGCTTGTGGGCACCTACGGAATTCTGACTTGGTATGGTGGGCCCAGCCACAAAATGGCTGCCACAGGAGGAGGAGGACCAGGCACAAAATGGCTGCCACTGGATACCTTCTGTCACACAGTGCAAATCATTGTGCTGTGGCAAGAAATCATTGTGCTGTGCCAGTGGCCAATCAGAAGACCTCCTGGGTGAAAGCCCCACCTGGCCCTGCCCACTTTCTACAAATGCTTGGCAAGCATCAGATTGGGGATTCTTGCACTGAAGTATGGCTCTTAGAGGCTAAAAAGGTAAAAGTAGTCCCCTGTGCAAGTACCAGTCGTTTCCGACTCTGGAGTGACGTTGCTTTCACAGCGTTTTTATGGGGTGGTTTGCCATTGCCTTCCCCAGTCATCTACGCTTCCCCCCCAGCAAGCTGGGTCCTCATTTGACCGACTTTGGAAGGATGGAAAGCTGAGTCAACCTCAAGCCGGCTATCTGAACCCAGCTTCCACTGGGATCGAACTCAGGTCATGAGCAGAGAGCTTGGACTGCAGTACTGCAGCTTTACCACTCTGTACCATGAGGCTGCTTGTAGGCTGCCCCTCTCTAATTAAGCAACTTCTTCATTAAGCGAATGTGAGAAATGTTAATAATTAAAATGTCACTCGAATTGCATTCAAATTGCCATCTGTCACAAGCTCCAGCTTGAACTCTGTGCAAGCACCATCTTTGCTTATACTTCAGCTGTCATCAGGCATTCATCAAAAGCTGGCAGGTATCCGTGACAAGGCACTGTGCTCTTCGAGGAAAGGGTGGTAATTTTGCAGCGTCAGTCAGCAAATGATGACCGCAATGAAATACATGTTTTTATAACCTCTGTGTTTAAATATATTTCCTGACCAATTTTGTGCCTGGGATTGGTCTGAGCCCTGTTTCTCCTAGTAGCAAATTTGAGGCCATTTGGAGAGCCAATTTGGGGGTCTCCGCTGGGGAGGAAGGGGGGGGGCTAAATGAAGTGAATGCAGAATATATAAACAGATGGGCTCTCAGCAGTTCACTTAGACCCTCCCCCCCAAAGTAGACATGTCAAATCTTCCCCCACAAGCCCCTGACTCCCTATTTTGTGGTGATTTCAGCCAGCTTGAGGTAAGTAAGAGCATTTATTGAACAAGAGCAGAACTGAACACAAACAGGCAACACCACTCCTTATATCCATTTGGCCTGAGTTAAACACACCCCTTATGTGGGCAGCAATCCACCCTATTGGTCTCTCCAGGATCGTTCATTTGCATTTCCTGAGAGAAATGCCTTGTGTTCTGATTGGCTGGTTCTAAAAGAACAGCCAATCAGAATGTAGGCATCAGTGTCCTGGAAAGCGATGAAGTATGCGTCAAGGTCAACGAGCAGACATAACAAAATAGCAGTCGAAACAACCCATACACAGTACTCCCTCTGCTGCTCAGAAGGCTGGGGAGAGAAAAATAATAGAGAAATCGCCGTTATGTCAATGGCATGACTTCTTTTCAGGCCAAACCCAGAAGTGACGTCATACCAGTGTAGGATTCAGTGGGGAAACCAGAGTGTCTGCTGAATTCTAGTTGGCATGATGTCACTTCTCGGTTTGGCCTGGAAAAGACGGCACACTGTCATTGGTCAGGGCTCCCCCATGTCCTTGCCTCCTAGTACCCTGCCAGCCGCCAGCAACTGGCTCGTTATCCTGACTGGAAGTGGGTGCAGTAAAGTGCTTTTGGGAAGGGCTTATGGGGCAGTAAGTTCAGGCCGAAGGAAGGTTCCGTTCCTTTCACCCACACAAGCCTTTTGCTTTAAAAAACTGCACTCCTTCCCTAGTCTCTCACTTAAATGTGACTGGGGCTTGCCCCAATTTGAACAAATTAGTCTGCCAAAGCCATGTCTGTTTTTGAGTGATAAACGGGTCGTTTCATAGAAAAAGAGGTGCTGGAGCTCATTAGCACAACTCGTTTGCATAAGCCACACACCCCTGACATCACCGGAAGGTGGATTAAATGACATCAGCTCAGCATCTACCTTAAAATGCTTCTTGAATTAGAATTGTCATCATAAAACCTGACTCCCATCATACTTCTTAAATTACTTTCTCCTAAGAGATGTATGATGTGAAGATTTCCATCTGTCTGCTTCATAAGGTTTATTTTCCCGTTTTATTGGGTGGGGAAAATATTAGAAAGTTTGTCAAATCTTAGAGTTCAGCAAAATTCTCACACGGGATTTGAATAATGGTGCACAGAAGCAATTGTTTGCGGGGGAGTGGGGTAAGAAAGAAAAGGCACCATACAATTTAGAGGTTCTGGAGCTCTGCTCAAAATGAGGCCTGGTGATAAATAAGTTTATAGATTTAGGATGGGCCTATCTCTTGAGCATGCTTGCCAAAAGCACAAATCCCTTTGCGTCATATAAAGAGGAGAGGCGGATGAGGGATCTGTGAGGATAACGGCGATGTAGCCTGATGAGAGAAAAGGGAAATAAACACTACAACAGTGCTCAGCAGTTTAACCTTGAATCTCTTCAACGAGTAGGCCTTGGGTTGGATTCCTGCCCCTGAAATCTGAAAAAGAACATGTGCTGGAAACAATTTCTCTCTCAGCTGCTTGAAGGCTTTGTTTGGAACGAGAGCATCCGCAATTAGAAGTTGTACATCTGCTGCCTCATGGTGAGTGGACCATTAGTGGCCCTTGTGAAGACGACTGTCGGCTTTGGGAGGGAGGAAAGAAAGCGCCTTGTTACTGGGAGGTAGAACTTACAATGGATTGCCATTGGTGTTTATTCCTTTTGTAAGTCACGGCAAATGGTGAACTGTGGATGAAGGCTCTAGAAATGGGGCGTTGAACTCATTTGTTATGAGGGCCGGATCTGACATAAATGAGACCTTGTCGAGCCGGGCAGGACCAGCCCAAGGGCTTATGGAGCCCCAGGCAGCCTCGCTGCCTGCCGCCCCCCACCCCCCCTATTGTGTCTTGCACGGAAATCCGAAAGTACTGCGCAGCGACGCAGCAAAGGCGACCAGAGGAAGTCCCCTGGTCACTCGGTGTAGCGCGCGAAAGTACTCCGCCAATTAAGATCTGTGGCGGGAAGTTTGACTGGCTAGGATTGGACTGGGCCAGTTGGAGGGCTGTTCCGGGCATTGTATATAAAGCGGGACCCGGCCCGCGGTTCGCCCTCTTGTGATGTACCAGCTAATAAAGCATGTTGCCTTCAGCACGTCTCGTCATCAAGTACATTACACCCCCCATGCTCCACTGCCCCCTCCCCCCTATGCGACGCATCTCCCTCCCATCCAATTGTAATGCCCTGGAACGGGCGGTGAAGAACCATGCTCCCAGGGCTCTTTCAAGGCCTCCCCCGCCAATCAGCTGATTGGCGGGTAAAGCCGAGCGGAAGCCGGCGGCTCCCATGCCCTCCATCTGGCGTGCTCACGATCAGTGCTGGGGCAGCAGCGGAGGAAGGACAAGCCGAGCGAGCCACTGAAAGAGCGGCAGCCGCCACTGACTCCTCCCTGGATTGCATGGGAAGGCGCTGATCATGAGCGTGTCAGAGGGAGGGCATAGGAGCCACTGGCCTCTGCACGGCTTTACTCACCAATCAGCTGATCAGCAGGGGGGGGCACTTTGAAAGAGCCCCGGGAGCGCAGCGCTTCACTGCTGGTTCCCAGGCATTAAAATTGGGAGGGAGAGGGAGGCAAATAAGGATTTGCCTAGGGGGCAGAGTGGGGGCAAGGGCTGATTTCGGTGCCCCAGCCCTGCTGACACCCTAGGCAGATGCCTAGTTTGCCTAGTCGACGGGCTGGCCCTGGGGCCAGGCCATGTGTGTCATAAAATGTAATGCCATGTAGCAGAGATATAAACTTCATAAAGTACACAGGCACAATTGAAGGTTTTTTTTTTAAAAAAAACCCCTTAAAATAAACCATATTTAAATCAAACAATTAGCACTCATAGGTCTTAAAGGTGCTTTCTTTGGGCGTTTTCGCACTGACCTTAATCGGCAGCGACGTCCCTCTTCACCGCGCAGGATCTGCGCGGATTTCGCACCAATTGCTGCGGAGCACCCAGAAGAGCCGCAAAGTCCCATGGCTTTTGCGGCGCAAATGGAAACTGGTTTTTGGCAGTTTCCATTTGCGCCGCAAAAGCTGCGGGACTTTGCGGCTCTTCCGGGTGCTCTGCAGCAACTGGTGCGAAATCCGCGCAGATCCTGCGCGGTGAAGAGGGACGTCGCTGCCAATTAAGGTCAGTGCGAAAACGCCCTTTGTTTCTCTCCTGTGCGATCCAAGGAACTGGGCAAAGGAAGCTCTGGCTCTTTCCTTCCTTCCCCAGGGGACCAGGAGGGGGAAGAACCTCAGCCAACAGAAGGAAGAGAAGCTTGGCACAGTAGTTCTGTTGTGCAACTGAGAGAGCCTGGCAAAGCAAACTATTCCTCTTCCCTTCCTCCCAAAGAGAGGAGCCTCAGCCAATGGAGAAATTAGAGGCTTAGCTCTGTCGCTCCTGTGCGATTGAGCGAGCCTGGCAAAGCAAGCTGTGATGCAGAAGGAAGCAAGAGGGAGGGAGAAGGAAGCAGATGACAGTGAGCTGCCCGGGGGGCCTGATAGGAGCCCTCCAGGGCCTGATTTGGCTCCTGGACTATATGTTTGGCACCCCGACTCCAGAATATTTGTTCATCATCTGAAGGATGACGGTCACCTTTTCCACCTCTGGTTGGGCTAATAAAGGTTTTTCGCCTTGAAAATATTCCTTTTAGGTTTATTTCCTTCGGCGTGAATTCAGAACCGTCACATTCCGTTCTTTATGGAGGTGGTCAGCTGCAGCTCTCGGGAACTTATTCTCGTTTCCACTCTAGTGCGGCTTTCATTTGTATTGTCCAAAGGATGAGAAGTTTCCTGTAAAGTCAGCCAAGCTTCCCCTCACCGGGCCTTTTTGTGAGGGGAATTAATCTCCTGCAAAGCTTCAGTCCTATTTAACAGATCAGAGTTAATTGCTCTCCCTGTTTCATGGCTGGGAAACTTATCAATCTAACACTGTATGGCTGCTGTTGTTACCCTAAAAGCCACAGGAGTTTGAGGTTATGCAAGGAGTTTTGACGTCTCCAGTCATCTAGGCTTGCCAACATCCAGGCGGGACCTGGTATTCTCCTGTTAGGGTTGCCAACCTCCAGGTGGAATGTGGGGATGCCTCAGAATTGCAGTTCATCTCCAGACAACTTGAGGCTCCCCTGGAGAAAATGACTGCTTTGGAGGGTGGACTGTATGGCCTTGTACCACCCCCCCCCCCCGCACTGAGGTCCCTCTCCTCCTCAGCTTTGATCCCCTCATCTCCAGTTTGGTGTAGTGGTTAAGTGCAAGGACTCTTATGTGGGAGAACCGGGTTCGATTCCCCCACTCCTCCACTTGCAGCTGCTGGAATGGCCTTGGGTCAGCCATGGCTCTCGCAGGAGTTGTCCTTGAAAGGGCAGCTGCTGCGAGAGCTCTCTCAGCTGCACCCACCTCACAGGGTGTCTGTTGTGTGTGTTGGGGGGAGATAAAGGAGATTGTGACCGCTCTGAGACGCTGAGATTCAGAGTACAGGGCAGGAGATAAATCCAATATCTTCTTCTTTTTCCTCCTCCTCCAGGAGTTTTCCAACCTGGATCTGGCAACCAGACGCCCCCTCCCCTCCCCGGTGGCCAGGGGGGCGGGCAATCCTGCTGCAGACTATGGAGATCAGTTCCCCTGGAGGAAATGGCAGCTCCAGAAGGCAGAATCTATGGCATCACATGCCCACCTCCTAGGGTTGTCAATCCCCAGATGGGGCAAAACTGAAGAGCGTTCGTGAAAACTCAAGAGACGTAACACGTCATGTGAGCTTTTGCCTTAATTAGCACGGGTTCCAGATCATAAGAAAAGCAACCAGTAGAAGGTTGAATGAAACACGGACTGAACCTAGAACCCGTGTTGTGGCACCTTTTGTTTTTCGGACTGCTACCCAAGCAAGAAGTAGCACATTTATTAGTACTGCACACATCTATCAACAAAAGGACACAGACAATGGACTTTGGTTCCATTACAGCCATGGGAAATTAATTTGGATTTTGAGTTGTGCTGTATTCATAGATATTTGTAAGAATTTTGGTGAAGAATACATGAATAGGAGGGATGGTGGCTCAGTGGAAGAGCATCTGCTTGGGAAGCAAAAGGTCCCAGGTTCAATCCCCGGCATCTCCAACTAAAAAGGGTCCAGACAAGTAGGCGTGAAAAAACTCAGCTTGAGACCCAGAGAGCCACTGCCAGTGTCAAGTCTGTGTAAAACTCTGGTCAAGTCTGTATCTAACTTTGACTCAGGCAAAGAGCATCCTGGGTAAAAGCCAAACTGTATTCAGTTGCTGCTAGCTTAAACTCTCCCTACCCCCCTCCTTCCTTTTGTTATGTAGTATTGCTTTGAAATGGGAATATGTGAAAGCTTTATCTGTGCCTTCTCAGGCTTGGCTCAGGGGGAGTCTGGAGCCTGCGACGCTCAAGGCCAAAGCAGGCCTGAGAACGAATCGGTAACATCAATGTGTGAATGTGCCCTGCATAGTCCCCCCTCCCTGCAGAATCCCTTTGAAGTGTACCTATATGATGGCATTCTACTGTATGGTCCTTAGTCTTTCAATCTTAGCCTTGTCAAAGACAACAGTTATCAATAAACTAGTTATTTTGTTTCAACGACTCGTTATTGACAGCCAGTCTGAGAAGACAATACTGACTTTGATGGACCAAAGGTCTGATTCAGTATAAGGCAGCTTCATAGGTTCATATGTATGTCACCTAGTAGTGTCTGCAGGATATCAGAAATAACTGTGGAGCAATTATTTGCACTATATAAGGACACCCCCTCCCAACACGTACTTATAACACAATGGCTTATTTCATTTGTTACTAATCCCCAGATGGAGGCAGGGGATCCCCCAGTTTGGAGGCCCTCCCCTTACTTCAGGGTCATCAGAAAGCAGGGGGTGGGGAGTGGGAAATGTCTGCTGGACCTTATACCCTACGGAGACCAATTTCCATAGGGTATAGTAAAATTGATCTGTGGGTATCTGGGGGTCAAGGGGGGCTGTTTTTTCCCCCCAGGTAGAGCACCAAATTTGCAGCATAGCATCCAACACCTCTCCTCAAAAAACCCTCCAAGTTTCAAAAAGATTGGACGGAGGGGTCCAATTTTATGAGCCCCGAAAGAAGGTGCCCTTATCCTTCATTATTTCCAAGGGAGGGAAGGCATATAAAAGGTGTGCAGTCCCTTTAAATGTGATGACCAGAACTCCCTTTGGAGTTCAACGATGCTTGTCACAACCTTTCTCCTGGCTCCACCCGCAAAATCCCCAGATATTTCCTGAACTGGACTTGGCAACCCTACACCTCCCAAAGTCTTCCCTCCCCAAGCACCAACTCTAGATCACCATGAACTTCCCAAGATGGAGTTGGCAATGCTAACCAGTTGATGTGACATCACTGAATGGTCTCTGCCCAGACTTGTGGCAAATGGAATCCAGCAACAGCTGCTTGAACCACTGACTAACAGCCAGTTGGGTGCAGCTGTCAGAGTGTCAAACTGGGATCTTGGGAGACCCAAGGTCAAGCCATGCCACTCTAGGGATCACTGGAAATTCTGTGTCTTTACTATAGAATACCCAGTGATTCCTAGAGCAGCTTGATGTCACTTCCAGTTTTTCCCAAGAAGTGAAATGTTGCTGTTGTGCTTAGGGTTGCCAATACTCAGATGGGAAACAAAAAATAAAGGTAAAAAGGTAAAGGTAGTCCCCTGTGCAAGCACCAGTTGTTTTCGACTCTGGGGTGACATTGCTTTCACAATGTTTTCACGGCAGACTTTTTTAACGGGGTGGTTTGCCATTGCCTTCCCCAGTCATCTACACTTCCCCCCCAGCAAGCTGGGGAGTCATTTGACCAACCTCGGAAGGATGGAAGGCTGAGTCGACCTGGAGCCAACTACCTGAACCAGCTTCTGCTGGGATAGAACTCAGGTCGTGAGCAGAGGGCTCGGACTGCAGTACTGCAGCTTTACCACTCTGCACCACGGGGCTCTTGTAAAATAAAAAATACCACTGTGTAATTGCACGTTGCAAATATATGCTAAACAATTTTTTTTTTTTTGTATTCTGTTGCACGCACATATCTTTCTTCCAAACCAAACTTCTTCACAAATCAAATACAATCATTTCTCATGTATATTATTGTAAGGCGGTACTACAGTCCACTGTCACAAAACTTCTTGATTCTTCTCTCAAATCAAGAAGTTTTGAGACAGTGGACTGTAGAACCGCCTTACAATAACATACGTGAGAAATGATTGTATTTTGATTTGTGAAGAAGTTTGGTTTGAAAGAGAAATAGATATGCGTAACAGAATACAAAAGAAATTTGTTTAGCATATATTTGCAACGTGTAATTATGCAGTGGTATTTTTTATTTGTTACTAACCATTACGCTGCGGTTTCCGGTTTACCTAATCCCCAGGTGGGGGCAGGAGATCTCCCAGTTTGAATCCCATCCCCCTGCTTCCGAGTCATCAGAAAGCGGGGGAGGGGAGGGAAATGTCTGCTGGGCACTCCATTACTACCGATGGAGACCAATTCCCATAGGGTACGATGGAGGCTTGATCTGTGGATATCTGGGACTCTAGAGGTGCCTGTTTTTTGAGTTAGAGGCATCAGATTTGCAGCATAGCATCTGATGCCTCTTCTCAAAAACACTCCCCAAGTTTCAAAACGATTGGACCAGGGAGTCCAATTCTATGAGCCTCAAAAGAAGGTGCCCCTTTCCTAGAACATATGAACATATGAAGCTGCCTTATACTGAATCAGACCCTCGTTCCATCAAAGTCAGTATTGTCTTCTCAGACTGGCAGCGGCTCTCCAGGGTCTCAAGCTGAGGTTTTTCACGCCTATTTGCCTGGACCCTTTTTAGTTGGAGATGCCGGGGATTGAACCTGGGACCTTCTGCTTACCAAGCAGATGCTCTACCACTGAGCCACCGTCCTTCATTATTTCCAGGAGAGGGAAGGCATTTAAAAGGTGTGCAGCCCCTTTCAATGTGATGGCCAGAACTCCCTTCAATGATGCTTGTCACACCCTTGCCCTGGCTCCACTCCCAATGTCTCTTGGCCCCACCCCCAAAGTCCCCAGATATTTCTTGAATTGGACTTGGCAACCCTAGTCACGCTGTTGCCGCCCCATATCCCCACCCCCAGACTCCTGCTCGTTACCAGCCAGTGTCCGGCCAATCCTGTGCTCAAGCCAGATCCTGACAGCACCCAAGTGCTCCGCTGGCGATTACTGACTCAATAAATCAAACGAATAAATCTGCGCTGGAAGCTGTGAGCCACAATGGGTGGGATCGTGGCCGCATGCAGCCCCAGGCTGTATACGATCTGCCTTGTTCTACTATCCAAAAGCACCGCCGGGCAGAAGAGAGATTAAATTGGAATGTGTCTGAATCTCAGCTATGTGACAGCAAATAAGATGCTCATTTATGTATGTAAAAAAATTGCAGGGGCTTTGCGAGACAATCTTGCGTGTCAAAACTTGGGCCAGCAGCCAGGGAAACCTGAAGCTCATTCTGGGAGCCCAAAGGGGGGTTTTAAATGCTTTTTGGTTTGTATATAAATATATATAAGCTGCCGCTCAGTTGCAAACCGCTTACAACCAAACGGCATTCCAAACAGAGAGATCTTCCATACAGAGAGACAGCTTCTCAAAATGCAGAACTGGGGCACTCGTCTTCTGAGGGCGCGTACCAGAAGTTAGGGACTGTCCCCAGGGCTTTTTTTGTAGCAGGAACTCCTTTACATATTAGGCCATGCCCCCCTGATATCCAATCCTCCGAGAGCTTACAGAGCTCTTCTTACAGGGCCTACTGTAAGCTCTTGGAGGACTGGTTACATCAGGGGTGTGTGGCCTAATATTCAAAGGAGTTCTTCCTACCCCCCCCCCCCCAAAAGCCCTGGAAATAAAAATAAAAGCCCTGAGTATGCTATCCAATGCTGCAGGATAGAGACTGGCAGTGGCGTTCCAATAAAAGATGCCATATAAAATATCAGTTTGGAAGGCCAGGATATGAAATACAGCACTACAACACTACTGAAACCATAAACCATTTCCCTTAACAAAATAGACCGGTTCTTTTTATGATTAGTTGGATTTTAATTAATTTTGTATTGTTTGGACAGTAGGAGTGTTGTGTACAAGATGGGGATGTTTTGGAAAAGACTGAATACATATTGAATACAATTGTATATATTTTTCTACACGGAGTGAGAATATCATTTCACCGTTTCCTTACTTCCTTAGTCCCATTCTCCGCTGAAGCCCCTGGTCCGAGCAGGGGTTCACATTGGGCTGGCCATGGCTAGAGCGTCCGGGAAAACCATAGAGTTTCCCGGAAACACCTAGAGTGGCCACCGTGCGATGTTGCCGGCACGATGACGTCACTTCCAGGCGACATCATTGCACTGTGCATGCTTTGCGCGCGCAAAGAGAATCCCCCGCCGGAGGCTGCGAGGGACTTGGCAACCCTACTGACTGTCCCTAAATCACCGAGCACCTGATCCTTTTAATGGGAGATGCTGGGTGTCGAAACTGGAATCATCTGCTGGCAAAGCAGAGACTCTTCCACTGAACCGCAGTCCCTCCCTGTAGTGGTTTCACTGTGCTGAGTTGACTGCGGCAGGGGATCAGTGCTTAATAGTGACGGCCCCCTCCCGTTTGGACCAACACCCTAGAGCAGGGGTGTCAAATGTGCAGCCCCTGGGACAGATCAGGCCCCCGGACGGCTCCTATCAGGCCCACACACAGGTCTGCTTCCTTCTCCCTTTCTCTTGCTTCTTTCTGGGTCACAGTTTGCTTTGCCGGGATTTCTCAATTGCACAGAAGCTACAGAGCAAAGTCTCTTCCCCATTGGCTGAGGCTCCTCCCATGGGGACAAAGTGTGTGTGGGGGGAGAGCTTGCTTTGATACTGACCACAGTATTGCAAGAGTGCTAACATTTTAAGCATGTTCTATTTTAGGTCTTTTTTTTTTAAAAAAAAATCTTTAATTATGTTTGTCTATGTCCTTTATAGAGCCCTGTGGTGCAGAGTGGTAAAGCTGCAGTACTGCAGTCCGAGCTCTCTGCTCACGACCTGAGTTCGATCTCGGTGGAAGCTGGTTCAGGTAGCCGGCTCCAGGTTGACTCAGCCTTCATCCTTCCGAGGTCGGTCAAATGACTACCCAACTTGCTGGGGGGAAAGTGGAGATGACTGGGGAAGGCAATGGCAAACCACCCCACAAAAAGTCTGCCATGAAAACGTTGTGAAAGCAACGCCACCCCAGAGTCAGAAACAACTGGTGCTTGCACAGGGAATGACCTTTTAAATGTAAAGTTATATTTCTGCTACTTGGCATTACGTTTTTGACACACGTGGTCTCAGCAAGGTCTCATTTATATCAAATCCGGCCCTCATAACAAATTGAGTTCGACACCCCTGCGCTAGAGGGCATCCAGCTGTCTTCCTGACTTCTGTGATCCCTTCCACTCTTTAACGGGTGCCTTTCCCCAAGGACACTTGGACAAAAGTTTGAAGAACAAACTCTTCTTGTTGTTGAGACCGTGCTATTTTCTGGTTGGTGAATTCCGGGTCTCTTGTTGTGCTATTTTCTTGTAAGTTTAACTTGTTAGCCCCTTTGAACAGATTTGGAAAGGTGAGCTGCGGATTTCTCTTTTTTAAAAAAAGCTTTATGTTGGTTTCCAGGGATGCTCCGTCCGCTGCTTGCAGCATGCGGAGAAGTGGGGCAGAGATGTTTTAAATCAATAAATGTGCAATTGCGTTCAGTACATTTCGCGAGTGTCTCAGCACGACTATTTCTATGGGTTTTATTTGTAATAATGATCGCTAATGACTTCCCAGAGTGTCTTGTGATAGATCGGGTTGGTTTCTCCCTCCCTCCAGTTAGTTTCAGATCAGGTTGGCTTCTCCCTCCCTCTCTTAGAAGTTTGTGATTCATCTTTTAGAGCTGTATTTTAAATACCGGTTCTGAGAGCATTTTCCTTGGCCTCTCTCTATATTTTTCTCCTCCCAGGCCCAAGGAAAGTAGGCTTCTCCTGCCTGGTTTCCTGAAGGGAGCAATTTAATAGCTCTCTGTATGTAACGGCCCTTTCTGTCTTGTTATCCGCATTAGCAAATAAAGCTGGGTCTGTTAGATATACTCTAGAAAAGCTCCCTTTTTACCCAGCAATGTTCTTTCTCTGGCGCATACTTCCCATGCTGACTTCTTATATATTGTAATTGATGAAAGCCCCCTGCTGGGTACAACAAGATTCACTGTCCTGTGGAGCTTTTAAAAGCGATTGCGACTTGATCCAGGCGTTTCTAACAGAAGCAGAAACATTGTGCTTTGATGTCTTTTCTGGGCAGAACAGATCCCATTTCAGCCGCTGAACGGCAGTTGGCACCGCGAGACCTCCATGGCTGGGTACAGACAAGCAGCGTCGTGCACAACAGAGGCATCTGGTAAGACCTCACCTGGAGTGTTGTGTTCAGTTTTGGGCACCACGTTTTAAGAAGGATATAGACAAGCTGGAACGGGTCCAGAAGAGGGCGACGAAGATGGTGAGGGGTCTGGAGACCAAGTCCTATGAGGAAAGGTTGAAGGAGCTGGGGATGTTTAGCCTGGAGAGGAGCGGCTGAGAGGTGATAGGATCACCATCTTCAAGTACTTGAAGGGCTGTCATATAGAGGATGGGTGGAATTGTTTTTTGTGGCCCCAGAAGGTAGGACCAGAACCAATGGGTTGAAATGAAATCAAAAGAGTTTCCGGCTCAGCATTAGGAAGAACTTCCTGACCATTAGAGCGATTGGAACAGGTTTCCTCGGGAGGTGGTGGGCTCTCCTTCCTTGGAGGTTTTTCAACAGAGGCTAGATGGCCATCTGACAGCAATGAAGATCCTGTGAATTTAGGGGGAGGTGTTTGTGAGTTTCCTGCATGGTGCAGGGGGTTGGACTAGATGACCCTGGAGGTCCCTTCCAACTCTATGATTCTATCCCAAACTGTGCTGCCCCAAACTGGAGTGGCCAAATCCAGTGGTGCAGGGGGTTGGACTAGATGACCCTGGAGGTCCCTTCCAACTCTATGATTCTATCCCAAACTGTGCTGCCCCAAACTGGAGTGGCCAAATCCCAATCAAATGCTCCCACGTGATATGCCCATACAGGAGTGGAATTCTAGCAGAAGCTCCTTTGCATATTAGGCCACTCACCCCTGATGGACTCAATCCTCCAAGAGCTTACAAGGCTCTTTTTTTGTAAGCTCTTGGAGGATTGGCTCCATCAGGGGTGTGTGGCCTAATATGCAAAGGAGCTCCTGCTAGAATTCCACCCTTGTGCCCATATATTGCACAAGGGGTGTTTTTGGTGTGTTCTCATGATTGTTGCGCACCACCCCTTTAGTGCAGTTTGGGTTTCTTTTTTCCCCTTACATTTTTAGTGGCCGTATGCTCATGAGCTGAGAGCAGTTTTTTAAAAAAACAATACCGCTGAGTGCTTGGAGAAGATTGGCAGGTTCACACCACCAATCCACCTCACTTGTGCGCTCCTGCCGTCAGATGCCTAGAAAGACAGATGGAATGCTGCTAGGGTTGCCGGATCCAGTTCAAGAAACTTCTGGGGACTTTGGGGATGGAGCCAGGAGACATTAGACATTAGGGGTGGAGCCAGGAGTAAGGCTGTGACAAGCATAATTGAACTCCAAAGGGAGTTCTGGCCATCACATTTAAAGGGACGGCACACTTTTAAAATGCCTTCCCTCCATTGGAAATAATGACGGATAGGGCATTGTCTTTTGGGGCTCTTGGAATTGGACTCCCTAGTCCAATCTTTTTGAAACTTGAGGGTTGTTTTGAGAAAAGGGACCAGCTGCTATGTGGAAAAACTGGTGACTTTACCTCAAAAAACAGGCCCCAGGGCCCCAGACATCAATCCTCTATTATACCCTATAGGAATCAGTCTCCATAGGGAATAATGGAGTGCCCAGCAGACATCCCCCCCCCACACTTTCTGATGACCCTGAAGCAGGGGGAGGGCCTCCAAACCGGGGGATCCCCTTCTCCCCCCCAGGGATTAGGCAACCAAGCAGAGTAACATGGAAAACGGAGCAGGTAAACAAGCACATAAGCATCCGCAAAAACCCGCCTCTACCAATATGTAATATACTGATCACAAATTTTAATACCAAATCATAGAATGCTTATAAATAGCCCGGAAATGAATCATATACAAAGCATAAGAACGCTGCCCATGACCGCACCCAGAGTCTCAAATTGCAGTTGATGCTGCTCACTCCAGAATCGGGGGTCAATGATGTAGCCAGTCCTCCAAGCGGAAGTGACATCATCAGTGCAGTGACTTCCAGGTGCTCTGGTATTTGGGCAAAAGAGCCTTGTAAGCTCTTGGAGGATTGACTACATGAGGGGTGTGTGGCCTAAGATGCAAAGGAGCTCCTGCTAGAATCCCACCCCTGGGGGGTATCGAACAAGGGGAGCTCTGACTTTCGAAAGCTCATACTTGAACGTTTCGTTGGTCTCCAAGGTGCTTACAGGAGTCAAATCTAGCTGTTCTCTGAAAGGAAGCGATCCCTGTGATTCAGTAGATGGCAGCGTTCTCTCTCGGTTGGTATTAAATATTCAACTTTGTGTTGCAAGAACTTAATGGGTTGTCATTTAGATGATATTTCTTTCTTTCTTCTTTTTCTTTCTTTCTTTCTTTCTTTCTTTCTTCTTTCTTTCTTTCTTTCTTTCTTTTCTTTCTTTCTTTCTTTCTTTTCTTTCTCTTCTTTCTTTCTTTCTTCTTTCTTCTTCTTTCTTTCTTTCTTTCTTTCTTTTCTTTCTTCTTCTTTCTTCTTCTTTCCTTCCTTCCTTCCTTCCTTCCTTCCTTCCTTCCCTCCTTCCTTCTTTCTTTCTTTCTTTCTTTCCTTCTTTCCTTCCTTCTTTCTTTCTTTCTTTCTTTCTTTCTTTCTTTCTTTCTTTCTTTCTTTCCTTCCTCTTCTTTCTTTCTTTCTTTCTTTCTTTCTTTCCTTCCTTCCTTCCTTCCTTCTTTCTCTTTCTTTCTTTCTTTCTTTCTTTCTTTCTTTCTTTCTTTCTTTCTTTCTTTCTTCTTTCTTTCTTTCTTCCTTCCTTCCTCCTTCTTCCTTCCTTCCTTCCTTCCTTCCTTCCTTCCTTCCTTCCTTCCTTCCCTTTCTTCTTCTTTCTTCTTCTTTTTCTTTCTTTCTTTCTTTCTTTCTTTCTTTCTTTCTTTCTTTCTTTCTTTCTTTCTTTCTTTCTTTCTTCTTTCTTTCTTTCTTTTCTTTCTTTCTTTCTTTCTTTCTAAAAATGCATCGTTCTCCATTTGTATGGTTCACAGATGACTAAGATATGCTAGTTCCACGGAGCGCTTATGTACTGAAATGCCCACAGGCTGTACAGGGGTTTTAGTCTCACTCTTTGCTGAACAGTGTGACCATTATACATTTAGCAAAAAGAGTTATGACAATAGAACAGCCAGATTTGAGTCCGGCAGCCCCTGAGAGACCAACAGGGTTTTTGGGGTATACGTTTTTAGACTCCAAGCGCCCTTCTTTGGCGTAGTGGTTAAATGCACAGACTCTTATCTGGGAGAACCAGGTTTGAGTTCCCACTTCTCCACAGACACCTGCGGATGTGACCTTGAGTCAGTCACAAGTCCTCTCACAGTTGTTTGCTCAAGTGCAGTTCTGGGAGAGCTCTCTCAGCTTCACCTATGTCACAGGGTGTCTGTTGTGGGGAGGGGAAGGGAAAGGAGATTGTAAGCTGGTCTGAGATGCCTTCAGGTAGTAAAGGGAGGGGTATACAATCTCCTCCTCCTTCCTCTCCCCACATATTCCCCAGAGAGCACTGTGATCTAGTTCACAAAATCTTCTGGGAATCCCTGGGCCAAAGGAGGCCAAATTAAAAACAACTAGAGAGCAGGCCTTCTCGATAAAGGCACCCCAATGGTGGAACCAGCTACCGGAGGAGGTGCAGGCCCTACGGGATCTCAATCAGTTCCGTAGGGCTTGTAAAACCGCCCTCTTCCAACTAGCTTTCTAAAACAGAACCTGGTAGTAACATCAAGCCATCTTTGTACATACTGAGATTGTGGCATTATTAAGTTATACTGGTTTTAGACTATTTATTTAATATATTTAACCTATGAATTGTATTTTAACTGTATTATCTTGTTTTTATCGTTATAACATGGTCTATATCATGTCCTGTAAGCCGCCCTGAGCCTGCTTCGGCAGGGAGGGCGGGGTATAAATAAAAATTTATTATTATTATTATTGTTCTTCTTGTTGTTGTTGTTCTTCTTGTTGTTGTTCTTTTTCTACTTCTTCTTCTTCTGATACAGACCAGAAAGAACTTTGATTATTGAAAGCTCATACTCCAAAAATCTCATTGGTCTCTAAGTTGCGACTGGACTCATATCTAGCTGTTCTACTGCAAATCGACATGGCTACCCTCTGAAACAGTATAGCCAACTTCTGGAATGTTGTTCCTGAAACAGGGTCTCCAGACTTCCAAGTGGGGTACTTAACATGGAAAGAGAAAGACCTGAGCTACATTGCTGGCATCAAACAGGAAGTGGCATCATCACTTCAGTGACTTCCAGGTGACACTCTGGTATCTGGGCACAAACTCTATGCTCGAAGCTGGTTTTACTACGAAGTCTTTGTTCAGAATACCTCCAAGAAGGTGGTGTGATGATGCCACTGTGCAGCACCAACAACATGGTGTCAAGCATAGGTATTTCGAATAACCAAGCGATTGTTTGATACAAAGACTTGTTTTATTCCTAAGCCATTGTTGCTCAAGGTGCAGCGCCTTGAGAGCGATACAGAATTGCTCATGGCATAGTGTTTTAAGGCCTACATCAAAGGGTATAGAAAAGATAGCCTCCAGACATAACAAGCATGTGTGAATTGTTACAACTATGCAAAAATACTACCCAGTACTACCTTGCGGTTGAAACTTCCCTCGATCTCATACATGCTCGCTCCTGTTGATAAGCAATGAATGGGGAGGCACCTCCTTTCTCTCTATCATCAAAGTTACAGCATTCCTACATTTTCTACCCAGAGGCGGGAAAGAGGAAAGGAAGTTGAGAAAAGTAAGGGGGGGGGGGTTGAGCTTTGATATGCAGCTATGGGAAAGGACAGTTGTCAGAGCTAAAGAGGAAGGAATCAGAATCCAATAAGGGTATTGATTTAATTTACAGAAATAGCATGCTTGACACATGGCCTGGGCCTTTCTCTTTCGCCTAGTAGGCCCTTCTATCCTCCATCAGTTGCCTGGAAGGACCTGGCAACCTTACCCTGAAAAGAGGCTTCCTTCCAGTCTGTCCTCTTGCAGAGTTTAGTTTGCTCTGACAATAGAGCTATTCCCCTGGCAGTCATCTAGGTGAGGGCAGGGGATACCCTGGTTTGGAGGCCCTCCCCCTGCTTCAGGGTCATCAGAAAGGGGGAGGGGAAGGGAAACATCTGCTGGACACTTCATTGTTCCCTATGGAGACTGATTGGGGAGGGACGGTGGCTCAGTGGTAGAGCATCTGCTTGGGAAGCAGAAGGTCCCAGGTTCAATCCCTGGCATCTCCAAAAAAGGGTCCAGGCAAACAGGTGTGAAAAACCTCAGCTTGAGACCCTGGAGAACCATGAAGGGGGCTGTGGCTCAGTGGTAGAGCATCTGCTTGGTAAGCAGAAGGTCCCAGGTTCAATCCCTGGCATCTCCAAAAAAGGGTCCAGGCAAACAGGTGTGAAAAACCTCAGCTTGAGACCCTGGAGAACCATGAAGGGGGCTGTGGCTCAGTGGTAGAGCATCTGCTTGGTAAGCAGAAGGTCCCAGGTTCAATCCCTGGCATCTCCAAAAAACTGTCCAGGCAAACAGGTGTGAAAAACCTCAGCTCGAGACCCTGGAGAGCTGCTGCCAGTCTGAGAAGACAATACTGGCTTTGATGGACCGACGGTCTGATTCGGTATAAGGCAGCTTCATATATGTTCATATATATATTCCCATGGGGTATAATGGAGAATTGATCCGTGGGTATCTGGGTATCTGGGGCTCTGGGCGATGTTGATGGAGGTAGAAGCACCAAATTTTCAGCATAGCATCCAGTGCCTCTCCTCAAAACACCCTCCATTTTTCAAAAGGATTGGACCAGGGCGTCCAATTCTACTAGACCCCAAATAAGGTGCCCCTATCCTTCATTATTTCCAATTGAGGGAAATCATTTAAAAGGTGTGTGGTCCCTTTAAATGTGATGGCTAGAACTCCCTTTGTTCAATTATGCTTGTCACACCCTTGCTCCTGTTTCCACCCCCAAAGTCTCATGGCTCCTTCCCCAAAGTCCCCAGATATTTCTTGAATCGACTCTGGCAACCCTACAGCCAGATCAGACAATCAAATGGAAGGATAGCAAATTCACCCAAACAGGGCTTCATGCCAATGAGATCATTTTTTTGTCTACTCAACCCCGAAAGGTCTCTGCTAAGTGATTGTCTATCTTGGGTGATTGTCTATCTTTACGGGTGCTATCTGGACTGAAAATGTATTTGACTAAATCAGAGGTTCTGAACATCGCTGCTCCAGTTTGGTGTAGTGGTTAAGTGCACGGACTCTTATCTGGGAGAACCAAATTTGATTCCCCACTCCTCCACTTGCACCTGCTGGAATGGCCTCGGGTCAGCCATAGCTTTCACAGGAGTTGTCCTTGAAAGGGCAGTTTCTGGGAGAGCTCTCTCAGCCCCACCTGCCTCAAACGGTGTCTGTTGTGGGGGTGAGGGGAAGGTAGTAGAGATCGCGACCGCTCTGAGACTCTGAGATTCAGAGTATAGGGCTGGATAGAAATGCAATATCATCATCATCTTCTTCTTCTTCTATGGAAACTCCAAAGCAGCCTAAACAGCAGTTTTGTTCCCATTGGGCAACGGGCCACTGTTTTATGTAGGTAATGACTACAGAGAGACAGATGTCTCAGAACAATTATGGCCCTTTTGCTCGAATCCACAGAGTCTTGACCTCTTGATCCTATCTTCATCTGTTGTGTTAACAGCAGAACGGCCACGGCGAAAGGGAAAGCCCTGCCAAAATCCCATTGTACGAGCCACCAGCTGCTTTCCTCCTCTGAAGAACCGGCTGTTGGCACACAGTATTAATGAATGCCATTTGAAGCAGGGGGAAGGGTAAAAAATTAATTTGAAACACGTACAAAGGAATGCGTAGCTTTTGCCTCATGTTTTCGCAGGGATGGTTATCTCAAGAGGTTCCTGAGCAACTCGACAAGCAAATCAACAATGGATTCAGATGAAAGAAGTCAGGAATAAGCCTACTGAAGGTGCTGATGTGGTGGCACCATATTCATTTATCAAAAATATCCACGTATCACCGTAGTTTTTGAAAAACTGAACTTTCTTAGTCTTTGGGACTTTGCCTTTGATCATCCTTGGTCCAAAGTTCAGTCCAGATGGTAAAGAAGGAAAATCCCTGAAGTGCCAGCACATCGAGTCAAGAGGCTTTGCAGTTTCACCGTCTGCATGCTTACTCGAAAGCAAATTCCTGTATACTCAGCTGAGCATTTTTCACAGGTAGGTGTGCAAGGATTGCAGAGAGAATGTTTCACTGGGCAATTCATGATGTTCCAGTATGCTCAGTGCTTGGGGCAGCCCTAATAGTCCAAACTAGACAAGTCTTGTCAGAGTTCAGAAGCTAAGAAGAAAAAGAAGAAGACTGCAGATTTATACCCCACCCTTCTCTCTGAATCAAAGACTCAGAGTGGCTTACAATCTCCTTTATCTTCTCCCCCCGCAACAGACACCCTTTGAGGTAGGTGGGGCTGAGAGGGCTCTCACAGCAGCTGCCCTTTCAAGGACAACTCCTGCGAGAGCTATGGCTAACCCAAGGCCATTCCAGCAGCTGCAGGTGGAGGAGAGGGGAATCAAACCGGGTGCTCCCAGATAAGAGTCTGCACACTAAACCACTACACCAGGGGTGGCCAATGGTAGCTCTCCAGATGTTTTTTGCCTGCAACTCCCATCAGCCGCAGCCATCATGGCCAATGGCTGGGGCTGATGGGAGTTGTAGGCAAAAAACATCTGGAGAGCTACCATTGGCTACCCCTGCACTACACCAAGCTGGCTCTCAGGGGTGTGTGGCCTAATATGCAAAGAAGCTCCTGCTAGAATTCCACCCCTGAACTCCAGACTATAGAAATAACTTCTTAAAGTTACCAGCCCCTGCCCCCTGGCCACTAGCCAGAGATGGGGATGTAGGGTTGCCAGATGCAGGTTGGGAAATTCCTGGAGATTTTGGGATGGAATCAGGGGAGGAGAAGGACATTAATGGCATAGACTCCTCCCTCCAAAGCCTCCATTTTCTGCAGGGGAAGTGACCTTTGTAGTCTGGAGATGAGCTTGGTTTCAGGGGATCCCTAGGCCCCGCTTGGAAGCTGTATGACCAGAACACTCCGCGAGAGCTTTACCTAATGCATAGATTGAAAACAAAGTTTCAATCGCAGCATTTTTCACATATCAATTTAGAATTATTTTGCAGTCCGTTGGACAATATACAGCGCTTTCTCTTCGTTTGTTGGACTTCCCGAAGTCCAATGCACGTGTGATTGTAATTCCCAGTTGCAGCCCCACCAGTTTGGGAATTGCAGCCACACCTGCATTGGGCTTCGGGAAGTCCTACAAATGAAGAAAAGGCATCGTATATTGTCAAATGGAGTGCAAAATAATTCTAAATTGATATGTGAAAAAGACTGTGATTGAAACTTTGGCCGTTTCCCCACTGAGCTTACCTCGGAGCGACGTCCCTCTTCGCCGTGCAGCGTCTGCGCGGATTTCCCACCAGCTGCTCCGAGGAACCAGGAAGTTCCCAACCTTTTGCGTCGCAAATGGAAACCGCTAAAAACCAGTTTACGTTAGCGACGCAAAAGCCGCGACTCTACTTGGTTACTCGGAGCAGTTGGTGGGAAATCCACGCAGACGCTGCGCGGTGAAGAGGGACGTCGCTCCGAGGTAAGCTCAGTGGGAAAACGGCCTTTGTTTTCAATTTATACATTAGGTAAAGCTCTCATGGAGTGTTCTGGTCATACAGCTTCCAAGCGGGGCCTAGGGATCCCCTGAAACCAAGCTCATCTCCAGACTACAGAGGTCACTCCCCCTGCAGAAAATGGAGGCTTTGGAGGGAGGACTTTGTGCCATTGTCCTTCTCCTCCCCCCAATTCAATGTATGCATTAGGTAAAGCTCTCATGGGCCGTTTTCCCACTCACGTTTTACTGGCGCCACGACCATCCTGACGCCGGCGAATCTGCCTGGATTTCGCAACAGAAGCGCCGGCGCTCCCAGAAGCGCCGGCGCTTTCCGTCGCTAAGCCAGCGCAAACGTTTTCCTGCATCTTTGCGATTTCCGTTTGCGCTGGCTTAGCGACGGAAGTAGCCGGCGCTTCTGGGAGCGCCGGAGCTTCTGATGCGAAATCCAGGCAGATTCGCCGGCGTCAGGATGGTCGTGGCGCCAGTAAAACGTGAGTGGGAAAACGGCCATGGAGTGTTCTAGTCATATACCCCACTTGGAGGTTGGCATCCCTACCTCTGGGCAAATGCTTGGAGGGGTGCTGCTCTATGGCATTGTACACTGAGAGGCCTCTCCCCTAAACCTCTCCCCTAAACCCCAGACTCCACCCCCAAATCCTGCAGATATTTCCCATCCCAAAGCAGGCACCCCTATGCTGGGAAGAGCAAGGAACCAGGAAAAGAGGTGTAGAAGCAGGTTACAGCAAGACAAGAAGTGGAGTCCATGGCTTCCTCACAACAGGCTGTTTCTGCAGGACAGAGGAAAATCAAGTGCATTTAGAGAGAGGGGACCATTTCTGTAAAAGTGCTTACCCCCTGCGCCGGCTTTCTTAAATATTCAAACCAGACAAGGTTTTCCGCAAATGACTTTCTAGGAATTAACCCAAATGTTCTGTCCTTTTACTGCACACTTTCTGAATGCTGATGTTCTGCAAAGTTTCCTTCCAATCTCATTTGGTGCAGTGGTTAAGTGCGTGGACTCTTATTTGGGAGAACCAGGTTTGATTCCCCACTCTTCCGCTTGCAGCTGCTGGAATGGCCTTGGGCAGCCATAACTCTCACATAGCTGTCCTTGAAAGAGCAGCTTCTGAGAGAGCTATTTCAGCCCCACCTACCTCATGGAGTGTCTGTTGTGGAGGACGAAGGTAAAGGAGATTGTAAGCCACTCTGAGATTCAGAGTGAAGGGCAAGGTATAAATCAAATTTCTTCTTCTTCTTCTTCTTCTTCTGAACATAAGAACATAAGAGAAGCCATGTTGGATCAGGCCAACGGCCCATCCAGTCCAACACTCTGTGTCACACAGTGGCCAAAAATTTTATATACACACATACACTGTGGCTAATAGCCATTGATGGACCTCTGCTCCATATTTTTATCTAAACCCCTCTTGAAGGTGGCTATACTTGTGGCCACCACCACCTCCTGTGGCAGTGAATTCCACATGTTAATCACCCTTTGGGTGAAGAAGTACTTCCTTTTATCTGTCTTCTTCTTCTTCTTCTTCTTCTTCTTCTTCTTCTTCTTCTTCTTCTTCTTCTTCTTCTTCTTCTTCTTCTTCTTCTTCTTCTTCTTCTTCTTCTTCTTCTTCTTCTTCTTCTTCTCATAAGAGAAGCCATGTTAGATCAGGCCAAAGGCCCACCCAGTTCAACACTCAGTGTCACACAGTGGCCAAAAAACCAGGTTCTTCTTCTTGCAGTTCTCTAGTGGGGTCTTCTACAGAGATGCTCAAGAAACTGAGCTCGTCTGGCTACCAGAAAGTGAATTGCTCAGGCTTGCCTATGGCAGATGACTGACAGAGAGGTTTAAAGGCTCGAGAGGTTAATCCTTTGCAAGTGTTGCTATCCCAGACCTGTGAACTGTATAATGCACATCTCATGACATGTTGTTGACTGTTCTTGGCTGGCGGAAGGTGCTGTGTTTGCACCCAGGTGCTGGACTCACTCATCCGTCAAAACGCATGGGTCAAAGTGACGTGTGTTGATTTTTAGGACAAGGCAGTGAAGAAAGGAGAAAAAGGTGGCTTTAATTCTGATTTAATTTGGTTTGAATGAAAGGTGGCTTGAATTTACAAATGAATTGGGAAAGGAAAAAAAGCACCCCTTACATTTAAATCACTCAAAGAAACTCAGATTTTTCTCATGTGTTTGTATCTTTTTAATCTAAATGCAATTAAGCTGAAATTAAATTAAATATACGAGGTGGAAACAACTCTGATTACAGTACAGCCAGGTTTGTGTCATAGAATGGGAATATCAGATATTAGTGTTTTGAAAAGTTTGTTGAAAAGTGCGTTGGGCTTGTGTGTAAAGTGCTGTCAAGTTGCAATTGCTTCCAAGTTGTGTATTGTTTCCAAGGCAAGAGATGGAGGCGGTGTGTGTGTGCTGTTGCCTGCTGCTGTGTGGTGCCTCTGGATTTGCGTGGAGGTCTTTCATCCAGATATTAACCAGAGCTGTCCCTTCTCAGCTTTCAAGGTTTGACAAAGTCAGATGATTCTGAGTCATCGAGGTCAGGGTAAAAAGAATATTGTAGAATCATAGAGTTGGAAGGGACCTCCAGGGTAATCTAGTCTAACCCCCTGCACTATGCAGGAAACTCACAAATACCTCCTTCTAAATTCACAGGATCCTCATTGCTGTCAGATGGCCATCTAGCCTCTCTTTAAAAACCTCCAAGGAAGGAGAGCCCACCACTTCCTGAGGAAGCCTGTTCCACTGAGGAACCGCTGTAACGGTCAGGACGTTCTTCCTAATGTTGAGCCAGAAACTCTTTTGATTTAATTTCAACCCATTGATTCTACCTTCTGGGGCCACAGAAAACAATTCCACACCATCCTCTACATGACAGCCCTTCAAGTACTTGAAGATGGGGATCATATCACCTCTCAGCCGCTTCCTCTCCAGGCTAGATATGCCCATCTTCTTCAACCTTTCTTCACAGCACTTGGTTTCCAGACCCCTCACCATCTCTGTTGTCCTCCTCTGGACCCGTTCCAGCTTGTCTATATCCTTCTTAAAATGTGGTGCTCAAAACTGAACACAACACTCCGGGGGCCACCACAAGTCAGCAGTGACTTGACAACAACATCAAAAGTTATGGTTCCATGCTGTGCATTTGCATTCTCTGAACCTCATGAATCAGGAGAATCAGTAGAAAGCTCCTTGTGCCCAAGAAAAATGTGTGGCTAATGAGACCCGACCCATTTCAAAGATTTTGATATAATCTCTATAAAATAAATTTACCCAGTAAAAGCACATATAACCATTTTAAGTCCCTGTTTTGCTTCCAATTTGTTCTTTTGCTATTGAATTATGAACCAGTCTGTCCTAGATAGTGTTTATGTCACAGTTCTAAGCAGGTTTCTTGACTGTATTTTGTTTTCTCTCCTTCCCCACCATACGCTGTTATGCATTTTACGTTGTTTATAACCCAGAGAAATCCCTTTGCTGCAGAGATGCCTCACTGATATTTTGCACTCCCACCTGATGGTGTTAAGCAGTTCATCAGGAGCAACTATCTAATCAGATGTAATAGCAACCAGCGTCTCATTTTCCATCTTCCAGCCCAGTCTTTTGGAGCTAATCTGCGTAGTTCAAGAGTCTACGACAGGGGAGTCAAACTCATTTGTTATGAGGGACAGATTGGACTTAAATGAGACTTGTTGGCCCAGGCATGGGGGTACGCAGGCAGTAAGTGGGCCTGGGGCACCGCGCACTTTCGGGCCGGCCCTCTTTTTGTATACAAGAACTTTTAAATACATCAGCTAGTTCATATTATAGATGATTGCAAAATTTCATTAGATTGGATTTGACAATCCAATCAGGGTGCTAAATGGGCTCTTCCATGTGCACCGATGCAGTCTAAAGAGCTCAACTGGTACTTAGTGAAGGTTCCCAAAACAGCAGAACGGTATCATGAAGTCCAGAATTGTGTTCTAAGCAGCAGTTCTGCTACTTGGAGGAGGTGGAGGAGGAGAAAAAGAAGACTGCAGATTTATACCCCACCTTTCTCTCTGAATCAGAGACTCAAAGCGGCTCACAATCTCCTATATCTTCTTCCTCCACAACAGACACCCTGTGAGGTGGGTGGGGCTGAGAGGGCTCTCACAGAAGCTGCCCTTTCAAGGACAGCTCTGCGAGAGCTATGGCTGACCCAAGGCCATTCCAGCAGGTGCAAGTGGAGGAGTGGGGAATCAAACCTGGTTCTCCCAGATAAGAGTCTGCACACTTAACCACTACACCAAACTGGCTGTCCCATTCTTCTGCTACTTAGAGAAGGTTTTATAAGGGGTGAATTCAACAATGGGGTGTAATCCTGGGCTTCTGGAAACAATATACTTGAAGACTTTTGACTGAAATGGTGTTTTCTAAGGTGATCAGCTCAAGCTAGCCTGATCTAATCAGATATGAATAGCTAATCAGGGTTGGTCCTGGTTAGTAGTTGGATGGGAGACCAGAGTCGCTATGCAGAAGTAGGCAATGTTTCTTTTCTTGGAGATTATCATAAGACTGGGAAGCAAAGCAGGGTCAGTCCTGGTTAGGTCTTGGATGGGAAAATCATAGAATAGAATCATAGAGTTGGAAGGGACCTCCAGGGTCATCGAGTCCAGCCCCCTGCACAATGCAGGAAACTCACAAACACCTCCCCCTAAATTCACAGGATCAGCATTGCTGTCAGATGACATCTAGCCTCTGTTTAAAAACCTCCAAGGAAAGAGAGCCCACCACCTCCTGAGCCTGTTCCACTGAGGAACCGCTCTAACGGTCAGGAAATTCTTCCTAATCTTGAGCCGGAAACTCTTGATTTAATTTCAACCCATTCATTCTGGTCCTACCTTCTGGGGCCACAGAAAACCATTCCACCCCATCCTCTATATGAGAGCCCTTCAAGTACTTGAAGATAGTAATTATATCACCTCTCAGCTGCCTCCTCTCCAGGCTAAACATGCCCAACCTTTCTTCATAGGATTCGGTCTCCAGGCCCCTGCCATCTTCATCGTTCTCCTTTGGACCCATACCAGTTTGTCTATATCTTTTGTAGATTTTGATGATTTGTAGATTTTGCTTGGCCAGTCTACTGAAATCATATATCACCCGTGTGGATGTTCATCTTTATGGGCGTTTTTGCACTGACCTTAATCAGCAGTGACGCCCCTCTTCAGCGCGCAGGATCAGCCCGGATTTCGCACCAATTGCCGCAGAGCACCCGGAAGAACCAGAAAGTCCCGTGGCTTTTGCGGCGCAAATGGAAACTGGATTTTGGCGGTTTCCATTTGCGCCGCAAAAGCCGCGGGACTTTCCGGCTCTTCCGGGTGCTCCACGGCAATTGGTGCAAAATCCGGGCAGATCCTGCGCGCTGAAGAGGGGCGTCGCTACCGATTAAGTTCAGTGTGAAAACGCCCCATATGAACCACAAACAGTTCTGTTTTGGATGGGCTTCACCTTTGATCGAAGTTTGCATTTACTTTTGCAGCATTTTCCTCCATGTGTGACTATATCTTTACCTTCTGCAATCTATGCTTACAGCTGAGCGAATCCACCTCCCTGTGTCTAATTGGGTAGGAAGAGCATTATATATCCTTGAGGAGCATTTCCTCTCTTCTTCTATCCCCCTTTATCCTTTCCTTGAAGATTAGAAATTTTAAGCAATTCTCTGGCACACTAACCTCAGTGTTTAATGTCGCTAGCTGAATTAGTGGTGTGTCCCCGCTTAAATAGCATCTCCTGTCCACGGGTGGGAGATACTGTACCAGAACGTGTTCTGTTAATTGAAAAACATTAGGTTGATCTTCTTAGGTCTAGGTATAATCAGTCAACCACAGTGTTTAACTGCAATCATTTTAATTAGGTGAGAAGGATAACAATGCAGTTTATGGGTGAAGAACTGGATTTACCCTTTGAAAGGATCCATTCTTTTACAACACGTTGAGCCCCATTTCACTGATAGGTTGACTTTCAGCTATCTTAGTTTATAAATTTTTGGTACCTTTTAGGCCAGGGGTGAGGAGCCTTTTTTCTGCCAAGGGCCATATGGATATTTATAACATCACTCATGGGCCATAACAATTATTAACTTAAAAAACAGTGCTCCACTGAGGGAGAATGATTCAGGCCAGCAAAATTAATGCAAATGATTGTTTTCTTTATTTGAAGTCATGGGGGGAGAGCCTAATCTGGCACACACACACACACACACGGCCTGCCACCCTAGGCAGGGACCCAGCAGGAACTCATTAGCATATTAGACCACATCCTCTAATATTAACATATTAGGTCACATCCTCATTAGCATATTAGGCCACACCATCTGGGATAATCAAGTGCAAACTGAACTGTGACAGTAACTTTTCCAGGCCCTGCAGCAATTCTGGCCAGCCAGGTCCCAGAGAGGCTGCCACATGGCTCGGTTTGGCCCAGCAATCCCCAAGGGCCACACCAAGTGACCTCGAGGGCCGTATACGGCCCTCGGGACAGAGGTTCCCCACCCCTAGTTTAGGCTGTTAATGTTGTTTTTGCTATCAAGCTGTGGCCAACTTATGGCAACCCTGTAGGGTTTTCAAGGCTAGAGATGTTCAGAAGAGTTGCTTATCTCTTCATTGCTAATAGGGCTGCCAAGGTACCAGGCCAAGCAGGGATTCTCCTGTTTTGAGGTCCCCAACCCACCAGCCTGCAGTGGGCTGGCAGGGGGATCTCTGTCTGATGTCGCCTGTGTCAGACATTGGAAAGCATTACTGTGTCATTATGCTGAATGTATTCTGTAACTTGTTCCTTGACATGACTATCTCCATTTTTGAACTCCTGTTACTAACTATGAAGCAGAAGACCTTGCATATCAAACAGTCTTAGAAATGCTACTAACCCATGCTGTGAATTCCTCCGCATAACACTAACAAAGCAATAGCTCTTTGAAGATAGCGAGCCTCAAGGAGAGCCAGCAGGGCTCCTCCGTGAGAAAGGGAGCCGCAAGCGATAAGAAGTAGGGAGAGTGTTACTTGTAGCATTAGAGTGTGAGAATGTAGGATTGTTTGGAAATGCTTTGATGTAAGGCCCATGTATGTTTCAATACTTGCTATCAGTTCCAATAACTGCCTATTCAGAACTTTGAGATATCAAATAAACGCGACTACTTTTGCAACAAATGATGGTCCGTTTCCTTTGAGCTCCAACGTCTGACAGCCTGCAGGATGACATCACTTGGAAATGATGTCATTGTGCCAGCAACGATACACGCTGGCTGCTCTGAGCGTTTCTGGGAAAACCCTACGGTTTTCCCGGATGCTCTAGCAGTTTGGGAGGAAAACTCTACGGTACTCTATGGTCCCAAATTGTGTGACCTAACCAGGGCTGACCCTGCTTAGCTTCCCAGCCTTAAGGTAATCCCATAAGGTCTTCAAGAAAAGAAACATTGCATACTTCTGCAGAAATTCCCAGTAATGCCCAGAGAGACCAGCGCATTGTCAATGATGTCATTGTGCTGCTCGTGGACTGTGTGTATGAAAAAAGTCCCCCGCCAGAGGCCACGGGGGACTTGGCAACCCTAATTGCTAATCTGATATTTCTTGGGGATCTCCCATCCAAATACTAGCCAGGTGTGACCCAGCTTAGCTTCCAGGATGTTATGAGGTAGGGCTAGCCTGGGCGATCTGGGCTATCTTAACCTTTTAGATCAAGGCTGTTCCAAATCTAAAGATTCTGAGTTCAACCCAGAAGTGACAATGAGTAACTCTGGGGATTGCTGGAAACATTATAGTTTTAACACTGAGTTTCCAGGGATTCCTAGAACTGCCCATTGTCACTTCTGGGTTGCACTCAGAAGCTATGTAGCTTTGTGGGCAATGTCAGTGGTGACATATGCCCTCCATGTTCCTATCTCTCAGTCTTCCAGCTTGGTAACCTTAGAAATCCCTGAGTTAGACACAGGTCTGAAAGCAGCTTCATTGCGCACTGAACAACTGCTCTCTCTCTCTCTCTCTCTCTCTGGTGGATCAGTGAGAACTGCAAGTGATAATCTCTTGGAGAAATATGAAAACCATGTAAGGGCCAGACAAATGACATAGACATTTTTGCCAGCTGCTCGGCAGCCTGCTGCTGCTCGACTGTTGTGCTGTCATATGTGATGAGACAGGAATTAAGTCTTACTTTTGGGACCAGCTTTATAGCACATTAATGCAACTGGTTGATCCCAAAAGCACCAGAAAGTGTGGTGTGGAAGCCGTGGTTGCAGCAACTTAATGGCCAGGGCTGGGGGGAAGCAGGGTAAAGGAACTTCCTTTAATTGCTTAAGAGTGCATTGCACTGGGACATTACAAAACAGGATAGGTGAGGGAAATCTGCTTTTGTTTAAAAGCCGATCTCTTTTAAGATCAACTGGCTGAATAATCCCAGGTCGAGGGCTACATTTTACTGATGATTTCCCCCTACTCCGGGGCAGGGGATGTCCTTCTGTGAGCTCCCATTGTCCACAGCTGCTACAAGTGGTATGGGGGGGGGGAATTAAAACCAACAGTGGGGTTGTGGGCATGATGACATCACTTCCAGGAGAACAACAGAAATTATGAAGGATAGTATTAGGGTAGCTGGTTAATTTGGAAGAGTGTTGCCAAGTCATAGAAGCATGATAAATGACTCTCCCAAGAAGTATTTTGCAAAATAAGAAAAGAAGACGGTAAACGCACATTTATTCAAGTAAATCCAGTTCACATTCAGGTTGCCGTCAAAAGGAGAGAAAGAAGAAGACCACAGATTTATACCCTGCCCTTCTCTCTGAATTGGAGTCTCATAGCGGCTTACAATCTCCTATAACTTCTCCCCCCTGTGAGGTGGGTGGGCTGAAAGGGCTTTCACACAGCTGCCCATTCAAGGACAACTCCTGCAATAGCTATGGCTGACCCAAGGGCATTCCAGCAGGTGCAAGTGGAGGAGTGGGGAATCAAACCCGGTTCTCCCAGATAAGAGTCCGCACATTTAACCATTACACCAACCTGGCTCTCCAGTCTAATCTAGCCTTATTTAAAGAGAGCTTCAAGATGGGACAGACAGCTGCAAGAGGGGATTGGATAAACATCTGAGGCAGTGATGCTCTGTATTCTTGGTGCTTGTGTGTGTGTGTGTGGGAGAAATCTGCCCCACCCACCTCACAGAGTATCTGCTGTGGGGGAAGGGGAATTAGCCTAATTTAAAGAGTACTTTTGCTATCACAAATGGTCAGCTTGTCCAGCATCTTGCGTGTGAGAGTATGAGGGCCTTGTCTCTTCAGGAGAGACCTGCAGGGACGTGTCTCCATGGAAGGCCATGTGAAGTGGGGGATAGGACAAAGCAAGAGAGGCAGGGGTCAAAGGGCAGCTCCCAGGTGAAGACAAAGAGAGGCATCTTATTCAAGGAGATGACACCTGTACACACTTAGAGTGATGTGGTGCCCCCCAGTGTCCAGATATGCTGAGTCGCTCACTCCAGAAAGAAAAACCAAGCAACTGTGTATATATAAAAATAAGTAATGTACAAAAAATCCATGGTTCTATATATCAATGTCTACTAACCATCAGAGATAGCACATAACACAGTAGAATATGATTCCATTCATTAGGGAGAGTCCCACTGCAGAAATACAGGAATCCAGTCCAAACTTATACATAGGAGTTCATACAAGACATGCAGTTTATACAAATTCTTCAATAATTTCTGTGTGGAATCCAGTTCCTGAGGAGATCCAGCTCCAAAGGCAAAAATTCTCCTTGCGCGTCAGTCAACTCAGGATCATGCTCTGCATAGAAATGCTTTTCCTAGAGCCAATCTGTTCTGTAATATTCTCAATTTGACGTCAAGCAAAGATACTTAATACGTTTCCATCAAGCACAACCTTGCAGCTGCCACTACCTCCTGTGGCAGTGAATTCCATGTGTTAATCACCCTTTGGGTGAAGAAGGACTTCATTTATCCATTCTAACCCGACTGCTCAGCAATTTCATTGAGTGTCCACGGATTCTTGTATTGTGAGAAAGGGAGAAAAGTCCTTCTTTCTCTACCTTCTCTATCCTGTGCATTATCTTGTAAACCTCTCTCATGTCCCCTCAGTCAACATTTCTCCAGGCTAGGGGAGGGACAGTGGCTCAGTGGTAGAGCATCTGCTTAGTAAGCAGAAGGTCCCAGGCTCAATCCCTGGCATCTCCAAAAAAGGGTCCAGGCAAATAGGTGTGAAAAACCTCAGCTTGACACTCTGGAGAGCCGCTGCCAGTCTGAGTAGACAAGACTGATTTTGATGGACTGAGAATCTGATTCAGTAGAAGGCAGCTTCATATGTTCATATGTTCATAAAGAGCCCCAAAGCATTTTAACCTTTCTTTTAATTAATCGGTTACAATTTTGGGAGATTTTCAGGTCCCACTTTGACAATCCTATGAGAAACCATTCTTCCTGAAGAACTTCCTGACTGTTAGATCAGTTCCTCAGTGGAACAGACTCCCTCGGGAGGTGGTGGGCTCTCCTTCCTTGGAGGTTTTTCAACAGAGGCTAGATGGCCATCTGACAACAATGAAGATCCTGTGAATTTAGGGGGAGGGGTTTGTGAGTTTCCTGCATTGTGCAGGGGGTTGGACTAGATGACCCTGGAGGTCCCTTCCAACTCTATAATTCTATGATTCTCATGCCACTCACTCATTTGCCAAAGGATCAGCTGGGTTATGCTTTCCACCCAGAGTAAGGAGAGACCCCAGTCTTGGCAGCAAACTTCACCAATTGCAAAAGGCTTGGGTGAGGCTCCTTGAGATCTCAGAAGGAAAAAACAGAAACCGAGTTTATTGGAGTTTGTAAGACAAATCAGACAGCAAGTAGTCAAAATAATATCAAGTGTTCAGTAATAATACCCAACACTTAAAGGCCCAAGTGTTCAAGCATACATGTTCATTCCCATCCGCACACACACAGCTGCACAAAAACTGAAAGTAGGTTAAATACGTTTCGAAATACATTGCTAGAAATGTAAAAGCAAAACGATGTTTCTGAAGCGTGGATAATGTAACTATGGCGACACATGGATAAATAGGCTTGGAAAGAGGGTTTTTTATATTTCAAGACAAATGTATCAGAAAGGTTTTAAGGAAAGAGAGGCATAAAGGATGAGCTAGAGGAGATGGAGGAACCAAAAAGGTTCATTTGACATTGGTTAATAAAGGAGGAACTTGGTATTGATGGTATGAAATGGATCATTTTCTATTTTACTTTATTTATACCTGTCCTTTCTTCCCAATGAGGACCCCAAACAGATTACATCTCTCTCCTGAGAGAGGGTGTCTAGTTCAAGGTCACCCAGCGAGCTTCCATAGCACGAATAGGGTTTCAAATCTGGTGCTCCTAGATCCTAGTCCACTTCAATCACACCACCACACTGGCTCGCAAATGTTCTACTTTAATTATATGTCTTTCCCTATGAAGAAAGGTTAAAACGCTCGGGGCTCTTTAGCTTGGAGAAACATTGACTGAGGGGTGACATGATAGAGGTTGACAAAATTATGCATGGGATGGAGAAGGTAGAGAAAGAAGTACCATACCATACCAAACCTTTAATGCCATAATAGATTCAGATAAAAATACACAGAATATAAAAATTTAAACATTGGAGATAAAATCAAGATAAAACCGAGCTTACAGATGCATTCAAACATGGTCAGAATTAAATTTAAGGATGTCAGCCAGAAATTTTGCCACAGCCTCACTAACCACCCCCTCAGTATCACTCAATAAATAATAACAGGGTGGTAGAATAGACAAATCTGGAGAAAAAGAAAGCTTGCCAAATAAATCTTTAAGGAGGTTATGGTATAAAGAACAATCAAGCAATATATGCTGGATTGAGTCAGGGGTATTTGCTCCACAGGAGCAAAGTCTGTCGGCTAAAGGGACTCGCTGATATCTCCCTTGTAAAACTTTGGAGGGAAACGCGTTTAGTCTAGCCAACATAAATGCCCTGCGATGACTTGGAGTGGTTGAGAAAGAAGTACTTTTCTCCCTTTCTCACAATACAAGAACTCGTGGGCATTCAATGAAATTGCTGAACAGAGGTTAAAACGGATAAAAGGAAGTCCTTCTTCACCCATAGGGTGATTAACACATGGAATTCACTACCACAGGAGGTGGTGGTGGCTACAAGCATAGCCAGCTTCAGTAGTGCTACACAATTTGCTATTTCTTACTTGTTTATGTGAAACCGTGGTTCTTTGTTGTTGTAAATTAAATAAAAGTTCCTGCGTTGATTGCTTAGTGATTTTGTATATTCCTCAACACCCCCCCCCCCACATTTTTATTGTTATAAAACATATAACTACTTTATCCAATTGTAAAGAAAACTGTGTAGAGATCCAAAACAAAGTCTGAGTCCAGTGGCACCGTTAAGTTAAGACCAACAAAGTTTAATTCTGGGGATAAGCTTTTGCGTGTAGGCAGACTTTTTCCGGTTGAGATTCAGCTTGTGCTACTCTTGAGCCTAATGTCTCCTATCAAAGGGTTTTTTGAAGTCCACTGTGGAACTCTATTACGGAGAAAATGACCTCTTTCTAAATAAGCAACTGAAGTTATTGGTTAAATGGCAGTGGGAATGGAAGCGACAAGATTATTGATTTGAGAAAGTGTCAAGTGTTGTCAGCAAATGTGTTTTAGGGGACTTGTAAAATCCCAGTTAGTCAACAGATCAGGCAGTCATACGTTCCCCTCTCTCCTCTTGATTACTTGTTTTTAACTGCCTTGGCTTGTTAACCCCCCCCCAACCCCCTCCCCCAAGTAACTGCCTTTTGGCTCCTGCCCCCTGTCAAAAAGCACAAAGTAATCACACGGGTGTTTCGTATCCCATTTCTTTCTAACTCACTGTTTCTCTTACACTTGGCAATTGAGGCAGTTTCTTTTTTTTCCCAAAGTAAAATAGAAAGCCCGTGTCACTCTTTTCACTATAGGTTTTCTTACAGAATGAGGAAAAAGCAAGAATTACCTGACCATAGAAGAGCCACTATTGTAACGTGATTCAGCCAGCTCTGAATCAACCAAGAACACTATTGCAAGAAGAAACAGTCACAAACAGCACAGGCACTTCACTCATTATATACACTCTTGGCCATGGTTAACCATGACCGCCCCCCCCCCAGCAGGCAACACTTCTATTGGCTCACTCCAGAATCCTTCATTTGCATCTCTTTGTTACAAGTTGTTACATGTTTAGCATCCTGATTGACCAATTCTCCCAGACTTCAGGATCCTGGTTTGCAAGGAGTGCCTGTCTCAAGCTCAGGCAACAAAACCACGGTACAACACAGCACATAACAGCTGACCTCCCATGTTTCTGTGAGAACCACTATTCTGGGCAGGCAGAATGAGGTTGGACCCACTAGGGTTACCAAGCTCCAAGTGGTGACTGGAGATCTTCAGGAATTGCAATTGATCTCCAGAGAAAATGGCCGCTTTGAAAGATGGTCTCTATGGCATTATGCCCCATTGAGGTTCCGCATTGAAGGCTCCACCGCCAAAATCTCCAGGTATTTCCCAACCCAGAGCTGGCAATCCTACCAATTGCCCAAGCAATTTGGGGGTGTCATGTCACAACGGCCTGGCTCTTAGGGCTGCCAGCTCTGGGTTGGGGAATTCCTGGAGATTTGGGGATGGGGAGACTGGAGAAGGCAGGGTTTGGGAAGGGGACAGACCTCAGTGGAGTATCATGCCATCGAGTCCACCCTCCAAAGCAGCCAGTTGGGCCGTGGTCAGACGCATCATTTAATCCATCAGCAAGGTGCTCCTTTTTTGTCCGTCCTTATTTGAAACGTTGTTGCCTTGCAGAGTGCCTGTCCTGTTGTAGACTGATCAGATCGCCCGGCTTTTGTGCATGCGCATAAAAAATGCTGCTGATCGGCTCAACCTTATAGGGACTTTCTAGAAGCATGGACTAAATAATGATTGTGTCACAAAGTTCAACCCCAAAAAATTAAAAAGAAACATTTGCAGTTGCTCGGAATGCATCTGTTGTGGTGCTTAAGGCACCCGGGACCCCCTGCCACCTTTGCTGATTCCATGGTTTTCCTGCCACTTTTTACTGATTCCGTGATAGCCAGTTTGGTGTAGTGGTTAAGTGCGCAGACTCTTATCTGGGAGTACCGGGTTTGATTCCCCACTCCTCCACTTGCACCTGCTGAGATGGCCTTGGGTCACCAATAGCTATCGCAGGAGTTGTCCTTGAAAGGGCAGCTGCTGTAAAAGCACTCTCAGCCCCACCTACTTCACAGGGTGGTTGCTGTGTGTGTGTGTGTGTGGGGGGGGGAAGGTAGAGGAGATTGTGAATGCTCTGAGACTCTGAGATTCAGAGTATAGGTTGAGATTTTTAAAAATGGCACCGATCTGGGATGCGAGTTGCGACGATTCGCTAATGCTGGTGCGATCAGACAGGGGAAAATCAGTTTTTGGCCTGTTATCAAGCATTTAGGACCGGATTTTATCCACTATCAAAGAAGTCCAACAGTAAGTCGCAGCATGATGGGATACCCACAGCTCACTGACTACTCCCAGATGTTGTTGTATGGATGTGGACTTTAGATCCGAAGAGCATTCACTGCTGTGTCGGATAAAAATGTACGTCTGACTGCGACCAGGGGAACTAGTCTCTGAAACCTGGAGACCAGCTGTAATTCCAGCTCTAGTCAAGTTGTCCGTCTGCTGCACGGAGTGACCGCATGACTTGGAAGAAGGGTCTCACCAAGTGTGAGGGTGGGAGATTACCATAACAGCCTCAATTTTGTTGGAAGGTCTGATTCAGTACAAGACAACTTCATGGGTTCATGTGTACATACTACTCTGCCCACCCCCTGAGGAGACCACTGTGATAAGTCTATAAAAAAAAAAAGGCAGTATGGTCCACCGTGACTGGCAGCAACTCTCCAGGGTCTAACGTGGAGACCTACTACTATCACCTATTTGGGTTTTTTTTTTTTAGCAGGAACGCAGTTCCAGCTGGCTTGGTGTCAGGGGTGTGTGGCCGAATATGCAAATGAGTTTCTGCAGGGTTTTTTCTACAAAAAACCCTGTGTAAAACAATGGTGACATCAGGGGTGTGTGTCCTAATATGCAAATTAGTTCCTGCTGGCTTTTTCTACAACCCCCCCCCCTGCACCTATTACCTGATCCTGTTAAGAGCCATTTCGGTGTAGTGGTTAAGTGTGCGGACTCTTATCTGGGAGAACAGGGTTTTATTCCCCACTTCCTCCACTTGCAGCTGCTGGAATGGCATTGGGTCAGCCATAGCTCTCATAGGAGTTGTCCTTGAAAGGGCAGCTTCTGGGAGAGCTCTCTTAGCCCCACCCATCTCACAGGGTGTCTGTTGTGAGGGGAGAAGATATAGGAGATTGTAAGCTGCTTTGAGTCAGAAAGAAAGGTGGGGTATAAATTTGTAGTCTTCTTCTTCTTAACTGGAGATGTTGGGATTGAACCTTGGACCTTCTGAATGCCAAGCAGATGCTCTACCACTGAGCCACTGGCTGCTCCCCAGGCTTGAAGCCACATCTCCCACTCCCAAGTCCAGCATCTGAACCACTGGGACAAGAGGTCAGGCTGCAGGCCTCAGATTCAGCAGGAGCTCACAGGAACGCAGCTCCTGAACCTTTCTGAGGATTCCCCCTCTTCCTCTGCACCTACCTTGTCCTTTGAATAGTAGGTGCAGCTGCATAACAATCCCTGGATTAGGAGAGTGGGGCAGCCAGCCAGACACCAGGGGCTTTGCCCCATCCCCAGCAGCCCTCATGGACCCCTGGAGAAGCCCACGGCATCCTTTCTCCACTTCTTATGTGATTTTGGGCTGTGGGTGGCTTGCTGGCCTTTTGACCCACATATGGATCTCTAGTCAGCCGAAGCAGGCCTTGCTCGCCTGGGGCTCTCCTTTCTTGAATTGGGTTTACTTTTGGCTGGGGAGAGGGGCAGCATATGCTAATGAGCTCCGCCACCTGTTTTTCAACAAAACGACCCCTGAGTAGCTGGCATATTTGACTGACAGGCAAAAGTCCCACGATTGCTGGATAACAAAGCTTTCACTGTATTTTGAGCAATATTATAAATAATATTAATGACTCTGCAGGCTTGCGGCTTTACTATCATATAGCGGCGATGAGTTGTAAGAAAGAGATATGAAAAATGGTTCCAGGGTGTTCTGGCACGCTACGACATCTTGCAGCATTAACAACTTAATTTCTCTAAAGTGAGGTAAAGAAGCTCTCGCAAAGAGCTTGAAGGCCCTCTGTTTGATTTATCTGTCTGAGATGGAAATCATATTTGTCAAATAGTCCTGAACTGGCCAATAAATTCTTACGGTTTTGGGATAGCAATGATGCCGATAGAGAACATTTGGAGAATAATATCCAATGGAGAAGGAATAAAGAGTGACGCCTCTCCAAGGAAGAGGGAAAAGGGTTTTTGATGGCTTCTCAAGATAACAGTTTTATGGATGGAATTGCCAGTATCGAACCTGAAGCTACACACGGAATATCCTACGCGGGAGGACATAACTTAGAACGTAATTTTTAATTTGCATCTCAGCTCAAAAAAAATTGAAGAGGGTTCTTATTTTTAGCATTAATATCAAACGCTAGAGAAACTTAATTTTAAAATGGTAAACGTAGTCCCTTGTGCAAGACCCTGCTCAGAAGGGCTAACTCCTATGCCACACCGATGCATTGCATATCGGGGAATTTTATGAAAGTTTCCCAAATGTAAAAGTACATCTTTCATAGGACTTTGTCATTTCCAGATCCTAAGTTGCCTCAGTGAGTGATCACAAGGCAAGATATTATGCCAAGCACACAGATTTCCATAGGTTTTGTGTTTTTTTAAGGTGCTATGTACTGAATGCAGAATCCTTGCCTTAGACCGGGGGTGTCTAAACTTGCTTAATGTAAGAGCCACATAAAATAAAGGTCAGATGTCTGAGACTGCAGGTCATGAAGGTCAGAGGTATGAGAGCCACAAGACAAGGAAGGAAGGAAGGAAGGAAGGAAGGAAGGAAGGAAGGAAGGAAGGAAGGAAGGAAGGAAGGAAGGAAAAGAGGGAGGGAGGGACGGGAGGGAGGAAGGAAGGAAGGAAGGAAGGAAGGAAGGAAGGAAGGAAGGAAGGAAGGAAGGAAGGGAAGGAAGGAGAAGAAGAATATATTGGATTTATATCTCGCCCTATACTCTGAATCTCAGAGTCTCAGAGTGGTAACAATCTCCTTTACATCCCCCCCCTACAAAAGACACCCTGTGAAGTAAGTGGGGCTGAAAGAGCTCTTATAGCTGCTGCCCTTTCAAGGACAACTCCTACAAGAGCTCTGGCTGACCCAAGGCTATTCCAGCAGCTGCAAGTGGAGGAGTGGGGAATCAAACCCGGTTCTCCCAGATAAGAGTCCGCGCACTTAACTACTACACCAAACAGGAAGGAAGGAAAAAAAGAAAGGAAGGAAGAAAATAGATGGGGATGGAGAGGTGGAAAGAAAGCAGCTTTAACTTTATATGCATTCTCCAAACTGCCCAATTGGCTTGGCTTAGAGAAGTGCTTGCAAGAGGGAGCCTGCCTTCTCCAAGCTGGCTGACAGAGTGGTGGGGGCTTCGAGAGCCACACAATATGTGTGAAAGAGCCACATGTGGCTCCTGGGCTGCAGTTTGGCCACCCCTGGCTTAAAATTTGGGCTTATTTGTCGACTGTTTTGATCAGTCCTGCCTAAAGCCAATCGGGTGGCCCCTCAGCTGGAACGGAAAGCTTATCTATGACAGGAAACCTGCTGGATTCCAGTGGCCTTCCAGCTTTGCTGAAAACCTCTGCCAATCTAAAGGAAGAGGAACGTTCCGGAAGAACTGCAGCTCAGTAGCACAGCTTTGAATGTCGGAATGTGCTGTCAAAGCTTTTACTAATCAAGATATGATCTGACCCAGAGCTGTGTGTAATTGCTTTGAATCCAACAGGAGTTATTCCTGGTGCTTGGAAGCTGCTGGAAACGATCTAATCCGACAGTCATTCTGACATTTCACCGTCTGATTTCCGTTTTGCCAACTGTGGGTGGTGGGAGAAGTGGATAAAGGAGAGAGTGCTCCACAGGGCTGCTATCCCACCAAATAGGATCATCTCACTTGATGTTTCTGTATATGACATGAGCATTTTCCATCAGCCACTACACGAGGGCTTTTTTTTTTTTGTAGGAAAAGCCAGCAGGAACTCATATGCATATCAGGCTACACCCCCAGCATCACTATTGTTTTGCACAGGGCTTTTTTGTAGAAGAAGCCCAGCAGGAACTCCTTTGCATATCAGGCCACACCTCCAGCATCACTATTGTTTCGCACTGGGCTTTTTTGTAGAAGAAGCCCAGCAGGAACTTCTTTGCATATTAGGTCACACCTCCGGCATCACAATTATTTCACACCGGGATTTTTTTGTAGAAAAATCCCAGCAGGAACTCATTTGCATATTAGGCCACACCTCCTGATGCCAAGCCAGTTGGGACTTCATTCTTTTGCATTCCTGCTCAAAAAAAGCGCTGCACTGCACCAACTGGTAGCATTTGGTGTGTTTCCTGATTCCCTGTGTTTCCATGGGCAATTTTGTTCTCTGGGCTCCACCCAGGAGTGGAATTCTAGCAGGGGCTCCTTTGCATATTAGGCCACACACCCCTGATGTAGCCAATCCTCCTGGAGCTTACAGCAGGCCCTGTACTAAGAGCCCTGTAAGGAATTCTAGCAGGACCTCCTTTGCCTATTAGGCCACACACCCTGATGTAGCCAGTCCTCCTGGAGCTTACAGCAGCCCTGTACGAAGAGCCCTGTAAGGAATTCTAGCAGGACCTCCTTTGCCTATTAGGCCACACACCCCTGATGTAGCCAATCCTCCTGGAGCTTCCAGTAGGCCCTGTACGAAAGAGCCCTGTAAGGAATTCTAGCAGGACCTCCTTTGCCTATTAGGCCACACACCCCTGATGTAGCCAGTCCTCCTGGAGCTTACAGCAGGCCCTGTACGAAGAGCCCTGTAAGGAATTCTAGCAGGACCTCCTTTGCCTATTAGGCCACACACCCCTGATGTAGCCAATCCTCCAACACAAAAAACAGCCTTGTAAGCTCTTGGAGGATTGGCTACATCAGGGGTTTGTGGCCTAATATGCAAAGGAGCTCCTGCTAGAATTCCACCCCTGGGCTCCATCTGTCCTGTCACATTCCATCTCTATGCAGTCCAGGAAGCTGGATTGTTCAAAACTGTTCGGTTTCTCCTCCCTTGTGTTCCCTTGAGTTTGTCATCCCTTCAGTCCATTCATGGTTTCAGCTCCTTCACACACACAGTTGCCTTTCATTGGCTGCCTTTGGGTGAAGATGCAAGAGGATTTGCAGACTACCTCCACCAGTTAGAGATGGGTAGTTGTCCAGGTACATTCTGGACTGAGCTGGCCTCAGCAAACCTCAGTTGAAGCAGCTGCCAGGGCCTGTAGCACCTGGTGAGATCCACTGATGCAAACTCTCTACTCACACAGCTCCTCTGTCACCTGCCCCTCACTCCCTCCCACAGCCTGGTGGGAAGTGCTTATCCCCCATGTTTCCGGTTGCATCTGCTGCATGGTGCTGGGGGAGGATGGGTGTGGGTGGTACTCCAACATTTCAGGGGCACCCACCACACAGCACCATCGGAAAAGGGTGCTCAGGCAGTGTGGGGTGCTGGTGGGACACTTTGTAATTACCCCTCCCCCCAGAGGGTAATTACCCTTCCTTTTCCCCACCAGGACGCCCTGGTAAATCCAGGATTTAAAAGGAACCTAGAAGGTGCCATCTGAGTTTTCTTTCTTTCTTTCTTTCTTCTTTCTTTCTTTCTTTCTTTCTTTCTTTCTTTCTTTCTTTCTTTTCTTTCTTCTTTCTTTCTTTCTCCCTCCTCCCCTCCCTCCCTCTTTCTTTCTTTCTTTCTTTCTTTCTTTTCTCTTCTTTCTTTTCTTTCTTTCTTTCTTTCTTTCTTTCTTTCTTCTTTCTTTCTTTCTTTCTCTCTCTCTCTCTCTCTTTCTCTCTCTCTCCCTCTCTTTCTCTCTCTCTCTCTTTCTCTCTCTCTCTCCCCCTCCCTCTTTTCCTTCCCATTTCTATCCCACCCTCCCCAAAGGGGCTCAGGTTGAGTCACATCAAATAAAACAAGTTAAATATTTCTAAAACAAACTAATGAAGCATAAAAACCAAACAAACCAATTCACTAATTAAAATTCATTAATTAAAAAAAAATCTGATGGTGACCATTTTCAGGAACCCAGTGCCTGGCTGGAGAGGAGCAATGAATAAAGTAGACATAGTCAAGCACTACTCCGAGCGGATTAGGATGTGGCAGCGAGACCATGTTGATGCTTGGTGGTGCCCACCATCTCAAATAAAGTCCTGGCGGAACAACTCTGTTTCCCAGACCTTGCAGATTGCAACAGGCTTCACAGAGCCCGGATCTCTAGTGGGAGCTGGTTCCACCAGGTAGGGGCCAGGACAAAAGAGATGATGATGATTGAACAGAAGGACTCACAGGCAGGTGGGGCACACAGGTCAGTGGCCAAGAAGGGGGACTAGTAGTAGTCAAGAAGGTGGTTGCCAAAAAGGTGGATGGGTGGCTAGTAGTGGGCATAGGAGGTCCCTGAACACTCTTGGCCCATAGCCCCCAAAACCTGGAACTGGATCTGATTTTGGGCTTTTTTTTCATCCTGAGAGATGCCTAACTGTCATAGAGAACATAAGCCATGTTGGATCAGGCCAATGTTCTGGGTCACACAGTGGCCAAAACCCCCAGGTGCCATCAGGAGGTCCATCAGTGGGGACAGGACACTAGAAACCCTCCACTGCCTCCCCCCCCCCCCAAGCACCAAGAATACAGAGCATCATTTGCCCCAGACAGATAGTTCCATCAATATGCTGTGGCTAATAGTCACTGATGGACCTCTGCTCCAGATGTTTATCCAACCCACTCTCGAAGCTGTCTATGCTTGCAACCACCACCATCTCCTGTGGCAGTGAGTTCCATGTGTTAATCACCCTTTGGGCGAAGAAGGACTTCCTTTTATCTGTTCTAACCCCACTGCTCAACAATTTCATAGAGTGTCCACGAGTTCCTGTCTTGTCTTCTCCTTCAACTGTCCCCTCCTGCCCCTCCCCCCTGATATCCTTTAAATTCTGCTGAGGATTAAATCAAACTCCTTTCATCCTCCTCCAGGAGTCTAAAGCAAGTGGGATGAAGTAAGCTCTATAAAAGTGATTAATAATGATAATGGGCACATCATTGTTAATCATAAAAGTGACCCCAGAAGGCAATTGGTATTGATGATGCAACTGCCGAATGATTACACAGATGCTAATAAAAGGCTGTCGATGTGTTGCAATCCGTTTTAGATCAAGAGGGGGCATTCACATTGTGATTTACCTCTCTAGTCATTTGCACAATGTAGATAAGAACTGCAAGGGACCTGTAATTATGAATGTAGTTAGCATTTGGTTCCCTTACAAAGGCAGATCATGTACTCTGTGGCTTCTGCAGTTCAAGTGTTTTGCAGTGTTTAACGGCAACTTGAAAGCCGTTTGTGAGGAATACCAAATAACGAGTTTGCCTTTTAGAAGCGTGAGCAGCTTTGGCGGGGAGGGCGGGAGACAAACCTAATAAAAGAAATAAAAAATAAATATTTGGGATGAATTTGCTGCCCAGTCGCATTCTTTGACCACGTCAAACATTTCAGCCCTTCGACTCAACTTGCTGAGACGACACCTTCTAACCCCAGGGTCCCCAACCTTTTTAAGCTTGTGTGCTACTTGGGAATTCTGACACACCATGCTAGGGCAGCCACAAAATGGCTGCCCTAAAATGGCTGCCACAGGAGGCAGAGCCAGCCTCCAAAATGGCTGCCACGACTTACTTCCAGTCACACTGTGAAGATCCTTGTGCTATGACGGCAGCTGCTGCCAGAGCATTGTTTTAAAAAAATCTGCATAGACATTCAAAAGCTGTGCTGGGCAAAAGCATCACGTTGCTTCATGCATTTTGTAAAAACACTTGGCAGGCACCGGAAAAGGTGTTGATGGGCACCATGACACCCCCTGGCACCACGTTGGGGACCCTTATTGGAAAAAAAAGTGAGTTCAGCTAGCTCTGAATCAACCAAGAACACTTTATTGCAAGAAGAAACCGTCAAAAGCACAGGCACTTCACACTGTGGCTGAGTTCAACACGCCCCCTTTAGTCTGACAACAGTTACTCCTATTGGCTCACTCCAATTATTTGCATCTCTGTTCCATCTTGATAGGCCAGTTCTTCCAGGCTTCAGGATCCTGATTTGCAAGGAGTGCCTGTCTCAAGCTCAGGCAACAAGAACCCAGTGAGATGCAATACATAACATGTATTCTAGATTATAAACCTGGTCCTTCTTCCTACCATTTCCTCCTTTCTCTAGCGTGCTGTTGTAAAACAAACTTTCCTTGAAAAAAATGCAACTCGCTTTCGTAAAACAAATCTGGAGTTTGGGTGTGTGCAATCACAACAGTCCCCTTTTAGTGATAGAATTCAACCCGCTTGTTTGGCTGGACAGTGCGAATTTCTGGGGAACAGACAATTGGTGGTGCATGGGAAGAAAGTAGCAACAAATCAAGGGAGGGTCGTGAGGTTTGAGCGTGAGCTCTGATCCAGAGCGGCCAGTGCAAAGAATGGACTGTAAGAGGGAAGCAATTGAGGAGCGACGACATTTACGATAGGCAGGACTGTTTTTGTAGCAGGAGCTCCTTTACATATTAGGCCACGCCCACCTGATGTAGCCAATCCTCCAAGAGCTTAGAGGGCTCTTAGTACAGGACCTTCTATAAGCTCCAGGAGGATTGGCCACGTCAGGGGGGGACGGCCTAATATGCAGAGTAGCTCCTGCTACAAAAAGAGCCCTGATGATAGTGTTGTCAAGTCTGCTTTAATTCTGGTCAAGCTGATGTTCAATCTTTGGTTCAGGAGCAAAGCCTCCTGGGTAAGCCATACTGTAAACCAATGTATTCTAATGCTGCTAGCTGAACTCTCCCCAACTCCCCCCCCCCTCCTTTCCTTTGTTATGTAGCTTTGCTTTGAAATGGGAATGTGTGAAAGAAGTTATTGGACCTTCTCAGCCTAGGCTTCGGGGGAGGCGGGAGCCAAAGAGATATTCAAGGCCGAAGCTGGCCTGAGAACGAAATTGTAACATCAATGTGTGAATGTGCCCTGCATAGTGCCCCTCCCTTAGGAATCCCTTTGAAGTGTACCTTATATGATTGCATTCTACTGTATGATCTTTAGTCTTTCAATTTCCCTGTAGTCGAGAGACATGATATCAATAAACTAGTTACCTTGTTATCAACAAGGACTCGTTCTTGAATCTGCCGACTTGACAAGTGTGCCTGCACATGGAAGCTCATACCTTGACTAAACCTTTGCTGGTCTTTAAACGTGCCACCGGACTCAAAAAATTTGTTCTGACATTCAAAATAATTAGACTTTCCCTGCTAACTCGTCGTAACTAGCAGAGTTTCTGCAGCAAGAAGGGAAATGGTGCGTTGATTCCAGGGAACTCTGTGACCTTTCAAAGGTTACTTTTCTGAGAGAGAGAGAGAACGTGTGGGGGAGCTGTATTAAGGTCATTCACACTTGCATATTCATGTTTCTCTCATTGTAAGATCATTTTCAGGCACCGCGAAGAGAACTTTCGCATTATCTGGTATCGACAACATGGGGACACGTCTACTTCCAAGTAGGGTTGCCAATCCCCAGGTGGGGGAAGGGGATCCCCCGGTTTGGAGACCCTCCCCCCACTCCAGGGTCGTCAGAAAGCGGGAGGAGGGGAGGGAAATGTCTGCTGGGAACTCTATTATCCCCTATGGAGATTTATTCCCATAGAAAATCATGGAGAATTGATCCACGGGTATCTGGGGCTCGGGGGGGCTGTTTTTTTTAGGTAGAGGCACCAAATTTTCAGTATAGCATCTAGTGCCTCTCCCCAAAATACCCCTCCAAGTTTCAAAAAGATTGGACCAGGGGGTCCAATTCTATGAGCCCCAAAAGAAGGTGCCCCTATCCTTCGTTATTTCCTATGGAAGGAAGGAATTGAAAAGGTGTGCCGTCCCTTTAAATGTGATGGCTGGAACTCCCTTGGAGTTCATTTATGCTTGTCACACCCTTGCTCCTGGCTCCACCCCTAATGTCTCCTGGCTCCATCCCCAAAGTCCCCTGGCTCCACCCCCAAAGTCCCCAGATATTTCTTGAATTGGACTTGGCAACCCTCCTTCCAAGTCATTGAGATATGGACATACATGTTTCATGTTCTGTACGCTTAAGTTCCTGCCCTAGCGATACCGGTCTTCTGTGATATTCTCGAGTAGTGTAAATACGGTTGCCAATCCCCAGGTGGGCAAACACTAGAAATAAACCACTGCTTTTTAATGTTGCAAATAAATGCTTAAGCAATTTCTTTCCTAAGGATGCAATTATATTAGCACCCAAACCAAAATTCATTAAATGTCCATAGAAAAATCAAAACGTTTGGAGAACCATCCGTGCAAGCTGTAAAGTAACATCGTATCGTAATGTGTGAGCAATTGCCTTTTGCACGGGTTCCAAAGCTTAAAGAAAGCGGCCAGTGGAAGGTGAACGAAACGCAGAACTGAACTTAGGACCTGTGTAGCCGCCGGACCTGTCGGACTTCGGTCTGCTACCCATAGGAGGAATCATATACAAGCGTGGTGCTGTCTACGTCTTTCAAGCAAAGGAGAACTGAGACAGTGGATTGTAAAGTGCTACCTCACAAGAGTGATGCGAAATAACATTTTGATTTTGAAAGGACTACCTTACAAGAGTGGTGTAAAATAACTTTTTGATTTTTCTATGGACGTTTAATGAATTTTGGTTTGTGATGATAATACAATTGCATCATTATGAAATAAATTGCTTAAGCATTTATTTGAACATAAAAAAGCAGTGGCTTATATCTAGTATTTGCTAATCAATACACTGCAGTTTCCGGTTTGCCCAATTCCCAGGTGGGGGCAGGGGGTCCCCTGTTTTAGAGGGCCCCCCTGCTTCAGAAAGCAGGGGGAGAGGAGGGAAATATCTGCTGGGCATTCCATTATTCCCTATGAAGACCGATTTCCATAGGATATAATTGAGAATTGATCCTTGGGTATCTGGGGCTCGGAGGGGGGGGGGCGTTGGTTTTTGAGACAGAGGTGCCAGGTTTTCAGCATAGAATCCGGTGCCTCTCCTCAAAACACCCTCCAAATTTCAAAAGGATTGGACCAGGGGGTCATATTCTATGAGCCCCCAAAGAAGATGCCCCTATCTTTCATCGTTTCCAATAGAGGGAAGGCATTTAAAAGGTGTGCAGTCCCTTTAAATGTGATGGCCGGCACTCCCCTTGGAGTTCAATGATTCTTGTTGCAACCTAGTTCCTGGCTCCACCCCCAATGTCTCCTGGCTCCACCCCCAAAGTTTCCTGGCTCCACTCCCAAAATTCCCAGGTATTTCTTGAATTGGACCTGGCATCCCTAAGTGTAAAATAGCTCTCAGCTTGAGTGTTGGAGTTCCTGGGAAAGTGCACTAGGAACGAGCTCAAGAAGAGTCGCGTATTCTGTAAATCAAAACAGGAGTCAAGTGGCACCTTTAAGACCAACTTAGTTTTATTCAGAACAAAAACTTTCGTGTGCTCTCTAAGCACACGTCATCAGACGAGGAATCCGGTACAGTGAGCAAAGCCACACATAGCTGGTAGGCAGTGGCTCAGAATGCAAACTGGTACAAATTTAAGATCCAAGGACAGGATAGTAAAATTAACAAATTGAGCAAACCTTTGATCTGAGTAGCGTGAGCATGCGAAAGCAATAAAACAGTAGTATGTTGAAAATGTGAGAATGTCTGTTAATGGCTATATTGTATTAAGCCTGGGTCAAAAGGAAGGTATTTATATAATATATATAATTTATATAAAATAATAATATAATAAGATATACCGGTAAATACCTTCCTTTTGACCCAGGCTTAATACAATGTAGTCATTAACAGACATTCTCACATTTTGGCATATTACTGTTTTATTGCTTTCACATGCTCACGCTACTCAGATCAAAGGTTTGTTCAATTTGTTAATTTTACTATTCTGTCATTGAATCTGAAATGTGTACCATTCTGCATTCTAAAGCACTCCCTACCAGATAATTTTTCTATACTGTCATTGGATCTTAAATTTGTACCAGTTTGCATTCTGAGCCACTGACTACCAGCTATGAGTGGCTTTGCTCACTGTACCGGATTCCCCGTCTGATGAAGTGTGCTTAGAGAGCACACAAAACTAAGTTGGTCTTAAAGGTGCAACTTGACTCCTATTTTGTTCAACTACTTACACGGCTGACTACTTGTATTCTGTAAATGTGAGCTAGATGCTGACTTTGCATTAAGTGACTTAGATGATACCTATAACATCTGGAAACTGCCTTCCATACCCCACAGTAGGTTTTTCAACCATTTTAAAACTCAATAAATGTACATCTGACACTCTGGAAGATCAAAAAGCAGACAGCACGCTTGAAGTGCTGGGGAACTGGCAAGTAAGACAACTGAATCAAAATGTGCATAGCTATGCCTGTTGTTTGATTGCAAGTGTAGAAGGAAGAGGGGGACATTTTGCTGCAACTAATAGTGATGGAAACTCATAAATACACAAGAGAAGCCATGTTGGATCAGGCCAGTGGTGCACCTAGTCCAACATTCTGTGTCCCACAGGGCCGGCTCACCCACTAGGCAAACTAGGTGGTTGCCTAGGGTGCCAGCAGGGTGGGGTGCAGAATTCAACCTCCCCCTTCCCCCCAGACAGATGCTTAGTTTGCCTGCTCCCCAGCTTCCTCCTCCCTCCTTTCCCCACCAGGTCTATCTCAATGCCCAGGAACAGGTGGTCACTTAACCACCACACAAAACTTCAGTTTGGTGTAGTTGTTTGGTGCGTGGAGGAAATCTGGGAGGAACTGGGTTTGATTCCCCACTCCCCACCACCACCACCTCCTCCTCCTTCTTCTGTCTGTGATGAGACCAGAACAATGAGGGACTTTGGCCTCCTATGACTAACTGAGGTTTACTTCCAAATGCCATAGCCAACCTGCACTCCCTGGTCCATCTGACAGAACACCTGTTTAGCTTTAGGCAGGGCTGGGGACTCACTGGGAGTAAATACACAACTCAGGCCGATTCTGCACTGGGCAAAAGACCCAGTAATACCACCCTCTCAGATGGTTCAATCCACACTGAAAACTGGCCTCAAGACTGTCTTGCTCCAGAGTTTCCGGTACGATCCACACTTGAAATCCTGGAAAAGTAGTGAAGCTGCTTTAACCGCGGTGTTGATGCTTCGTTTTCAAGACCTGTTTTTTAGAGGTTTTTCAGCCGCTTTTATTATTTCTGTAGCTGTTCTTCATTACCACCAGCAGGTGGCGCTTCCTGCAGCAATCATCATTGGTCAGCTACAATGTGACGCGCATTTCGTCATTCCTTCTGCTGAGAGCTGTGAAAAGTTCCTCATCATTGTTTCAAAAGTTCTCCAACCTGCTGGTACTCGCGGCACGGGAGAGAAAAGACACTACTGGTTTTCCTGCACTTCTTTTGGGGGGGGGAGAGAAAAAAGTTCTCTCTCTGTGATTTTTTGTGATCTAGAGAGAAAAAGCAGTCTCTTTTTCCTTATTTCCTTATTGAACAAAGGATTTGCTTTCCCTGCATGGAGCAGAAAAAAAGGACACGGGCATATACGAATTTCAAAACACGCGGTTTTTCGGTAAGTATATTCGTCATGCAAAGGAGGGGGGGGGAGAGGGAAGCTGGGATCAGCCATTGCCTGGCTGGCTGTGCAATCTGTAGCAGCATCTGAGAGGCTTAAAAAAAATTCTGCTTGCAGTTTCCAATTTCCAGCAAGGGTGAATAAAAAAAAACTTTTGGCTGTTTGCAGAGAAAAAAACTGTTTTTTATTATCTTAATTTAAAAGGGAAGGCATTTAAAAAAATTCTGTTCAAACGGGTTAAAAAGAATTTCCTTTCAAAAATCCTAGATTCTTTTCAAAACTCATTGGATCCATTCAAAAATCTATTCAATAATCTCACTGGCTTACACTCCACAGTATTAGATTCTTATTCAAAAATCACTGACTCCCATTCTAAAAATCTATTCAAACATCTCTGACTTCCATTCAGAAATCTATTCAAAAATCACTGACTTCCCCCCCCCTATTTTTTTTCTGTACTGACGGGAGAGAGGAAGAAAAAAACTCTTTGTAGTTCTTTGCCTTTGTCTAAGGGATCTCTGTGCTGACCATGTGGTCACTGGTTCTTTGTTTTAAAAAGTTATTCTGTGGTGGAAGTTTTGTAAAAAAAAAGTCTGGCTGGGGTTTTCAAAGTAATGCTGTTTGTTTGTTTGCCACCCCTGTGTTTGCATTAAGGCTTTTTTGGACTGTTTCTCTGTTCTCATTGCACAAACGTGCTATTTGTACCTGGTCTGCCTTGCAGGGCTGGCGTGCAAGTGCAGAGCAGAGTTGTTAGTGGGTAGATGTGGCAGCTTCCTGTAGTTCCTGCTAGGCATGCCAGGGAGAGACTGTAGAGAAAAAAAGGTGGGGGAGTACATGTGGGATTTCTGAAAAGGGGGGAAAAAAACATGGCTGCCCTTGTAAGGTTGCCAGTCTCCAGTTGGAACCTGGAGATTACTTCCAAAATTATATCTTATGCCTGGACCTTAAATACCATGTCTCTTTGTGGAAAAGGGCTTAAAGAAAAATAAGAAACCATGTGTTATGGTTTACCAATGAAGTCTTCAAATATTTGAAACCTCCAGGCTGGAGCTGGCATCCTAAAGTTTCACTTATAGCCAATCGTTTGCAAAAAGGAAATGGTCAGAGTTTTTTTGGTTTTTCTCTTTTGAGTTTTGAATACTTTCATTGGCTGCTATCATTAAACACAAAAAATCCAGACTTCATTTGCATGTCTCCAGGTCTCGGCTGGAGATCTCCAGGTTTGCCCTGGATATTGGCATTTTTAAAAAAAAAACTCCTAAAAAAATTCTGTTTCTTCTTAGATATATATGCACATATGCCTAAATATATGCATATATAGATATTTTTGTGAAAATTGTAATGCATTCATAGCTCTTCTGAGTGACTATATTTGATTGAGTTTGCCAAGGCTTCCAGTCTATTTAATTGACGCCTTAACCAACATACCAGATTAATTAAAAAGACTACCATGCCAGTTTGTATGGCGACGATTATGACTATGGGATGCAGTATAATACTTAAAAATTTAAAAAGAAAAACAACCTCGTCCTGAAGTGCAATCCTTGGAGAACAGTGTATTCTGTAAGGGAAAAGGGTTATGCCTGGCTGCATAGTACTTCTAGCTGAAGATCAAAAAAGAAACATACACACAAATAGCAGAGGCTTGCCCCCCCCTTGCTGCTGGGGTGCAGGGTCAAGTTTCCTATATTTACATAGTAGCTCAATGCTTGTAGCCTCAGAGAGCCACAAAAGTCTAAGCCAGATCAATCAGAGCAGGTGTAGGAGCATAATTCAGTGAGATCTGTCTGATCTTTATAGAGGAGGCTTTTCCAGGTTTATCTGGGGGTTGCTTTTCAGAATTCTGCTGGGGAGCAGCTGGAGCAGAGTTGGCCACAGCGTCAGGGGGCTTCCCTTTCCAGTCTTTCAACTGAGAGCAGTGGAAGAACGTGAGCCAGGTACCTCCTGACTTGGGGATGGCAACTTGGTACACAGCAGGGCTGATCCTCTTTGTGACTGGGACTGGTCCCTTCCATTTGGCAGTGAGGGCATGGTCTTTTTCAGAAAACTTTCTGTACATTACAAGTTGACCCTCTTCCCATTGTCTGGGGTTTCTCGTTTTCCTTTGCATTGCGGTGACAATATGTCATTGTGCTTTCTCTCTTTACAATTCACAGCGGATAAGACTGGAGGCAAATCGTTTCTGAGGATGGGAATGCAGAAGACGGTGGCTGTGCTCTGGAAGACAGACTCAGGATGCTCAAAATCCTACGGTGGAGGGGGGAAAAAAGACTCTTCTTAGCTGCCTTCATTATTTATTTTTAGCTGCCTTCATTATTAGCAATTAATTGCTAAGGCCATCAAAGTCAGCCAGTCCCCTGACCACTTGATGGATGGATGCCCATCCATGGTTGACACTAAGTGAGAAATCTATCACTTGTGGGGAGCTTCAAAGGAACCAGTTTTGGGAAAAACAAGGCCATAAAGTCATTTGGCCAGTGTAATTAAAATGCCTATGTTGGGGGATGGATCTATGATGCGAATGGTCTCTGATTTGATATTACACATATGACACCCCAATTATCCATTGGTGTGACACTCTGCCCCCTCATTGGGTAGGTTAATTGAGTGATGTGATTTACGTAGGAACACGAATCTTGAGAGCAGAAGAAGAAAAATAAGAAGCAAAAAGGGAATACCTCCACCCTCTACTTCCTCCACCCCCCTTCCTACCCTCCACCCCCCTTCCTCTCAAGAGAAATCTCCCTCCAGAGGCAGATTTCCCGAGGTTTCTGTGCAAGAGATAACTGCAGATCAACCAAGGCGTTCTTGTGCAGGCAGGGCAAGGGAGAGGGTGAATCTGTGTGAATTCAGTGTTCTAGTCACCACGCTCCATTGCAAAGAATATAGTCAATGGCAAACCTCCTTTAGAATTCCGTATTATCATAGATTTCCTATAGCATCAACAATGTATTGATCAATGCTGTTATGTTGCCCAATTACACTTGTCAAATGTAATCCATTATTTTCCAATCTCAAATGTTATCCCTTTTTTTCTACTTGGAATAAAGATTTACTGATCCTTTGAAATTCTGAAGCACTGCATAGTTATTCCTTGTGGGTGGTTGAAGGTGAGGTGAGGTGTGCTTTCATCGCCATGGTTATTCAAGCACATTAGCATTCCATTCAATTAATAAAAAAGCTATGAATATGCCTTTTATAAGAGCTAGCTTGATATGCAACCTTTAATGAAAGGGGAGAGGGTATGGGGGTTGTCAGGAGGAGAGAAAGAAAGAGCAGCATGCAGAAGGAGATACAAGTGATATGACCTTGCAAATCCTTGCATGTTCTGCATTTGTTGTGTTTGAAACTTTACTGGAATCTGTTGATCTAAAAGAAAACATGTCAGTCTGAAGCCGCTTCTCTCTGATATGCTCTATTTATGTCACTTTAGAGACATTTCTGTCAAGATTCTGTTTTCTGTCATGATTCAAAAGATTGTTAGGATGCGGGTAGGGTTGCCAAGTCCAACTCAAATATCTGGGGACTTTGAGGGTGGAGCCAGGAGACTTTGGGGGTAGAGCCAGGAGACTTTGGGGGTGGAGCCAGGAATAAGAGTGTGACAAGCACAGTAGAACTCTGAAGGGAGTTCTGGCCATCACATTTAAAGGGAACATGCTCTTTTTAAATGCCTTCTCTCCATTTGGAATAATGAAGGATAGGGGCACCTTCTTTTGAGGCTCATAGAGCTGGGCCCCTTGGTCCAATCCTTTTTGAAACTTGAGGGGGGGGGGACGTTGAGGAGGGTATCAGATGTTATGCTTAAAATTTATTGAATCTATCTCAAAAAACTGGGCCCCCAGAGCCCCAGATACCCACAGATCAATTTTCCATTATAACCTATGACAATCGGTCTACATAGGGAATAATGGAGTGCCCAGAAAACATTTCCCTCCTCCTGCTTTCTGATGACCCTGAAACGGGGCCCCCCTCCAACCCAGGGATCCCCTGCCCCCACCTGGGGATTGGCAAGGAGAGAAGCTAAGCCTAGATACTACTACTACTAAGAATTTCTTAATCAACTACAGACAATAGAAATAGAAAATTATTATTAAATCACAATATACATTCATATAAAAAAAACAACATAACATTACATTTTAAAGGGAAAGTGACAGTCAATTTTCATACAGTTCACAATTCAACAGGTAAGTCCAGTTTCTTTTCTTTTCAGGTTGACTGTTCACTTCTCCCACTTTAGGTAGATATTAAAATGGACTTCAGGATGCAGAAAAATATGCTCCGTTCCAAAAGAAGGTTCTTCAATATGCAATAATTTCCAATATTCTCATGAGGCATGCCTCCAAGAAATCCAGCAGAATCAGGAGGGCCAGCTTGGTGTAGTGGTTAAGTGTGTGGACTCTTATCTGGAAGAACCGGGTTTGATTCACCACTCCTCCACTTGCACCTGCTGGAATGGCCTTGGGTCAGCCATAGCTCTTGCAGAGGTTGTCCTTGAAAGGGCAGCTGCTGTGAAAGCTGTGAAAGCTCACGACAAGTTCAATCCTGGCGGAAGCTTGGTTGAAAGCCATAATTCTGGGCAGGTTCATCCTCCTATTGAAGGATCAGAGGAGTTGTTCAGTGGTCCTATGTGACGTCCTATGTTATCTGATCGGACTACCAGGTAACAAAAGGAGAGGAAAACTCCTGCTGTGAGAGCTGTTAAACATATCAATGGATGGCCAAATTGACACCTAGGCGACAGGTCTACACAAAAAAGCTACTTAGCTTTCATGTGAAGATGCATTTTTTTCTTCTGGCACCATCCGAGGGACAAAGGTTTAGGCAGTCTGTGCGCTTGAAATGAAATTGAGAAGGCAATCGGTTTCTCAGTTCTGCTACCCAAGAATCATGAAGGAAGAATGGTCTCTGAGCCTATGCAGAGTTCCACACTCATGGCATAAGGCATTCCTTTTAGCAAGTACTAGCTCAAGCACTCCCACATGAGGAAGCCCCAGTCCTTTCCCCCAGAAATGTTCTGTCCTTAGCTCATCTCATTTGGGGAACTTGAAAGCCATAATTCTGGGGAACTTCAGAGAATGGCATTCCCACATGAGCAGGCTTTGTCTGTGAGCCTCCCCTCCCCCCAAGGGAAATCTAACTTTAAAACCTGAATACAGAAACCTTGTTTTGTAAGGTTAACAGGTAACAGAGGCATCTTTTCCCTCAAGTAAATACAAAAAAAGAGAAATAACATTAGACAAGGGCAGTTCTCCAGCCAAGAGCTGGAGATCCCCTGGAATCCCAGCAAGGTTTCCAGCCTTCATTTTTTTCTGCAGGGTGAAGGGAGTAATATCTTTATTTTAACCTTTTAAAATGGCAGAATCAAGAACCTGAGAAAAAGAGGTTGAAAAAGGTTTTGTTAATTCAAAACATTCAGGGCAAATGGTTAGGAAATGACCATTTCAACTTTCAAATTGGCTGAATGTAAATCTTTGAAACTCCCAAGCTCATCTTTCTCTGCCACTTATAAAATCAGAAAATATTCATTGCCTCAGCTCTATGAATTTTACAGTGGTATAGCCTCTGAGCTTGTATGGAGTGCCCAAAGACTAGCCCAAACAGAGCTGGCTAAAGTATTGCAAATGCTCAGCACTCGTGCTCCTCCTCCATCAGGAAGAAATGCTAATCATCCCCACTCTTGCTCACAAAAGCCCACAGTCGATCTCAGTAGGCTAGATATATGTTTTATTTAAGGGCCAAGTATTAACCTGGGTGCACCTCCTAATTTAAGGTTTGAACAGCTAAGCTAATAGTACTGGGCCAAAGGCTACTTTCTTCAGCACGACCGATGTGAAGGTGACTGACATATTTGTTCATCATGCAGTGTCCCTGAAGGGTCTGGGTAAAAGTCGGATCTACATGGATCTTCATGAATTCATATGATTTCTACATTGAAATGAAATCAAACCACTTTAATTCTATACATCCTGTCTTAGACTATAGGCAGGACCACAGAAATCATGCCTCCACGAATTCGTGGCGCCTCAGCAGTGCAAAAACTGAGTTGCAAAGCATGAATCCTCATGAATTCATATGATTTTTATGGTGAAAAAACATAACCATAAGCATTGTAATGACGGTTCTAGGAAGCACATGCTTACAATAGACCAACTGTGCTTAGGTGCCCATCCTCCACCACCACGCCCATTAGCTCACCCTGACCCAACAAGGGAGCAGAATGTGTGGGTTGCTGGCAAGTTGGGAGGAGCAATCATGTGGAGGTTGTCTTCTCTGTACGTATTGCGTTACAGGGCTCTGTCATGGTCCTGATATAGGCTCAGACTCCCTGGTTCGGACCACAGACTACCTCAAAACCGGCCCTCCCTGGGCTGGCGCACCTTCCTGTGTAAAGAGCAGACTTATATATAAACAAATATGCATATAACCGCCTATTCAACTGGACAAGTCACGCATTTGATGGGCTGAGTAGGGGCAGCAAGCATGGGTTTTAGTGGGAATTGATATGTGAATGAGCCTTTTCGATGGCACAGGGCTCTCATCTTGTGAATTATATTTCCCTGAAGCAAATATCACATTTACATTTGCAAATCACAGCAGTCAGCAGTGTTCCTGTACTGCCCATAAAACTCCCCCTGCTTGCGTGTCATCAGAAAGTAGGGGAGGGGAGGGGAGGGAAATCTCCACTTTGCACTCGATTATACCCATAGGGTATAATCGATTCCCATAGGGTATAATGGAGACCTGATCCATGGTATCTGGGGCTCTAGGGGCGGGCGTAATTTGTGGAAGAGGCACGAAAAGTTCAACATATCATCTGGTGCCTCTCCTAAGAGACCTTCCAAAGTTTCAAAACGATAGTACTGGGGGGAGAAATTCTATGAGCCACCAGAGAAGTTGCCACCATCCTTGATTATTCCCAATGGATAAAAGTCTTAACCACTATACCAAGCTGTCTCTGCTTACTAATTGGCAAAAGTCTTCTGTTCCCCCCCCCGCCCCCCCCACCCCCAACACAGAGCGGTAATCTTCTTGTGCTGTGCGGGTGGAAGGGAGGAACTTTCTCCTGCCTCGATTAAAATAAGCACACTTCCTGGAGGAGGGAGGGAGAGAGAGATGGGGAATGCCTGGCCAGGTGGCGTTCATCAGAAGCCCCACCCCCCCCTTGTTTCAGCCGTGGGAACACATGTCATGGTCATATCCTATTGCGTTAAAGTTGCTCTTTACATAAGCAAATAGGCACTTGCACAGACTTATGGGGGAGACGTTTACACTTCAGATGTTACAATGAGAGCAATGGCGCCACCTTGTGGATACAGTGCAGAAATGCAGCTTTGGCTTTCATTTGCCTTTCGTTTCTCCTGCTCAATCTGGATCGCACAACTTTACCCCAGAGTTATATAAGCCAGCTTCAGTCTGGCGTCAGTCCACAGAAACTCTGGCTCAAACATCAATGCAGAATCGGCCTCAGATTCTGAGCCAAGCAAGCCTGTATTCCATGCTCAATAAATGCCACTTCCACACAAAACCTATGCAGCTCAGTGTATTTAGACTCAACGGACTGCTATTGTCCTTGTGAGTTGAGTACTTGAGTTTTAAAAAGATTTTTTAAAAACCATAATGCTCAATTGGCCTTGCTTTAGATAAGAACATAAGAGAAGCCATGTTGGATCAGGCCAATGGCCCATCCAGTCCAACACTCTGTGTCACACAGTGGCCAAAAAAACCCAGGTGCCATCAGTGGGGCCAGGACACTAGAAGCCCTCCCACTGTGCCCCCCCCCCCCCAAGCACCAAGAATACAAAGCATCACTTGCCCCAGACAGAGAGTTCTAGCAATTTTTGTTGTTGTTGTTCAGTTGCACAGTCGAGTCCGACTCTTTGCAACCCCATGGACAAAGTCACGCCAGGCCCTTCTGTCTTCCACCATCTCCAAAATCTGCTCAAATTCATGTTTGTTACATCGATAACACTGTCCAGCCATCTCATCTTTTGCCATCCCCTTCTTCTTTTGCCTTCTGCCTTTCCCAGCATCAGGATCATCTCCAGTGAGTGCTCCCTTCTCATTTGGTGGCCAAAGTATTTGAGCTTCAGTTTCAGCATCTAACCTTCCAATGAACAGTCTGGGTTGATCTCCCTTAGGACTGACTGATTTGATCTTCTTGCAGTCCAAGGGACTCTCAAGATTCTTCTCCAGCACCACATCCAGCAATACACTGTGGCTAACAGCCACTGATGCACCTCTGCTCCATATGGTTATCCAGTCCCCTCTTGAAGCTGGCTATGCTTGTAGCTAGCTTCAAGAGATAACCACATTATAAAATACAGAGGACCTTTCTTTCTATCACCTCTAAAAATGTGCACCAGGTTGGAGCAGGTTTCTGAATCGGACTTTAGGCCTGGTTTGGGGACAGAGTTTGCTTTTGTTGCTTTGTTGGATGATCTTTTTTTAATGGGTGGTTAGATGAGAGAAGGGCCTTTCTCGGGATCTCTGAGCCGCTTTTGGCGCAGTAGATCAGGGGTGGCCAACGGTAGTTCTCCAGAAGTTTTTTGCCTACAACTCCCATCAGCCCCAAACAGCATGGCCAATGGCTGGGGCTGATGGGAGTTGTAGGCAAAGAACATCTGGAGAGTTACCGTTGGCCACCCCTGCAGTAGAGCACTGAATTGTGCTGCGGGCCTTTGTGACTTGGCTCAACTTGAAAAGCACTATGTCATATTGGTTGGGTTGACCTGCTCAAATGAGAGATGTGGGCTGTTTGTCTCATTGCATATACTAACCCACCTTCCACTATGCTTTAATGCACCCTGTTTTTCTAAGGGCTAATTTATATTATTTATCTTTTAAAACAGTGTATCAGAATTTTTTTTTTGTCTTTTTGTATTGACATACCCATACCATACCATACCATACCATACCATACCATACCATACCATACCATGCCATGCCATGCCATGCCATGCCATGCCATGCCATACCATACCATACCATACCATACCATACCATACCATACCATGCCATGCCATGCCATGCCATGCCATGCCATGCCATGCCATGCCATGCCATGCCATACCATACCATACCATACCATACCATACCATACCATACCATGCCATGCCATGCCATGCCATGCCATGCCATGCCATGCCATACCATACCATACCATACCATGCCATGCCATGCCATACCATACCATACCATACCATACCATACCATACCATGCCATACCATACCATACGATACCATACCATACCATACCATACCATACCATACCATACCATACCATACCATACCATGCCATACCATACCATACCATACCATACCATGCCATACCATACCATACCATACCATACCATACCATACCATACCATACCATACCATACCATACCATACCATACCATACCATACCATACCAAACCTTTAATGGCATAATAGATTCAGATAAAAATACACAGAATATAAAAATTTAAACATTGGAGATAAAATCAAAATGAAACTGAGCATACAGATGCATTCAAACATGGTCAGAATTAAATTTAAGGATGTCAGCCAGAAATTTTGCCACAGCCTCACTAACCACCCCCTCAGTATCATTCAATAAATAGTAACAGGGTGGTAGAATAGACAAATCCGGGGGAAAAAGAAAGCTTGCCAAATAAATCTTTGCGGAGGTTATGGTAAAAAGAACAATCAAGCAATATATGTTGGATTGAGTCAGGAGCATTCGCTCCACAGGAGCAAAGTCTGTCGGCTAAAGGGACTCGTTGATATCTCCCTTGTAAAACTTTGGAGTGAAACGCATTTAGTCTAGCCAACATAAATGCCCTGCGATGACTTGGAGTGGTTAGGTCTGATAGATAATTGGGCATTTTGCCACAGAAAGCATAGAGACCTAAGGAAGCTGGAGAGCAAATATAAGGGTCAGTTGGCCGTAATTTCGTTTCCTCCGAATCCCACAGTCTCAATTTAATACATCTGAAGATATATGACTCATCAGAGGTAGAAAAATCATCTACCTCTAACCCTAATTGATTGAGTTTGGACAGAAGCACTGCTGTCCAGGATGAAATATATGGGTCTCTTTTCATACAATCAAGAAGGCTGTTGGGATCTGTTCTAAAGTGAATTTTGAGCCAGAATTTAAGCACTGCAATCCAGGCTTTTGTCTCCACTTCAGAGCAGAGAGCAAAGTAGGACACGAGTCTAATATTGACATACTCAAATGGGGGATGTTGGCTGTTTGTCTTATTGCATATACCAACCCATCCTCCACTGTATTTTAATGCCTTCCTTTTTTTTTCTAATGGCAAACTAAAATGGATGTTATAACCTCTTGAGAAACCAGGCCCTCTATTTAAACTAACAAAGCCAGAATGTTACCTAGATTTATGGCACTTTGCACCTACAACAGCAGTCTGCTTTTTATCACCCTCCAGTGTTGTTCCAGCCCTGCTTTGTTCTAACACTAACAAACACAGATCCCTATTTGTGATTCTTTTAATCTGCTAAAAACATTCCCATGATTCCACTCTGCCCACTTATATTAAGAATTGCTGCGTCCATTCCCATTTTGTCTGATGAAGTCTGCTTAAGAGCATACGAAAGCGTGCATTCTGAATAAAACTTAGTTGGTCTTAAAAGTGCACTTGTCTACTGCTTTGTTCTACAGACAATTGTGCTTCGTGACTCGGGGTTAAAGCATGGGATTGCACAGGGTTCGAGCCTCTTACCAATGTTGCTCAACCTGTATGCTGGGGGCACAAAGGGCCGTCATGTCGCAGCTGAATGATGGCAACCCCATACCGTTTTCAAGGCAAGAGATGTTCCGAGATGGTTTACTATTGCCTGCTTCTGCATAGCACTCCCATCCAAATACTAACCAGGGCCAAACATGCTTAGCTTGTTACGAGGTAATGCATGGGATAGAGAAGGTAGAGAAAGAAGTACTTTTTCTCCCTTTCTCACAATACAAGAACTCATGGGCACTCAATGAAATTGCTGAACAGTCGGGTTAGAATGGATGAAAGGAAGGACTTCTTCACCCAAAGTGTGATTAACAAGTGGAATTCACTGCCACAGGAGGTGGTGGCGGCTACAAGCATAGACAGCTTCAAGAGGGAACTGGATAAACATCTGGAGCAGAGGTCCATCAGTGGCTATCAGCTACAGGGTATTGATGGAACTCTCTGTCTGGGGCAGTGATGCTCTGTATACTTGGTGCTTGGGGGGGGCACAGTGGGAGGGCTTCTAGTGTCCTGATCCCACTGGGGGACCTCCTCACGGCACTTGTTTTTTTTGGTCACTGTGTGACACAGAGTGTTGGACTGGATGGGCCATTGGCCTGATCCAACATGGCTTCTCTTATGTTCTTAGCTTCTGAGATCTGACAAGATTGGATTTGCCTGGTCCATTCACAGGGCTGGCTCTAGACTTTCTGGCACCCAAGGCAAGGCTAACTTATGGCACCCCTCCCTGCACTGATAACGTCAGAATCATATGGGATGTGTGCCCAATTTGTCACCCCAGAAGGCTGGTGTCCTAGGCAATCCCCTAGATGGCATAGTGGCAGGGATGGCCCTTGTCATCCAGGTCAGGGCAACCTGTATATCAGACTTCGAAGTGTTGAGCAGTTGCATAGAATGTTTGGTTCCTTATGTGGGCTTCTATTATTGTTGGTGAGTCATTATGTTATTTATTTGGCTTTAGAGGAGGAGGAGGAGACAAAGAAGAAGAAGATATTGGATTTATATCCCGCCCTCCACTCCGAAGAGTCTCAGAGCGGCTCACAATCTCCTTTCCCTTCCTCCCCCACAACAGACACCCTGTGAGGTAGATGAAGATATTGGATTTATATCCCGCCCTCCACTCCGAAGAGTCTCAGAGCGGCTCACAATCTCCTTTACCTTCCTCCCCCACAACAGACACCCTGTGAGGTGGGTGGGGCCGGAGAGGGCTCTCCCAGCAGCTGCCTTTTCAAGGACAACCTCTGCCAGAGCTATGGCTGACCCAAGGCCATGCCAGCAGGTGCAAGTGGAGGAGTAGGAAATCAAACCCGATTCTCCAAGATAAGAGTCCGCACACTTAACCACTACACCAAACTGGCTCTCCACACCAAACTGAAGACATTAGTTTTATATACTACCCTTCAGTTGGAGTCTCAGAACAACTCATGATCTCCTTCCCTTCCTCTCCTCACGACAAACACCTTGACCAATTTCACACTAGACTTTTAATTCTGGTTTAGCCTAGTCCCCAAATGGGCATTCTACACTAGAATCAGAGAAATCAACTCAATGACTCTATGATTCTATGATTTTAGTGTAGAATGTCAGCTTGGGGACAGGGCTAAGCCAGAATTAAAGATCGAGTGTGAAACTGGTCCTTGGGAGGGTGCTAGGGCTGAAAGAGCTCTCACAGAACTGTGACTGACCCAAGGTCACCCAGCTGGCTGCATGTGGAAGAGTGGGGAATCAAACCTTCTTAACCACTACACCAATCTGGATCTCGGCTGGCTCATTTCCTAACCCAGATATTTATGCTATGCTTATAAATATTTTTTTTTCAAGTTTAAAAGTTTCATTGGTTTCAAGGAATTGGGGATAGGGAATAGGAAGGGATAGAAAATAAGATTACAAATTATTTTTAGTCTGCATAAAAATACTTTAAAAGAGTACTAGTCTATATCTGCAATACTTTCTTAAAATGCATAAATTGTCACATATTATCGTCTCTAAACTATGCATCATCAACATTTTAATAGTTTATATTATAAATCTTTTTGTTAAAATATCTGTTGATATTGACAATTCCAGTAAAGGCAATTTTGTAATACAGAGTACAGGAAAAAGGAGATATAAGTTCACACTAAAGAATCTTAAAAGTCTTGAGTGTCTAGCCAGACATAAAATTTCATCCAGTATTGTCTTGCTTCTTCCTTAGATTTCCCAGCCAACAGCTGGGATAAAAAGTCCAGCTCTTTTGTTTCCAAAATTTTTCCAAGTACATTCTTGGGATTTCCTGAGATTTCCATCTTTGCGCCAAGAGAATCCTCAGGAAATATATTCAATAAAAATAGTTCTGGTTTGAATTGAATCCGTGTCTTCATAATCTTCTGTAATAATTCGTGAACCATTTTCCAATAGTCCTTCAACATCTCACATGTCCACCACATGTGATAAAAAGAACCAACCTGTTTAGTACATTGCCAACATTTGTTAGACATATTAGTATCGATCTTCCACAATTTCTGTGGAGTCAAGTACCATCCATAAAACATCTTATACAAGTTTTCTTTAAAAGTGATGCTACCAGTTAATCAGCTGAATGCCTTCGAGAAATTAATACATGATGAAAATACGACAATGAGAGGTGTAATTGCAAAAGTATACTTTTTATTAAATCAAAAAAATTGGGCACACCCTACATCACAGCAAAATGCATGGGCTAAGGACTGTAACACACACCTGACTGAGGAACAGTGGCATACAATTTGGACTTCATCTTTATGTAAATCTAGATGCATTAATTTTAAATTGCAGCAATACAAAATAATCTCGAGATGGTATCTGACTCCACAAATGCTAAGCCATGCACAGAAAAACATCAGCTCTCTCTGTTGGAAAGGTTGTGGGACTTCTGGCTCCTTCCTCCATTGTTGGTGGTCGTGTCAAAAAGTGCAGATATTCTGGAATAGTATAATTACCAAAATTGAAGCAATTGTACAGGAAACCATCCCTCATACCCCTGATTTTGTCCTTCTTAATTTATGGCCGAAAACAGCCTACTCCAAATTGAAATCAGAACTCATTTCACTCTTGCTCTTAGCAGGAAAACTGCTGCTTGCAAAACTTTGGAAGAGCACTAAGATACCTTCAATAACTCGCTGGTTTCAAAAGGTGTGGGAACTTATAATACAAGATAAGATTGCCTCTCAACTCATCGCGGGGGACAACCCCAGATTAGGGGGAAATTTTGTGGAAAGATGGTTTCCTTTTTTAGACTTTATAAACAAAAACACATCCAAGAAGTATGCAATGCCGAAAAAGTTCCTGGACTTTGTTTTATACTGAAACTTGGCTTGCACAGACTGGGCCTGCTTGAATTTGCTTAGGCAACTGCTTAGGGACAAGACCATGCTTATAAGTATAGATGTCAATGTATGAATGTAGATTCATGGTTAAATGCAAACATATGACTATGTATGCTGGTTATTATCATATACTTGTCACTCCTTTATTTATTTTTATATTTATTTACCTATTTACTTTTTCTTTTTCGTTGTTTCTTTTTTCTAAAAGTTTTGGTTGTTGCACCTTTGTCGACATATGCATGGAAGCTGTGTTTGAACCAATCACTTGTGTTTGTATTAGAACTGTTATTATCGTTCTTTTTCTTATAAAATAAAAAATTTTAAGTATAAAAAAAAAAAGTTACTGACCTGGTTAATTTAACATTGAACTTCCACAATCGCTCCCATTCTTCTAACGCAATGTTATGACCCAAATTTTTCGCCCATTGAACCGTACAGTCTTTTACAACTTCGTCTCGTGTCTTCATCTGTAGTAGATATGCATATAATTTAGAGATTAGCTTTTCTTGTGGACCTAGGAAGATTTTGTCAAATGTGTATTGTTCTGTGTTAAAGCCTATCATCTTGACTTTGACATACCTAGATTCGACTTGCATTCTCAACCACCAATTCATTTTAATGTCCATGTTTCCCAACTCCTCTCTCATTTTCAGCTGATTGTCTTTTCCCAACTGGCCATCATAGCTATAACTCTGGTTAGGTTTTAAGAGATTTGGATGAGTAAACGCTTCCACTGGAGAGACCCATCTTGGAATTTTTTGGTGAATTTTCATTTTTAACCATGACCATGTGTAATACAAAGAGGGGATTGGATAAGCATATGGAGCAGAGGTCCATCTGTGGCTATTAACCACTGTGTATTGTGGGAACTCTGTCTGGGGCAGTGATGCTCTGTATTCTTGGTGCTTGGGGGGGGGGCAATTGTGGGAGGGCTTCTAGTGTCCTGGCCCCACTGATGGACCTCCTGAATGCACCTGGATTTTTTTGGCTACTGTGTGACACAGAGTGTTGGACTGGAGGGGCCACTGGCCTGATCCAACATGGCTTCTCTTATGTTCTTATGTGACACACAGTGCTGGACTGGAGGGGCCATTGGCCTGATCCAACATGGCTTCTCTTATGTTCTTATGTGACACAGAGTGCTGGACTGGAGGGGCCATTGGCCTGATCCAACATGGCTTCTCTTATGTTCTTATGTGACACAGACTGTTGGACTGGATGGGCCATTGGCCTGATCCAACATGGCTTCTCTTATGTTCTTATGTGACACAGAGTGCTGGACTGGAGGGGCCATTGGCCTGATCCAACATGGCTTCTCTTATGTTCTTATGTGACTCAGAGTGTTGGACTGGATGGGCCACTGGCCTGATCCAACATGGCTTCTCTTATGTTCTTATGTGACACAGAGTGCTGGACTGGAAGGGCCATTGGCCTGATCCAACATGGCTTCTCTTATGTTCTTATGTGACACAGAGTGTTGGACTGGATGGGTCACTGGCCTGATCCAACAGGGCTTCTCTTATGTTCTTATGTGACTCAGAGTGCTGGACTGGAGGGGCCATTGGCCTGATCCAACAGGGCTTCTCTTATGTTCTTATGTGACACAGAGTGCTGGACTGGAGGGGCCACTGGCCTGATCCAACATGGCTTCTCTTATGTTCTTATGTGACACAGAGTGCTGGACTGGAGGGGCCATTGGCCTGATCCAACATGGCTTCTCTTATGTTCTTATGTGACACAGACTGTTGGACTGGAGGGGCCATTGGCCTGATCCAACATGACTTCTCTTATGTTCTTATGTGACACAGAGTGTTGGACTGGAAGGGCCATTGGCCTGACCCAACATGGCTTCTCTTATGTTCTTATGTGACACAGAGTGCTGGACTGGAGGGGCCATTGGCCTGATCCAACATGGCTTCTCTTATGTTCTTATGTGACACAGACTGTTGGACTGGATGGGCCATTGGCCTGATCCAACATGGCTTCTCTTATGTTCTTATGTCTTCCTAATCAACTGAAGAAGCTGAAGACTTAGACAAGGAAGGAGGCTGAAGTCCTGGGACCATCCCTGAAGGAATAATCCAAAACACACCCTGGAAGAGTCCCAGGAGACAGCTCTGTCACCCTAAGATACAATAGAACAAAGCAGGAATCAAGTGCATCTTTAAGACCAACCAATTTTTATTCAGAGCATAAGCTTTCAAGCGCTCTCTTAAGCACACTTCATTAGACGAGGGGATCAGGTATCTGATCCATACCTGATCCCCTCGTCTGATGAAGTGTGCTTAAGAGAGCGCACGAAAGCTTACGTTCTGAATAAAAATTGGTTGGTCTTCAAGGTGCACTCGATTCCTGCTTTGTTCTACTGCTTCAGACCAACACGGCTGCCCACTTGAATCTACTTAAGATACAGTGTTCTTTTCTCCTCAGACTTGGACTCTGAACCCAGAGCCAGCTGCAGCCTTTGAAGTCCCTCCTCACAAGGCCAAGAAGCATCCCAATCTCATTAGAGCACTCAATACTGTCACTGGGTTTGGAACCTTTAAGAACTAGAAGTCTGGAGGATTGGAATATTGGCTACATCAGGGGTGTGTGGCCTAATATGCCAAGGAGTTCCTGTTACAAAGAACCCCCTGGTCAACACTAGCCTTTAGTCTTCTCTAGAACAACGTCTGAGCTCTCTGTGGCTGAGAGATGGGATGACTAAGAGAGACAAAACCGCTATCCTTAAGATTCCTTTGAGGAATGAAAGAGAATTAAACTTGTATAAAACTGGAATCAGTCTGTTGTATTGATATTCCCTGAGTGCTATGTGGACAGTTGATAAGACTCTTAATTCTTTACTCCTCATTATTTGTCAGTAAGCTGCCATTGTCTATACGGGCCTCTGTGGAACTATGCAAAAGGTCCATGTGCATTCCCTGTTTCTTAAAAGTGGATTCGGAAAAATGTATATAATTCTTACCGCCAGGCCTCGGATTCAGTGGAAACTCACAGGAGCGGTTGGTCTTAAAGGTGGACTTGTCTACTGCTTTGTTCTATTGCTTCAGACAAACACGGCTGCCCACTTAGATCTAGCTCCTAAACCTTTCTGAGCGTTCCACCTCCTCCTTCTGAGAGTTCCACCTCCTTGTCCATTGAATAGTAAGGTGCAGCTGCATAACAATCCCTGGATGAGCTCCATCACCTATTTTTCTATAAAATGACCTCGGCTTACCACCTTCCAGAAGACCAATGTATACAGCTATTAGGATGCGTTTCTCCCTGTCATGGGTGCTGGGGACCCTGCAGAGGAAGTTGAGCCTGCAGAAGAAACTGTGCCCCTGCCACCTGCACCAGTGCCCCTGCCTCCTGCTGGAGAAGATCCCAGCCCCCCTGCCTCGCCCTCTCGGGTGGCGCGTGTGCGTGACCGCCTCCGTCAGGACCTCAGGGATCGGAGGAGGGTGGCACGCTCACAAGCAAGACGCTCCCTGAGCCCTGAGTTTTGAGAGGATTCTGGCCCTTCTAAGAGCAAGGATGCTTGAGTTGTAACAGGATCCTGGCTGCCTCTCTGAGCCAGCAATTAGCCCAAATGGGCAACAGCCAGCAGAGGGCTATATAGCTGTGGGCTTTGGGAGGAGGCTTTGTGGAAGCAACTAGTCATCTCCCTGATGTTCTAGCATCAACTCCTGCTTGACTTTGGTTTCTGGACTCCCTGACTTTGGCTTGTGACTTCTGGACTCCCTGACCTCGGCTTCTGGACCTCGGACCCGTGATACTTGTACAGTGATTTGGATTTGGTGCCTCGGACCCTCCTGCTTACTGGCTACAGGCCTCGGACTGCCCCTGGACTTTGCCTGACCCGGCCCCAGCCGTGACACTCCCTTGCTAAACGATGCCTGAAGCCTTGAAACGCCAGCTAGACGTGATCTGTTTCAAACTGACAATGCGAACCAGGGATCTTTATTTGGCGTCTCTCCGAATCATATGCCACACAGAGGTTTTCCCACCGCTCCTGAAAATTTTATCCTTCCGTGCACAGTAATTGCAGTTTCAAAAGTCGCGATGCCCAAAGCATCTGGATGATTGAAAACGGGGCCTCGCTGAGATCGGTTAGCGATGTGCTTGAAGATGTCTGAGAGCCAGCATTTTTTCAAAGATCAGCAGATGTTGCCTCATGGTGCGTTAATTCAATTTGAGGAGGCCCCTGATATCTCTGGGGCAGTTCGGTTTCTTGGGTTGTGAGAGAAAAGTTGATAAATGATTACTACGAAGAGGCATTCATTTCTTTCACAGATCTCCCCAAAATAATGTACCTGCGGTTTATTTAACCGTTCCTTTCCTTATATATTTTACTTCTGGACTCAAATCTAGGTGCTGTACCGCAGAGCAATGTGGCTGCCCTCTGAAACTTTTCACGTATTTCATCCTGATTTTCAGGAGAACAAGGAAGTTTAGTGGATATATATTTTACCCCCAAACTCTTGGATATAGAAGATGGCATCTGATTTATACCCCACCCCTCACTCTGCATCTCAAAGACGCAGAGCAGCTTGCAATCCCCTTTACCTTCCTCCCCCGCAATGGACACCCTGTGAGGTTAGGTGGGGCTGAGAGAGCTCTCACAGAAGCTGCACTTTCAAGGACAGCTCCTATGGTAGCTATGGCTAACCCAAGGCAGTTCCAGAAGCTGCAAGTGGAGGAGTGGGGAATAATAATAATAATAATAATAATAATAATAATAATAATAATAATAATAATAATAATAATAATAATAATAATTTTATTTTTATATCCCGCCCTCCCCATTTTTTTGGGTTTGATATACCGCCCTGGGTATATCAAACCCAGTTCTCCCAGATAAGAGTCTGCACACTTAACTGCTATACCAAAGAATGAACAGAGAAACACAATCAGTACACATATTATAACTTGAAGAATGGAAATGAATAAAAGTATTCAGAGGTGGAATTCTAGCAGGAGCTCCTTTGCATATTAGGCCACACACCCCTGATGTAGCCAATCCTCCAAGACAAAAAAAGAGCCTTGTAAGCTGTTGGAGGATCAGCTACATCAGGCGTATGTGGCCTAATATGCAAAGGAACTCCTACTAGAATTCCACCCCTGAAAGTATTAAAGAATAAAACAAACAGGTCAAATACAAATTAAATTTTGCTGACTTGTCCTAAGGATTTTTGTTTTTTTTAAAAAAGAGTAGAGCTCTGGTGGTATAACAGAGCTTATGCAACCCACTGATCACATTTCCCTGTTAATATTTTTAGCACTTATTGTAAAATTACGCAAAGGATAGAAAGCTACAGTTACAGAAAGCATATCAGGGGAAGGGAAGTGGAGTCAGTTATTCCAGCTAGCTGTCTGTGCCAAATGACAGTAAAGTGTCAGAATCTGACACATTAGCTTCTCTCTCCCCACCCCCTTTGGCTGTCTTCTTTATGTGTTTTGTCAGTTCATGGGTTTTACCTTTGAAAGGAGTGTGAAGCGCTAACAGGCAGGGGTGGAATTCTAGCCAGAGCTCCTTTGCTTATCAGGCCACACACCCCTGATGTAGCCAACCTTCCAAAGGCTTACAAGGCTCTTTTTTGTAAACTCTTGGAGGATTGGCTACATCAGGCCCTAATATGCAAAGGAGCTCCTGCTAGAATTCCACCCCTGCTGACAGGTAACTGGTTCAAGGCGGTGCAGGGTGGGGTAGGAAGAGCCAGCTTTCCTTATCAAGCAAAAGTTTGCTTTCCTTGTGTCTTCCACTATTCGCTTTGTGCTGCAGGCTGTAAAATCTTCCTTACTGATATCTTTGAGCACTTAATAGAGCTGGGCTTTTTCTCTGGAGGCCTCTAATGCTCCGTTCACACACAAATGGTCAGAAGCATTTACTGGAGAAAGTCTAGGAATTGCCCTTTTGAAGACCCAAGGAGAAAAGGTTGATTTCCTCTGTTTTCTTCTTATACTGGGAAAAGAAAACACCTTATCAGGTTACTTTCTTTTGGTTCAGTACTCAGTGGGTAGAGGGGTGAGTGTTTGCTAGGGATGCCAATCCCCAGGTGGGGGCAGGGGATCCGCTGGTTTGGAGGCCCTCCCCCCGCTTCAGGGTCATCATCAGTCCTCCCACTGTTGCCCCCCTCCCCAAGCACCTGCTTTTTTGGTTCTGAGGGATCAGGGGAAAATCCATATCCCTCAAAGCCGAAGGAACACGCCGCCTTTCCCTTCCCCTGCGCCCTCAGAGGATTGAGGGGAGGGAAACACTGCTCTTTCGGCTCTGAGGGATCAGGGAGAAATCCTCTGATCCCTCAAAGCTGGAGGAACACACCACCTTTCCTTCCCCCTGCGCCCTCAGAGGATGCGAGGCAAAGGAAACGCCACTCTTTTGGCTCTTAGGGATCAGGGAGCAATCCTCCAATCCCTCAAAGCCGAAGGAATGCACCGTCTTTCTGTTCCCCTGCGCCCTCAGAGGATGCGAGGGGAGGGAAATGCTGCTTTTTTGGCTCTGAGGGATCAGGGGAAAATCTGGATCCCTCAAAGCCGTAGGAACATGCCACCTTTCCCTTCCCCTGCCCCCTCAGAGAACGCGAGGGGAGGGAAACGCCACTCTTTCAGCTCTGGGGGATCAGGGGGCAATCCTCCGATCCCTCAAAGCCGAAGGAATGAATCGTCTTTCCCTTCCCCTGCGCCCTCAGAGGACCCGAGGGGAGGGAACGCCACTCTTTCAGCTCTGAGGGATCAGGGGGCAATCCTCTGATCCCTCAAAGCCAGAGGAACACGCCGTCTTTCCCTTAACCTGTGCCCTCAGAGGACGCGAGGGGAGGGAAATGCCGCTTGTAATGTACTGAGTGACGAGACGTGTTGAAGGCAACATGCTTTATTAGCGAGTACATCACAAGGCGAGGCAACGCGGGCCGGGAACAACCCTGGAACAACCCTCAGTCTGGCCAGGTCCAATCCTGGCCAGTTAAACTTCCCACCACAGATCTTGATTGGCGGAGCGTATTTGTGGAGCTACATCTGGGGACCAGTGGACTTCCACTGGTCACCTCCGTAGCATCCGCTGTGTTGTAATTTCGGGACTGAAATGCAAGACACAATACCGCTCTTTCGGCTCTGAGGGATCAGGGGAAAATCCGGATTCCACAAAGCTGTAGGAACATGCCGCCTTTCCCTTCCCCTGCGCCCTCAGAGGATGCGAGAGGAGGGAAATGCCGCTCTTTTGGCTCTGAGGGATCAGGGGAAAATCTGGATCCCTCAAAGCCGTAGGAACGCGCTGCCTTTCCCTTCCCCTGTGACCTCAGAGGACGTGAGAGGAGGGAAACACTGCTCTTTCAGCTCTGAGGGATCAGGGAGAAATCATCTGATCTCTCAAAGCAGAAGGAACATGCCTGCGCCCTCAAAGGACGCGAGGGGAGGGAAACGCCACTGTTTTGGCTCTGAGGGATTGGATCCTTCAGAGCCAAAAGAGCGGCGGAGGCTGAGGGATGGCGCGATTGGGGAGTGGGCGCTCACCCTCTGCCCTTGCTGGGAGTTGGTGTCCTAGGCAATCGCCTAGTTCGCTGACTCCCACACACCGGCTCTGGCTTGTAGCCACCACCACCTCCTGTGCAAGTGTATTCCACATGTTAATCACCCTTCCTTTTATCTGTTCTAACCCGACTGCTCAGCAATTTCATTGAATGTCCGCGAGTTCTCGTATTGTGAGAAACTTTCATGATATGGAAAGACGTGCTGGGGAAAGCATCCTCTTTTTCTGGGTGCTACAAGAGTAGAGCCAGTAAAAAACAGGAGGACAACCTTAGCAGGAGAATACATTTCTCAAGAGTCAAGAAAACAGCAAAGAGAGGTGCCTTTCCCCAGGACCAGTTATACAGCAGAACAAAAAAAATATGGCTGCATGGGTCTCTTGAGAAACAAACACAGTTTTAGGCTTCTGTGGCCAAAACTGACGAAGTGTTCTTTTGAATTTCCTAAGAAGAAATATCCAGATGGAACCAGCCTGTTACTATATGGGCAACAGATTTATGCTGCTCCAACTTACTTTTGAGAAAACATGCATACGATTGGACTGCTAATGTATTAGGCTGTAATTTTCCCAGTGTTGAAACATTGGTTAAATTTATGTCTCTGCTTCTAATGAAGTCACTTTTGGGGAAATTATGATCTCTTTGGATGCAGGCTTTGGTAATCATATGCAGAGCATTTATAACCAATTCCCCAAGTGTTTGTCAAGTCCCTACCAACCTAGAATTGTAATGTGGGTTAGTAGAGGAGAATGTTGTCTTTCTTTGAGAGCCAGTTTGGTGTAGTGCGGACTCTTATCTGGGAGAACCAGGTTTGATTTCCCACTCTTCCACATGCACCTGCTGGAATGGCCTTGGGTCAGCCATAGCTCTTATAGGAGTTGTCCTTGAAAGGGCAGCTGCTGTGAGAGCCCTCTCAGCCCCACCCACCTCACAGAGTGTCGGTTGTGGGGGGGAGAATAGGAGATTGTAAGCCACTCTGAGTCTCTGATTTAGAGAGAAGGGCAGAGTATAAATCTGCAGTCTTCTTCTTCTTTCCATAGATCACGATGCTGGATATAGGCACTGGGGTTAGAAATTGTCTGTAGCAGGCAGTGGCATAGAGATGCCATTTTTCTTGGGTGTGTTGTTGAACAATAGTAGAAGGACAGTGTGGTTCTCCATTCGAGGTTATCACTTTTTTACTTATTGGTCGTAACTCATCATCACCACCAGGGTTTGTTTTGTAGAAAAATAGGTGGTGGAGCTCATTAGCATAACTCGTTAGCATATGCCACCTTCCCACCAACCAAAAGCAATTCAATGCAAGAAAGGAGAGCCCTGGGCAAGCGAGGCCTGCTTGGGCTGGCTAGAGATCCAGCCAGTCTGAGGAGGCCTCACTTGCCTGGGGCTCTCCTGAGCTGCCCCCCCCCCCAATCAAAAGGCCAGCAAGCCACCCACAGCCCAAAATCACATAAGAAGTGGAGAAAGGGTGGCATGGGCTTCTCCAGTGGTTAATGAGGACTGCTGGGGGCATGGCAAAGCCTCTGGTGGCTGGCTGGCTGCCTACCCTCCTAATCCAGGGATTGTTATGCAGCAGTACCTACCATTCAATGGACAAGGTAGGTGGGGAGGAAGAGGGGGAACCCTCAAAAAGGTTCAGGAGCTGTGTTCCTGTGAGCTCCTGCTGAATTCAAGGCCTAATCACCACAACCTTTATTGGCATAACTGCACAAATCAAATTAATTGCAACAGAATCTATGGACAAAAGGAACATCTCCTAGAAGCACAGTAAAGGAATTTTGCTACAGATTCATTGATTTTGCACTTATTTGATGCTAAATGTAGGATGGTCTTATAATCGTGAGATCAATCCTCTGGCTGCAGAAAAGGCTTTTAAAAAACAACATAAAGATCGTCATAAAATTTACAATGCAAGAGAACATGATCTATCTTCAACCTCTCTCATCCCACATGGACGCAACCTGTCTGAATGTGGAATTTTCTTAGATCTCCCACGTAGCACCGTTTATGGGAGAACATTAAAACGTGCAAAGCTGAGGATCACATAGACAAATATTCAGGCAGAGTAAAACCGGAGGAAAGCACCCAATGTACTGGGGAACATTGGCCAGAGGCAAGACTTTTCAATTCTTGCAATTCAATTTTGATAAGTCTTTGCTTAATCAGGGTCAAAGCCTGGCTTTCCGAAAGCAAAACCGAACCATCGATGTTAAATCCAATTACTGAATTTTTTCCCATCAAAATAGGCCAACCAAACAGATAGATGAAATTCAGAAAGCACATGTGTCATAAGGCTATTGGGATCACATCAAAAATGGAGGTGTTGGTAATAACTTAATAGCTGAATGTAGGAAAGGAAAAGTTGCCATGAGATTTCCTACTTAGAATCACAGAGTTAGAAGGACTTTGAATAGCTCAACTGGGATACCGTCATCTTCGCTCGCTTTGTTGTTAGTAATGCTTTCTAAAGCCCATTTTTCACACTCCAGGATGTCTGGCTCAAGGTCATCAATTTCACTGTCATGGTTGTCCAGGACATTGAGATCCTTCTTGTATAATTCTTCTGTGTATTCTTGCCACCTCTTCTTGATCTCTTCTGCTTCTGTTAGGTCCCTACCATTTTTGTCCTTTATCATGGCCATCTTTGCATGAAACGTTCCCTTGATTTCTCCAATTTTCTTGAAGAGATCTCTTGTCCTTCCAATTCTATTATTTGCCTCTATTGCTTTGCATTGTTCCTTCAGGAAGGCCTCCTTATCTCTCCTTGCTGTTTTCTGGAAATCTGCATTCAGTTGGGTGAATCTTTCCTTTTCACCTTTGCCTTACGCTTTCCTTCTTTCCTCAGCTATTTGTAAAGCCTCATCAGACAGGCACTTTACTTTCTTGCATTTCTTTTTCTTTGGGATGGTGCTGATTGCTGCCTTCTGTACAATGTCATGAACCTCTGCCCATAGTTCTTCAGGCACTTTGTCTATCATCTCTAGTTCCTTAAACCTATTCTTCACCTCCTCTGTATATTCATAAGGGATGTGATCAAGGTAAAACCTGAATGGCCTAATGGCTTCCCCAGTTTTCTTCCATTTAAGCCTGAATTTTGCAATGTGTAGCTCATGATCTGAGCTGCAGTCAGCTCCAGGTCTTGTTTTTGCTGGCTGTAAGGAACTTCTCCATCTTTGACTGCAGAGTATATAATCGATCTGATTTCTGTGTTGCCCATCAGGTGATGTCCACGAGTAGAGCCACCTTTTAGGTTGTTGGAAGAGGCTGTTCGCTATGACCAGCTTGTTCTCTTGACAAAACTCTATTAGCCTTTGCCCGGCTTCATTTTGTTCTCCAAGGCCAAACTTGTCAGTTGTTCCGGTCACCTTTTGACTTCCTGCTTTGGCATTCCAGTCCCCTATGATGATGACATCTTTTTTTTGGTGCTAATTCTAGAAGATGTTGTAGATCATAGAACTGGTCCACTTCAGTCTCTTCTGCATCAGTGATTGGAGCATAGACTTGGATTACTGTGATATTGAATGGTTTGCCTTGGATATGGACTGAGATCCTACTGTCATTTTTGAGATTTTATCCCATTACTGCCTTCCTCACTCTCTTGTTAACTATAAAGGCCACACCATTTCTTCTATGGGACTCTTGACCTCAAATATAGATGTAGTGATCCTCTGAGTTAAATTCACCCATTCCTGTCCATTTTAGTTTACTGATGTTGATGTTGAGTCTTGCCATCTCTTGTTTGACAACATCTAGTTTACCTTGATTCATAGATCTTACATTCCATGTTCCAATGCAGTATTGTTCTTTGCAGCATCGGACTATTCTTTCACCATCAGACACATCCACAGGTGAGCGTCCTTTTGGCTTTGGCCCAGCCGCTTCACTCTTTCTGTGGTTACTTGAATGCTCTTCCCCAGTAGCATATTGGGCACCTTCTGACCTGAGGGTCTCATCTTCCAGCGCCATATCTTTTAGCCTTTTGTTTCTGTTCATGGGGTTTTCTTGGGAAGGATACTGGAGTAGTTTGCCATTTCCTTCTCCAGTGGATCATATTTAGTCTGGGTTCTCAGCTGTGGCCTGTCCATCTTGGGTGGCCCTGCATGGCATAGCCCACAGCCTCATTGAACTGCACAAGCCTTCTTGCCATGACAAGGCAGCAATCCATGAGAGGACTCACAAATAGCTCCCCCTAAATTCACAGGATCTGCATTGCTGTCAGATGGCCATCTAGCCTTTGTTTAAAAACCTCCAAGGAAGGAGAGCCCACCACCTCCCAAGGAAGCCTGTTCCACTGAGAAATCGCTCTAACGGTCAGGAAGTTCTTCCTCATGTTGAGCCAGAAACTCTTTTGATTTAATTTCAACTCATTGGTTTTGGTCCTAACTTCTGGGGCCCCAGAAGATAATTCCACATCATCTTAACAAACTTGGGATGAAATCTTCCATTTATTATATAGCATGGCCTGACTTGGATGGCCTAGGCTGTAATGGATGTATTAGGAAGCCAGATCTTGTCAGATCTCAGAAGCTAAGCAGGGTTGGCTCGAGGTAGTATTTGCATAGGAGACCACCAGGGAGGTCCAGGGTCTCTATGCAGAGGCAGGCAATGGCAAACCTCCACTGAATGTCTCCTGCCCTGAAAACGCTACATTGGTACCACAAGTTGTCTGTGACTTGATAGGATTTTCCACCGCCACTATCTACACTATCTACTCAAATGTTAAATCTTCTTGGATTTAATGTCTGTGGTGCAAAGAGCGTCACTGTATGCTCCAGCTAAATTCTGAGAGATGCTCACTGTTCAATCTCCACTTGCAGCAATTAGTAGCACCACGGATGTGTTGTCAGTGGCTACACCCAGGGCTTTTTTTGTAGAAAAAGCCCAGCAGAAACTCATTTGCATATTAGGCCACACCTCCTGATGCCAAGCCAGTCGGAACTGCATTCTTGTGCGTTTCTACAAAAAACCCCAGCAGGGACTCGTTTGCATATTAGGGCACACCCCCTGACATCACCATTGTTTCACATAGGGCTTTTAAATAGAAAAGGCCCAGTAGGAACTTGCTTATTAGGCCACACCCCCTGATACCACCATTGTTTCACACAAGGTTTTTTGTAGGAAATGCCCAGCAGGTACTCATTTGCATACTAGGCCACACACCCCGACACCACCATCGTTTAACAGGTTTTTTTTGTAGAATATGCCCAGCAAGAACTCATTTTCATATTAGGCCACACCTCCTGATGCAAAGCCAGTCAGAACTGCGTTCCTATGTGTTTCTGCTAAAAAAAAAAAAGCCCTGACTATACTTACAATCCAAAAACAAACTACAATCCATGTATAATAACTTTTTAAGAACCTACTGTGTGTATGTTGTGTGCCTTCAAGTCACTTCAAACCCTGTGAATTAATGACCTCCTAAAATTCATATTGTTAACAACCGGGGCTTTTTTTGTAGCAGGAACGTCTTTGCATATTAGGCGACACCCCTCTGATGTAGCCTGTCCTTCAAGACCGTACAGGGCTCTTCTCACAGGGCTTACTGTAAGCTCTTGGAAGATTGGCTACATCAGGAAGGTGTAGCCTAAAATGCAAAGAAGTTCCAGCCACAAAAAAAAGCCCATTAATAGCCTTGCTCAAGTCTTGCAAACTGAGGGCCTTTGTGGTTTCCTTGACTGAGTCCATCCATCGCCTATTGGGTCTTCCTTTTTTCCTGTCGCCTTCAACATTTCCTCGCATTATTGCCTTTTCCAGTGAGTCTTGTCTTCTCATGTTGTAACCAAAGTATAATCGCCTCCGCGTAGTTATTTTTGTCTCCGGAGAGTTCAAGCCTCTAGTAACCATGACTTTTTCTCCATTCGCTTGGCGGATAAATCACAGAAATCTGAATGGCGGGTTCTGAAGACGGCTTCTCAACTGTTTCTGCGGGTGCTTGTCTGCATGTCTCCGAGCGAGTCGTCTCAAGGAAATGAAAGCTTTTCCTGTTTAACACTTCACAGCTCCCAGGAAGAGAACTCACATCTTAGAAAGCGAAACAAAAGCGCATTCCCGAAAAGCTTTTAGTGGGGCCCATTAAAGCCAGCAGCCGTAATGAGCTCCTGCAGCGTAGATTCCCTGTGGCCGCGCTCTCTTCCTCTTAAATTTTAATGACTGAGTTATGTGACATGATGTGTGCCATCATCTTTTTTTGTCTCAGATGGTCCCAAGTCAATGACAAGAGCTGGGTATCAAGAAGGCATGTTGCGGAGACGACGGTATCAAGTTATCAAAATTTATTTGCATTAGAAATAGGACGGAGGCTGAGTCTGGCTGCTTGTTTTACATAATTGGAAAAGTTCAAGGCCAGTTCAGATAGACTGTGGGGTGGAGCTGATATCCCTCCCCCCTTCAAATGACTAATGTTATTTACGTTGGTAATGTTATAGCTATTCTCAGTGAATTGTTTTGTTTGTTGCTTGTCTCAAAGTCATGGATTCTCCCCCCCACCTGTCTGTATTTACCAGGGACAGCCTCAAAGTTCTGATACGGGCATGGCTGGCGTGTGGGAGTAGGTCACGTAGGTAGATGCCTAGGGTGCCACCTGGCCTAGGGTGCGCCGCTAGGTGCCTCCATCTCCCCGCATGCAGTGTGAGTGCCTTCCCCAATGGAAAGCAGGTTTCATGGAGTACTGATGCTGCTGGTTTCACATTCCCCGGGTCTGTTACAGACGCAGGAAATGTGAAAGCAGACAGCACCTGCGCAGCGTGTTCCTCGGAGCCCGGCAGGGATAAATTAACCAGCTGTAAAAGCTGAAGAAGAGCCAATTATAGCTTCTCAAAATTTGCTCTTGTTGAAGTTGTCTGCTGCCGCTCATCCTTCCTACTCTACTTTAACAGAGCCACGGGGTGGGAGCTATAGCTATAGCTTCTCGCATGCACAAGGTCTTGTCAGTGGCACCTCCAGCTAAAAGGATCAAGTAGTAATCTCACAATTTTTATTGCTTAATCTCACTTTTTTTTTTTTAGAAAAATTAAAATAAAAAACTGTAAATTAAAAATGTACATAGTTTCAAGTTTCTTCATTTCTCCTACAATTCTGTTTTAAAAAAAAAAATTGGGAGGGGCTAGTGGGCAGCTTGCCTAGGGCACCAAAAACCCTAGCACCAGCCCTGGATACGAGTCCCCAGAAAATGAGTACCCCAGTTTTGCATCTTGAGAAGGTTCCTCTCTATATGGAAGTTCCCTCTAGGCTATTTGGCTAGTAGCCATTGATGGACTCATCCTCTACGACAGTGGCCCCAACCTTTTTGGCACCAGGTACTGGTTTTGTGGAAGACAATTTTCCATGGACTGGTGGGGGTGCTAGGGTTTATGCTACCCCAGGCTGCCCCCACGCCCACACCCCATGCCTGCCCCCCCGGGGGTGTCTTTAAATGAGGAGTGGGTGAAGGTCTCTGCCCCACTCCGTGGTCTCAGGGCCGGCCCGCCCATCATGGCCCCAGGGCTGGCAAGATAGGGACACTGAATTCAGCCTCCCCCGTCGTGCCCCCAGGCAAATCCCTGTTTTCCTCCCCAGCCTCCTCCTCCCTCCGTTCTTCACAATTTTAAGGCCCGGAAAGGGGCCATGAAGTGCCACATTCCCAGGCTCTTTAAAGGACGACCTGAGCATGAGGCAAAGACTGAAGGAGTGGGAGCAGAGTTAGCCGTTAGGGTGTGTAGCTCCGCCCCCAACTCCCATCATGCTCTGCCTGCTTTTCCTCCTCACCAGGAGGCAAAACGGCCCCCATTGGCATGGCTGTTCAGCCTGCCTCCGGTGGGAGCTGCATTGCCCCCACAGACAGAAGAAAGAGATGGACACAAGGGCCGATCAAGTGATTGGCAGGTAAAACCACAGCAAAGACTGGGCTCCTGTGCCCCCCTGAGGTGCTCACGATCTGTGCTGAGAGCAACAGTGCTAGTGTGCTCCAACAGTCCTGCGGCCAGTATTGATCTTAAATGTTGATAGATGTCTTAATAAGAATTTTTTATCCAGCTAAAATCAAGGCTTCAGTTCTTGGAAAAATAAAACAGTGGGTGCGTAGGGCTGTGAGGCTGTTGCCTGTGCTAGTTGATGAGTGGGAGATGCCTCTTTGATAAAAGACTAGGTCAGAAACGGTGATATATGCGCGTCCCCGTCAGAGGCTTTCCACGCACCCACTGGTTTATTTTTCCAAGAGCTGAAGCCTTGATTTTGGCTGGATTAAAATTCTTATTGAGACATCTATCAACATTTAAGATCAATATTGGCCACAGGACTGTCGGAGCTCACTAGTGTCAGACGATGGGATCTCAAATCAACCAGACCTTGAATTGTTGCAAAGTTAGGCTTTATTCGATAATCCATAAGTATCTGAACGAAGGAAGATTGAGACTGATACATTGTAGGAGGCTGGCTATATTGGGATACATCAAAGGGAACTATGCAAAGCCACAATTCTAAACATTGCCGAGGTGAGGTGCAAAGATTCACATGGTCTCTCCCTCTTATCTTATTGTTACTGCTAGTCTTCCGGGGATAGCCAAGCGGCTGTCCCTGGAGGCGCCTTATCTTCAAAGAGTGGAATTTCTGCCTTTGTTAGTATCAAGGGAAAGAAAGGTTCACATTGAGCATTGGTAACATCTGCATTCTCTACTTTAATATGCAAGGTCCTTTCTCATGGTTAGTAACAGAGTTTAAAGATGGCTAGAGTGCAGCTAAGCATTTTATTCAGTAGAGTTACATCGGCTGACAACTAGCACTTTAATCCACCGCAGGAAGAGCGGCAGGATCGTCTTTCTAAACTTTTGGAAGTCTTCCGGAGCTATGACGTACTTTAGTATTTTCACTTTCCAAATCATCTCCACCGGCTTAAAAGCGAAGCCCTTTGAGGTACCTTCTGTTTCAAACACTCCATGGCAACTTGCCCATGAGTCCAACAGCATTGGATTAATAAGTGGAAGGAGTATGTATGGAAGGGAGAAGGTGTAATTAGAGCGACTGAGGTTAAAAGGAAGAAAAGAAGAAAAATGTGCTGATGGGATATGAGAGGATGCCGTTGGAGGAAGAGGCAGAGGGACTTTTGAAAGCATACAAACTGTGGAGTCAGGGAATAGAACCCTGACTATGAGCCAGCATGGGTTTCTCAAAAACAAGTCATGTCAACCTAATCTTATTGTCAGCAAAGGGTTCATGGAAGTCCCAAAATGATCAGACTAGTCTTTGTTAAAAAACTAAGTTGCATTTATTGATAACTACAATGTTACTCTTAGCATGGATTCATTGGAACTGATAACAGACAGCTTGAACCATTGGCATTTATGAGTACACTTCAAAGGATTTGGGCTTTAAACTATTTCCCATAATAAAACTACAGTCTGTCCCTGCAAGTAACACTTTCACATGCCCGCTTATCTTTTACAGTCGATGGTTACATCCCCCTCCTGGTGATGTCCTTGCTCTGCTCAGGAGGCACCAGGAAGGTTAGCTGAGCACTCTGCGCTTCAAAGGCCTCGCTAGCCTTTGGAACTTTGGTAATACCCATTCTCACCACCCCCCTCTACTCTGCAGGGCACCTGGGTTAGTAGCATAGGAATTTATTAAGCATTCATGTTAGTAGGCAGTAATTAATAAGTTCAGAAAGCAAAGGTAACTTCAATGAAACATAGCCTGACACTTATCTCTTGATGGATCAGGAGAATGCTGTTGACATAGTTCATCTTGGCTTCAGTAAGGCTTTTGATCATTCCTCATAATATTCTTGTCAACAAGTTATTAAAATGCAGTTTGGATCCAATTACTGTTAGGTGGATCTGTAGCTTATTGACAGGTCACACCCAAAGAGTGCTTGTGAATGGTACCTCAGCCTCTTGGAGAGGAGTGACAAGTGGAGGGCCTTAAGAATCTATCCTGGGACCTGTTTTGTTTAACATCTTTATCAATGATTTGGATGAAGGAACAGAGGAAATGCTTATTAAATCTGCAGATGATACTAAATTGGGAGGGTAGCAAATACAGTAGAAGATGGAGTCGGGATACAGAATGGTCTTGACAGGCTGGAAATCTGGAATAAAACAAATAGAATGAATTTTAACAGGGCAGGAAAAATTTAGGCAGAAAAAAATCAAATGCATAATTATCGGTTGGGGGGAGATTTGTCTTGGCAGTAGTATGTGCAAAAAGGATCTAGGGGTCTTGGTGGACCATACACTGAACATGAGTCAGCAGTGTGATGTGGTAGCTAAATAGGCAAATGAGATTTTGGGCTAAATCAACAGAAGTATAGTGTCCAGATCACACAAAGTGATGGTGTCATTTTACTCTGCTCTGGTTAGACCTCTTCTTGAATATTGTGTTCAGTTTTGAGCACCACAATTTAAGAAGAATATAGACAAGCTGGAATGTGTCCAGAGGAGGGCAATGAAGATGATGAGGGGTCTGGAGACCAAGTCCTACGAGGAAAGACTGAAGGAGCTGGTCATGTTTAGCCTGGAGAGAAGACGACTGTGAGGTGATATGATCACCATCTTCAAGTACTTGGAGGGCTGTCATCTAGAGGATGGTGTGGAATTGTTTTCTGTGGCCCCAGAAAGTAGACCCAAGAACCAATGTGTTGAAATTAAATCAGATGGGTTTCCGACTCAACGTTAGGAAGAACTTCCTGACTGTTAGAACAGTTCCTCAGTGGAACAGGCTTCCACAGGAGGTGGTGGGCTCTCCTTACTCGGAGGTTTTTAAACAGAGGCTAGATGGCCATCTGACAGCAATGAGAATCCTGTGAATTTAGGGGGAGGTCTTTGTGAGTTTCCTGCATTGTGCAAGGAGTTGGACTAGATGACCCTGGAGGTACCTTCCAACTCTATGATTCTGTGACTAGATGACCTTGCCGGTTCTTTCCAACGCAATGATTCTGACTTTTTTTCTTCGCTGAGCAACTTCCCCGCAGAGTTTCTTGACACCTTTGTTTCTGACGCTTGCTTTTTGTGATAGTTAATTTTTAAATGCACTCTCTTCAGTAGTTCTCATTATGTTTTATTTAGTTGTTTGTTTGCATTAAAGGGTACTCTGAAGACAGCCTTGCCAAAGTAGTGTTTGTACAGTTCAAAAAAAGCATGCCACAAATAACTGGTATTTGCATCCCAAATGCTGTTGGGTCAAAAGGGAATAGCAGCAGGGCCTTTGTTGCTGGCCCAAGAAGGATTTAGTACTTATTTCCCTGATAGAATGAATTGTAAACAATTGCTTAACTTTAGAAAATAAAAACATTGCCCTTGGGCTTACCCTTCATTAGGTTTTGGAAATGGCTACTAAGAACTGAATAACAACAGAAATTGCCTCAAAATCTTGATCTCTACTCTTTGAAAGCCAGTGTGGTCTAGTGCAGTGGTCCCCAACCTTTTTGGCACCAGGGATCGAATTTGTGGAAGACAATTTTTCCATGGACCAGAGGTGGGGGGTGATGGTTTCTGGAGGATACAATTCTGTACTTTATTTCTATTAGTTTGGTGTTGTGGTTAAGTGTGCAGACTCTAATCTGGAAGAACTGGGTTTGATTCCCCACTCTTCCACTTGCAGCTGCTGGAATGGCCTTGGGTCAGCAGAGTTGTCCTTGAAAGGGCAGCTTCTGGGGAGAGATCTCTCAGCCCCACCCACCTCACAGGGTGTCTGTTGTGGGGGAGGAAGGTAAAGAGAATTGTGAGCCACTCTGAGACTCTTGAAATTCAGAGTGGAGGGCAGGATATAAATCCAATGTCGTCGTCTTATTATTATTGCATTGTAATATATAACAAAATTATTACACAACTCATGGCTCGGTTGCTAACAGGCCACAGACCGGCACCTGTCCACAGCCCAGCAGTTGGGGACCTCTGATCTAGTGGTTAAGAGAGGCAGACTCTAATCTGGAGAACCAGGTTTGATTTCCCACTCCACTTCATGCAGCCTATTGGATGACCCTGGGCCAGTCATGGTTCTCTCAGAACTCTCTCAACCCCACCTACCTCACAAGGTCCCTCTTGTGGGGAGAAAAAAGGAAGGCAATTGTAAACCATTATGAGATGCCATAAGGTAGAGAAAAGCAAGGTTTAAAAACCAACTCCTTCTTCTTCTCCTCTTCTTCTCCTCCTCCTCTAGCAAGTGCTTGTCTCTGAGGCTACTTTTAGGCAAAATTAGAAGCCATATATTTTACTTGTCTTCATATTGATCTTAGACACCTCAGTGTTCCTCTGGTATCATTTTGACTGCAAGGGTTGGCTCATGCCCCAGTTTGATTCCTTTAATGTCACTTCCCTTGGAACATGGAGTCAACTTCTGGTATTCATGTGACCTGATCCTTTCCACTCTTTAAGAAGCACCTCAAGGCCTCATTATCATCATGTCTTCCAATTAGAAGAAGAAGATATTGGATTTATATCCCACCCTCCACTCCGAAGAGTCTCAGAGCAGCTCATAACCTCCTTTCCCTTCCTCTCCCACAACAGACACCCTGTGAAGTAGATGAAGATATTGGATTTATATCCCGCCCTCCGCTCTGAAGAGTCTCAGAGCAGCTCACAATCTCCTTTCCCTTCCTCCCCCACAACAGACACCCTGTGAAGTAGATGAAGATATTGGATTTATATCCCGCCCTCCACTCTGAAGAGTCTCAGGGCAGCTCACAATCTCCTTTCCCTTCCTCCCCCACAACAGACACCCTGTGAGGTGGGTGGGGCTGGAGAGGGCTCTCACAGCAGCTGCCCTTTCAAGGCCAACCTCTGCCAGAGCTATGGCTGTCCCAAGGCCATTCTAGCAGGTGCAAGTGGAGGAGTGGGGAATCAAACCCGGTTCTCCCAGATAAGAGTCTGCACACTTCACCACTACACCAAACTGGCTCTTAGAAACATTCTTTAAATTTATGCTCTTCCTTTCCCCACTCTCTTCCCCTTCCTCACATCTGTTCATTAAGATGGTAAGCTTGCAGGAGCATTCTATATGGTTGGATATACAACATCTTGGTTTATTTCTGACACTTAGAAATGAAGATACATTTGTGGTGGCAGTACTAAAGGTAAAGGTAGTCCCCTGTGCAAGCACCAGTCGTTTTTGACTCTGAAGTGACGTTGCTTTCACAATGTTTTCACGGCAGACTTTTTACGGGGTGGTTTGCCATTTCCTTCCCTAGTCATCTCCACTTTCCCCCCCAGCAAGCTGGGGACTCATTTGACCGACCTCGGAAGGATGGAAGGCTGAGTCGACCTGGAGCTGGCTACCTGAACCAGCTTTCGCTGGGATCGAACTCAGGTCATGAGCAGAGGGCTCCAACTGCAGTACTGCGGCTTTACCACACTGCAACACGGGACAGTACTTGACACTCATAATACTAAGAGCAATCGTAAGTCCCGATAGACGCTTCCATCTTGAATATGAACTCATAACACTGCCTTATGCTGAATCAGACCATTGGTCTATCAAGGTCAGTATTGTTTACTCAGACTGGCAGTGGCTCTCCAAGGTTGCAGGCAGATGTCTTTCACATCACCTGCCATCTTGTTCTATTTAAATGGAGATGCTGGGGATTGAACCTGGGACCTTCTGCATGCCAAGCAGATGCTCTGCCACTGAGTCAAAGCCCCTTCAATGTGGTGGAAGTGTAAATGGCTGGGGTTAAAATGCAATTCCTCAGTCCCTCCCTCTATACTTGTGCTATCAGATGTTAAATATAAGGTAGACTTCTTGGTTTATAAAGTTACCATATGTTCCACAGGGGTTCCATTATCTTCAAGTCTCTTTTAGGTGAGCAGACCAATACATATCAGTCAGTCAGGTCTGCTTTGATGGAATCAGTGCCAAAGTCCTCCCTCCTTGCTCTCAGGAGTTTTATTGTTTCTCTTTCCCTATCCACTGACCAGGTCAGGCTGGGTCAAAGAAGCTTTTCCTGAAGTCTCCAGGAGTTTCTTCCTGGGGTCCTTCTAATACCTCCAAACCTCTGTTCCCTGCTTGGAGGGTTTTGGGTTTTGTTTTTTTTTACCATCCTGCTGTCTCTTGCTTAGACCTATTAGCATTTCTTAAAAAGTGGCTGAGGTGAGGCTGGAAAAGAAACTGGACTGACTTCTCCCTCTCCTGCCTGTTTTCTGCCCAGTGAGAAAAACTTTTAAAAAGTCAGAGTGAAGGTTTTGTTCAGTTCAAACCTCCAAAGGGTGGGGTGGGGGGGAAATGCATTTCTTCACACCTTCAACCAATCAAAGCTTATTCAGCTCCTTGAGTCACTGGTTGTAAGCTAAAGGGCAATGAAAGGTGTTACAATATTCATTAATGATCCAATCATAAATTTGACCAGTCAAAAGTGCCTCTTTGTGTCTCCCTGTCCGTGTAAATATGGGAGATATTCACTGAAAACATTAGAAAGAAAACCTTTCCCTTGGTAACAGTAAAAAGGCACTGACTCTATTGTTTGGCAGGGTGCCCAGAGGCCTATATGCTTTATAGCTTTACTTCCCTCACAGATATAAAATCACCCCCAATTTACCTCATAATGTTGCAGGTTTTTTTTTTAAATTAAACATTCCTTTTTAAAGTTAAGAACTGTTTCCACACATAACTTTAGCAGTCGTTGCACATGGTTAAAGGGATGGACGATGGATAGATGATGGATAAATGATAGATGATAAATGATTGATAGACTAGGAATAAGACCCTTGCTGTCTTTCCAGCCTCCCACCCAGGTGAAGGCATTCACTTCCCCACCCCACCCTTGGTGTCTTTCCACCAACAACTTCCCACCCCCCTCCAACTACCACCCACCCCCAAACCCCCTCTTCCTCTCAACCATCCCCACATCCTTGCAGTCCACTGCTCCCCCTCCCCTTGCTGTCTTGCCACCCACCACACAGCTGAAACAGATGCCAGCTTCCCCCCCACCCATGTGTGAGCATTCCCATGACTGTGGTGGCTCAAAGCCCTGAAAGAGGCCCAGAATGCAGATAAGGAAAAATAATTAGGGTGTGTGTGTTGGTGGGGGGGGGGGAGCATGACGATGGTCACACAGATGCTAAAGCAGAGCATTCCTTTTGTTTGCAGTGCATTGTTGCTGCCTTTTGCTGCGAGAGCTTGTTGCATGATCTGTTTGTTTTTTTTGTCTGGCATGTTGTGTTATGGTATGTGCCTCAAGGCGAAAGAGTTTGTGCCTTAAGGTGACTGTTTTCTGTAGGGGAATTGTTCTGACTTCAGCTTCCCATCTCCTCCCCCCTCCCTGCAGCCTCTACCTAGGAAAGGTACATTCTTTCTCTGCAGTGAGGATCAAAGCAGCTTACATCATTCTCCTCTCTTCCTTTTGATCTGCAGAACAACCCTGTGAAGTAGGTTTGGTTGAAAATCTGTGAATGGTCCAAAATCACCCCGTCAGCTTCCACAGTAATAACCTGGGTCTGGCAGACTTTGCTCTGAAGCACTAAGTGCTACATCACACCGGCTGATCTAGGGGGGCTGCTGCTGAACAGGAGCAAGCAAGCAGCCAGGTTTAGTTAAGTCATGCCAGTCAATCAGGTGACACCAAGTCACCCAGAGGCTGCTGCCAGGCCTAGGGTAGCCAACTGCCAGGTGGAGCCTGAAGATCTCCTGGTATCACATCTGAACTCCAGACAACAGTTCTTTCCCTCCCTGGAGAAAATAACTGCTTTGGAGGGTGGACTCTATGGCATTATATTCATGAAAAATTTAATAATAATAATAATTTTTTTTATTTGTATTTGTACCCTGCCCTCCCCGCCGAGGATATATATACAAAACACTACTCTTTACAGCATCTATAAGATCATATTCCCAACAATACATTCAATAGCATTACTCATAAATCGCAATAAACAATTCATTAAAGTCCTAAAGCATGTCGTAGCTCCAGAAGACTTCCAAAAGTTTAGAAAGACGATCCTGCCGCTCTTCCTGCAGTGGATTCAAGTGCTAGTGCGCTCCAACAGTCCTGTGGCCAGTATTGATCTTAAATGTTGATAGATGAATTTCCCGATCTGGAGCTGGCAACCCTTGTCAGGACTGGCCCCAATGAGTTCTCCCTCAAAGCTCAAAAGTGTCCTGGAAAAGGTCTACTCCCCTCCCCTTTTACTGTGTTTTAACAATTTATTAATAACACATGGTTACAATATTTAATTAACTTTTTTCTTATACTAAACCATATGATATTTCACCCCCCCTCCCTCCAATATTGACTTCCCCGAAGTTATAAATTTCCAGTTAATTCTAAAGGTACCACTAATCTATCAAAATGTAATACTTTTGATGAATACTAAAAAATTGTCCAATGTCTTTTTACGTTCCACTCTTTCTCCATATATCCTTTGAATTTCTTCCACTCCTTTTTGAATAAGTCTAAGTCATAGTCTCTTAAAGTTTCAGTTGATTTGTCCATCTCACTCCATGATAAAACTTTCACAATCCAATCCCATTTCTCTGGTATTGTTCCTTGTTTCCAAAGCTGCACATACAATGTCCTAGCAGCTGAGAGCAAATACCAAATTTACTCCCCTCCCCTTTTACTGACAGAACCAAGCTTGGTTGCCTTTTAAACCTGTTGTTGGTCTTAAATATGGGAATCCATTCTCTCTCTCTCTCTCTCTCTTTATATATCGAACACTGAACACCGAAATACTGAATCTGAAATCGAACTTGAATCGAGTGTAGCTTTAAGACCGCTGTATGATTTTAATGTTTATGTATATAATAATTGTTTAGATTTTTAACTATAAATTATGAAATGTTAATTTTAATGCTTAATTTTATATTTTATGTTAGTTTTACATGTTGTAAGCCGCCCTGAGCCACCTAGTGGGAAGGGCGGGATATAAATCTTAGATAAATAAATAAATAAATAAAATTTTTATTATATTTTATTTTTTTCAATTTATATCCCGCCCTACCCCACCGAGGCGGGCTCAGGGCGGCTCTGAAGAAGTGTGGAAGCACACAAAATTTCATTGGTCTGCTACCCCAGGGTGCCATTTTTTCCCTGTCTCTCTGGCTGTTTCCCTTCTCAGATGTGGAGAAGGGATATGAACCCTCAGCCAATCAATTGAAGGCTTTCTTTCTCTCCTCTGCGAAGCATTTGCTCAATACTCCTCTGCCCTTGGGGTGCAGGGTGGGGTTTCTCTCCAATGAGGAGAGGGCTAAAGTGGGATGTTTCTCATTCATAGGTGTTCTTTTTTCTCCAGTGATGGAAATTTAAGGGACAAGGTGGACTGAGGGGGAGGCATAAAATGAAGCACAATAGAAGTCTGCTTTGGAGCGCTCTTTAATTCAAGCGCCACTGTGCTGAACTTCTCTGACTGTCACGCTACTGTGGATATGGCAGTTTTATTTTCCATTGTGAAGTAATTTGACAAACTCCACCCCCCCCTTCCAGCTTTTATTCAGTCAAAAGGAAAGGTGGGGGAAAGCATTTTGCTTTGAACATACATGTCCTTGGTAGATACCATAAAATAAATAGATTTGAGGAAATAAGGCAGAAAAAAAAAGGATCATCAGGAAACTGGGAAGCTGTTGAAAGAACCAGACACCATCATAAAGATTTGAAATGCAGCCCCCCCCCCTTTTTACGTCAGAGGGTTATTCAGAAAGGTCATTGTATGTAGACTGAAGGGGTTATCCTTTATGATGGGGAGTAATTTAAAGTAGTGTAAACAAATAAATCCAGAAGGAAGGAAGAAACGTTTATTAGCCTTGAGAGATTTCAGGAGAACCTTAAATTATTGAGCGGCACTGGATGTAGCCAGGGTGATGAAGATCAGTAACCTACAACCATCCGTGCAGTATTTCAAGTCGTCTCGGTGATTCATAGCAAATGCAAGGGTGATGATAAAAACCACAGCCCTAAAAATCAAGATATTAAGCCGTATATAAACAGTTCCTAATTGAAATGGGCACTCGCCGAAACAACTCGGTCAGTAAAAGTTCCACTTGCTGCAATGGAGTTGGGAGAGTTTGTGGGACTTCAGGGAAAAAACTGACAGTAATAAACCGAGGGGCAGGCAGAAAATGGCCATAAAAAGAACGGGAGACAACTCAGACACGGCGACGTGAAGTGCCCTGTACAGGGCTGCGTGGAGTTTTTAATGATACAGCACTCAGGGTTTTCATTATAAAGAAAAAGACCATAAATAATATTGCTAGTGACATATTGTAAAAGGGCAATTAATCTTTCAAATAGTAGGATTCCTTTCCGGAGACCCTGCAGCCAGTCTCTGTTTGTTCATGAGCACTGTTATATACTGACACTTGTTAAATGTTTTAAAAGCAGGTTAAGTACCTCTGCTTTTTGGCTGCTTTGATTTACGCTTTCCAATAAGCCATTTGAGCAGCTGAAAATATACTGGTGCCCAGTCTGAGCAGACTAGTATTATAGTGGTTCTTCCTTTCTTATTTGTCTATTTGTTTTGCTCAGGGGTGTCAAACTCATTTGTTATGAGGGCTGGATCTGACAAAAATGAGACCTTGTCGGGCTGGGACATGCCATGCTGGGCTGGGCTATGTGTGTACCTATTTAAGATTAGGTAGCAGAGAAACACAATTATTTTTTTTTTTAAAAAACACACACCATAAAACATGCTTAAAACATTAGCACTCGTTGGTCTTAAAGGTGCTTTGGTTGTATTTCTCCCATGGGATCCAGGGAACTGGGCAAAGGAAGCTCTGGCTCTTTCCTTCCTTCCCCAGGGGACCAGGAGGGGGAGGAACCTCAGCCAATGGAGAAAATAGAGGCTATGCTCTGTAGCTCTTGCGCTGTTGAGCAAGCCTGGCAAAGAAAGCTGTGATGCAGAAGGAAAGCAAGAGAGAGGGAGAAGGAAGCAGATGATAGTCAGTTGTTCAGGGGCTTGATAGGAGCCCTCTGGGGGCCTGATGTGGCCCCTGGGCCACATGTTTGACACCCCTCATTTAGCTATTATGGTCAGGCATTTGGTTGGTCAGCCCCAGCTTATCTTGGATCACTGCATCCTGCAGTGTGGCTCTAAAGCAGGAGTGTCAAGAGATTAGCACTCTTGCAATATTTTGTTTATTTAACAGTTTCTGATAAGCTCTCTGAATTATTGCATGAAAATCTGGAGACAATGGCTGTGCTGTAGCAATCTTGAGTATGCTGTTCATGTGTTGTTCAGGTGTGTGTGTAAGTCGCAAAGCTACTTTTGTTTACAGAAATCTCATGGTCAATGCGTTGAGCCTAAGACCCAGGGAAAAACATGAAATGGCTGGGCATTTGTACATAAGTTGCTTCATGTGCCCGTCACCCAATGGAGAAAATAGAGGCTTTGCTCTGTAGCTCTTGTGTGATTGAGCAAGCCTGCCAAAGCAAGCTGTTATGCAGAAATAAACAAGAGAGAAAGAAGAAAGCAGATAACGAGATGCTTGCGGACCTGATAGCTCTCTGAGGGCCTGTCCGGTCCTCGGGCCACATGTTTGGCACCCCTCCTCTAAAGCATTGTAGGAAATCTTATACAGATAATGGGCTGAGTTGCACACATATGAAGTAACAAATGCAAGCCGGAAGCCTGAACTCTCCCTAGAAGCCAAAATGACTAAACTGAGGCAATCGTACTTTGGTCACATTGTGAGAAGATAAGACTCACTGGCAAGGACAGAGATGCAAAATGGAAGGCATCAGAAAAAAAGAGACGCAACACAGGATGGATTGATTCAAACAAGGAAGCCGTGACCCTCTGTTTGTGAGACCAGAGCAAGGCTATTCACCAGAGCAAGGACGTTTTGGAGGTTATTAATTCATCCGGCAAGATCACACTGGGAATTTGGCATGGCAGTATCCCAGCTTGACATGTGGAATTCACTGCCACAAGAAGTGGTGGCATCTACAAGCACAAACCGCTTCAAGAGGGGATTGGATAAACACTGAGGTCCATCAGTGGCTGTTAGCCACAAGGCAGAGATGCAACACTCTGTCTGGGAAAAATGATGCTCTGTATTCTTGGTGCAGGAGGGGGCAACAGTAGGAGGGCTTCTGCAGTTCTGGCCTTGTTGGAGGACCTCCTGATGGCACCTGGGTAGGGTTGCCAAGTCCAATTCAAGAAATATCTGGGGACTTTGGGGGTGGAGTCAAGAGACTTTAGGGGTGGAGCCAAGAGATACTGGGGGTGGAGCCAGGATCAAGGGTGTGACAAGCATAAGTGAACTCCAAAGAGAGTTTTGGCCATGACATTTAAAGGGACAACACATCTTTTAAATGCTTTCCCTCCATTGGAAATAGGGGCACCTTCTTTTGGGGCTTATAGAATTGGACCCTCTGGCCCAATCCTTTTGAAACTTGGCGGGTGTATTGAAGAGAGTCATTGGATGCTATGCTGAAACTGTGGTGCCTCTACCTCAAATAACAGCCCCCCCCCCAGATACCCACCGATCAATTCTCTATTATACCCTATGGGAATAGATCTCCATAGGGAAAAATGGAGTGCCCAACAGACATTTCTCCCCGCCCCGCTTTCTAAAGTGGGGGGAGAGCCTCCAAAGTGGGGGATCCCCTGCCCCCACCTGGGGATTATGCAACGAAAACAGAGAATCACGGCAAAAGAGGGACAGGGGAATCAAAAGCAGGATGCTTCCGTGAAAGCCAGCCTCCAAACAAAAACAAAACATACAAATTGTATAAACCATAAATACAGTATATTCTCAGATAGACAACTCCATCAGTCCTTAATGCAAAGCAAGGAATGTGTTCACCGGAAACCACGTGTTATGCATTGTTGAAAGATTGTTGGCATTCTTACCCAGTGGAAGGAATTATTTGTGAGAGGCTTGAGAAAGCTAAATGTGAAACGAGGGCACCGGTACGACCTTGTTGCTATACAGACTGCTGGCTGCACAAATCAAGAAATATTGGACAGTCTGACACCATCTTTTACTTCCCCTGGATTTCCTTGATGTGATTTGGCATTAATTTGCCGAAAGAAAATAGGACTGGTTTCCGGTGAACACATTCCTTGCTTTGTATGAAGGACTCATGGAGTTGTCTGTCTGAGAGTATACTGTATTTATTGTTCATACAATTTGTACGTTTTGTTTTTGTTTGGAGGTCGGCTTTCACGGAAGTGTCCTGCTTTTGATTCCCCTGTCCCACCTAGGGATGCGCAACCCTAAACCTGGGTTTTGGCAACTGTGTGACACAGAGTGTTGGACTAGACAGGCCATTGGCCTGATCCAGCTTGACTTGGGTTATGTTTTTATGCTTTTTCGTGGTCCAGGTGTCTGTAAAACTGAACCAAATTTCTTCCAGTCATCTTTTTTTGGTTGTCCAGCATTCGTACCCATATACAGTAATGGGGAATACCAGGCATGAATTAATTTGACCTTGGTTGCCAGCAACACATCCCTACACTTAGAATCCTTTCTGGCTTCTTGATGGCTGCCTTTCTGAGTCTCCGTCTCCTTCTGAATTCTTTGTTGTGGCCACCCTTTTGATGGAGTTAGGGAACAGAAAATCCTGAGCTAAGGAACAGAAAATCCTGAGCAAAGGAATAGAAAATTCTGAGCTAAGCAATAGAAAATTCTGAACTCCTTTGCATATTAGGCCACACCCCCTAATGTAGCCAATCCTCCAAGAGCTTACAGGGCTCTTCTTATAGGGCCTACTGTAAGCTCCAGGAGGACTGGCTACGTCAGAGAGGTGTGGCTTAATATGCAAAGGAGCTCCTGCTACAAAAGTGAGCCCTGCTAAACCATTTCAATTTCTTCATTGTCAACATGAAGCTGTGTAATTCTCCTGAAGTCAGAACTTTTGTTTCTTTGATGTTCAGCTGTAATCTTGCTTTGGCACTTTCTGCTTTAACCAGGGATTATTTCGTAGACCAAGAGGTGCAGTACTCGACAATTCGCACAACTCATTTGCATATGCCACACACCCCTAACATCACTGGAAGGTGTTCTAAAGTGTATCAGCTCAGCATCTATCTTTAAATGCTTCTTGAATTATCATGGTCATAGTAAAACCTTACTCCCATCATGCTTTTGCAGTTCCTTTCTCCTATGTGGCCACAGTGGCATGAGGGAGATTTCCATCTGTCTGCTTTATTTCATTGAGTTATCTTCCCATTTTTTGTGGAGGAAAATATTAGAACGTTTGTCAAATCTTAGAGTGCCACAAAATTCTCCCAGGGGGTTTGAATAATGGAGCCCAGAAGCTGGGTTCAGGTAGCTGGCTCAAGGTTGGCTCAGCCTTCCATCCTTCCGAGGTCAATAAAATGAGTACCCAGCTTGCTGGGGGGGGGGGGGAGTGTAGATGACTGAGGAAGGCAATGGCAAACCACCCCGTAAAAAGTCTGCCAGGAAAAAATCATGATGTGGCATCATCCAGAGTTGGAAACATCTGGTCCTTGCATAGGGGACTACCTTTACCTTTCTAAGCAAGAAAGAGCACAATAAAATTTAGATGTTTTGGAGCTCTGCTCCTGTGAGCACCTGCTCAAAATGAGGCATGGCTTTAACTTTCAGTAGTTGTTGTTATCACATGATACAACCCCACCCCCCCACAACATTTGTCCTTAAAACATTCCTTCTCCCTCCCCCTTGCGGCATAAAAGTTGGAAAAGTCTAAACATTGGCTGTTATGCCTTCCCTGAGCATCTTCCCCTCTCCCCCCCCCCCAAAAAAAAATGGCACCTGTGAATGATTGGCAGCAGTGTTTGTGAACTGATGTGGTTTAATGGGCAAGTTCTTGTTTAATGGCCGGGTTGCTCGGTTCGCAAGCTGTCTGCAAAATGGGATCCGCGCAGCTGATTGATTGACAGACAGCTCGCAAACGGCCTCAGCTGCAGCGGTGGTAGGGAAAGCTGATTGTATATCTGCATTCTCACACCACTTTCCTGTAGCTCGCCCTAAGTCACCGAGTGCCACACATACCTTCCCCCACCTTCTTTAAGTAAACGAAACATTTAGCGGCTTGCAGATGGGAAGCGTCTCCCTCTGTCCCTTTCATCTACTAGCAGGGCTTTTTTTTTTGTAGCAGGAACTCCTTTGCATATTAGGCCACACACCCCTGATGTAGCCAATCCTCCTGAAACTTACAGTAGGGTCTGTAATAAGAGCTCTGTAATTGGAGGATTGGCTACATACAGGGTGTGTGTCCTATTAAGCAAAGGATTCCCTGCTACAAAAAAAAGCCCTGCTAATTTGGAATGGTAGATTGGAATGTATTTCATGGTCTGGGGACAGAGGAGATTATGGCCTTTTTCACACTTACCAGTGGAAACCAGAAGGGAGTCGGCATTGTGCCGCTTGCAGTGATCCAAGACAGGGATGGGAGTTTTCAGACACATGTTTTTTTTCCCGGTAGGATTCCGTGATTGAAGCGAGCCATTTTACACTGTTCCGCTCTTATCTCGCTTCAACCAGCGCCAGCTGTTTTTGCCTGCCGGCTCGTGATCTCCAGCTTTTTTTTTTTTTTGGAACGTCGGGCTAAGATCGCTACAGCGCTATAGTGCTATAGCGACGTATCACAACAGCAGCACCATAGAGATGGCTAGGCTCTATTGAGATAAGTTACCAGGTTTCAGCGGTGGTGATATCTGGCATCTTAATGGATCCCAGGCATCCCTATGGTGATGCTGTTGTGATACATCGCTATAGCGCTATAGCGATCTTAGCCCGATGTTCCCCCCCCAAAAAAGCCGGAGATCGCGCGCGCCGGCAGGCAAAAAAGGGCGCGAAAACTGCTCCCGGGTTAGATACTGGACATTTCACACAGCACCCCATAGCGATTTCAACCCGGAAGGAGGGGTTGAAAAGTGGAAGAAGCTGCTCTTTGTTTGTAACGACTCAGGCACGCCTCACTACCGGGACAGCCGCGGGAGTGTGTGAAAAGGTGAGAGTTTTCCGGTAGCAGCCAGTTACTGAATCGGGTCTGTCTGAAATGCCAGCAGAAACCCGTTACTGTTCAGTAACTGACCAGCTTCCATACCGGAATACATAGACTGTGTGAAAAAGCCCAATGTTACACAGGCAGCCACCCCACTTCGAAGAAGATGCTGTAAGGTCCCTTCTATGCTTGAAAGGAGACAGGTGGAGGTTAATATCAGTGTCTCTGTTAATTACTCTCAGCATTCCACAATTAAGGATACATCTGCCCAGGGCCTTTTTTTTTAATAGCAGGAACTCCTTTGCATATGAGGCCACACACCCCTGATGTAGCCAATCCTCCTGGAGCTTACAGGGCTCTTAGCCTACTGGAAGCTCCAGGAAGATTGGCTACATCAGGGTTGTGTGGCCAAATATGCAAAGAAGTTCCTCCTACAACACCCCCCACTCTATAGTATCTTCATTGTAAAAGGCATTCTGTTAAGTCAAACTTCCACTTGAAATACTGGAAAGTTACTATTAGGTTCAGAGCTTTTTTTGTAGCAGGAACTCTTTTGTATATTCAACCCCACACCCCTGATGTAGTCAATCCTCCTGGAGCTTACAGTAGGCCCTGTAAAAAGAGCCCTGTAAGGTCCAGGAGGATTGGCTACATCAGGGGTGTGGGGTTGAATATGCGAAGGAGGTCCTGCTGCAAAAAAGCCTTGTGTACGAGATCTACTTGTTCATTGGTACACAAAGGCAGACAAATTGCCTGAATTGGGAATAATTTGGATGCTTGGTATTCTCACCAAGCTTTGTCGTGGCTTTTGGACTCCCACAAACCATTTCCTGCTCAACTCCACCTTACGAACAGGTACCCTCTCCTTTAGATATGAACCCAGGAAACTTCTCTATATTTTGATTCTCTTTTCCGCAGGTGCAGAGCTGCATTACTCCAAACTCATAAGCTAAGAGTGTTCACCAGTGAATTCACATTGGTGAGAGGAATTCTCTTCATTCCTCTTTGCCAAATTCCTCGCTCAAATCTCACAACCCATCTTTTAAAAAGGAAACTGGAATCTGACAGTCTATGTCACTTTAAGGCTTCATAATACTGTGTAAAGATTATGTAACTCCCACCATACAGCTGTAACTAGAAGCATGTGAGCAACATGTGTAACTCATTAGCTAATTGAGCAAAGGGATTGGCTAATGGTTGTATAACAACAGTGGCCACACTACTAACTCTTGTGGGTGAATATTGGAGGAGAGACGTGGAGAGGAGTTGGAGAGTGGCGTGTTATTCTGTTGGATTGATTGACTGTATTGGATTGATGGACTGGTAAATGGCTATTCTTCTGGACTGTGATATTGTACCATTGAACTGTACCACTAGAACTATAACTGGGGCTGGGCTGACCAGAGTGCTCTACACAAGGAACTTCCTACACTCTGACAGAATCTGCCTTGAATAAGTTCCCTCTTGATCAAAAGAGAAATTGAGAAGAAAGGAGAAGCAGGAAGGGAGGTGCTATGAAATGTCAGAATTTCACTCTGTCAATGCTCAGAGACAGGTGTTGTCTTCCCAAACCTTCCTACCCTGCTGCTAGGGTTCCCCCCGCTCTGCCCTGTGGCATGTGACATACAAAACCCTACAAGGGTCAAAGTTCCAAAAGGTTGTATAGAGGTGTATTGAGAAACGTAAGAGAAATTCTTCTCTGGAAAAAGAAAGAGAATAAGAGGAACCGATAACTGCATCTTTAAAAAGTAAATTTAAGGGGGAGAGGAAAATCCATTGCCAACAATAACCCTGTTGTGAATAGAAGATGATATTAATCAAGGGTTTCAGAGGCTGAGAGGCCGCCGATCAATTCAATTTTCACTGCAGTGGGTGAGCACTCTTGTTTCACACACACTAAGACACTTTCAATCCCCTTTCAATGCACCTCGCCACTGGATTTTGCTGTGTGAAACGGCAAAACCCACTTGCAGTCACCAAAATGGATTGGAACAGCCTTATTTCATATATGTGAACAGGGCTGGATCTAGGGGGGCAGAGGATTTTGCCCCCACTAAAAAAAAAATGTATATCTGGCCCTGTGTGTGAAAGTGCCCCTTGCTGGTGTACTGAGAAGGGTTTATGATATCCGGTTTGGAATCAGATCACCAGAAGAAAACAACGTGTTGTGTTGTAAATGTGGCCATACTTCAAAACAAAATTAGAATGACACAAAACATTTGATTTTTTTTTTCCCTTTAATGTTTAAATGCAGCACTTGTTAGGCCAATGATGCTGGGATGGTCTCAGAGTCCAACAATGGATTTGTGATAGATGGGAATACATTGCAGGGCTGATTTGGTGTCTGAGCCGAGTCCAAAGGTCTGGAATTGACATATAAAGCTCTATGTAGCCTGGGGCCCGGTTACCTAAAGGACTGCTTTCTCCTATATGCCCCTGCCTCTAAGTGGAGAACATAACTCTGTTTTGTGTCTAAAGCTATTGTGGATATATACCAGGAACATGGCGTATTCAGTGGTGATGCCTATACTTTGCAATTCCTTCCCCAGACAGTTTCTCCTGGTTCCAGTCTCATATTTCCTTAGGCTGATTAGGCCTAAGGTATTGCAAAATCTGGGGATTTCATTTTTATTCTCTTCAGCCTTTTAGACTCCTTGCAGTTAGATCTGTAATGAGTTTAATCCTTTAAAGTTAAGGGTAGTCCCCTGTGCAAGCACCAGTCGTTTCCGACTCCGGGGTGACGTTGCTTTCATAACGTTTTCACAGCAGACTTTTTACGGGTGGTTTGCCATTGCCTTCCCCAGTCATTTACAGTTTCCTCCCCCAGCAAACTGGGGACTCATTTGACCGACCTCGGAGCCGGCTACCTGAACCAGCTTCTGCTGGGATCAAACTCAGGTCTTGAGCAGAGGGCTCCGACAGCAGTACTGCAGCTTCACCACTCTCCTATTTAAATGATTTTTGAGCATTTTCCCCCATGGGCTCTTCTAATGCTGTTCTAAAGTTATATATGATATTGTCCTTTTAATTGATGATGGGGGAGGGATGGTGGCTCAGGGGTGGAGCATCTGCTTGGTAAGCAGAAGGTCCCAGGTCCCTGGCATCTCCAACTAAAAAAGGTCCAGGCAAGTAGGCGTGAAAAACCTCAGCTTGAGAGCCACTGCCAGTCAGAGTAGACAATACTGACTTTGATGGACCCAGGGTCTGATGCAGTATAAGGCAGCTTCATATGTTCATGTTTGCTCATTTTGACTTGAGTATGTGAGCCTACCTGTACCATCTTTGGAGACCCTGCTTCAGTTGCCCCTGCTTTTTGAAGCTACACTGGTGGCAGCCCAAGCAAAGGCCTCAGTCACAGCACTAAAATTTTGGAACTCCTTCCCTAAGGAAGATTTGCTTGTCTCCCTCTCTAGGTGTGTAGACCTTTTATGTTTCATCTGGCATATCTACCGTAATGCTTCCTGGCTCTCATTCTACTGTTGCTTATGTGTTTTTAATTGAATTATATTATAATTTTAACTGTATTTTTAATTGCTCAAACGTTTTACTGTTTATAATGCTCACATAGCTATGGCTTCTCCAGGATTCTCATTTTACTTGCTTTTTCCTGTTGCTTTGGGGTCCCCCCCCCCCGTTCTGTACATATTTTGCTTCCTCTAGTGGTCAGTTCAATATTGCATTCCTCTATGGCTGGTATAAAAACCTGCATTTTAAATCTGTGAGGAGATATGCATTGCCAGACATAAAGTGATGTAATATTGAAACAACCACTAGAGGGAGCAAAACACATACTGAACAGAACATCGCTACCAAAAGCAACAAGAACACAAAAACAAGGAAAATGTTAGGCCTAATAAAAGGTATTCCATGTTTTACTGTTTTGGGCTGGCTTTGGACTGGCACATCGAGGGGTGGAATTCTAGCAGGAGCTTCTTTGCATATTAGGCCACGCACCCTTGACGTAGCCAATCCTCCAAGAGCTTACAAAAACGAGCCTTGTAAGCTCTTGGAGGATTGGCTACGTCGGGGTGTGTGGCCTAATATGCAAAGGAGCTCCTGCTAGACTTCTATCCCTGGGCACATCTATCTGCAAATTCTTCCTGATTTGAGTATACTTCTTTCGAAAACCAGGACAGGATGTCTTAAGTAAATTTTCTCCAACTTATAACTGGAAAGACAAGAAGGTGTTTACCTTTACCAACAAGATCTCAGTTAAAAAAAAAAAGTTTTCGTACTGGATCGTTCAAACTGGGTGTGTATGTGCGAGAGAATTTGAGCTGCTATGCAATCAAGATGGTTTCTCCCTCTCGCCTGTTTTTATTGTCAGATAGCTGCAGAAATCCTGTGCAGAAACCGACGTGTGCCTGTTTATTTTTGCTTGAAATTTCAATTATTTCTCTTAGTGCCAGAATAGGCATATAAAGATTTTTGACTGTAAAAAGCAAAAGCTTATACCTTGAAATGACAAGATGCCAGCTGGAAACGAGTGGTTCTCATAAGCAATAAACCTATCTTCGTGCGAGAGCTTTGCTCAAAAGAAAAACAGTAGATGGGAAATTTGCGCTATGTAAGCATTTTTCTTGTAAAAGATTTCCCTCAAACTCTTGTGCAACGTAACAGGAAGTTGGTAACAGGAAGTATGCTTCTGAGCCTAGAATTGTGTGTTTCAGTACAAGTATCTAGGCTGCATTCTCAAAATTTTGCAAGTTCCATGAAGTATTGGATCTAGGTGGTGTGAGGAATTTCTTAGCCAATGAATGAAGAGATCTTCTGGAGAGCCCTTCCTTTTAGAACAGGGGCGGCCAAACTGTGGCTCGGGAGCCACATGTGGCTCTTTCATACATATTGTGTGGCTCTTGAAGCTGCCCTGTCAGCCAGTTTGGAGAAGGCATTTGTCTCTTTAAATCACCTCTCCAAGCCAAGCCAGCCAGTAGCTTGGAGAATGCATTTAATATTAAAGTTGCTTTCTTTCCACCTCTTCCTCCCTCCCCTATATATTTCCTTCCTTCCTTCCTTGCAGCTCTCAAACATCTAATGACTATTCTAGGTGGCTCTTATGTTAAGCAAGTTTGTCCGCCCCTGTTTTAGAAGGTGGTTGCATTTCTCTCTGTTTTTTTCTTCTGTCCACCAGCCTTAGCGAATGCACTGTTCAGACCAAGACTGACTTAACCATTGATCTTGTAACCATGGTTCAGGGATTGGCAATGTGGCATCAGTCTGGGTGCTCATTCACCTTCTTCCCCCACCCCAGGATTCACCGATGGGGAGGAATACTGCTGGTAATGTCATGATACTGCCAGTGATGCTCTAGCATTCAGCTAGAGCTAAGCCATAGAGTTTTGGACAAATGCTAGAATGTCTCTAGCAGTGTGCTGATGTCACTCCCATTTGTGTTGGAGGGCAGGGTGAGACAGGGCCTGCAGGTCTGAGTAAGCCTGTTCCACCACAGGCCTCATCATGGTCATGGCCAGCGTGTGGGAGTAGGTGAGGTGGGCAGCTGCCTGGGGTGCCACCTCAACTACGAGGCACCTCTGGGTGCCCCCTCTCTCTGACATGCCACTCTCGGCTTCCCAGGTCACAGACCCGGGAAGCTGAGAGCGGCAGGATGGCGCATCGGCACGCGCTCTCCTCCGAGCCAGGCTTCCTTGCAAGGAGGTAAGTAGCTTCCTATTAAGGAGGTAAGTAGCTTCCCATTAAATTTTAACTCCCCCTTTCTCTCCATTATTTGGAAACCCAAATACTGCCGAATACTGATTCAGCAGGATTTGGATAGCTGTATTCAGCCCACGGATTTCCAAAGCTCTTTTTCTAGCAGGAGCTCCTCTGCATATTAGGCCACACCCGCCAATGTAGCCAATCCTCCTGGAGCTTACAGTAGTCCCTGTACTAAAAGCCCTCTAAGCTCTTGGAGGATTGGCTACATCAGGAAGGCGTGACCTAATATGCAGAGGAGCTCCTGCTAGAAAAAGAGCCCTGCAGATAACATTAGTGAATCTGATTTGACTGTATTCCGGGCCAAATACAGCTGAATCAGCAGGTATTCAGGGTTATATTTGGTTCAGCAGAACCTTATGCACACCTCTAATCTTGTAATTACTGTAGTTATAATTTTTAGCGGATTTGTTTTATTTTTTAGTGTTTTAGAATGCTGTATGCTTTACAAATTGATGTTACCAGCTCTGAGCTGGTTCTAGAAGAGTGCGTTGTTGTTATTGTTAACAGTATAGCATAAAATGAGGCAAGTGCTCAGAATTGGCATAAACTTACAAAAAGGGAACATGCAATTATTCTTAGAAAGATTAATTCAGTTAAATGATATTGTTCCATCCCTCTCTCATCCGCAGGTGCCCAGTCTTTGTAGCTGTTAGCTCTGCATGGATCCTACAACCCCCCCAAAGGAAACTATCTCAGGGTTGGAAAGGATTGCTATGGTAAGGAGGTGCAGGAAAAGTCTGTGACAGTCATCAGCTTCTAGCGATGGATCAAGGATCCAACCCATTACACTCATATACATCACATTTGCATTGAAATGTTAAACTGTGTCAAGTCAGCCTGAAAGAACATATTTCATTGGTATGAGGGTGTGAGGAAGGTGAGGGGGAAACTGCTGGGTATGGTTTCGGATGGCTGGACAGGTCAGGAAGCCGTCCTTACCTTCAGTTAGCAGAGTACTCCTTCTGAGCTTCAGCACAGCAGTGTGACCTAGTCAAATGATTACCACACTTTCTCACAAATTGCACAGGGAGCCTCTGCATTAAGTGAAGAAACCAATACTGGTGGATTTATTTAAAGAAACATAACATATAACTGCAGTGAAGAGGAAGAGTGTCTAAACTATTCTAGCTAACTGGAGCAATGAAGTAGTGAAGAGGAAGAGTGTCTAAACTATTTTAGGTAACTGGATGGCTTTGGATTGTAGTAGGCCATCTGCTTAGTGCAGAGCAGGAGGAGAGACACCATGCTGCCCCTCCTGATGCATGCAGGGAAGAAGAAGGGAGAACAAAGAGGAAGGAAGTTTCCCGAGACTACATGCTAATGGTTAGAAGAAGAAGACTGCAGATTTATACCCCGCCCTTCTCCCCACATGGCCACTTGCAGCTGCTGGAATGGCCTTGGGTCAGCTTAGAAGAAGAAGACTGCAGGTTTATACCCCACCCTTCTCTCTGAATCAGAGACTCAGAGCGGCTTACAATCTCCTATATCTTCTCCCCCCACAACAGACACCCTGTGAGGTAGGTGGGGCTGAGAGGGCTCTCACAGCAGCTGCCCTTTCAAGGACAACCTCTACCAGAGCTATGGCTGACCCAAGGCCATGCTAGCAGGTGCAAGTGGAGGAGTGGGGAATCAAACCCGGTTCTCCCAGATAAGAGTCTGCACACTTAACCACTACACCAAGTAGTTAGAGAGGGTGAGTGAAAGCAGAGCAGACCGGAATGAGACTGATATTGTCCTAGCTATCTAACTTACTCTATGGTGTTTGTAGCTTTGGAGGACTGAGCAAGAAACATTGCCAGTCTGTTCTTCAAACAGAAACAATGGCTCTTTGTTTTTTCTTCAGTCAGCTTTATTGCCATGAACGTGCCAGTGGCCATTTGTTTGTCTGAGGCATGTGTGCGCTGCATTGGCATCATGCAAAGGGCTGAAATGCCCCAGGGCCAGTATGGGGAGTCATCATGGACAGATGTCCTTGAGGGGTTATGGTGGACCCTCTTTAGATGCCCCGTCATCCACATTGGTGGAAGATCTCATCTCTTCTAAGACCTTGTTTCTCTTGCATGTTCCAAGAAGTGCTGAAACAATGTCCTGTCCTGTCACGGTGTGAAGAAAACAAAAATTGCTGAGTTGCTGAGAGCAAAGTGGAGCACAGAGAAGATGTCTATCTTTGCCATACATCAACAGTTTGTCCCACTAGAGGATAGCGTCTTGATAAGAACATTGCAAAATCCAAAGCCTTTACTTTAAATCTAAATCTAAAACTGCTGTGTAAAGCATAGAGGTGGATTGATTATGACGGTCCACAGCCAGCAGAAATAAACACAATAAACATTAGGATACAAAATGCAATACTACAAATCTATATAGTAAGAGTTCTAGTTACAGTGTTAGAACAAAGCAGTGGACAAGTGCACCTTTAAGACCAACTCAGTTTTTTCAGAATGTAAGCTTTCATATGCTCTTAAGAGGCTGCCTACTGGGATCTAGTTACAGTGTTAACATTTAAAAGTGCAATGTCCATCCTGTTTCTCTAATGAGGCTTGGAAAGATCTTGCTTTAGTACAATATTCTGCAACTTTCTCCGTAGTCTGGTGTGACTTATCTATAAGACACAGAAGACAGTTACAACTAATAACCAAGTACTTCTTACTATAGAGCAGGGGTGGCCAAACTGTGGCTTGGGAGCCACATATGGCTCTTTCATGCATATTTTGTGACTCTTGAAGCCCCCACTACCCCATTGGCCGGCTTGGAGAATGCAAAGTTAAAGTAGATTTCTTTCCTTCCTTCCTTCCTTCCTTCCTTCCTTCCTTCCTTCCTTCCTTCCTTCCTTCCTTCCTTCCTTCCTTCCTTCCTTCCTTCCTTCCTTCCTTCCTTCCTTCTTCCCTCCCTCCCTCCCTCCCTCTCTCCCTCCCTCCCTCCCTCTCTCTCTCCCTCCCTCCTTCCCTTCCTTCCTTCTTCCCTCCCTCCCTCTCTCTCTCCCTCCCTCCCTCTCTCTCTCCCTCCCTCCTTCCCTTCCTTCCTTCCTTCTTCCCTCCCTCCCTCTCTCCCTCCCTCTCTCTCTCCCTCCCTCCTTTCCTTCCTTCCTTCCTTCCTTCCTCCCTCCCTCCCTTCCTTCCTTCCTTCTTCCCTCCCTCCCTCCCTCCCTCCCTCCCTCCCTCTCTCTCTCCCTCCCTCCCTCCCTCCCTCCCTTCCCTCCCTCCCTCCCTCCCTCCCTCCCTCCCTCCCTCCCTTCCTCCCTTCCTTCCTTCCTTCCTTCCTTCCTTCCTTCCTTCCTTCCTTCCTTCCTTCCTTCCTTCCTCCCTCCCTCCCTCCCTCCCTCCCTCCCTTCCTCCCTCCCTCCCTCCCTTCTCTCAAACAACTGAAGTTTATTCTCTGGGGCTCTTACATTAAGCAAGCTTTGCCACCCCTGCTATGGAGGTACTTGATTAGTTGCCATTGGGTGCATTCAAATACACTTTGCAATTGGATTTTCCCTGCGTAAGAACAACACAATCCACTTGCAAACAGTCACTTTGTGAAAGCACCCACTGTCTTCAGTGTCTTGTTTTAAAACACACACACACACACAACAAAATTAAGTATGGTAGGCTATGAGACAGCCTCTCAGACATGGGATTCTGAAGTTAAAAGACATTATTATAATCAGGACTCTTTTTTGTAGAAAAAGCCCAGCGGGAACTCATTTGCATATTACGTCACACCCCCTGATGTCACCATTGTTTCACAATGAGAGCCAGTTTGGTGTAGTGGTTAAGTGCCCGGACTCTTATCTGGGAGAACCAGGTTTGTTTCCCCACTCCTCCACTTGCACCTGCTGGAATGCCTATGGGTCAGCCATAGCTTTCACAGGAGTTGTCCTTGAAAGGGCAGCTGCTGTAAAAAGCTCTCTCAGCCCCACCCACCTCACAGGGTGTCTGTTGTGGGGGGGGGATGTAAAGGAGATTGTGACCGCTCAGAGATTCAGAGCATAGGGTGGGATATAAATCCGATATCTTCGTCTTCACAGGGGTTTCGTAGGAAAAGCCCAGCAGAAACTCATTTGCATATTAGGCCACACCCCCTGATGCCAAGCCAGCCGGAACTGCATTCCTGCTCAAAAAAACCCTGAATATAATGTTGATGCACCAGGCTTTAATTTCCCCTTGAGTTCTGCTTCGCTAGAAGCTAACTTTTTCTGCCCCGGTGGAGCAGCTGCCATCCCCCCACCCTCCTCTTTCGTCTGCAGTCTTTTGGAACATGCTCTCTGCCACTTGCCATGTTCTGTTGGAAAACACAAGAGCGGATCCGAGGCGGGTGTCAAGCGCCTCACCAGAGACGGCGGTGTCGCTGCTGCTCGAGTGCCGACATCTGTTCAGCACCAACGCCATGCATAGGGGCTTTTAAAACTCCTAGGAGGTTCCCCGAGTTTATCCGGAGGCTTTAAAGTTCAAGTGAGCTTAGCGGGAAGGGAGTGGGAGTTATGAGATATCAAACAAGTCAGGAGTGAATTTTCTAATGTGACTGGAAGGGATTACAGAGTTTATGCCGGGCTCTTTTTTCTTTTTTTTAAAAAGTAAATTCTAGAACGCCAAGTAAAGTTCTTGAGTGCAAAGTGGGATGTGCATGTTATTAGGCTGCTGCAATGAGCACATATGAAACTCCCTTCTATGGGATCAGACCCTCAGTCCACCAGGGTCAGTGCTGTCTACTCCAGGGGTGTTGAACTAGTTATGAGGGCCGGATCTGACATAAATAAAACCTTGTTGGGCCAGGCCTTGTCAGGCTGGGCCGTACATGTACCTATTTAAGATTAGGTAGCAGAGAGATAAACTTTATAAAGGACACAGATTAACACAATTAAAGGTTTTTATAAAAAAAAATGCTTAAAACATAAGCACTCACTGGTCTTAAAGGTGCTTTCTTTGTATTTCTCCCATGGTATTTCTTTCTGGTGATGCGCTTGAACGGGGCAAAGGAAGCTCTGGCTCTTTTCTTCCTTCCCCAGGGGACCAGGAGGAGGAGCAGCCTCAGTCAACAGAAGGAAGAGAGGCTTGGCTCAGTAGTTCTGCTGTGCAATTGAGAGAGCCTGGGAAATCAAGCTGTGACACAGAAGGAAGCAAGAGAAAGGGAGAAGGAGAAGGAAGCAGATGACAGCCAGTTGCTTGGGGGTCTGGTAGGAGCCCTCCAAGGGCCTGATTCGGCCCCAGGCCACATATTTGACACCCCTAGTCTGCTCAGATTGACACCGGCTCTTCAGATTCTCAGGCTGGACATCTTTCACATCAACTACTGCAAGATTCTCGAACTGGAGATGTGAGGGATTGAACCGAGGGCCTCTGTATGCCCAGGAGATATTCTGCCACTGAGCCGGAGTCACTGAGCCCTTGCTAATGAGCCTTCTGACAATGAGTGAAAGTCTTGCAGTCCATCTAGAATTGCATCTGATCTCCAGACTGCAGAGTATTCCCACAGTTATGCCTGTAACCGAATTATGACTTTAGTTCAAAATGTTCAGAAGACTCAAAGATTTCAGGTTTTCACGGCTGGTAACATCATTAGGGTTTGTAGAATCTTTCGGGATCAAGTGCCGTGTTCTACTGGAGAAAGTTTTCCTTCCAGACGTTTCGTTCTCAGCTGCGGAGAACATCCTCAGTGGCATTGCAGCCGGAGCAGGCGCTCAGACCTTCTTGGCTGCTGTGCATTGAGTGGGGCCAACAGCCAGTTTCCTTATCACTACCCTTCCAGGAAGCCCCACTAAACAATGGGCACATCCACAAAACAATTGCCCTTTCATTACACCCCCTCCAGCCTACAAATAGCAGCTCTCCAGCAGCCCTGGGCCCACTCAATGCACAGCAGCCAAGAAGGTCTGAGCGCCTGCTCCGGCTGCAACGCCACTGAGGATGTTCTCTGCAGCTGAGAACGAAACGTCTGGAAGGAAAACTTTCTCCAGTAGAACACGGCACTTGATCCCGAAAGATTCTACAAACCCTAATGATCAGAAGACCTTCTTTTGGATACATTCAGGGCTTTTCTTTGAGCAGGAATGCAGTTCCAGCTGGCTTGGTGTCAGGGGGTGTGGCCAAATATGCAAATAAGTTCCTGCTGGGCTTTCTCAACAAAAAAAAACCCCGTGTGAAACAATGGTGATCTCAAGGGGTGTGGCCTAATATGCAAATGATCCTTGCTGGACTTTTTCTATGAAAAAGTGATGGATACATTGCAATGCAATATTTTATGTCTTCCCCCCGCCATGTTGGTGGAAAATTGAACTGGTATACATATATCAACTGCAGAATTCCCCAAAAATGTACCCATTCAGTTGGGATCTCTTTGTACCTCAAAGAAACATCACATTGCAGAGCAGATTGCAATTTTTCACCCCTGCCCTTCAAGACATCTGTGTGTGTGGGGGGGTGGGGTCAGTTCTGATTAATGAAATGTACATTAATAACCTGAGGATATGTACCCAATTTTATTCTAATAGCGAAATTTAAGGAAGAGATGATGCTTCAGACAATAGGGGATGGCATAAGAACATAAGAGAAGCCATGTTGGATCAGGCCAATGGCCCACCCAGTCCAACACTCTGTGTCACATAAGAACATAAGAGAAGCCCTGTTGGATCAGGCCAATGGCCCATCCAGTCCAACACTCTGAGTCACATAAGAACATAAGAGAAGCCCTGTTGGATCAGGCCAGTGGCCCCTCCAGTCCAACACTCTGTGTCACATAAGAACATAAGAGGACCCATGTTGGATCAGGTCAATGGCCCATCCAGTCCAACACTCTGTGTCACATAAGAACATAAGAGAAGCCATGCTGGATCAGGCCAATGGCCCATCCAGTCCAACACTCTGTATCACACAGTGGCCAAAAATGTGTGTGTGTATATATATGTGTGTGTGTATACACACACACACACTGTGACTAATAGCCACTGATGGACCTCTGCTCCATATTTTTATCTAACCCCCTCTTGAAGCTGGCTATGCTTGTAGCCGCCAACACCTCCTGTGGAAGTGAATTCCACATGTTAATCATCCTTTGGGTGAAGAAGTACCTCCTTTTATCTGTTCTAACCCAACTGCTCAGCAATTTCATTGAATGCCCACGAGTTCTTGTATTGTGAGAAAGGGAGAAAAGTCCTTCTTTCTCTACCTTCTCCATACCAGGCATAACCTTGTAAACCTCTAACATGTGACCCCGCAGTTGACGTTTCTCCAAGCTAAAGAGCCCCAAGCGTTTTAAGCTTTCTTCATAGGGAAAGTGTTCCAAACCTGTAATCATTCTAGTTGCCCTTTTCTGCACTTTTTCCAATGCTATAATATCCTTTTTGAGGTGCGGTGACCAGAATTGCACACAGTATTCCAAATGAGACCGCACCATCGATTTATACAGGGGCATTATGATACTGGCTGATTTGTTTTCAATTCCCTTCCTAATAATACCCAGCATGGCGTTGGCCTTTTTTATTGCAAACGCACACTGTCTTGACATTTTCAGTGAGTTATCTACCACGACCCCCAGATCTTTCTCTTGGTCAGTCTCTGCCAGTTCACACCCCATCAGCTTGTATTTGCAGCTGGGATTCTTAGCCCCAATGTGCATTACTTTGCACTTGGCAACACTGAACCTCATCTGCTATGTTGATGCCCACTCACCCAGCCTCAACAGATCCCTTTGGAGTGCCTCACAATCCTCTCTGGTTCTCACCACCCTGAAAAATTTAGTGTCATCCGCAAACTTGGCCGTCTGAAGGCTTCAGGTTTCTCAGCCTACAAAAGCATGGGAAGTCCTGTAGCTTTCTGTCATCCCAAAAGGCTTCCAGTCTCCCAATTAAAAGTGTCTTTTGAGTCATTAATTTATTGCTCCAGTCCAGCTGCACAGTCGGAGCTTTGGATTATGTATGTCTTGGGAGAAGGCTTTAAAAAAAAAAAGTTTTTTTGCACAGCGGAACTACTGAGCCAAGTCTCTCTTCCTTCTGTTGGCTGAGGCTCTTCCCCTCAAAATGGCAGGGTTGAGAGCCAGTTTGGTGTAGTGGTGAAGTGCGTAGACTCTTATTTGGGAGAACCGAGTTTGATTCCCCACTCCTCCACTTGCACCTGCTGGAATGCCATAGATTAATCATAGCTCTGGCAGAGGTTGTCCTTGAAAGGGCAGCTGCTGTGAGAGCCCTCTCAGCCCCACCCACCTCACAGGGTGTCTGTTGTGGGGTGAGAAGATACAGGACAGGGGTGGCCAACGGTAGCTCTCCAGATGTTTTTTGCCTACAACTTCCATCAGCCCCAGTCATTGGCTGACTGGGGCTGATGGGAGTTGTAGGCAAAAAACATCTGGAGAGCTACCGTTAGCCACCCCTGATATAGGAGATTGTAAGCCGCTCTGAGTCTCTGATTCAGAGAGAAGGGCGGGGTATTAATCTGCAATTCTTCTTCTGTGGTTCAATTTGCGGTTCAGCCATGAATCAAACCACAAAAATGCAATTCATGCCCTCCCTAATTTTATTTTAGAATTATGTTATCACTAGTCTTCCTTCTAAACTGACTTAATGTGAGCTAGCTCACAGATTTTTAGCCTCCAGCTCACACTGTTTTGTTTTAACTCAGGAAAAATGTTCCCAGAGCACACTAATTTATGCAGCAGCTCCCAACTTTAATGCCACTAGCTCACAAAGTGGAATTTTTGCTCACAAGACTCCACAGCTTGGAGGGAACATTGGTTATCACTGGGTGCGGTCAAATGTCACATTAAAAGCGATGTGCAGCGTTCAAATTTGAACTGCTGCATATTGATTCGATGCAGAGTCGATCAGACGAGCATCCAAGAATGCGACTCATCCTGTTGTTGAGCGATCAGACATCCAATACTATCACACTTTTTTACTGTATAAACAATGTTATTGGTAACATATGGTAGCAAATCTATATCAATATCTTACAACTTAAAAAGAAAAATTTATCTACCCCATATCTTACTTTTCTCCCAACCCTCCCCCTGTTACTTGACCCTCGCCAGTTTTATTTACTTAAAAAAACCAGATATTAAAGGTACCCTTAAGTATTAACCCCCACCCCAAAGGTTATATTCTTCTTTTAAAACTTAATCATTATCAAAAACTGTCCAATGTCCTTTTATTTTCCACTCTTTTTCTATGTAACTTCTGAACTTCTTCCACTCCCTCTTAAAAACTTCCAAATCATAGTCTCTTAATGTTCTTGTTAATTTGTCCATTTCACTCCATGTCATAACTTTTATAATCCAGTCCCATTTCTCTGGTATTTTTTCTTGCTTCCACAGCTGTGCATACAATGTCCTAGCAGCTGAGAGCAAGAACCAGATTAAAGTTCTATCTTCTTTTGGAAATGTTTCATTTGTAGTCCCAACAGAAAAATCTCTGCAACTTTATTGAATTCATATCCCAAAATTTTTGAAATCTCTTGCTGAATCATCTGCCAAAACATTTTAGCTCTTTCACAAGTCCACCACATATGGTAGAAAGAACCTTCGTGCTTTTTACATTTCCAACATCTGTCAGGCATCTTATTGTTCATCTTTGCCGGTTTTTTAGGAGTCATATACCATCTATACATCATCTTAAAACAATTTTCTTTAATACTTTGACATGCTGCGAGTTTCATAGAGTTCTTCCACAGATATTCCCAAGATTCCATTTTTATTTCTTTATTAACGTTAATTGCCCATTTAATCATTTGAGATTTCACTACTTCGTCCTCTGTAGACCATTGTAAAAGTAATTTGTAAACTTTTGAAATTAATTTGTCATTATCTCCAAGCAGAACTTTTTCCAATTCCGTTTGTTCTTTCCTTATTCCTTCAGTTTTAATGTCATTCTCTACCAAACTCTTTATTTGTTGCATTTGAAACCAATCATATTTGTAACTCAATTCTTCAGCAGTTTTCAGTTCTATTTTCCCACTTTGTATTTTTAACAATTGACTGTATGACAACCACTTTTCTTCGCCTATCTCAGCCGTTATCTTTATTACTTCAGCTGGCACTATCCATAAAGGTCTTCTCTCATCTCCATATTTCTTGTATTTTGTCCATATATTTAATAAATGGCTTCTTATATAATGGTGAGAGAAAAGACCATCCATCCTCTTTTTTCCATAATACAAATACGCGTGCCAGCCAAATTTATTTCCATGACCTTCTAACATTAGAAGTTTTTTGTTTAACAGCATTATCCATTCTTTTATCCACACTAAGCAAACTGCTTCATGATATAATTTTAAATCTGGTAGTTGAAATCCGCCTCTCTCTTTGGCATCTCAAAAAGCACCGCACCTCAAAAAGGATATTATAGCATTGGAGAAAGTCCAGAGAAGGGCAACTAGAATGGTTAAAGGGCTGGAGCACTTTCCCTATGAAGAAAGGTTGAAACACTTGGGGCTCTTTAGCTTGGAGAAACGTCGACTGCGGGGTGACATGATAGAGGTTTACAAGATAATGCATGGGATGGAGAAAGTAGAGAAAGAAGTACTTTTCTCCCTTTCTCACAATACAAGAACTTGTGGGCATTCGATGAAATTGCTGAGCAGAAAGGTTAAAACAGATAAAAGGAAGTACTTCTTCACCCAAAGGGTGATTAACATGTGGAATTCACTGCCACAGGAGGTGGTGGTGGCCACAAGTATAGCCACCTTCAAGAGGGGTTTAGATAAAAATATGGAGCACAGGTCCATCAGTGGCTATTAGCCACAGTGTATGTGTGTATATAAAATTTTTTGCCACTGTGTGACACAGAGTGTTGGACTTGATGGGCCGTTGGCCTGATCCAACATGGCTTCTCTTATGTTCTTATGTTCTTATCTGACAAAACTTTCATTATAATCCTTGGCTTCTTCCCAGCCCACACGAATTCTGAAATTTTCCTACGCCATTTATCAAATTGTTTAGCATCCTTCACAATAGGAATAGTTTGAAACAAATACATTATCCTTGGTAGAATATTCATTTTGATTGCAGCAATTCTGCCCAGCAATGACAGATTAAGCTTATTCTATTTTAACATATCTACGTCCATTTTATGCCACAATTTCTCATAATTATTTTTAAACAGATCAATATTTTTCATTGTTATCTCCACCCCTAGGTACTTTACCTTAGAAGTGACTTCACAGCCCGTTAGTCTCTGTAATTCTTGTTGCTTATTCATCTGCATATTTTTACACAGAATTTTTGATTTTTCTCTATTAATATAAATTCCCGTCAACTCCCCATATTCTTCTTTTAGCTAACAACAAAGGGGTAACTTGTAAGGGATTTTCATTTATAAACATTATGTCATCAGCAAACACTCTATATTTGTAAGTACATCCTTTTATTCGTAAACCCTGTATTTGTTTTCCTTCTTGAATCTGCATCAATAAAATTTCAAGAGTCATTATAAACAACAGTGGTGAAAGCGGACAACCTTGTCTAGTACCTTTACTAATTTTCATTTCTTCTGTGAGGTCTGCATTGACACACAATCTTGCCCTCTGTTCGGAGTATATTGCTTTTATCATTTTTATAAAACTCTCCCAACTCCATTTTTTTTCATTACCGCAAACATGAAGTCCCAGCTTAAATTGTCAAATGCTTTCTCTGCATCTGCAAAGAATAATGCTACTTCTTTTCCTGGATGTCTTTCATAATATTCTACAATATTTACAACAGTCCTAATATTGTCTCTTATTTGTCTTTTGGGAAGAAACCCTGCTTGATCTTCCTTTATAAAATTTATCAGATGTTGTTTAAGCCGTTCTGTCAAGATTCTTGTAAATATTTTGTAATCATTATTTAATAACGAAATTGGTCTATAATTTTTTACATTCGTGGCATCTCTATCTTCTTTAGGTATCAATGAAATAACAGCTTCTTTCCATGTATTTGGCACGTTCCCTTTTACTCTTATTATGTTCATCAGCTTCTGCAATTTTGGTTTTAATTCATCCTTCAGAGTTTTAAAATATTTAACTGTATATCCATCTGGCCCAGGAGCTTTTCCATTTTTCATTGCGTTGATTGCTGCTTCAATTTCTATCTTTTCAATTGGATCATTCAAAACTTCTCATATTTTCAGTTAGGGGATCTATTTTTAACTTTTGTAGATATTCATCTATCTTCTCATTCTTTACTTTAACACCTTTAAACAGTTTGGCGTAGTACTTGAAAAATTCTCTTTTTATTCCCTCTTGAGTGACCATTTCCCTTCCATCTACCACAATTCTACTAATAGTTCTATTTTCTCTCTTCTTCTTCAGTTGCCAAGCCAAATACTTTCCCGGTTTATTTGCTCCCTCAAATGATTTTTGCTGAAGTCTTTTCAAACTCCATTCCACTTCTTTATTCAACAAATGTCTTATTTGAGTTTGTAATATTGTAATTTCTTTTAGAATTTTCTTTTTCCCTGGTCTTTTTCTCAGCTCCCCTTCCTTCTTCTTTATTTCATTTTGAATGTCCAATAACTGTTTCTCTTTTCTTCTTTTATCTTTATTGTTCAAGGTAATCAACAATCCTCTCATTACTGCTTTATAAGCATCCCAGACCGTCTAAAACTCAATATCTTCCCTATCATTCACTTGGAAAAAAGCTTTAGTTTCTTTTTCTAGATATGTCACTGTTTCCTTATTCTGCAGCAAATCCTCATTCAATCTCCATCTTCTCAATTTCTTGGACAATTTTGTAATCCACATTATTGGGTTATGATCAGCCCCAATTTTAGGTAAAATCTCTATCTTCTTTGTTATAAGACTTAAGTCTTTAGTTCCCCACAGCATGTCAATTCTAGAAAAGGTTTTATGTTTTGCTGAAAAAAAAGTATAGTCCCGCACTTCAGGGTTAAATTTCCTCCATATATCTTCTAAATTTTCTTGTTTAACCAAATCAAAGAAAGACTTTGACAATTTCCCTTCTTTACCATCATTTTCCCCCCTCCAGATCTATCCAATAAGTTCTTAAATGTTCCATTGAAATCTCCCATTAATAATACTTGATCATAGGTCAGTTCATCAAGTTTTTGTATAATGTCTTTAAAAAAAGCGTCCTTTGCACCATTAGGTGCATACAGTCCCAATAACAACTTTTTTTTCTATTTAAAGTTGTCTCCACTGCTACAAATCTTCCATCTTTATCTTTAAACACTAATTTTGGCTCCAATTCTTGTTTAACATATAAAACCACTCCCCTTTTCTTCTGTTCCGCTAATGAAAAAAATTCTACTCCCAATTGTTTGTTCCATAAAAATTTATAATCCTTTTGTTTAATATGTACTTCTTGTAAACATATTATATTACAATTTTGTTTCTTAATCCAATGAAATGTTGCCCTTCTTTTTTGTGGTGAATTTAGTCCATTAACATTCCAAGACAATAATTTGTAATCCATCATGGTGCAAATTCTTTATTTTCTTCAAAAAATCTACGCAACTCCTGAGCATTTGTAAGTGTGACTCTTTTCCCCTGGAGTTCAAAGCTCAAACCTTCAGGTATAATCCATCTGAATCTTATGCCATTGTCCCTCAGTTTTTCTGTCAATTTTTTATATGTTCTCCTATTATTTATCACTTGCCTTGGTAACTCCTTCATGATTCTCACTTTACTGCCTTCCACTATCAGTGCCTTTTCAAAATGTTTATTCATGATCCTTCCCACCATTTCTTTTGTCATATATCTTACAACAACATCTCTTGGTAGATTATTTTTCTTGGCAAAAAGTGAATCCACTGTACATATAATCATACATATTTTTAGTCTCTTCAGGATCTTCCTCTAAGAATTCTGCAATTATTTTTATTATATATCCTTTCAAGTCACCATCCTCCACTTCAGGTACTCCTCTCAGATGTATCTGAGTTTCCATCATTTTGCAGTCATGGATTGTCACTTTTTCTTGAATTTTCAACATGGTGGCATCATAAATTTTCATTTTCCCTTCTACTTCCTGCACTTTCTTAGCTGTTTCCCCAGCCTCCTTTTTGAGATCTTCCATATCCTTTTTAATCTCTGTAATAATTTCTTCTTTTGATTCATCTATCATCTTCCTCACCCCTCTCATCAGTCTGGCTTCCATTGCGTCCAATTGTTCCTGCATCATCTCCATTGAAAGAGCCCTAGTTTGGGGCTGCTTGGCTTCAGACATTTAAAAAAAACACCAAAAAATTTTAATTTCACAGATTTCAATTTTAACTGTCAAGTTCAAAAGATTAGGTCTTACTTTTTATAGTCAGCTTAGTTTCACCTTCCTCAGAACTTTCTAGACCAGGATATTAATTTTTAAAGCCTTAAAACCCCCTCAAAAACAGTGAAATTTTTTACCTCACCAATTTTTGTTTTAACTGTCAGATTCAAAAGAGTAGAATTTGCCCTTCACAGCAAGCCTAATTTCACCGTCCTCTGAGCCCCCAAAGTCCAGATATTAATTTTTTAAGTCTTTAAATTTTCCAAAATGGCGGCCGCAACTTTTTCTCACTCCTTAACATTTCTATTCACTTTAAAAAAATTCTGAGGACTACCCAAATAATGTGACCAATAGTTCTTATCTTCTTACCCTTTTTCTAGTTAGTTCCAACAATTTATATTGTCCCGAATTCTTTTTATAACAATGTCTTTAATTAAGCCTCCCAGCAATGGCCGACAATGTTTCTCAATGGTATTTATTCCTAGAGTAGGTTTTCTTTTCACTACTTCCTGTTCTGGTTACTACAAAGTCACAAGAAGATCTCACGATACTTGACATACTTCCTGTCTTGCTCAGACGTACTGCAGGTCTGTTCCAGTATGACGATGTTGCTTTTCTTTCCAAAACAGCAAGTAGACAAAACAATAAATTCCTTCCCACTTTTTAGCAGTTTTTAACACTCTCCATTATAGTTATAAAATCCAAATTTCGCCTCTTCCTTCCCTCTTCTTCCAAGCTCTCTATATTCCCTTTTCCCACCTTTTAACTTTGTCCCTTTAAGCTATAAATAGCTCCGGAGTGAAAAAATAATCTTCTGTACCTTTTCTTCTGATTATCCAAGTTTCCACTGGTCTTTCAAAGCTTTAGCTGTTTTACAATGTCCAAGAAGGTTAGGATCCTGACGAGCTTATGTCAAATGAATGACTCTGGATACTTCTGCAGACGATGACTATGCAACTTCCCCTGAGACCCCTCAAAGCCTCAAAAGAGTCCCCCTCTGGGGCTCTCTTTAAGCCAAGGTAAATCTCATTAAAGTTTTCCGTGCATGTCTTGGACTAATCTCTAACTGATAAAAGTAGGCAGTAGGCATTAATTTACCCTCCACTACCCCAAACAGAAGTTCCAGCCAGCTCCCGTTATGAGAGACAGCTCAGCTCGACATTTTCCTCCCCCGGAAGTCCCCCAATACTATCACACTTTTTTCTTGCTGCATGCGTGATCAGATGGTGATTCCTGAGGGGGGGGGGTTCCATTGAACATGTGCCCAACTGCTTGGAGGTGGGAAATCAAACGTTGCTTCAGAGGCGGGAGGGGGAAGGGGGGGAAGTTTCCGGAATTAACATTGCCGATTCAAACCAGGGGACTGCCAGGAAATACTTTCCTAGAAATTGGCAGTGACAATGACATCTGGAAATCCTCCACATAGAAAAAAAAAGGGTTTTTTTCCTGTTTTAAATAGTGGGATAACGTTCTGCCCCCCCCCCCCCCCTTCGATTCTGTGTTGATCAGAGAAGCAGAAGCGTCACCTCAGATTCCTGGATGATCTGGCAATGCGCATGTCTGTTGGGGCTTTTTTGAAATCCAAGACTACAGTAATAAGGATTAAACTTTAAAATCAGCTTGCTTCATTAATTTTGTCCAGTTCTGGTGTTAATAGGAGGAGGAGGGGGAAAAAAAGGGACAAATATGATTAGTGTATGTTCAAGGGTATAAGAACCAGAAGGACAGTAAGATAAGCATAATGTTTTATTCGTACTAATCTCACATTTTAAGGCAATGTGATAGCTTGATGTGAGTTGTTTTACAGTTCACGCTTGACAGAAACACAACTTGGCTACGGAAAGCGTTGCTGTGGAGTTGCACGGAGACACATAAAAGGCTTCCACAGTGACTACAGTGCTATTTTTAAAAAGTCAATGAAGTAAATCTTTTGCATTCAAGATATAATGTGCTACTTTATGCATATCTCTGGGAACAATGTTCTGTATTGTATAAACTGTGTTTTAGTTGCATTTCGGGGGGTTTCCCAGTGATGTTTTTGAATATACGAAGTGCATTTATTTCACATTTCAAGCATGTCATCTCAATACAAGTTAGGTGAGATTGGCTTTGAGAGATATGTTCAAAGCATTGCTTAAGTGATGGCCATTTGCCATGATCTTATATCCTGAACCACAAAGGAGTACTAAGAATGGAAGCTACTAGGCACTCAAGAGAGCTAAAGGATCATTATTTTTAGTTTAGTTGACAGATAAAAGCTGAAGAGAACCATACAAAATTTAGGATTAGTGCTCCTCAATATCAACAGTTCTTGGAACATTATGTAAATCCCAAAACAATACATCATGTTATTGTTTTCAGTGGGATGCACAACAACACAGGGGGAAGCAATACTGTAGCACATGAACATGGATACACAAAGCTGCCTTATACAGAATCAAACACATTGGTTCATCAAGGCATACTGTCTATTCAGATTAGTATAAGCTCTCCAGAGTCTCAGGCAGAGACCTTTCACATCATCCCCCAGCCAGATTCTTTAACTGGAGATGCCGGGGATTGACCCTGGGACCTTCTGCATGCCAAGCAGATGTTCTACCACCGAGCCATAGCCCCTCCATAAAAACTATCAGTTTTCCAGGGTCAGTACTGTCTACTTAGACTGTCAGTGGCTCTCCGGGTTTCAGAGTTCTTTCACATCGCTCACTGCCTCGTCCTTTGTAATGGGAGATGCCAGGGATTGAACATGGAACCTTCTACATGCCAAGGAGATGTTCTACCACTGAGCCACAGCCCCTCCATAAAAACCATAGGTCTTCCAAGGTTAGTATTGTCTACTTAGCCTGTCAGTGGCTCTCCAGGGTCTCAGGCAGAGCTCTTCCACATCACTCACTGCCTCGTCCTTTGTAATGGGAGTTGCCAGGGATTGAACCTGGGACCTTCCGCCTGCTGAGCAGATGCTCTACCACTGAGCCCCAGCCCCTCTCTTTAACGTAGCTTGCAAAGAACTTGTGCAAAAAGTCCTTTGAGCAAGTGCAGGGCTGAGAAATAGTATTTTGGGTTTGGCCAAGGAAAGTCTTTGAGAACTGACATACAAACAATATGAACATATTCATGCCCAAGAAAAACCTCTGCTGCAGAAGTAGGGGCCGATTTCCCCCTAACGGTAGAGTCATCCTGTCCTGACCTGGATGGCCCATGCTTGCTGATCTTTTCATATCTCAGAAGCTAAGCAGTGTCAGCCCTGGTTAATACTTAGGTGGAAGCAGGGGTGGAATTCTAGCGGGAGATCCTTTGCATATTAGGCCATACCTCCCTGATGTAGCCAATCATAAGCTCTTGGAGGATTGGCTACATCAGGGGAGTGTGGCCAAATATGCAAAGGAGCTCCTGCTAGAATTTTTGAAGGAAATCCAAGGTCACAGTGCAGAGGGAGGCAATGAGAAACCATCTCTGAGCACTTCTTGCCTTGGAAACCCTACAGCGTTGCCATGAGTTGGCTGTAACTCAATGGCACTGCTCCCCACCAGGGTCATCCTAGCAACCCCAATAGCCCAGACAAGTCTCATTTCTTCAAAACCCAGAATTCATTGCCCCAGGAGGTGGTGGCGGCTTCAAGCATAGCCAGCTTCAAGAGGGGATTGGATAAAAATATGGAGTAGAAGTCCATCAGTGGCTATTAGCCACAGCATATTGTTGGAACTGTCTGGGGCAGTGATGCTCTGTATTCTTAGTGCTTGGGGGGGGGGTGTGTGCAAAGCTGAAGGGCTTCTAGCCCCAATTGTGAACCTCCTGATGGCACTTGGCTTTTTTGGCCAATGTGTGACGCAGAGTGTTGGACTGGATGGGCCACTGGCCTAATCCAACATGGCTTCTCATGTTCTTATGTGACACAGAGTGTTGGACTGGATGGGCCATTGGCCTGATCCAACATGGCTTCTCTTATGTTCTTAAGCTAAATAGGCTCAGTACTTGGTAAGACTGCCAGGTCCAATTCAAGAAATATCTGGGGACTCTGGGGGTGGAGCCAGGAGCAAAGCTGTGACAAGCATAACTGAACTCCAAAGGGAGTTCTGTCCATCACATTTAAAGGGACTGCACACCTTTTAAATGCCTTCCCTCCATTTGGAAATAATGAAGGATAGGGGCACCTTCTTTGGGGGCTCACTGAATTGGGCCCCCTGGTCCAATCTTTTTGAAACTTGGAGGGTATTTTGAGGAGAGGCATCGGATGCTATGCTGCAAATTTGGGGCTTCTACCTAAAAAAAATAGAGCCCCAGATACCCGTGGATCAATTATCCATTATACCCTAAGGGAATTGGTCTCTATAAGGAATAATGGAGAGCTCAAAAGACCTTTCCCTCCCTCACTTTCTGATGACCTTGAAGTGGGTGGAGGGCTTCCAAACCGGGGGATCTCCTGTCTCCACCTGGGGATTGGCAACTCAAGTACTTGGATGGGAGACCACTAAGAATGGCCAGTGTTGCTATTCTAAGGAAGGCAATGGTGAACCACCTCTGCTGTTCTCATGCCTTGAAAACCGCATGAGGTGGGATTTCATGGGGTCACCATGTGTCTGCTGCACACTTTAGAGTAATCCTGATTCCTTAAAACAACATTGTAGACCTCTCTGACCCTTTAAATCTTTCTTTGTAACAAGAAAGGATTATAAGATTGTGAACTTTAACAAAATGAGGGTTTTTTTGCTTTTTTAAAAAAAGTAACACCCCAAACTAGGTCCAGAAACATGCAAGAATTTCTCTCTTTTTAAGGGAACCCTGTCTGACAGTTTGAGAAAATTGGATATAATTTTTCATGTATTGAATGTGTTGGGTTGGAAAATTTGCAAAATGACCTCCACTATACATTCCCCAGAGAGACGACCACCATCTGCTCTAACATGTCGTTAAAAAAGAAACGTACTATGTGTTTTGTTGAGTCTCCACTGTTAATTGTAGAAAAATAGACTAGTCTTCAAGCAAAATGATTCTGTCATTTTCATCTCAGAAGGGAAGCTGATGTGAGAGAACAGTAAAATACATGGGTTTTCAAGGATCTAAACAGCCAATCAGTGATAGGGATGGTCAAGGCTTTTTTATAGCAGGAACTCCTTTGCATATTAGGCTACACCCCCCACCCCCGATCTAGCCAGTCCTCCTGGAGCTTACAGTAGGCTAAAAGCCCTGTAAGCTCTTGGTTGATTGGCTACATCAAGGGTGTGTGGCCTATTATGCAAAGGAGTTCCTGCTACAAGAAAAGTCCTGCATTTGCCCCTCCAAAGCTACCATTTTTTCCAAGGGGAACTGATTTCTGTAGTCTTGAGATCAGTTTTAATTCCAGGAGAACACCCCCCCCCCCCGCAACTCTACCTGGAGGTTATCAGTCATATAAGGGACCCTCTGTAAGCCAAAATGCCCTCAAAACGAGGTTGGGGAATTAGTTTGATGGACACCTGGCTTAAATAGGAATCTTTTTACCAAATGTATACCAGGCTCAATCATCCAGAGAGTGAATGCTCAATAAAAGGACTCTAATTTAATAAAAACCAATTGTAATTTATTTAGAATAATAGTTCTTTCACACAAGATAAAAATACAAAACACTCACACATTCACACAGGTCTAAGGAAATACAGATAGATTGATAGGGGAACATATATGGGTAGACAGACAGGGCAATATTTACCATCGTAGTCTTCCAGGAAGGTTTCCAATGGTGCCATAAGAGGACAGGGGAAATGGACCCAAAACTGTGGCCAGAATTGGGGATGGATCTAGACAGTGGACCTGGGATACTGTTAGATGCACACATGAGTGGAGTTGGGTCAGAGGTTAAATAGGCTCCCTCAGACCCTTCAGGGGCTGGGAGGTCTTGGGGAGGAGCAGGGGGAAGGCTCTGTGATGACCAAGGAGGCTGGACATTAGCAGAGCCAATGGTGAGTTCTTTGCTGACACTTAATTGGATGCTAGTTTGGGCCAATGAACTTCACCTTAGTCTGGTGAAATTTCCAAGCTGCAATGCTGCCTGGGGCGGCTCCAAGGTATTAGACTGGAGTAAGAATGGGAATGGCTGGGTACTTAAGTTTAAATGGGATTATCTGGGAAGGTGACAATAGGGAATCAAATACTGGCCTAGGTATCACCCGGGTAAGACAAAAGACTTGGTTGAGACAGGAGATGTTCTTCCTCTTATCTCATCTTCTGCTGGGCAAGAGCTATTGTTCTGGTATTGCTGAGCAATTAGGATCAACAGTGGAGCTGTTAATCCATTCATGAGGCAAATGGGTTGCTTGCAGGCTCAGGGTGTGTACGTGTGACTTTCCCACTAAGAAGGAATGAGTCCAGCCTGGCAGGGTATGCTTGGATCAGGAAAGCAAGATGGATTCTGGTGGTATTAAGCCTTTGGTTCATGGAGACAGGCTGGAAACATGGTGGCCTGGCTTCTTCCACTGCAGTGGCCAAGACTGGGCACACAAGGAGCAGCTGGAGCATGTCTGTAGTTCTGGCTAACACCCTTCAGAGATGTAGAATGCTGCTGCAAAGCTGAGGCTTATAGTATCCACATAAGCCTTAGAAACTGTAAGCAAAATCCACTTCTTGGAACAGATGTGTGAGAGTCAGATCTCCAGGCACCCTGGCAACCATACTGGTGATCATGATGTCCATATGTATGAAAAGTAGGGGGCTTTTCCTCACACCTCCCCTTGTGTGAAGTATGAAAGGCTCCTGTCCCAAAGAAGAGCAGCAACCAATTAGGTGATGGGATGCAGAAACAGGTACTGAGATTGGATGGCTGCGATCACACAGACTAAATAATGCACTTTCAATCCACTTTCAATGCACCTTCCAACTGGATTTTGCCAGTTCACACAGTAAATTCCAGTTGGAAAGTGGATTGAAAGTGCATTATTTAGTGTGTGTGACTGCAGTCGATGTGGGGTAAGCAACTGGTAAATGGTCCATGCATCATCCTATGAGTAGGGTTGAAGAAATCCCACCCCCCCAATAAAATTTATTAATGTTCACTCTAGGCAGAATGTGAAACAGAATAGAATACATCTATTGCTTGTATAGAAGACACATATACACACAGGTCTAGGTTACTGACCATTTTATTTATTTATTCTAGAATTCCACTAACAAAACCTAGGCTTCTTGAACATTTTGAGCAAACATATGTTCTCTACCCTTTTCGGGTTTGTGGAAGCCAATGAACACATAAGTGTGATAGAATTCAGGGATAACAATTCTCTACACTGAAACTTCCCTACTATTCGGTTAATGCCGACTGTGCCTTTTGGTACTTTTCATAACTCTATCCTTTTCCTATGTAACCAGCTATGGTTCAGTTTCTTCTGCACAACAGTTTGGGAATGTATTTAATGGGCATCCAGTTCCTCTAGACCAGGGGTGGCCAAACTGGGCCTTGGGAGCCACATGTGGCTCTTTCACATATTGTGTGGCTCTTGAAGCATCCACTGCCCCATTGGCCAGCTTGGAGGATGCATTTTTTTCTTTAGAACACTTCTTTTAAGTCAAGCCAACTGGTGGCTTGGAGAATGCTTTCCTTCCTTCCTTCCTTCCTGAGCCAGTTTGGTGTAATGCTTATCTGGGAGAACTGGGTTTGATTCCCCACTCCTCCACTTGCACCTGCTGGAATGGCCTTGGGTTAGCCATAGCTCTGGCAGAGGTTGTCCTTGAAAGGGCAGCTGCTGTGAGAGCCCTCTCAGCCCTACCCACCTCACAGGGTGTCTGTTGTGGGGGAGGAAGGTAAAGGAGATTGTGAGCCGCTCTGAGACTTGGAGTGGAGGGCGGGATATAAATCCAATATCTCCTTCCTTCCTTCCTTCCTTCCTTCCTTCCTTCCTTCCTTCCTTCCTTCCTTCCTTCCTTCCTTCCTTCCTTCCTTCCTTCCTTCCTTCCTTCCTTCCTTCCTTCCTTCCCTCAGACATCTGATGTTCATGCCTTGTGGCTCTCAAACGTCTGCTTATTCTATATGGCTCCTACATTAAGTGAGTTTGCCCACCCCTGCCCATCTTTGGATAAGTGCATTTCAACTCATGATGGCTGTGGATTCCTCTGCTCTTATGCAGTCTGGTTCACTTCCTTGTCATTTTTGGGGAAAGAAGTAGCTTAATTAGGTAAGTGTCTGTATGAGTTTTCCCAATGATTTATAAGAGCTGCTTCAGAAACGTTACCATTGTGTTCATTTAATTTTGACCATTGTATTCCAATAACAACACTCTAATGTGTTCATTGACTTCTGGCGAGCTGCAGGAATCCATAAAATCGGCAGTAGATGGTCCAACAGAACTGTAACGTAATGCAAAGATGACAGGGTTGTATAGCTAAGGCTTGCTGTTTCCCCAGCTTCAGAAGGCTGCCTTGCCAAACATCTGCAAAGTCGCAAGGAAAGAGTGTGAAGGGCAATAGAGGAGTCAGGTAAGAGGTGTGGGTAGGGAGTCAAGGCTACCAAGAACATCCACAGACTCAGCCAGAAAATCGTATGAAAACTAATTTCTAGACTTGCTGTTAACTCACTGGGATGAAATCAACCATGTGGTTCCTTCAACAGAACTGCATTTCTATCTGTGGAACAGAAGGTACCAATCCCCTCCTATGCGAGCCAGTTTGGTGTAGTGGTTAAGCGCATGGAATCTTATCTGGGAAAACTGAGTTTTATTGTTGGTTGTCCTGGCCCGAAGGATGTCCATCTTGGCGCGACAAGGGCCAGGACCTCTTCTGCTCTGGACCCAGCTTGGTGGAACATGCATCCATTAGAGATCAGGGCCCAATGAGGCAGCGGATGCCCATAATATAGTGCAGGCACGTCCAACTTCGAACAGGCCGTGATCTATTTTTTCCGGACAAAAGTGCTGGTGATCTTCCATCATGAAAATTAAGTTTCAATTCGTTTCGAATTAGATTTTAACCCACCAAAGTTGGGTTCCACAGCCCCCCCATTTACAACGCACCTTCTGTCATTTACTGGTAAGCAAAATGAGCAAAAACAAAACAGAGAGACAAAGATCCAGAAAGAACTGCGAACAGTTTTTCTTAATTTTTTTATTGTTGTAACTTTCTTTAACTATCTTAATAAATTTCTTTAACTTTTATTGAGTAATTTGTGTTAAATGTAGGTGAAGTATTGATCCAGGCTGATCTTGCGCAATCTTTAAAAATTCGCTCTTGCTAATTAGTGAGACGTCTGAGCCTGCATTTCATCCACCAGCTATTTGAAGTTGGGTGAATATTGCGTGAGGGCCAGTCTCAGGGAATCCTGGAGATGTTCATCTGTCATGTTGGAACGCTGTGTACTCTTTGTCATTTTCAGATGGGAAAACGCAGATTCACACAAATAAGTTGAACCGAAACAGGAGTGTACAGCTTCACTGCATCTTCTCAAGTTGGGAAATTTGTCTCTAGGCACTAGCTTCCAAAATGATCCTTGCTCAGCACGGGTCTTGAGAAAAATGTCATTTTTAAGGGATACTGTTTTGTTTTCAAGAGATGCCTTGTTCAATGAGTAATTTTTACTGATAGCAGCTGTAGTTTCCTTAATGTCCATATCTGCTTTGAATGGGTACGACGAGTACTCCACAACTTTTTCAATTCTTTGGAAGTCACAGAATCTTTTTTCGAATTCCTAGATAACAGAACAGATTTCTGTCACATACGTCTCGTTTTGAAAAACAAAATTTGGGTATTGTCCCAGATGGTCCCGCGTATTAGGAAAATGATCAAAAGTGTTGTTTGCAAGGTCAGTCATCATTAGCTCAAATTTGCTCTTATAGGATGAAACTGTACTCAGCATCTCACCAATGCATTTGTTTTTACCTTGTAGTTCAATGTTCATATCACTTAGTTTGCCTTTAAGTCAGCGAGATATGCCAGATCATATAACCACTCCTCATCTTCCAACTCTGCTTTGTCATCTCCCCTCTCCTTCAAAAACCTTCTTATTTCATTCAGCAAATCATGAAATCTTTGCAGAAATTTGTGCCTACTTAGCCACTTTACATCTGTGTGCAAAATGATTTCCACTGCCCCTTCATCAAGAGTAAGATTGAAAAGCCGTCTTTGAAGTGATCTTCCACGAACTGAATTTACAATTTTGAAAGTGATGTCCATGACAGTCTTTGTATTGAGTCTCTTGCTTGCCAAAACTTGCTGGTGAATGATGCAGTGGTAAGAAAGGAAATCTGGAAAGTCATCATGCTGTCTACAGAGGCCTATGAAACCATTAACCTCACCTGTCATTGCTCTTGCTCCATCAGTGCAATGGAAGATTACACTTTGTCACAAAAGAATGGAAAGAGCTGCATATTTTCTGACCGGTAGTTCTCCCTTTTAAAGAAATGATTCCAAGTAGTTCTTCAAAAACCATCCAGATAAAGACTAGTAACTGGGCTATGTCTCTTATGTCTGTAGATTCATCCAGTTGGAGTGAGAAAGCAACACAAACTGAAACAGCCTCCAACAATTGTTCAGTTGTGTCTCCACACATCTTTTCTATTCGCCTCACGACGGTGTTTCTTGACAATTGTACATCCTGAACAGCAGCTATAATCTCTTTCTTATTCTTAAATCCTTCAAAAAGATTGTCTGCTGCTTCAAGAAAACAATCTTTTACAAAATCTCCTTCATTGAATGGTTTGCATTTCTTTGCAATCAGGTTGCTGACCTTGAAGGATGCCACGATTGCATTGACTGAATGTGGCCTTGGCTTCGCCATCAACTGTTGCTGTGCAGCCAATTTAGATTTAAGTTCTTTGAGCTTCAGTTTACGAATGTCACTTTTGGGTGAAAAATCAGCATCAAACTTATTGCTATGCAGAGCTATAATGACACTCCAGATTACCCTTTTGAGGCAAGGATACAGCAGTGTTACAAAGTAGACAACAACTCTTGTCTTTCACCATGATGAAGAAGTAGTCCATTTCCCATTCATCATGAAAGTGGTAGGTTCTGCTCTTCTTTGGATCACTCATCTTCATTATACTGGGGTGGCTGGGGTGCTAAGTTAACACTGGCTGAATCTGATCCAAAACTGTCACTGTCCCAAAGATCAACAGGAACTGAAGACCTCTGGATGATGCCAAAACCACACATGCAGTTCTAAAAGTAAAAAATAAGAATTCATCATACTGGCACCAATAATCAAATACCACCACACCAAACAATCATCAAAAAAACCCAAACACCTGTCCAGCAAACCATGAGACCAAGTGGGGCTGGTGATCTGACCCCTCCGCGATCTACTGGTAGATCGTGATCTACCTGTTGGACATACCTGATATATTGAATTTGACCTCCCGTCTCGCAATAATTCACCTTTTGTCGGGTCTATCTAAAGCATCATTGGTTCCAGTTCTATTGTATTGGTTTGATTAATCAACTATCACCTGAAATGGAGTTAATTTTAAATGTTTTATTGTTTTACTGGTTTTATTGTTACAGAGCCTACTGTAAGAACCAGGAGGATTGGCTACATATACAAAGGGGCTCCTGCTACAACAACCCCCCCCTCTGGGTCTCTACCATGGCCATGGGCCACTATTGAGCTGTGAGTGAGGTTTGAAATGAGATGGTGATCTTTGGGAACGCAGCTGTCTGTTTTCTACTTCAACATTTGAGCAATTTATTGTGAAATCTGTGAATTGGTGTGACAGACTCAGGAACTTAGCTTGAGAAGCTGGGAACAACCTTACAGCAATTGGCTGGGATGCAGCCAAGGTAACTGGAATGTAGCAAAATGAAAAGGCTTGCAGGGAACACCTCAGAGTTTTCAGTTTTCAGTTTTGTTTGAGAGTCTTGAGTGAGATTCTGGAGTGTGAAGACTGGGGCTTAGGCTGGTCAGCTGTGGTATGAAGCAACTGGACAAGGAGTGGAGAACAGCCAGTGCGGCTGAGTTCCTTGTGGAGACAGAGCTGAGAGACAGAGCTGGGCTGAGCTTCTGTCTGAGAGAGAGTTTGAAGTCAGACGGGGGTAAAAACCAGGCACCTTCTGTGAGGGAAATTCTTTCTGTGGGAGATCTGCCAGCACATCTAGGCAGACTCCTTGTACAAATGGATCACACCAACACTCAGATGGGAGAACTGGATTCTGGTAGTCGCAGGGTTTCCCAAGATTCAGACCAGAAAACTAGCTGGGGCTGAGACACATCAGGAGTGAGAGCTGGCATTAGCTCTCAGTGGTGTGAGTCCTAGATGCTAATGTGGAATGTCTGTGAGGGAGAATTAGTCTGGCACCAGTCAGGAGTTCTCTCTGTGTGTGGAAAAGAGTGACTGTCAGTTTGTTATTTTTATGATTTGAGTAGCCAGAGCATAGGGCTATATCATCTGAACTGCAAAGCATTCCTAATGCCCAGTAGGCAGTGCCTGCCGGTCATAGAGTTCTGTAGAATTCTAAAGCCTGCCTGTTTGGTAGTTTAAAAATCTTCTGCTGGGGTTATATATTTAATTTTATCTCAGCCTGAAAAATCTTTGCTGTTTAGCGATTGATTAGTTTAATAACCATTTGCCTGCCAAGTGATTCGTTGTTATTGATCAGATCTAATCAATATTATTTTATCCCTCTCCCTTGCCTTTTGTTATCCAATAATTTTTTCTTTGGTTTTTGAATTTAAAGCCATCTGGTGCCTATTTTCTTAGAGGTCTGACAGGATTTCTATGTGTGTGTGCCTGAGGGACTGAGAGAAGGTGACTGGGGAAAAATTTAGAGTGGTCACCCTCCCAAGCTGACACTGACCAGTTTCTCACACAGTGTTTTTTTAGAAAATTATTTTTAAAAAATTAAACAAACTACCACGAATTAGTATTGACAGATTAACAAAATGTTCGCTGGTAGAAGCCAAATGAAAATAACCACGTCCTGCTACAGAGAAATCATAATAGAATATGCCAACCCTCGTTTGACGAGACCCTTCTTGTTCTACCACCCTGTGATCCAGGAAAGAGTAGTGACTTGGTGATTGCACAGGGGACTCCCTTTACCAGCCTCCAGGTGGTGGCTGGAGGTCTCCTGGGATTACAACTGATTTCCAGGTGGCAAAAATTAATTTACCTGTAAAAAGGGCCACTTTGGAAGTTGGACTGTACGGTATTATACCTCATTGAACTCCCTCCCCTCCCCAAACCCCACCCTCCTCAGACTCCGCCCTCAAAATTTAAGAACCTAAGAACATAAGAGAAGCCATGTTGGATTTGACCAATGGCCCATCCAGTCCAACACTCTGTGTCACATAAGAACATAAGAGAAGCCATGTTGGATCAGGCCAATGGCCCATCCAGTCCAACACTCTGTGTCACATAAGGACATAAGAGAAGCCATGTTGGATGTGACCAATGGCCCATCCAGTCCAACACTCTGTATCACATAAGAACATAAGAGAAGCCATTTTGGATCAGGTCAATGGCCCATCCAGTCCAACACTCTGTGTCACATAAGAACATAAGAGAAGCCATGTTGGATCAGGCCAATGGCCCATCCAGTCCAACACTCTGTGTCACATAAGGACATAAGAGAAGCCTTGTTGGATCAGGCCAATGGTCCATCCAGTCGAACACTCTGTGTCACATAAGAACATAAGAGAAGCCATGTTGGATTTGACCAATGGCCCATCCAGTCCAACACTCTGTGTCATACACAATTCTGCACTAGACCTTTAATCCTGGTTCAGCCCTGTCCCCAAACTGTTATTGTAGTGTAGAAAGACCTATTGTGGAATTGGACTATGTCCCAAACCCGGGTGCCATTAGAAAGTCCACCAGCAGGACCAGATATTTCTCAACCCAGAGCTGGCAGCCCTAATTAGAACTGAGTCACAGACATTTCAGGCATCTGTAATATTAAAGGTAAAGGTAGTCCTCCGTGCAAGCACCAAGTCATTACCGACTCATGGGGTGATGTCACATAACGACATTTTCTTGGCAGACTTTTTATGGGGTGGTTTGCCATTGCCTTCTTCAGTCATCGACACTTCCCCTTCCCCAGCAAGCTGGGTACTCATTTTATTGACTTTGGAAGGACGGAAGGCTGAGTCAACCTTGAGCCAACTACCTGAACCCAGCTTCCGCCTGGATCGAACTCAAGTCGTGAGCAGAGCTTGGACTGCAGTACTGCAGCTTCCCACTCTGCGCCACTATCTGTAGTATTATGCTTTCAGTTGTGAATAGTTAGGAATGAAACGGTGGCTCTCCTTGACCCGCTGTGTTTGTACTTCTGATAAGTACAAATGCTCACATATCTTGAGAATTGGGTCCAGCTGTGTCGAGTCCAGCTGTGGTTTTGATATCCTAACAAAGGATTAAATTCTCTCTTGGGTTTTAGCCTCTGCTTATAGATCAAACGCTGCACAGTTCAGAGGGTTGTGTGTGACTGATCAATGCAATCGAATGTTCTTTTACAAAAGAGGCCGTATGTTCTTGCTTCTTCTTCTTTTGTTTAAATTATGAAGGCTTGCTTCACAATGTTCAGCCCACAGTCAAATTAATGCCTTTTACTCCTTTGTTCCAATTTCACAGCCCGTATATTTTAGGTGATTATTGCTAACTTTTCAGTATTATGGTACTTTGAAAATTAACAGACAGTGTAACACCGAACAAATTATGACCCAGCAGATATTCTAAGTGGTTCTTGTACAGGAATGGCAGAAAGCTTGTTTTCCTCAATACAAATACTTCTGGAAGGTGAAAAATTGTACCTTTAAGAGAGAGCGTCCTTTTCCTTGTCTCTCTTGGGTATTGTCTAGCTCAGTGGCACATACTTATCTTGAAGGCAGAGAACTTCCAGTCAAACACTGTTATGACTAATAATCTTCCCATCCCTGGATAAGTGTGGATTTATTTAATTAGGAAATCTGTATTTCCATGAGCATCGTGCCCTGAGAGTAATTCCTTATTCACAATCACACTTGTTCTCACAATAATGCCAAAGGGCAAGAGGAGAGAGAGAGAGAGAGAGAGGAGGAGGAAAAAAAAATCATAGGCACGAAGAATTTGAGTGTCTGAGTTCCATCTCTCTGAATGCTTAATTTGGCTCTGTTTTGATCATTCCACTAGTTCTGCCACCCTGCATTTTACTGCGTGTTTATAGTTGCAGACAGGGGTCATTTTGTAGAAAAATAGGTGGTGGAGCTCATCCAGGGATTGTTATGCAACTGCGCCAACTATTTAATGGACAAGGTAGGGAGGAGGAGGGGGAACCCACAGAAAGGTTCAGGAGCTGCACTCCTGTGAGCTCCCGCTGATACCGAGGCCTGGTTGTGGAGATGCGAATGGCCAACAAAACACATTTTTAGGAGGGTCTCCTGGACTACAGTTTGTTTCTTTAGATGCAATGTGAACTATCATTGTGCAGTCCTTTGAGCGTGTGTGTGTAGTGTGCCGTCAAGTCGCAACTGACTTATGGTGACTCCAGCAAGGGGCTTTCAAGGCAAGTGAGAAGCAGACATGATTAGCCATTGCCTTTTCTCTGCAGAGGCTTCCTTGGTGGTCTCCGATCCAAACACCAACTCTGCTTAACTTCCGAGATCAGATGAAATTGGGTTATACTATGCTGCCTTCCCCCCCTTTCATGCAGAGGTATGGGGGAAATCAAGAAGAAGAAGATATTGGATTTATACCCTGCCCTTCACTCTTCGCACAGTGGCCTACAATCTCCTTTACCTTCCTCCCCCCCAACAGACACTCTGTGAGGTAGGTGGGGCTGAGAGAGCTCTCACAGAAGCTGCCCATTCAAGAACAGCTCTGTGAGAGCTATGGCTGACCCAAGGCCATTCCAGCAGCTGCAAGTGAAGGAGTGGGGAATCAAACCTGGTTCTCTCAGATAAGAGTCTGCACACTTAACCACAATACCAAACTGGCCCTCCAACCAAATAGCAGCAGAATCATGGAACTATTTCACACAGTGAAGAAGAAGATATTGGATTTATATCCTGCCCCCCACTCCGAATCACAGATTTATACCCCGCCCTTCACTCTTCACACAGTGGCCTACAACCTCCTTTATCTTCCTCCCCCACAACAGACACCCTGTGAGGTAGGTGGGGCTGAGAGAGCTCTCCCAGAAGCTGCCCTTTCAAAAACAACTCCTATGAGAGCTCTGGCTGACCCATGACCATTCCAGCAGCTGCAAGTGGAGGAGTGAGGAATCAAACCCGGTTCTCCCAGATAAGAATCAGAGCACTTAACCGCTACACCAAACAGGCCCTTCAACCAAATAGGAGCAGGATTATGAACATAAAAACATAAGAGAAGCCATGTTGGATCAGGCCAACAGCCCATCCAGTCCAACACTCTGTGTCACACAGTGGCAAAAAATTTTATATATACACACACAGTGTGGCTAATAGCCACTGATGGACTTGTGCTCCATATTTTTATCTAAAACCCTCTTGAAGGTGGCTATACTTGTGGCCGCCACCACCTCCTGTGGCAGTGAATTCCACATGTTAATCATTCTTTGGGTGAAGAAATACTTCCTTTTATCCGTTTTAACCTGTCTGCTCAGCAATTTCATCGAATGCCCACGAGTTCTTGTATTGTGAGAAAGGGAGAAAAGTACTTCTTTCTCTACTTTCTCCATCCCATGCATTATCTTGTAAACCTCTATCATGTCACCCCGCAGTCGACGTTTCTTCAAGCTAAAGAGTCCCAAGTGTTTCAACCTTTCTTCATAGGGAAAGTGCTCCAGCCCTTTAATCATTCTAGTTGTCTTCTCTGGACTTTCTCCAATGCTATAATATCCTTTTTGAGGTGCGGCGACCAGAACTGCACACAGTACTCCAAATGAGACCGCACGATCGATTTATACAGGGGCATTATGATACTGGCTGATTTGTTTTCAATTCCCTTCCTAATAATTCCCAGCATGGTGTTGGCCTTTTTTATTGCAAACGCACACTGTCTTGACATTTTCAGTGAGTTATCTACCATGACCCCAAGATCTCTCTCTTGGTCAGTCTCTGCCAGTTCACACCCCATCAACTTGTATTTGTAGCTGGGATTCTTGGCCCCAATGTGCATTACTTTGCACTTGGCCACATTGAACCGCATCTGCCACGTTGACGCCCACTCACCCAGCCTCAACAGATCCCTTTGGAGTTCCTCACAATCCTCTCTGGTTCTCACCACCCTGAACAATTTAATGTCATCCGCAAACTTGGCCACTTCATAAGAACATAAGAGAAGCCATGTTAGATCAGGCCAATGGCCCATCCAGTCCAACATTCTGTGTCACACAGCGGCCAAATATATATATATATATATATATATATATATATATATATATATATATATATATATATATATATATATACACACACACACACACACACACACACTGTGGCTAATAGCCACTGATGGACCTCTGCTCCATATTTTTATCTAACCCCCTCTTGAAGGTGGCCATGCTTGTGGCCGCCACCACCTCCTGTGGCAGTGAATTCCACATGTTAATCACCCTTTGGGTGAAGAAGTACTTCCTTTTATCCGTTTTAACCTGTTTTAACCTTATCCGTTTTAACTTCACTGCTCACTCCCAACTCTAAATCATTTATGAACAAGTTAAAGAGCATGGGACCCAGTACCGAGCCCTGCGGCACCCCACTGCTTACCGTCCTCCACTGCGAAGACTGCCCATTTATACTCACTCTCTGCTTCCTATTACTCAGCCAGTTTTTGATCCACAAGAGGACCTGTCCTTTTACTCCATGACTTTCAAGCTTTCTAAGGAGCCTCTGATGAGAAACTTTATCAAAAGCTTTCTGGAAGTCAAGGTAAACAACATCTATCGGGTCTCCTTTGTCCACATGTTTGTTCACCCCCTCAAAGAAATGTAACAGGTTAGTGAGGCAAGATCTTCCCTTGCAGAACCCATGCTGAGTCTTCCTCAATAACCTGTGTTCATCAATGTGCCTACTCATTCTGTCCTTGATAATGGTTTCTACCAACTTTCCCGGTATTGAAGTCAGACTGACTGGCCTGTAATTTCCCGGATCTCCTCTGGAACCCTTTTTAAAGATGGGGGTGATATTTGCTACCTTCCAGTCCTCAGGAACGGAGGCAGATTTCAATGAAAGATTACAGATTTTTGTTAGAAGATCCACAAGTTCAACTTTGAGTTCTTTCAGAACTCTCGGATGTATGCCATCCGGACCCGGTGACTTATTAGTTTTTAATTTGTCTATCAGTTGTAGGACCTCCTCTTTTGTCACCTCAATCTGACTCAGGTCTTTCAACACCCCTTCCAAAATTAGTGGTTCTGGGGCGGGCAAAAAGTTCTCGTCTTCCACAGTGAAGATGGAGGCAAAAAATTCATTTAGCTTCTCAGCCATTTCCCTATCCTCCTTCAGTAATCCTTTTACCCCATAGTCATCCAAGGGCCCCACTGCCTCCCTGGCTTGTTTCCTACTAATATATTTGAAGAAATTTTTATTGTTGGTCTTTATGTTTTTTGCAATATGCTCCTCATAGTCCCTTTTTGCCTGCCTGATCACAGTCTTGCATTTGATTTTCCACAGCCTGTGTTCCCTTTTACTAATCTCACTTGGACTGGTTTTCCACCGCTTAAAGGAGTCCTTCTTACCTTTTACAGCTTCCATTACTTTGTTTGTTAACCATGCAGGCCTTTTCTTATGCCTGTTTGTACCTTTCCTAATTTGTTGTATGTATTTTATCTGAGCTTCTAGGATTATAGTTTTAAATAGCATCCAAGCTTCCCCAAGGGTTTTGACCGTATTTACCTTTCCTTTCAGTTTCCTCCTCACATGCCTCCTCATCTCAATGAATTTACCCCTTTTAAAGTTAAACGTGGTTGTGGCGGTCTTTTTGGACAACTCCCTATTTATACAAACGGTGAAATCAATAACATTATGGTCACTGCTCCCAAGTGGTGCAATCACTTTTATATCTCTCACCAAGTCTTGGGCATTACTTAGGACCAAATCCAGGATCGCCCCACCCCTGGTAGGTTCTGAGACCATCTGCTCCATAGCACAGTCATTGAGAGCATCAAGGTCAAGCATCTGACCTTCTAGGGAACAGTCAGGGTTGGTTTCCCTTAGGACTGACTGATTTGATCTTCTTGCAGTCCAAGGGACTCTCAAGATTCTTCTCCAGCACCACATCTCAAAAGCATCTATTCTTCTGCACTCGGCCTTCTTTATAGTCCAGCTCTCACAGCCATACATTACTACTGAGAATTTAAATATGTCTAAATTGGAGAATGATGTATCCTTAATTGTGGAATGCTAAAATTAACTGAGATCCTGTTATTATGCTCCATCCATCTCCTCTCAAGCATGGAGGAGACCTTGCAGCAGCATCTTCTCATCAGTTTTGGGTACCACAATTTAAGAAGTATATAGACAAACTGGAAGATGCCCAGAGGAGGGCAATAAAGATGGTGAGGGGTCTGGAGACCAAGTCCTATGAAGAAAGATTGAAGGAGCTCAGTGTGTTTAGGCTGGAGAGGAGATGGCTGAGAGGTGATATGATCACCATCCTCAAGTACTTGAAAGGCTGTCATGCAGAGGATGGTGCAGCGTTGTTTTCTGTTGCCCCAGAAAACCAGACCAGAACCAACGGGTTGAAATTAAATCAAAAGTGTTTTCGGCTAAATATTTGAAAGAACTTCCTGACAGAGCAGTTGCTCAGCAGAACAGGCTTTCTCTGGAGGTGGTGGGCTCTCCTTCTTTTGAGGTTTTTAAAGAGAGGCTTAATGGCCATCTGACAGTAATGCTGATTCTGTGAATGTAGGTTGACCATGGGAGGGAGGGCAGGAAGGAATGCACCAGAGTTTAGTTCTTGTGACCCTTTCTCACACACCAAGGGAAATGCTGGTCGCCGCTTTGGGTTCAGTAAGCAATTTTCTCTAGACCAGTTTGGCCAAGGATCCTGGAGTTGTTTTTTTAAAACCCATTTTCTGGGTATGGAGCAGGGGTCACAGGGGTTGTGTGGGGGAGGTATTTGTGAAGTTCCTGCATTGTGTAGAGGGTTGGTCTAGATGACCCTGCAGGTCCCTTCTGTTAGGGATTTCTGTTTTGAAATTCTATTTCTTTATCTCAAACAGTGCGATGGCTCACTGGATCAAATCATCATTGAGAGGCATTTAACATGAAAGCAAAAACATTTTTATTTCTACAGGGAAAGGGTACTGGGAGATAAAACAACAAACACTGTAGAACTACATGCTTATACTAGAAGATCATGTGCTCAATGGAAGACCACTTCCTCCTTCTGCTTGACCTCTCTGCCTGAACAAAGGTTGTCACCTGACTAACTGAACAAACAGACAAAACAGGTTTTCCTGCTTCTAGACCTTGATTGACAGCAGTCAGTCTGAACATATGAACATATGAAGCTGCCTTATACTGAATCAGACCCTTGGTCCATCAAAGTCAGTATTGTCTTCTCAGACTGACAGCGGCTCTCCAGGGTCTCAAGCTGAGGTTTTTCACACCTATTTGCCTGGACCCTTTTTTGGAGATGCCAGGGATTGAACCTGGGACCTTCTGCTTCCCAAGCAGATGGTCTACCACTGAGCCACCATCCCTCCCCAAGTATCTTCTTCCCAGGTCATGCAGACAATAGGGAATCAAGCACAGTGTTAACCCTACAATGACTAGAACTTTAGAACATTGCAAAGGACATACAGAACAGATACATATTTCCAACACCTTCCAACTCTATGATTCTATGAAGTGGAGTGATAGGCTGTGTAAATAACATAAAAAAATGCAGAGAGCAATCACTAGGCATAATGAAACAAAGTGCACGTCGAATTGGAGGGGAATCCTGCATTTTGTTAAGAAAGTCCCAGCTACAGTGAGATAAAGATCTTAGTGGGAGAATTTTTATTTTTCTCTACCTGCAGTCAGGAGCGGTTAATGTTGCTGTATTCCAGGCTCCTATTATGTGCAGTCTAATGTGCATATTATGCAAATTTGCAAATGTTGCCAATCAAGCGCATACATCATCAGAATGTCTAGCAATTGCTTTCTGCCTGCTCCCATTAATTACCATAAAAGCTATGGAAGCATCATACATAGGAAACAATATTTTTAACCTGATGATTTGCTCACACCGGAAGTTGCTTGGGATTTCTCCTCTGACAACTTCAAGGCTTGCTTGAAAAAGATGTAGTAAATGTGTCAGTCATAGCTTCACCTTTCCCTGTTAGCGAAAAAATCATTTCTCGCTCCGTGAATGCACACCGTCAATCTACAAAGTGTTAAATACCGGTTCGATGGTAAGTGCTGCATACTGAATTTAGTGTTTTGCTATGGCTTCGTGTGTTTCCGAGCTACCGCGGGGAACTATGGGATACCTTGACGGACTTCTCCTGCTTGAAGGAACCAATGAGCGGTCATGGTGGGAAACTCGACCGCAGTGATTTGGTATGGACTAAGGGGGATGTTTCTTTGCATGTTTTATAAGCGGGGTCTCAGCCCTGCCATGTTGTCTGTGTTAGTACATAGTTAATGAAGCATGTTCTGTGTTGAACTTTGCTGCCTCGAACTCACCACTTAACAAAGCAGTAGACAAGCGGCACCTTTAAGACCAACTAAGTTTTATTCAGAATGTAAGCTTTTGTACGCTCTAAGCAGACTTCTTCAGACAAACATGGAATGGCAAGCGGTCCTAAATATAGAGAAAGTGGGCAGTGAGTTGGTATGTAGAGTCATGGGAATGCTTTTAGCAGACTTCGTTGGTCTTCAAGGTGCAACTTGTCTACCGAAAACTTCATTGGTCTTAAAGGTGCAACTTGTCTCCTGCTTTGTTCTATTGCTTCAGACCAACACGGCTGCCCGCCTGGATCTATCACTATTGAACAGTAAGGATGAGGACGCCAAGTTATAGTGATCAGCTCACTTTTATTGTGAGTCCATCAAAAACTAACTTGCAACACACAGGCCTCAGCCTGGTTATATACGCTAAAATTCCACCCACTCCCCAAACTATTGGAAGGTTTAAACTGACCCCAGGTGCCCTATTGGCTGCCTGTAGCAGCCCGTCCAGTCGGCCTGCAGAGTCCACAATCCTAGTGGTCTCTTGTTCTAAACTCCAAGCTCCTGATGGGCTTTGGAGAACAAGTCCAGGCATGCTCCCCCCTCCCCACCCAGTCAGTCACTATTCTGGAAGGTATAAGAGAACAAGCCCAGTCATAATAAAAGGCTAACTTCCACTGTAATTTACCCTTACATTGTAACTTAAGAACATAAGACCATAAGAGAAGCCATGTTGGATCAGGTCAATGGCCCATCCAGTCCAACACTCTGTGTCACATAAGAACATAAGAGAAGCCATGTTGGATCAGGTCAATGGCCCATCCAGTCCAACACTCTGTGTCACATAAGAACATAAGAGAAGCCATGTTGGATCAGGTCAATGGCCCATCCAGCCCAACACTCTGTGTCACACAGTTTGAACAGTTCCGCAGGGCCTGCAAAACCATCTTGTTCCAAGAGGCCTTCACCAGCTGAACTACTAAACTGCTAAATAAATTTGCCAGCGAAATAACACTAAATGTATTAATGTTTTTAGAATGGGCGTTTTCGCACTCACCTTCAAGTGGTGCGACCACCCTCCTCACACCGGCGGATCTGCAGGGATTTCGCACCAGAAGCGCCGGCGCACCCAAAAGAGCCGGCGACTTCCGTCGCGAAACCAGCTCAAACGTTTTCCTGCTTCTTGGCGGTTTCCGTTTGAGCTGGTTTCGCGACGGAAATCGCCGGCTCTTTTGGGTGCGCCGGCGCTTCTGGTGCGAAATCCCTGCAGATCCGCCGGCGTGAGGAGGGTGGTCGCACCACTTGAAGGTCAGTGCGAAAACGCCCAATGTTTTTAGAATTTTAATGGATTTTGATTAATTATAGTTAAATGCTATTTACTGTATAAGGTATACACTGTGTTTTGCTGTTAGCCGCCCTGAGCCGCTTGGTCGGGGAGGGCGGGATACAAATAAAATGTGACTGACTGACTGACAGTGACCAACCCCCCCCCCCCCCCAGGTGCCATCAGAAAGTCCATCAGTGGGGCCAGGACACTAGAGGTCCTCACACTGTTGCCTCTCCCAAGCACCAAGTATACAGAGCATCACTTGCTCCAGGCAGAGAGTTCCATCAATATCCTGTGGCTAATAGCCACCGATGGACCTCTGCTCCAGACGTTGATCAAATCCCCTCTTGAAGCTGGCTATGCTTGTAGCCGCCATCAACTCCTGTGGCAGTAAATTTGCTTCCCTTTACATTGTCAGGCGCCATGCACATACACGCTTATCTGCTCATCCGCTCCATGGCAATGATTTTTTTTTTAAAAAAAAAATGCCAGTGAGTGGCATCTAAAGCAGAATGGTGGATTTACACCACCAATCTGCCTTGCTTGCATGCTCCAGCGGTCAGACACCAGGAAATGCGGGAAGAGGCTGACAGAAAACTTTGCTACCACTTCTCGACTGTTAGCTATTTGATGCATCTCAGAGACTTCGGAGAACGGGGTGAGTGGGAAGGAGGAACAGGCGGCAGCTGTGTATGTCTGACCTTGACTTTCTGATCCACCTGGGGGAAGTGGCTGTGTCAGCCCATATCACCCATCTTTAATGCAGCCTAAGTTAGGGGTGTCAAACTCATTTGTCATGAGGGCCGGATCTGACATAAACGAGACCTTATTGGGCTGGGACATGTGTGTCTTAAAATGTAACGTCAGGGAGCAGAGATACAAACTTTATAAAGACACAGACAAACGCCATTAAAGATTTTTTAAAAAACTTGAAATAAAACATGCTTAAAACATGAGCACTTGTTGGTCTTAATGGTGCTTTCTTTGTATCTCTCCTGTGTGATCGAGGGAACTGTCAAGCATGCATATTTCTGAGTGCCATTATAGTTCCTCAGACAAAGAACAGGACACCAAGCTCTCCTGCCCCCCCCTCTTTATAACCTAAGGGCAATAATAAATCCATCTGGCTCAAGGATGTTTAGGTTAGCTTAACTGGTAACAGTGTGATACGCCTCTCCCCCAGATTCACACAGACAGTCTTATCTACTTGCAGAGAAAGTGTGAGAAAGGGAGATGTTTCTATTACTTGCATTTCTTAGCATAAAAGAGATACGTAGTAGTAACCTTTGAACTCGTGACTCAAATTGCATCTGTATGTTATCCTTTGAAGCTATCCTATAAAGTAACTATGTGAGTCTGTACACGTCATTAGTTCCAAAGATTCTGTCCTTGATAAAGCTATGCAGTTTCTACAATAAAGCAACTTTTGATTTAACAACAAAAGACTGACTATTGAGAAATATTGATGCTTGACAGGAACTGGGCAAAGGAACTGGGTTGAAATTAAATCCGGCTCAACATTAGGAAGAACTTCCTGACTTTTAGAGCAGTTCCTCAGTGGAACAGGCTTCCTCAGGAGGTGGTGGGCTCTCCTTCCTTGGAGGTTTTTAAAGAGAGGCTAGATGGCCATCTGACAGCAATGAAGATCCTGTGAATTTAGGGGGAGGTATTCGTGAGTTTCCTGCATTGTGCAGGGGGTTGGACTAGATGACCTTGGAGGTCCCTTCCAACTCTATGATTCTATGGTTCTAAGCTAAGACTCTCTTCCCCAGGTGTCCAGGAGGAGGAGGATCCTCAGCCAACAGAAGGAAAAGAGGCTTGGCTCAGTAGCTCTGCTGTGTGATTGAGCAAGCCTGGCAAAGCAAACTGTGATGCAAAAGGAAGCAAGAGAGAGGGAGAAGGAAGCAAATAACAGCCAGTTGCTCGGAGGGCTGATAGGAGCCCTCTGGGGGCCTGATTCGGCCCCTGGGCCTCATGTTTGACACCCCTGGCCTAAGTCATGCACCTTCAGTCCACTTTCAATCACAGCCTGCTTGTTGTTTTTGAAATCATATGTAGTTTCTTCTTAACTCTAGGTAGCGATGTAAAATGCCCATGCCCCTTGAAGCCACGGAGGAAAATCTGTCGCCCCACCTGATCTTTGGAGGGAAAAAAGAGGGGAGGTGGGCTGAAATATGCCATATTTATTTTCTTATTTTACTGCCTTAATGACTTGAAAAGCATTGTGCATAATTCAGATTCTGACCAGGGCCAGTCAAGCTTCCAAGATCTAAGGAGATTGAGCAAGCCTGGGTCATCCAGGTCAGGATCAAAGCAATATCATAACGAGGGGTGGAATTCTAGCAGGAGCTCCTTTACATATTAGGCCACACCCCCCAGTCCTTCGGGGTGATGAAGAGTTGTTGGATGTGCAGTGGGGAACCCCTCCCAGCCTGTTTCCTTGTGTCCATTATGTGCCAAGGGGGTTGCTTTGGGATGGCTCCTGGTTCCCAGTTTCTGGTTTCTGGAGAGGCTGGTTGATCTGGGATGTGGCTGTTGTTCGGCGCTTCTTCCGCCATAGCGTTAAAAGTTACTGGATCTGGTTCAGTCCCAAAGTGAGAGTTCTTTCAGAATGTTGTGCTCCGATAGTCCCAATAAACGATATCCTTTGTTTATTCCAAATAGATTCATTTATTAAGACCTAGAGATGCTTACAAGACAAGTAACTGAAATAACTGAGGAATCAAAGCACATAGCTGTTACTATTTGGCGGGCACTTCTACCTTAAGGGTCAAATGTTACTATAATAAACAACGAAAGAGGAAGGACTGCATATCAAAGAGATAAGGACGTTTGAAACTACTAGAACATTCCTTCTCACACTCTCTCAGACTTCAGGAACCTGAGATCTATGCAGACCGAGACAAGCTTCTCTGTTTTTCCATATGTCGCTTTTTAAAAATTTAGAGTGCATATTTCCAAACAGAGCATTTTAATTTCACAAGCTGTCAAAGCTGGGAAGGAATTGGAGGCAAGCGAGGCAAAGTGTTTTTTACACATCTACAAGATAATGAAAATTGTAATTGCCTAATACTGTAAACTGCCTTAAATAGTTACAAAACGTAATTTGAGCTGTCAGGGACAGCCTGGTTAGTATTTTAAATTCTCACCTTTTAGAAAGTTATTCATGTAATTCTAAAGGAGACGATTTCATATGAAGGGGTTTTTTTTTTTAAATGTTGTCTCACGGCTATGTTCCCATTAGGGAAAAATATTTGGGAGTGGAAGAAGAAAAGGGGGAAAATATCCCTACACACACACATTTTTGCTTTGTTTCCCTGTCCCTGGCAGCCTTATCTCTAGTTGGAAAGGAAAGGTCCCCTGTGCAAGCACCAGTCGTTTCCGACTCTGGGGTGACGTTGCTTTCACAACGTTTTCATGGCAGACTTTTGACGGGGTGGTTTGCCATTGCCTTCCCCAGACATCTACACTTCCCCCCAGCAAGCTGGGTACTCATTTGACCGACCTCGGAAGGATAGAAGGCTGAGTAAACCTGGAGTCAGCTACCTGAAAACCCAGCTTCCTCCAGGGATCGAACTCAGGTCATGAGCAGAGCTTAGGACTGCAGTACTACAGCTTTTGACACTCTGCGCCACGGGGCTCTTTATCTCTAGTTACGGGTGGTCTAAAACTGTACTTTCCCCCTAAATTCATGGCATCACTTCAAGCCTCATTTTGTAGAACATGGGTCCCCAAACTTTTTGAGCCTGTGTGCACCTTTGGAATGCTGACATCGTGTGGTGAGTGCAGCCACAAAATGATTGCCACATAGGGTTGCCAAGTCCCCCGTGGTCATAGCTGATACCATAGAGCTTTCCTCCCAAATTGCTAGAGCGTCTGGGGAAACCATAGAGTTTTCCCAGAAATGCCCAGAGCAGCTGGCTCACGACATTGCCGGTGTGATGGTGTCACTTCCGAGTGACATCATCGTGCAGGCAATGTTAGGTGGGGATCCCCCTGCTGGCCCAGTGCGGGTCGGCGGGTTGGGAACCCACAAAGTGGGAGAACCCCCACCCATTCCGGGAGCTTGGCAGCCCTACTGCCACAGGAGGTGGACCCAGCCACAAAATGGCGCTTAACCTCAGTCACACAGTGAAGATCCTGGAGCTGGGGTGTCAGCTGCTGCTAAAGCAAATTTTTCTTCTGTTTATCAGTAGAACTGATAAAAGGAAGTCCTTCTTCCCCCAAAGGCTGATTAACACATGGAATTCACTGCCACAGGAGGTGGCGGCGGCTACAAGCATAGACAGCTTCAAGAGGGGATTGGATAAACATACGGAGCAGAGGTCCATCAGTGGCGATTAGCCACAGCGTATTGTTGGAACTTTCTGTCTGGGGCAAGTGATGCTCCGTATTCTTGGTGCTTGGGCAGAGCAACAGTGGAAGGGCTTCTAGTGTCCTGGCCCCACTGATGGACCTCCAGATGGCGCTTGCGTTTTTTGGCCACTGTGTGACACAGAGGGCGTTTTCGCACAGAGCTTACCCCTGGAGCGACGTCCCTCTTCACCAACTGCTCCGCAGAACCAGGAAGAGCCGCGGCTTTTGCGTCACTAATGTAAACTGGTTTTTAGCGGTTTACATTTGCGACACAAAAGGCACTTCGCGGCTCTTCGCGGCACTTCCTGGTTCTGCGGAGCAGTTGGTGCGAAATCCGCCCAGACGCTGCGCGGTGAAGAGGGACGTCGCTCCGGGGTAAGCTCTGTGCGAAAACGCCCAGAGTGTTGGTCTAGATGAGCCATTGGCCTGATCCAACGTGGCTTCTCTTAGGTTCTTATGTGACACAGAGTGTTGGACTAGATGGGCCATTGGCCTGATCCAACATGGTTTCTCTTATGTTCTTCTTCTTAAAAAAATAAAATCCACATAGCCGATCAAATCTCAATGACCAATCAAAAACATTGCTGGGCAAAAGCTCCACCTGACCCCTCTCAGTTCCTGAAAGCTCTTGGGGGACAGAGTGAAAGCTGTTGGTGGGCACAATAGTACCCTGCTGTAGATTTTGACCATCACAACCCTGTATTAATGACGTCTTAACACCCCTCCCAAAGAGCCCCTTGGCGCAGAGTGTTAAAGCTGCAGTCCTGCAGTCCCAAGCTCTGCTCACGATCTGAGTTTGATCCCCGGCAGAAGCCGGGTTTTCAGGTAGCCGGCTCGAGGTTGACTCAGCCTTCCATCCTTCCAAGGTCGGTAAAATGAGTACCCAGCTTGCTGGTGGGAAAGTGTAGATGTCTGGGGAAGGCAGTTGTGAAAGCAACGTCACCCCAGAGTTGGAAACGACTGGTGCTTGCCCGGGGGACTGTTCCTTTCCAACACCCCTCCCCCTTCCCTTGTGTTGATAATTACTGGCTATTTTTTTCTTCAGTACATAGCTTCTAGAAGTGCATATTAAACCATCTCTTCTTTGAAGGCATAAATAGTGAACTTACCAGCGTTTGACCCAATCTTTCCCCATGATTATATTGGTGAATAAGATGTGTTTGGGGGTGGGGGTGGGAATCAGCGTGTAAGAAGTAAACGCGATGCACTTGACTATACAATCCCTATCGTTGAGTGCCATAATAACAGTTGACAAATGGCCCATTAGCACCAGAAGAAAGGCTTTTCAATCCCGCTCTTACCCAGCGAGTCCTTCAGTAAAAGGTACTTAATCAGAGAAATTATATTTCCTCCTCTCTGTGTTTGTTTCTCTGCCGTTAGAGGTGCATTTGTTCCAATCGAGACACTACCTGTCGTGAAACACTGGCAGAAAGATAATACAAGTAATTGGTAATCACTGCTTGTTCAGGCAAACAGGGCTATTTGCTAAAATGCAGGTTCCGAAAAGATGGCAGTAATGCGTTCGTGGCGATTGGGTTTTTTTTGTTTGTTTCTTAAACGGGGAAAAAACGACAACCCCATGGAAGTGCTGTAATCATACGGCTTTAAAAGAATGCAATGAAAGGAAGGGAGGGGATTCGTGTTACACTGGAACCGTTTTGTTTGCCTTTCTCTGGGTGCTGCAGTGATTGGAACGAAATTCAGGGAGGTACGGTCTTCATTGCTTGTAGTCGGAATTTGGAACGCAAGGGGCTTCATCTGTAGTGGTGGTGGTGGGGGGAAGAAGACAGAAGATACTGGATTTATATCCTGCCCTCCACTCCAAATCTCAGAGCGGCTCACAATCTCCTTTATCTTCCTTCCCCACAACAGACACCCTGTGAGGTGGGTGGGGCTGAGATGACTCTCACAGCAGCTGCCCTTTCAAGGACAACTCCTGCGAAAGCTATGGCTGACCCGAGGCCATTCCAGCAGGTGCAAGTGGAGGAGTGGGGAGTCAAAGCCGGTTCTCTCAAATAAGAGTCCGCACACTTCACCGCTATAGCAGACTGGCTCTCTGGAAGGCAGACAACTTGAACTGCACGGCAATTCCCTTATGTGCAGGGTTGGTCCTGTAACTAGGCGATTGCCTAGGGTTCTAGACTTCTGGGGACACCAAGCTGGGCACTGCCCATGTAACTTGGTGGCATTATCAGTGTATGGAGGGGCAGCGGCACCAGAAGTTACTCTTGCCTTGGGTGCCAGACAGTCTAGGCCTGGCCCTGGGCATGTGATGTCATCCTGTTTTCAGCAATTGTCCTTCACCTATATCGATCTTTAGGAGAATGAGAGATTGCTGGGAACAGACTGGGAGGGGGCTGCAAAATGAGAGGATGGTATTGACTGCTGTTCCAATATAACATTGGCTAATCGTATGGTATTGGATTTAATGCCCTGACCTGGACAACCCAGGCTAGCCTGTTCTCATCAGATCTTGGAAGCTAAGAAGCAGGACTCAGATTCAGCTGGAGCTCACAGGAGCACAGCTCCTCAACCTTTCTGATAGTTCCCCCTCTTCTTCCTTGTCCATTGAATAGTATGTGTAGCTGCATAACAATCCCTGGATTAGGAGAGTGGGCAGCCAGTCAGCCACCAGGGGCTTTGCCACACCCCCAGCAGTCCTCATTAACCCCTGAAGAACCCTGCACCACCCTTTCTCCACTTATGTGATTTTGGGTGATGGGCGGCTTGCTGGCCTTTTGACTGTGGGGGGCGGCCCAGGAGAGCCCCAGGCGAGTGAGGCCTGCTTGACTGGATCTCTAGCCAGTCCAAGGAGACCTCCCTCGCCCGGGGCTCTCCTTTCTTGCATCGGGTTGCTTTTGACTGGGGGGAAGGCATATGTGAATAAGTTATGCTAATGAGCTCCACCACCTATTTTTCTACAGGACGACCCCTGCTAAGTAGCCCTGGTAAATATTTGGATGGAAGACCACCAAGGAAGACCAGGGTCATGGCATGGAAGCAGTCAGTGGCAAACCACCTCTGAACATCACTTGTCTTGAAAACCCTAGAGGGTAGCCATAAATCAGCTGTGACAGTGGGGAAAAATGGATTTAGGAGAAGCATGTGGGTGCGTCTCTTCAGTACCCTGGAGAGCTGCCACCAGTCAGAACAAATCATGTTAGGCATGATGCACCGTCAAGGCAAGGCAGCTCTTTATGACGTCATCAGATCCAAGCAGGGCTTTTTTTGTAGCAGAAACTCCTTTGCCTATTAGGCCACACCCCTCTTATGTAGCCAATCCTCCAAGAGCTTACAAGGCTCTTTTTTGTCTTGGAGGATTGGCTACATCAGGGGTGTGTGGCCTAATATGCAAAGGAGCTCCTGCTAGAACTCCACCTCTGAATACTTTTATTCATTTCCATTCTTCAAGTTATAATATGTGTACTGATTGTGTTTCTCTGTCCATTCTTTGGTATAGCAGTAATATGCAAAGGAGTTCCTGCTACTTAAAAAGCCCTGCAGGCTGCGGTGGCCAGAATAGATTCTTTGGTTCCAATTTACCTCTAATTCTTTATATTCTCCTCATCCTTGTTGGAAAACAATCCAGCAGAAGAGTTTTTCTTTGTCTGCTCATTAAACATTCCTCCCATCCACGTGGCCCCCGCTTCCTTTCCACCTTTGAAGTCTCTTGCATTGGGCGGGAGGGGAAACTCCACCTCTGGTGAGACCCTAAGTCAGCTGCAACTTGACAACCCTTTCTACCACCACCATTGAATACTGACAAAAGGCGTTAGTCCATTTGATCTCTGGAGCAGGGGTGGCCAAACTTGCTTAATGTAGGAGCCACACAGAAAAAACGTCATATGTTTGAGACCGGAATGTCATGAATGTCAGATGTTTGAGAACTGTAAGAAGGAAGGAAGGAAGGAAGGAAGGAAGGAAGGAAGGAAGGAAGGAAGGAAGGAAGGAAGGAAGGAAGGAAGGAAGGAAGGAAGGAAGGGAGGAAGGAAAATGGATAGGGGGAGAGAGGTAGAAAGAAAGCAACTTTAATTTTAAATGCATTCTCCAAGCCACTGGCGATTTAAAGCAAGAAATGCCTTTTCCAAGTCAGCCAATGGGGTGATGGGGGCTTCGAGAGCCATGCATCATGTGTGAAGGAGCCACACGTGGCTCCCGAGAGCCACAGTTTGGCCACCCCTGTTCTAGAGAGAGTGGTAATGTATACTCTCGACCTTTCCGACCCTGCTGAATGCTTCTCTTGCTTTCTCCTGCCTCCTGTTGTGTTTCCCCTCTGCCTGTTAAATACTTTGCTTGTCAATGTCCTGAAGGTCTCTTTTGCTGTTGGAAGGCCTCCAGTTAGTTAATGCTTTTTTTTGCAGATCCTACTGTTGCACTAAAATTTATTGAAAGCGGCTCTACGTGTGCAAGATGGGATTAATTCTCTGACTCTACTAGCCCTCTAATGCCCTCTACTTGGGGCTGCCCCTGTTCCGAACCCGGAAGTTGCAGCTAGTGCAGAATGCCGCTGCCCGGCTGCTATTAGGGCTTCCTAGATGGGAGCACATCCAGCCGGGGCTCCGGGGACTGCACTGATTGCCAATAATATACCGAGTTCAGTACAAGGTGCTGGTTATTACCTTTAAAGCCCTATATGGCCTAGGACCTGCCTACCTTAGGGACCATCTCTCCCCACATGTTCCCCAGAGAGTGCTGAAATCGAGTTCTCAAAACCTGCTTGCAATCCCCTGGCCAAAGGAGGCCCAACTCAAGTCGACCAGAGACAGGGCCTTTTCAATCACAGCCCCTTGCTGGTGGAACCAGCTACCAGAAGAGGTGAGGGCCCTGCGGGACCTTGGGCAGTTCCGCAGGGCCTGTAAGACAGTCCTCTTCCGGTTAGCATACAACTGATGGGTACTTGAAAATTTCGAATAGAAGGCTGTAGTATGGTACTTTGGTAAATGGCTTTATTTTACTGTTTTACTGTTTTTACTGCTTTATTGTTTAAATGTTGTAAATCGATGTATTTTAAAACTTAATCTTATATTAGAACTTCTGTGTTGTGAGCCGCCCTGAGCCGCTTTGGTGGGAAGGGCGGGATATAAACTAAATAAAATGAAAAAAAAATGAAAATAGCATCACGGACAGAGGGACTGAAGGTTTGCCAACTAGTCTAAAGGCAAATGCCCTGCCCCTTTAAGAGAGGCTTGATGTGTTGAGAAGGGCAGTTGAGACTATGTGTTGCACAATATCACCAGGAAAATAACACCCAAGGAAGCCTCTATTAAAGTGGCAAGACATGTTTTGTCCCGGTAGAGCTACCATCTGCCAAGCCCTGATCTTTTCAATAATGAACTGCTTTATTTATTTAATATTGGTTTTATTTCAAACGAACTGCTTTATTTAAAAATTCCGAGGTGCTCACAGGACATGGTCCTTGAGAAGATCGAGATACCAAAGGTTACAAGATGGTGTAGCGCTTAAGTGTGCAAACTCTTATCTGGGAGAACCGGGTTTGATTCCCCACTCCTCCACTTGCACCTGCTGGAATGGCCTTGGGTCAGCCAGAGCTCTTGCTAAGTGGTTAAGTGCACTGACTCTTATCTGGGAGAACCGGGTTTGATTCCCCACTCCTTCACTTACGGTTGCTGGAATTGCCCTGAGTTAGGGTATCATAAACCATTACAAATACGTGCTCTATTCAAACCTAAAGTTCAAAGGGCACAGCAGTAAATTTCCTCTATTCTACAAAAGCATTCTGTCACCAACCCGAGGCTAGACAGCGATGGAGATCCTGTGAATTTAGGGGAAGGTGTTTGTGAGTTTCCTGCATTGTGCAGGAGGTTGGACTGGATGACCCTGGAGGTCCCTTCCAACTCTATGATTCTATGCTTCTCTCAGGGGTGTGTGACCTAATATGCAGAGGAGTTCCTGCTACAAAAAAAAAAAAAAAAGCCCTGTCTGTTGCTCAGATTGCTGTTGGCAAATGTCACAATGTTGCACCCCTTGCCTGGGCTCCCCGAGCTCCTACCTGTTCTTTAGCAAGCAAAGACATCATTCCATTTGAGCTCCGTGTAGGAGTCAGATTTGCAGGCTCCTCTGATCTGTCAGCATGAAGGGCTTTGCGTGGGCACAGCCTGTCAGTCTTGCTCGCATGCCGATGAACTAGTCCTGCCAAGCCACGAAGGCGTAGGTGACTAGCAAATATTGTTACTCCATCTCCTACATGATGGATTTTTTTTTTTAAAAAAAGAAATAGTTTATAAAACTTGATTTTAAGAGAAGGAAGATCTGCCCTGACCTGGATGGCCCGGAGAAGAAGAAGAATGCAGATTTATACCCCACTTTTCTCTCTGAAACAGAGTCTCAGAGCAGCTCACAATCTCCTTTATGCTCCTCCCCCACAACAGACACCGTGTGAAGTCAGTGGGGCTGAGAGAGTTCTTTCAGAAGCTGCCCTTTCAAGGGCAACTCTGTGAGAGCCAGTTTGGTGCAGTGGTTAAGTGTGCAAACTCTTATCTGGGAGAACCGGGTTTGATTCCCCACTCCTTCACTTACGGTTGCTGGAATGGCCTTGAGTTAGCCTTGGCTCTCGCAAGAGTTCTCCTTGAAAGGGCAGCTGCTGTGAGAACCCTCTCAGCCCCACCCAACTCACAGGATGTCCGTTGTGGGGGGAGAAGATATAGGAGACGGTAAGCTGCTCTGAGTCTCTGATTCAGAGAGAAGGGTGGGGTATAAACCTGCAGTCTTCTTCTTCTATGGCTGACCCAAGGCCATTCCAGCAGCTGCAAGTGGCCATGTGGGGAATCAAACTCCGTTCTCCCAGATAAGAGTCCGCACACTTAACCACTTTGTCAAACTGGCTCTCATCAGATCTTAGAAGCTCAGCAGGGCCAGACCTGGTTAGTACACAGATGGGAGACCACCAAGGAAGTCCAGGGTCACTACTTAGAGGCAGGTCATAGCAAACCACCTCTGATAGTCTCTTTGTGGACTCACCATATGTTGGCTCCGACGGCAGCAGTTTCCACCACCAGTAATTCTGACGCGACTTATGCAAGATAGCCTCACTAACTGAAGGTGTGATGGGGTATGATTGGAGCATGAATGACCGAGCCCCCCTTCTCAAGGAATGGCTGCAGTTGGTAAACCAGCCCGTGGCATCAAGTGGTGTGACCAACTCCAGAGGGCGTCTGAGCATCCAGTTACTGAAATGAATCTAATAGTGCCCCCAAATTGCTAATCTCTTTTTTGGTTTTTCTGCAGAGGGGGGGTACCACACTGTCCAGCGTAGTGACATGGGTGGTCTAGCCTAACCCCGTCTTGTCAGATCTCAGAAGCTTAGCAAGTTTGGGCACAGTTCATATTTGGATGGGAGACCACCAAGAAAGTCCAGGGTTGCTACACAAAGGCAGGCGCCATTAACATATATGAACATATGAAGCTGCCTTCTACTGAATCAGAACCTCGGTCCATCAGAATCAGTACTGTCTACTCAGACTGGCGGTGGCTCTCCAGAGTCTCAAGCTTGAGGTTTTTCAGGCCTACTTGCCTGGACCCTTTTTAGTTGGAGATGCCGGGGATTGAACCTGGGACCTCCTGCTTACCAAGCAGATGCTCTACCACTGAGCCACCATTTGTCTCTTGCCTTGAAATCCTTATGGTTGCTGCTCGACAGCACTTTATGCACAGATGGCTTTCAACCACCCAGAGTGTTCAGCTAAGGACTGAGGACAGGCACTTAAATTCTTACGACTTTGGCAGGTTGTTCCAACAAGGTGCCTTGTAGAGATTAGAATGTTCCCCTGTGCATATCTTTTTACAAAAACAACATAGTGGGAGGAGAGGTCTTTGCTGTTAGCTTATTGGGATGGATGCTGTGAACTAGACGGTCCAAAGAATAATCTTCACCTCACAAAGTGTCCGTTGTGGGGAGAGGAAAAGAAAGGAGATTGTAAGCCACTCTGAGACTCTGAGTGAAGGGCGGGGCATAAATTCAATATCTTCCTCCTCCTTCTGCTCCTCCTCCTTCTCCTCATGAGCAGAAGGACTTTCACAAGCTTAAAGTATCTCAGGCTGGTCCTGAAGCCAATGTTTAAAGAGGCTAGCAGCCTCCTCCCCTCAACCCATTGAAATATATACAACTAAGAGTTTTTGACTAAGGTTTATAAAATTATGCATGAGAGAGAGTTGACAGAAGAAGAAGATATTGGATTTATATCCCGCCCTCCACTCTGAATCTCAGAGGGGTCACAAACTCCTTTACCTTCCTCACCCACAACAGACACCCTGTGAGGTGGGTGGGACTGAGAGAGCTCTCACAGCAGCTGCCCTTCCAAGGACAACTCCTGCGTAGCCATGGTTGACCCAAGGCCATTCCAGCAGCTGCAAGTGGAGGAGTGGGGAATTGCACCTGGTTCTCCCAGATAAGAGTCCACACACTTAACCACTACACCAAACTGGCTCTCCCTTTCCCAAAATACTAAAACTTGATGGTATCCATTGAAGCTGATGAGTAGTAGGTTCAGGATGGACAAAAGAAAATACAACTTTACACAGAGTGTGATTAAAATGTGGAATTTGCTGCCAAAGGAATAAACATCTGGAAAGGGGGATTCAATAGAATCATGGAGGATAAATCTATTAATGGCTACTAGCCATGATGTCTGATGGCGACCTCCACATTCAGAGGCACAAATCCTCTGAACCCCAGAGCAAGGAGGCCACACCAGGGAAAGGCCTCGGCCTCCATGCCCTGCTGTTGGTCCTCCAGAAGAACTGGTTGGCCACTATGTGAAAAAGGATGCTAGACTAGATCGACTGTTGGTCTGATCCAGCAAAACTCTTCTGATGTTCTTATACATTATTCCACCTCCAATCCGATTGGAAATAATGTTGTAGCAATACTGGGGAGGGTATTTGCATTTGCATTTGCAGAGAGTATTTCTGTATTTGCATTAGGGGAAAATACCAAAAGAAGAAGATAAGAAGAAGATATTGGATTTATATCCCACCCTGTTCCACTCCGAAGAGTCTCAGAGCGGCTCACAATCTCCTTTACCTTCCTCCCCCACAACAGTCACCCTGTGAGGTGGGTGGGGCTGGAGAGGGCTCTCACAGCAGCCGCCCTTTCAAGGACAACCTCTGCCAGAGCTATGGCTGACCCAAGGCCATGCTGGCAGGTGCAAGTGGAGGAGTGGGGAATCAAACCCGGTTCTCCCAGATAAGAGTCTGCACACTTAACCACTACACCAAACCGCTCCCATATGGTTCTGCAGATTAACTGGCAAGTTGTGAACTTCTTAATGGGTGATTGGATAGCCTCACCATTAATGAAATAAATTGTGACCTTTTTGTTTTTTTCTAAAAATGCAACAAAACCGAATGAGGGCAATCCATGGGCACAAATTGCCTTCACTTTCATCTACTGCTGTGTTTTCAAAGCACCTCGCCATGAACTGTGCATTTCCCATTAGCAGCAGAGAATAAGTTCAGATCTCTTTGCTGTTCTGCCAACCCAGGTGTAAGAATCTCCGGTTTTTAAACCAGGATCAAGACAAAGTCACTTATGTTGTGATGATGCAGAAAACATTCCCCACTGAAGAGTATACGGGAAGGTGGAGTAACATGAAGGCATTGATATATTTGCATGTCCTCAGTTGCTGTTCAATTGTCAAAGGCATGTACGGGAATGTTCTCAGCAGCTTTTCTTACTACAGAGAGACGCCGCCAAAGTTTCTGCTCTGGGAAAACAGGTGTGCGATTTAGAGAGAAGCTGGATGATTTTTTTCTTTGACGCAGTGAAATTTCTCAGAGGAGAGAAGGTACTGTTGGGCTGCAGTCGCACACGCTAAATAATGCACTTTCAGCCCACTTTCAATGCACTTTGCAACTGGATTTTGCCAGTTCACACAGTAAAATCCAGTTGGGAAGTGCATTGGAAGTGGATTGAAAGTGCATTATTTAGTCTGTGTGATCGCAGCCTTGGAGTGAGCAACTCAGCTACTAGTGTTCTGGCCCCACTGGTGGACCTCCTGATGGTGCCTGGTTTTTTTGGCCACTGTGTGACATAGAGTGTTGGACTGGATGGGCCATTGGCCTGATCCAACATAGGAGAGCCAGTTTGGTGTAGTGGTTAAGTGTGCGGACTCTTATCTGGGTGAACCGGGTTTGATTCCCCACTCCTCCACTTGCACCTGCTGGAATGGCCTTGGGTCAGCCATAGCCCTGGCAGAGGTTGTCCTTGAAAGGGCAGCTGCTGTGAGAGCCCTCTCCAGCCCCACCCACCTCACAGGGTGTCTGTTGTGGGGGAGGAAGGTAAAGGAGATTGTGAGCTGCTCTGAGACTCTTCGGAGTGGAGGGTGGGATATAAATCCAATATCTTCTTCTTCTTCTCTTATGTTCAGTATGCCTGGATACTGAGGACACTACATTACTTTAAGTGTGTATAGATGTTATCAACTTAAATGTGATGCCTCTCTTTGGCTTGACCTGGGAGCTGCCCTCTGCTTTCTTGTTTTGTTCTCTCACTCTCTCCACATGGCCTTCCATGGAGAACCATGTCTCTTCAGGTTTGTCCTGCAGAAACAATGCCCTCATACTTCCAATTGTGCTAGGGAAAGTACTCTTTAGATGAGGCTTCCCTCTCTTCTTTTGACTGCAACCTGAATGTGAATTGGATCTACTTGAATAAATGCAAGTCTACCATTTTTGCAATATACTTCTCGAGAGATTTATTTACTGGGCTCAGTGTCATGCTTCTGTGACTGGACAAAACTCTGCTGTATTAACCAGATATCCCAATAAATATGCCTGATGTTAGAAGAAGGGCATGGAAATGCAGGGAGAGATGACTTTGGCTCTTTCCACATTACCGTTCTAAAGTGGATGTTACCTGTTGTTGGCCTGATTCCAAGTAAAGTGACAGCAGGACTAAAATGGAAATGTGCATGAAGGTTCTTTCTAGCATATGCGGTGGACTTGTGAAAGAGCAAAACAGTATTGGCAAATGATTCAACAAGAAATTTCTAGGATATTGGGATATGAAGTAATGAAAGTTGCAGAGACTTTCTCATTGGGATTACAAATGGAAAAATTTCCAAAAGAAGATAGAACTTTAATCTGGTACTTGCTTTCAGCTGCTAGGACATTGTATGCGCACTTGTGGAAGCAAGAAAAAATACCAGAGAAATGGGATTGGATTATAAAAGTTATGACACGGAGTGAAATGGACAAATTAACAAGAATATTAAGAGACTATGACTTAGAAGTTTTTAAGATGGAGTGGAAGAAGTTTAGAAGATATATAGAAAAAGAGTGGAAAATAAAAGGACATTGGACAATTTTTGATAATAATTAAGTTTTAAAAAGAAGAAGAATATAATTTTTTGTTTTAATAGTTAAGGGTACCTTTAATATTTGTTTTTTTTTTTAAAGTAAATAACACTGGCGGGGATCAAGTAACGGGGGGAGAGGTGGGTGGAAAGTAATATATGGGGTAGATAAGAGAAATTTTTAAAGATGTAAGATATAGATTTATTACCATATGTTACTAATAAAAATTGTTTTACATTTAAAAAAATAAAATGGAAATGTGCATGGACAGAAATGCATGCCATAATAAAGGTTTTGATTCCCCTCTCCAACTTCCACATTAATTTTTAAAATATGGATTCAGTACTAACCCCAGTGGGGGACTTGAAATAACTTTTCTAAAGCCACTGTTGTGACTCTACAGCAACACCCCTGTGATGTGGGTTCCACAGACTGGGTAGCCTTAGGTCTCTCCAACCTGTTTCCATGTCGGACACCTTCACTGTTCCGTTAAGGCTTTGGAAGCATTATACCCCATTGGAGACCCTCCCCTCCCTTGAAGTCGCTCCCCTTCCCAAACCCCACCCTTCTCAGCCTCCAACTGCAAAATCTCCAGGTATTTCCCAACTCAAAACTGGTAACCTGTCGAGCATCCTCCCTGGTTACTCAAAAAACAGTCCATTTATTTCAAAAGGTTCCATTTATTAAGAAGTTCAAGTAGGTCTATGCTCAGACAGCGTCTGAGTCAGAACTGAGAGTTACAATCATTAATATCATTTCAGTAGTAAGCAAACAGCAAGTGTGACATTAGAACTTTGGTTTCATTTTCTACAAGTTCCAAGGCTGCATTCTGATACGTGTTACTAAGCAATGGGCCCTAGACATAACATCCTGGTCAGAAAGCAGGTGTGCAGAGAGCTGTCCTGGGAAAGTAGTAACAGATAGTGGCATGGGAAAGTACAACTTGGGAAAATAATAATCTCAGTAGTAACCAGTTAACCCTTCTATGGCAAGGCACTTGACATCCTGCCCCCCTTAAGGCCACCCCCCTCCTGACCCAGGTTTATCCGGGTGCCGCCGGTGAAACTTTGATAGCAATATTGGAGCATGTACATATTTGACTCTTACTCATTCATTGTGAGAAATAGGAAAATGAAGCCACTCAATCAAATAGTAAAGGATCTCCTGTTTGAGTTTAGAGCTCAGTATAGATTCTACCTCACGATGCGGTTGGTTCTGGATCATAATCGGAGTTGTAGCTGTTGTAGCTTTTAGTTACTGAATTCTATTGAAGATCTAATGTTATAGCACTTTATTGTTAATGTTAATTTTAATAATCTGTAATCTGTTTTAACTATGATTTTATAAGTATAATTGTTGTATAATATATTTTATGTTGTGAGCCGCCCTGAGCCTGCCTCGGCGGGGAGGGCAGGATAGAAATAAAAAGTTGTTGTTGTTGTTATTATTATTATTGTTATTGTTGTTGTTGTTGTTGTTCCTAGAGACTACAAAAGTTTCTAGAGACTAACCTGGCTAGAGGGTTTATCCGGCCAGCCTCCTCCCCAAATGCAACCTCTGTGCTTTTCAGGAAAGCATAACTTTACTTAAGTTTACCATGAATTCCCAGTTCTAGAGCAGATCACCTTCTTCCCAATTGCCATGAGTAAGAGGTGTGGGGCGATAATGAAGATCATTTAAAATCAAACGCTGTATTATGAAGAACAGCCCATAAAATAGTCACACATTAGTATTAAAATCTGTTGTAGCTTTCAAAAATCTAGATGATATCACAAATTACTCAATCTGTGGTTATTCTGCTTTATTCCCTTTCCTTATTGTATCGTAAATAAAACAGCATGTGGACATTGTTTTCATTGGAAATTTAAGAAGATCACACGCAAAATCTGTTTGAGCACCCTGACAACTGGACCGGTTTAGAGGTTAGCTTCTCAGCCATCTAGTTTATATTGCATATTGTATTAGATCTTGATAGTCTAATGTATCCCAAAACAGCAGGTTTCTTTCTAGTGCTGTCTTTCAACAGGCACAAAACAGAAACATGTCAGCGTCGGTTCGTGGTTTATGGCTGAACCAGAAACTGAACCGCAAACCAAACCAGGAGATTCAGTCGCGAATTGAGCAGTTTGCGGCCCTGTGAACCCCAGTGAAATGGATTGCAGTCCCTTTACATGGAGTTTGAAGAAAGCTCAAAAAACAGATGAGCAATGGAGAGCAGCCTATTCCATGCACTATGAACTGCCACAAACTGCTTTAAAAGTTCATCAAAGTTCCTGATGCCCCATGAACTTTGGTACACAAACCACAAACAGAACATAGTTTAGTTCTTGCTGATCCCTAGTAAAAAAAACACACCTTTCTCTGTCTAACTTCTTAAACTTTGTAAGGAACAATTTTTCAGCCCCAGCCAATAACTCGTCTGTCACAATCTCAAACTGACATTTTCAGTTGTTATTCCTTCAACTGTCAATTTCTTAACTGTCTCTTCTCCTTTTCCTTCCCCAAATATTCTTAAAAGGGTCTCTCTGCATAACTGCAGGGCATAACCAATTTATCCAATTATATACCATTTCTTTGGTTTTATTTTATTCATTTGGAAAATCTGTAAGCTGCCTATCCCAAGAAATGCTTGAAGAGGCTCCCAACAATAGAAGAAAAACAGCCTGACAATAAAACATTTTAAAAAAAAAAATCGCTCCAGCAAAAACAGTCGATAAAAGCAGCCCAGATGAGAACAGCACATGAAGCAGAGCCGTTGAAAATGACATAGTCTTCAGCCTGGGACTAAAAAAAATTGAACAAGTGCAATCACCTTAGTAAAAAGCCTAGGTAAAGTGAAAGGTTTTGGCCTCACATTTAAAGGAGAGTAAGGCGTGTACCAGATGTGCTTCAAGGGGGAAGGCATTCTAAACACAAGGTGATAATATGAAAAAAAGCCCTGTTTTTTGCTGCCATCCATCTTACATCTTCAGATGGAGGGGCAGAGAGCAGAACTTGCAAAGAGAACCTCAGCAACTATTGTGACATTGCTCAAGACCTGTGGGCTCAATGAGCAGTACCATTAAAGTGAAGAGGACCTCAATTGCTAGGCTGGTCCTTCGGTAGATGATGATACTTTTTGATGATATTGGATTTATATCCTGCCCTATGCTCTGAATCTCAGAGTGGTCACAGTCTCCTTTTACCTTCCCTCCCCCCCACAACAGACACCCTGTGAAGTAGGTGGGGCTGAGAGAGCTCTTATAGCAGCTGCACTTTCAAGGACAACTCCTATGAGAGCTATGGCTGACCCAAGGCCATTCCAGCAGCTTAACCACTACACCAAACGGACTCTCAAGCCATAGAGTCCTGTATGGCTATGAACAAAATGTAATATCCACTCTCAGGGGATTGAACTCAGGTCATAAGCAGAGCTTGGAAGTGAGGTGACCTTAAACGCTGGCAGCTTCGTGAAGTGTAGGGTTGCCAAGTCCTACCTTGCTCTCGGTGGCGGAGTCTTCTCACGTGTGCAGAGCACATGGGGCATGATGATGTTGCCTGTGTGACATGCCCAGTGCAATGACATCACTTCTGCAATGTCACTTCTGCAATGTCATCGCATTGGGTATGTCGCATGTCGATGCAGCTCTTGGGGAGCAGGGCTTCTCTGGTGGCCCACTCTATGCCAGCGAGTTGGGGGGGCCCCAAACTGGGGGAGCCCTTCCCCCAGAGGGAGCTCGGTAACCCTAGTGAAGAGGGTAATAACCGTTCTATCCTTTCACAAGAACTAAGGTTGCCTGGCATTGAGCCAGGGAAATGGGAAGGCCACGACATACTTTGCACTGCTACAGGTGGCTCTAGGTATTTCTAGAAATTCTGTGGTGCTTTTTTAAATAGGAATATGGGGATCTTATACAAGACAGTGCACCAGGCAACTCTCCACAGAAAGGCTGTTCGATCTAAAATATTAAAACAAAAAGAACAATACTCCCTCTAAACGTAGATAACTCACTGAAAATGTCGAGACAGTGTGTGATTGCAATAAAAAAGGCCAACGCCATGCTGGGAATTATTAGGAAGGGAACTGAAAACAAATCAGCCGGTATCATAATGCCCCTATATAAATCAATGGTGCTGTCTCATTTGGAGTACTGTGTGCAAATCTGGTCACCGCACCTCAAAAAGGATATTATAGCATTGGAAAAAAGTCCAGAAAAGGGCAACTAGAATGATTAAAGGTTTGGAACACTTCCCCTATGAAGCAAGGTTAAAATACTTGGAGCTCTTTAGCTTGGAGAAACGGCGACTGCGGGGTGACATGATAGAGGTTTACAAGATTATGCATGGGATGGAGAAAGTAGAGAAAGAAGTCCTTTTCTCCCTTTCTCACAATACAAGAACTCATGCGCATTCGATGAAATTGCTGAGCAGTCGGGTTAAAACGGATAAAAGGAAGTACTCCTTCACCCAAAGGGTGATTAACTTGTGGAACTCACTGCCACAGGAGGTGGTGGTGGCTACAAGCATAGCCAGCTTCAAGAGGGGATTGGATAAAAATATGGAGCAGAGGTCCATCAGTGGCTATTAGCCACAGTGTGTGTGTGTGTATTGGCCACTGTGTGACACAGTGTTGGACTGGATGGGCCCTTGGCCTGAATCAACATGGCTTCTCTTATGTTCTTAAGTAGCTTTAAAAACAATATAAACACAAGCGAGATCATTGTAAAAAAAAAAGAGACAACATAAAACCAGCTCAATGCTAGAACAGCTTTTATTTGAAGTGCAGTAAAACTGTTTTAGAACTGTAGATTGTATTAATTAATAGGCAGGTCATATAAAACAAGATCTAACATCAGCTTTAAGGCAAAGAAGGCCTGGGAGAACAAGTAAATCCTTATTTGGTGCTTTAAATTCCTCTTGTAACCCTCCACACCCTTTAGGAGTAAACAGGTGGCCCAACGATAAGGTTGCAGTCAGTCAATCAATATTTATTATGGTTAAAGACCCATGTAAGATCAAAACAGCTCTTAAGGCCATCTTACATTCATAGAACACTCAAAATCTATTTAATAATTCCAAGCATTTCTGCTTTCTAACTACTATAGCACAAAATTTTGCTACTGCATATGATACAAGTTTCTGTGTTCTCTTCTAAGAGACATTTCCAGAGTACCTCAGACCTAAAATTCATATAATACTTCAGTGGTACAAACCTAGTGTAATTAATTGCAATCTTTCTTCCTGACAGAATTCGCAATGCAAAAGGATATGCGTGACGGACTCAATTACTTTGTCAGAACAGGGACAACATCACTTCCATACCGGTAACTGAGAAAATCTGTCCGTTAGTACTGCAGAAGGAAATTCATGGAAGCGTGCTCTCGAAAAGGCCCATCTATATCTCCCATAGACAATATTCAAGAAATACGGTTCGGCCATGTTTTCAAACATCTGTAGTTTACGGGAAGCATCACTACGTCATTTTGCAATTCAATATCGCTCAATTTTTGCGATGGCAGAGCCTTTACTTTATTGAGGAGAATGGGGGGATGATGGGGGGGGGGCAGCATCAGTTGGGCTATGATGTCACTTCTGAGGAATACCTGGAAATGATGGTGGTTACTCCAGAATCTCTGTGGTAAAAACATATAGTCCAGGGGTGTCAAACATGCAGTCAGGGGTCGAATCAGGCCCCTGCAGGACTCCTTTCAACCGCCCGAACAACTGGCTGTCATCTGCTTCCTTCTCCCTCTCTCTTGCTTCCTTCCTTATAACAGCTTGCTTTGCAAGGTTTGCTCAATCGCACAGGAGCTTCAAAGCAAAACCTCTATCTTCTCCATTGGCTGAGGCTCCTTCCTTGGGGAGGAAGGGGGGGAGGAATAGCTTGTTTTTCCAGGCTCTCTCAATTGCACAGTAGAGTTACTGAGCCAAGCCTCTCTTCCTTCTATTGGCTGAGGCTCTTCCTCCTCAGTCCCCTGGGGAAGGAAGGAAAGAGCCAGCGTTTCCTTTACCCAGTTACCTGGATCCCATAGGAGAAATACAAAGAAAGCATCTTTAAAACCAATGAGTGCTAACGTTTTAAGCATGTTTTAAGGTTTTTTTAAAAATATATGGGTTTGTGTTTTTTATAAAATTTATCTCTCTGCTACCTAATCTTAAACAGGTACCCACATGGCCCAACCCGACATGGTCTGGCCCAACGTCTCATTTATGTCAGGTCTGGTCCTCATAACAAATGAGTTTGACATCCCTGTTATAGTCTCTGGTGATTCCTAGAGCTAGCACTTCCGGGCATTCCCTGGAAATGACAACATCCCGCAGTTGAAGTTTTAAAATTTTTTCTATTCATTTTAATTTTTAATATTTCCCATGCTGCTGCTCCAAGCAACAGTGGGGAATGATAACTTGGGGAAGGGAATATCCCTCACCTCACCGGGGCCTTGGCAGCCCTAGTCAAAAATGGTCTCAACCAATGGCCCCAGGCTGAATTTTAGGGTCTCATTCAGGACTTCAAGGAGAGCCAGTTTTGTGTAGTGATTAAGTGTACGGACTCTTAACTTGGAGAACTGGGTTTGAACCCCCACTCCTCCACTTGTAGCTGCTGGAATGACCCTGGGCCAGCCATGGCTCTTGCAGAGCTGTCCTTGAAAGGGCAGCTTCTGGGAGAGCTCTCTCAGCTCCACCTACCTCACAGGGTGTTTGTTGTGAGGGAGGAAGAGAAAGGAGATTGTGAGTCACTCTCTGAGATTCAGAGTGGAGGATGGAGTATAAATCCAAGGTCTTCCAATGTCTTCTTCTAAAGCGGTAGTGCTTTGAGGTGTGCCTGGAAGTGAGAAAGCCGCCAGTGCAGCAGTAGCCATACTAATATCTTATGTGGACATCCAGGGTAGACTATACCTGATCTATAACACCCATGTCTTTTCTGGACTGAATTCCAGCTTCCGGGCCCTCATCCAACCCATCATTACCTCCAGGCAGCGTGTCAGGATGTTCACTGACTCATCAGAATGGGACAAAAAGGAGCAGTGGTCATCCATATATTTATGGCATTGCATGCCAAGCGTCCGGATGATCTCACTTAGTTTCATATATATGCTGTGAAGCATGGGAGTTAAGCCTGAAATTTAGAAAAACCCATAGTGCAAATGCCACAAGCTTTAGCATAATCCCTCAGCACTACCTTGTGGTACTGTTAGTCAGACAGGAGTAGAACCAGAGCTTTTTTTTTTTCAGCTGGAACTTTTTTGCATATGAGAAGAAGAAGAAGATATTGGACTTATATCCCGCCCTCCACTCCGAAGTCTCAGAGCAGCTCACAATCTCCTTTCCCTTCCTCCCCCACAACAGACACCCTGTGAGGTAAATGAAGACATTGGATTTATATCCCGCCCTCCACTCCGAAGAGTCTCAGAGCGGCTCACAATCTCCTTTCCCTTCCTCCCCCACAACAGACACCCTGTGAGGTAGATGAAGATATTGGATTTATATCCTGCCCTCCACTCCGAAGAGTCTCAGAGCAGCTCACAATCTCCTTTCCCTTCCTCCCCCACAACAGACACCCTGTGAGGTGGGTGGGGCTGGAGAGGGCTCTCACAGCAGCTGCCCTTTCAAGGACAACCTCTGCCAGAGCTATGGCTGACCCAAGGCCATTCCAGCAGGTGCAAGTGGAGGAGTGAGGAATCAAACCCGGTTCTCCCAGATAAGAGTCCACACTACACCAAACTGGCTCTCCACGCCCCCCCCTGATGTAGCCAATCCTCCTGAAGCTTACAGGGCTCTTAGTACAGGGTCTACTGTGAGCTCCAGGAGGATTGGTTGCGTCAAGGGGGCGTGACCTAACATGCAAAGGAGTTCCTGCTACAAAAGAAAAAGCCCTGGATCAAGTCATAGTAGACGTGATTCACTGAAATAGAGTGACGACTCCAAAATGTAACGCGATGATATTAAAGTATTGTAATGAAAAATTAAACAGAATAAACCAAACCCAAATAAAGTTACCATGCACATCAGTATTAAGTTCCATGTGCAACACACTCCTTCAGCAACCTAGGGTAGTAAACAAGCAATACGCCATGATGATCCTAAGGGCTTTCTCTCATTCTCATTTTCCTCACTTGTAAGTTCTTGTTTCTTTGGGGGTTCCCCCCCCACTGTGCCGCACACGTTTTGTTCCCTCTAGCTGTTGATTTGGTAGCATAAAGGTTTATGTCTAGTATATCTCATTGCAGATTTAAACTGCAGTTTTTTATGCCAGACATAACCTGGGCTGGGTCCAGATGGGCAGTTTGAGGCGACCCAGGGAGGGCCCCCAGATGGATTAAAAAACCAAGTTCAGACGCGAACATTTTGAGCCCGCCCTGCTCCTGTACTTACCCTGTAACCTCCAGCGTGTCAAGCAAGTGGATTTCAAAGTAACTAGTCCTTGCTTTGAAACAAAGTATAGATTTATTGATAATCCATGTGCTTCTATTGAGCCAAGTATTGGAACTGATACAGTGTAACAGCAGAATGCATATTTTAAAGATGGCACATCAAAGGTTCTATAAACAAAGCTACAATTGCTAAACAGTCTTGTATTCACATGTGAAAAGTCACACAGTACTCTCTCTTATCTCCCTGCGGTTATTCTTCCTGGGTCCAAGCTAGGCCTGGGAAAATGTCCCTGGAGGCTTTATCTTCAAAGAGCGAATTCCTGCATTTGTTAGTAAAGGTGAGATAGGCGCAGGGAGGTGTGCCAGCTAGCTCTATTGCTTTGATGTGCCTCAGCTTGAATTCATGGTTAGTAACAGGTACAGTATAACAGTCATATTCTAATAAACATAGACAGTTATAATGGTATGAAACATTGCTTGACACAGCGTAGTTCAAGTGTCTGAAAAAGCTACCACTTCTGAAGAGGAAGCAAATCACCAGGGCCGGCTCTGCCACTAGACAAACTAGGCAGTTGCTTAGGGCCCGGCGTTCTGGGAGCACCACATCGGGTGTCCCCCATGTGACTCAGTGATGTTATCAGTGCAGGAGGAGGTGCCAGAAGTTAGCCTTCCCTAGGGTGCCAGACAGTCTAGGGAAGGAGTGTCAAACTCATTTGTCATGAGGGCCGGATCTGACATAAATGAGACTTTGTCGGGTCAGGCCATGTGTGTCATAAAATGTAATCCTGGCTAGCAAGAGATATAAATGTTATAAAGGACACAAACACAATTAAAGATTTTTTTAAAAAAATTAAAATTAATCCTGCTTAAAATGTTAGCAGTCATTCTTAACAGTGCTCTCTCTGTATCTCTCCCATGCGATCCGGGGAACTGGGCAAAGGAAGCTCTGACTCTTTCCTTCCTTCCCCAGGAGACCAGGAGGGAGAGGCTCTCGGCTAATAGAAGGAAGAAAGACTTGGCTCAGTAGCTCAGCTGCGCGATTGAGAGAGCCTGGCAAAGCAAGCTCTCCCTCACCCCCTTCCTCCCCAAGGGAGGAGCCTCAGTCAATGGAAAAAACAGGCTTTGCTCTGTAGCTCCTGTGCGATTGATCAAGCCTGGCAAAGCAAGCTGTTCTGCAGAAGGAAGGAAGAGAGACAGAGAAGGAAGCAGACGACAGCCAGTTGCTCGGGGGCCTGATAGGAGGCCTCTGGGGGCCTGATTCATCCCCCAGGCTGCATGTTTGACACTCCTGGTCCAGGGCCTGCCCTGATCACCACGCTTCCCTGCCTCCTTTCCTGGCTATTTGAATGACTGGGGAACGCATGGGAATCGCTGTTCAAGCACTTGAGCGGTCTGACTGCTCCTCCAGAGTGCACGTGGCCCATCCCTGTCTTGGCAGCGGGCCGTGAGCAGTCTGACTGCACCCAGGGGGCTTTCCCCTCTGTCAGCTTACTTTGGGGTGGGAGGCTGCCACCCCAAGCTGCCAACCTGGACCCAGTCGTGGTGTGATATTGAATTGACCACTCGATGGAGCAAAACACATATGGCACAGAATCCATCCCCCCCCCGAAGAACATAAGAGAAGCCATGTTGGATCAAGCCGATGTCCCATCCAATCCAACACTCTGTGTCACACAGTGGCCAAAAAATCCAGGTGCCATCAGGAGATCCACCAGTGGGGCCAGGGCACCAGAAGCTTCCCGCTGTGCCCCTCCCAAGCACCCAGAATACAGAGCATCACTGCTCCAGACAGAGAGTTCCAACAATAAGCGGTGGCTAATAGCCACTGATGGACCTCTGCTCCATAAGAATGCAAGAGAAGCTATGTTGGATCAGGCCAGTGGCCCATCCAGTCCAACACTTTGTGTCACACGGTGGTCAAAAACCCAGATGCCATCAGGAGGCCCACCAATGGGGCCAAGACACTAGAAGCCCTCCCCCTGTTGCCCCTCCAAGCACCAAGAATACAGAGCATCACTGCCCCAGACCGAGAGTTCCATCAATACCCTGTGGCTAATAGCCACTGATGGACCTCTGCTCCAGATGCTTATCCAATCCCCTCTTGAAGCTGGCTATGCTTGTAGCTGCCACTACCTCCCATGGCAGTGTGGCAGTGAAGAAACAGGAACTTACAAGTGAAGAGAATGAGCATGTGGGAAATGAATAAGTTAAAATAATTTGTGATCCATCTTCTTATTTCTGCAAAAGCCAATTGTACTCCTCGTTTTTAAATATTCAGCTTTACAGTAGTAATAACAAATACTTTTTTTTTCTTTGAACGACGTGTTCAGAACATGAAAGATCCCATAAAACTCAAAGTTAGAGTCATAAAATCACAGAGGTGGAAGGGACCTCCTGGGTCAGCTAATCCAACCTTCTGCACAATGCAGGAAATTCACAAATTCCTACCCTGCTCCGCACACCCAGTGACTTCTGCTCCATGCCCAGAAGATGGGAAAAAACCTCCAGGATCCCTGGGGCCAAACTGGCCTGGAGAAAAATTGCTGCCTGACCCCAAAGTGGTGAACCTGGGTTTGTAAGAAAGATTCTTAATGATAGAGGTATTGTTTGGAAAATCAGTTTTTATATCTCAAACAGTTCAATGGATCATTGGATCAAAATGAGATTTGAGAGCCTTTTGGTATAAAAACAAAATCATATCTTCGGGTGATTCCACACTCATGTTGGTCCGGGTTAGGGTTAGGTATAAATAAAGGGTGATTCCGTACTCATGTTGGTCTGGGGTGGGCTTCCATTTTGGGGCGGAGCAAGCTGGCAATTTCGCACCAGTTGCTCCGGCATTTTGTGCAAGGCAAATTTGTGATTTGCCCTGCCGCAGTGTAAACCTGTTTTTTCAGGTTTACACTGCGGAGGGGCAAATCGCAGGTTTGTCCCATGCAAAATGGCGGTGCAGAGCAACTGGTGCGAAATCGCCAGCTTGCTCCGCCCCCAAAACAGAAGCCCGCCCTGGACCAACATTAGTGCGGAATCACCCTTTATTTCTACAGGGATGAGGAACTGGGATGGAAAATAAGAAACTCTATAACCTACATCTTATCTCTAAGAAAGTCACACTGCTAAGATGGAGATTCCTCCTCCTTTCTTTTTCTTTTTCTTTTTTTTTAATTCTTATGGAATTAATATTTATTAAGTGTGCATATATCAACATATTTATACATCTCATATAAATGCACTTTGTTTTTTGCTTCTTGTCTTCTACAAATCAATCTGAATGCTAACAAATAAATAAACGCCTTCCTCTTTATCTTATTTCCTTTCTTTACCCGATTTCACCCGATTCCCGTACCACTTTTCCTAATTCTTATTCTAATCATGATTATATTCTTTTTTTTTTTGTTTCCCAAACTTCTTTACTTCTTTCATGGACTTCCATCTTTACGCACAATTTTTTGAAACTTTAACTGTCTGCTCTCATGCCTGCAAAAGAAAGCTGGACAGGTTTACCTCCAGAACTGGGTGCTGCAGAAAAATCTCTACAGTCGAAGGTCTTGGGGGGGGGGGGGCGCACCCACCACATTCTTGCTACTCCATTGGCTTTAACAGTTCAATTTCCATTTTCCATTCCCATTTATCATATCTTTATCCTATCTTCTAACTATATACATATTATCAAAGATTTCAGGTTTTCACGGCTGGCAACATCATTAGGGTTTGTAGAATCTTTCGGGATCAAGTGCCGTGTTCTACTGGAGAAAGTTTTCCTTCCAGACGTTTCATTCTCAGCTGCGGAGAACATCCTCAGTGGCGTTGCAGCCGGAGCAGGCGCTCTGACCTTCTTGGCTGCTGTGCATTGAGTGGGGTGCATTGAGTGGGGTGCATTGAGTGGGGTGCATTGAGTGCTGTGCATCCCCCACTCAATGCACAGCAGCCAAGAAGGTCTGAGCGCCTGCTCCGGCTGCAACGCCACTGAGGATGTTCTCCGCAGCTGAGAACGAAACGTCTGGAAGGAAAGCTTTCTCCAGTAGAACACGGCACTGGAGCCCGAAAGATTCTACAAACCCTAATATATACATATTCTTCTTGACCTCTGGCTACCTAGACAAAGGAAGTCACCTGACTAGCTGACCAATAGCTTATACAAACAAATAGTCCTTTCCCCAGGCTTTCTCTTCATTGGCAAACAGCCACGTTCCTCTTCCTAGGTCAGGTAGACAATAGAGAAACAGGTGAACACTTTTAACCCTATAATGACTGGAACGTAGAACATTGCTAAAGACATGCAGGACAGATACAGAATTCCAACCCTTAATACATGCCAGTCATCCATGAGAAGTGAGTAATTCATGGAATTTTAAGAGTTTTAACTTAACACCTGTTTTCTGGGCACTCAACATTCAACAACGACATTCAGCAGGGGACATGAACTTCTGCTTCTGTGAAATAAGGTGGGAGAAAGAGGGACTGCTTGGAGGAATGAGCAAATAATTGGCAGGCGGCGGTGGGGTGTCAAATGGTATCCCCCTACAGGTTCTCACATGCAAGCACACATTTAAGAAGAAGACAACTGCAGATTTATACCCCGCCCTTCTCTCTGAAACAGAGACTCAGAGCGGCTTACTATCTCCTATATCTTCTCCCCCCACAACAGACACCCTTGAGGTGGGTGCGGCTGAGAGAGCTCTTACAGCAGCTGCCCTTTCAAGGACAACTCCTGCGATAGCTATGGCTGACCCAAGGCCATTCCAGCAGGGGCAAGTGGAGGAGTGGGGAATGAAACCCGGTCCTCCCTGATAAGAGTTCGCACACTTAACCGCTACACCAAACTGGCTCTCGAACTCTGGATGGTGGAAAGCAGTGGGTGGGGAAGGGAGGGGAAGGGTTAAGTAAACCACTGATTCTCTCTCAGTTTGCAGTTGAGAAGGAGGTAGCCAGACCCAGGTTTGCAGTTTGACCCTTGGAGGTGACTGCATGACTTGCTCTCCTCTTTCTGTTTGCCAGGCCTTTTATTTATTTTTTTGAGCAGGAACACACAGGAAAGCAGTTCCGGCTGGCTTGGCAGCAGGGGGTGTGGCCTAATATGCAAATATGTTCCTGCTGGGCTTTTTCTACAAGAAAGACCTATGTGAAACAGTGGTGATGCCATGGGGTGTGGCCTGATATGCAAATGAGTTCCTGCTGGGCTTTTTCTTCAAAAAAAGCCCTGCTGTTTGCAATAAAACTGACAAATTCCAGAAAGTAAAAAGTATTCTATTTGATCTGTTCAGCTGCGTACCCTCCAACTGGTAGATCGTAATGGTCCACAATGTTAATGGGTGTTTTTACACTGGCAGTTTGTGACTCTCTATCACCACATGGGAAACTCACCTTTTACATTACCTAATGTTCTCACAACTGTTTTGCATCACTGCTGCCCGAAGCGTCTACATTTGTTTCAGTGAGATGAGTTTCCGAGCTGCTGCTGCAACGTTTTTCTCCACACTAGTTTTGATCTGGTCTTTTCTCTACAGGCGTTTCAAACTTGTACTGTAGAAGTTTTCATGCGTTTTAAAAGACTCCTCCAAAAGCCACCACAAGGTGCGGTAATTTGCATGAGAGCTGACAGCGCTTGAAATTTTTGCATAGCATTGCCTGCCTCATCTAGTAATTTAAATAGGGGGTTCTGCGCAGACTCGGAGGAAGGCAGACGCTTGTCTCTTCGCTCCTACTAACGCTAAGTTGTTTTAATCTTTTAACTTTTATCTTGCCTTGATAGAAGGAATTGTTTTTAAATAATCTTATCCTATCACCTCACTTTTAACATTTGGTGCCTCTGTTTTGTCTTTCCCAAGCTCTGGCTGTTTAGTTCATAAGCCTCTGCTTTCGTTTTCTGACTTAGAAGCTGCTGCAGCTAACGAACTACGGCTGATGTTTTATAAAGTTTTATAAAGTTTTACATAGTCTTAGCTTGTCCCTCAAAGACAGGGTTTTGGGTTTTTTTGTTTTTTTAGAGTCTTTTAATTTGAACTGAAGGTTGATATTAAGTCAACTCCTGCAAAGCAACAAGGCAGAGTGCAGTCGGCTATAGAGTTGGCTCTGACAAATTTGGCTTTTAAAGATATTTTATGATATTCTTAGCAGATGTTGTGGCTTTTATCTGTAAGTTTTAAGATATTAGTTGTTTAGTATTTGTTTTATTTATTTATTTATTCATTCATTTTTATCAGGACGGGGCTAATTGCCATCCAACAGAACCCTCTTAATGGCATCGGGCAAGCGGCCAAGAGAAGCGGAGGAGGAATCTGCTTCTTTGCCACTTTGCAAACAGTTCAGGATAGAGGACTTTTTTACCTTACCTAGTAATTTAAATGTGTATTGTTTTTGCTGTGTTGACACGATTTCCAAGCAAACGTATACATTTAACTAAGCACTGGTATTCCGGCTGCCCTCTGATCAGAGACAAACCCTCCCCCCCAAATTGAAACGCTTAAATGTAAAAGGAAAATAATTAAAGCGGAACAGTGGTAGACTCTAAAGCTCTGGATCAAACTGAATGTAAAAACACTCGATATCAAGTGCAAATGCAGTAAATATTGACCCGTTGGAGATGACGGAACTGCTCCGACAAAATTTGTCCTGTATGTGTGTGTGTATGTGTGTGGTTTTTTAAAAAGCCAAGGAAAGAAGCTGAGAAAAGGCTTGGTGGCAAAAAAAGAACAACACAAAGGCAAGGAGTGGAGATGGTGGAGAGGGAAGATGAAAGGTGACGTCTTAGCTAGTCAGGGAGTGACAGGCCAAAGAGCAGCGTAGAAAGAGGAGTATCTCAAATAGCATCACAAGTTGTGACATCTCCCTTGAATCTGGCCTAAGGCCTGGGGGTGCTTGGATCCTGCTCTTTTCAGATCTCCCTGCGCAGACTGCATAGCCCTTCCAAACAATTTTGCACCCCACCCCCTTAGTCAAGCTCTAGTGTTATCTTGCAAATCCAGTGGCTTTAGTGCATAAGAGCTATACAGCTTAGAATTATAGCCAGTTTGGAGAGCCAGTTTGGTGTGGAGAGCCAGTTTGGTGTAATGGTTAAGTGTGCGGACTCTTATCTGGGAGAACCGGGTTTGATTCCTCACTCCTCCACTTGCACCTGCTAGCATGGCCTTGGGTCCGCCATAGCTCTGGCAGAGGTTGTCCTTGAAAGGGCAGCTGCTGTGAGAGCCCTCTCCAGCCCCACCCACCTCACAGGGTGTCTGTTGTGGGGGAGGAAGGTAAAGGAGATTGTGAGCCGCTCTGAGACTCTTTGGAGTGGAGGGCGGGATAGAAATCCAATATCTTCTTCTTCTTATATTGGCGTCAGAAGTGATTGGGACCACGGAGGTACAGAAACATAGAAAGAAGCACTCTCTCTCCATTTACCAAATAGTAACAATGTGTAATACAAACTGCATTCACCAAAACACCTTGAATAAGCAATACGCTAATGCAGTTCCAATACTGTCCAGAATTCATAATGATTTATGATGAGTCCGATGAAAAAACAGAACGGGTCCGATTTCATTTTGGATGTGCTATCCTTCCTCAAGGGACCATCTCGTCATATATATTGGAGCAGTAGACCTAAAGTGCCAAAATTTCCTGGCTTCGTTAAGTTCTTATTTAACTTTTATTTTTATTTGTGGAACGTCTCTAGCAATTTGTATCCATCAGTATTCAGTTGGATACAACCGCTCTAACCGTCAGGAAGTTCTTCCTAGTGTCGAGCCGGAAACTCTTTTGATTTAATTTCAACCCACTGGTTCTGGTCCTACCTTCTGGGGCCACAGAAAACAATTCCACACTATCCTCTAGATGACAGCCCTTCAAGTACTTGAAGATGGTGACCCTATCATCTCTCAGCTGCCTTCTCTCCAGGCTAAACATGCCCAGCTCCTTCAGCCTTTCTTCATAGGACTTGGTCTCCAGACCCCTCACCATCTTCATCGCCCTCCTCTGGACCTGTTCCACCTTGTCTTTATCCTTCTTAAAATGTGGTACCCAAAACTGAACACAGTACTCCAGGTGAGGGCTTACCAGAGCAGAGTAAAGCGATACCATCACTTCACATGATCTGGACACTAGACTTGTCACACCCTTGTTCCTGGTTCCACCCCCCAAATCCCCAGATGTTTCTTGAGTCAGACTTGGCAACCCTATGAAGATGTGAGAAGGAATTCCTGCCTTCAGGAAAAAATGCTTTGAGCTTTCTGTTGCCAGTGGCGTGATTTCTCCAGTCCGGTTGTTTGTGGCTAACCAGAAGCAGGAAGAGGCAAGTGAAATAAGTGGTGAGCAGGCCTTGGATTCAGCAGGAGCTCACAGGAGCACAACTCCTGAACCTTTCTGAGGGTTCCCCCTCCTCCTCCCCACCTACCTTGTCCATTGCATAGTAAGTGCAGCTGCATAACAAAACCTGGATCAGCCAGCCAGCCACCAGGGGCTTTGCCACACACCCCCAGAGGCCCTCATTAACCCCTGGAGAAGCCCATGCCACCCTTTCTCCACTTCTTATGCGATTTTGGGTGTCGGGTGGTTTGCTGGCCTTTTGACTGGGGGGGAGGTGGCCCAGGAGAGCCCCAGGTGAGTGAGGCCTGCTTGGGCTGGCTGGATCTCTAGACAGCCCAAACAGGCCTCACTCGCCCGGGCTTCTCCTTTCTTGTGTCGGGTTGCTTTTGGTTGGTGGTGGGACAGCATATGCTAATGAGTTATGCTAATGAGCTCCACCATCTGTTTTTCTACAAAATGAAGCCTGGTGGTGAGCAAGATCCTGGTGGGCAGCTGTGTTGGTCCAAAGCAGTAGAACAAAGTCGGAGTCCAGTGGCACCTTTAAGACCAACCAAGTTTTCTTCAGAATGTCAGCTTTCGTGCGCATGCAGACTTCATCAGACAATGGCATGGGGTACCGTGAGCAGAGCTACATATAGCTGGTGGGCAATGGTTAAGAATCCAAAGTGGCAAAATAGTGGAATTAACAAATTGCAATTAACAAATCCAGTGGCAAAACAGCGAACTTAACAAATCGAAAGAACATTTGGTCTAGATAGCATTTATCGCCTTGTGACCCTCTCACCATCATTCTCCCATTCTGACATGTTACTGCCTTTGTTGTTTTCCTGCGCAAATGCTATCCAGACCGAATGTTCTTTCAATTTGTTCATTTCTTATTTTGCCATTGGATTCTAACTTTGTAAAAAACAAAAAGGTATAGGTAGTCCCCCCGTGCAAGCACCAGTCGTTTCCGACTCTGGGGTGACGCTGCTTTCACGACGTTTTCACGGCAGACTTTTTTTACGGGGTGGTTTGCCATTGCCTTCCCCAGTCATCTACACTTCCCCCCCAGCAAGCTGGGGACTCATTTTACCGACCTCGGAAGGATGGAAGGCTGAGTCAACCTGGAGCCGGCTACCTGAACCAGCTTTATACCCCTTTGCATCCTTAACCACTGCCCTCCAGCTATATGTCGCTCCACTCACAGTACCCTATCCCCTCCTCTGATGAAGCGTGCCTGCATATGGAAGCTGCCATTCTGAATAGAACTTTGTCGGTCTTAAAGGTGCTACTGGGCTCCTGCTTTGTTCAGCAGTGAGCAAAACGTTCCATGTTTCAGGCTCCGCTACTGCTTTTGCGTCGTCATTATATATGGGATGTGTGGCGGAATGGTTACAGTTTCATTATGAGTTTACTGCCTGGCTGTTCCAGTAGAGTTTTACTAAGAAGAATGTATCCCGGGGCTTGTTGCGCTGCCTTTGTCCATATGTTGTTTTCAGGGTTTTTTAAAATATCCCTTACTACAAGTGGAAATTTTGTCGGAGTTCATGATATATAAAGCTTGAATGTAACACTCTTGTTTATTAGTGCTGTCAAATTCTCAGCTCTGAGGGTTTTCTTCTGCTCTGTGTTGGTTTCTAAATGTCACGGGAGTGACTCTAACCAACAAATCATACACACCCACGCACAAGAAGTTAGAAGAGTTGGTTTTTACTCCCCAAAGGAATCTCGAAGTGGCTTACAATCAGGGCTTTTTTTTTTTGTAGCAGGAACTCCTTTGCATATTAGGCCACACACCCCTGATGTAGCCAATCCTCCACAAGCTTACAGTAGGCCCTGTAAGAAGAGCCCTGTAAGCTCTTAGAGGATTGGCTACATCAGGGGTGTGTGGCCTGATACGCAAAGCAGTTCCTGCTACAAAAAAAGCCCTGCGTTATAATCAATCGCCTTTCCTTCCTCCACTCCACACCAGAAGCCCAGTGAGGTAGGCAGGGGTGAGAGAGCTCTGACCCCAGCTGGCTTCCTGTGGAGGAGGAGGGAGGGAATCAGACCTCGTTCTCCAGATTAGAGTCTGCAGCTCAGGGGTCATTTTGTAGAAAAAAGAGGTGCTAGAGCTCATTCGTACAACTCATTTGCACACCTCACATACCCCTGATATCACCGAAAGGCATAGTAGATTATATCAGCTCAGCATCTACCTTAACATGCCTCTTGAATTAGAATTGTCATCAGAAAACCTGACTCCTATCCAGGGGTCATTTTGTCAAAAAAGCTTTCCAGGAACTCATTAGCATAATTTATTTGCAAACGTTATTTGCATATGCCACAGTCCCTGACATCACCAGAAGTGTTTAACCAAACAGAGCACATGGAGGAGAGTGACAGGAGAAAGGCCAAAGGGTTCCGTGTAAACCAGCCTCAGTGATCACACATGGAGCAACACTGAGAAAATTAAACACTTACTAATAAACACTCTCATATAAATAAACTTTAAACCACCATACCCTGATACAAAAACACCAATCACAAGTGTAACAGAAGGACCCGTATAAGTACTTATAACAAACAGTCTGAATCAGTGGAAAAGTCCTTCTATTTCCAAAGGATTCTCTGTCTTCATAAGGTCTTATGGAAACTTAATTGTGTGTAAAGCCTATGGAATGTTGCCATGCTCTGATAAGCTCAACAAAAAGCTAGTCAAAATTTTATCGAAACGGGGAAGACAAAGTACTACCTCGTTGCTGTATTTGCTGTGCTTTGGAATATTACACTGAAGAATCATCTTTTGAAGTAACCTACATCTTGATTGGAGTTCCTCGGAAGCAAGACAGAGGATGCTTTGGAAATAGAAGGACTTTTTCACGGATTCAGACTGTTATAAGTACCTATACAGGTCCTTCTGCTACACTTGTGATTGGTGTTTTCGTATCAGGGTATGATGGTTTGAAGTTTTTTTCTATGAGAGTGTTTATTAGTGAGAATTTAATTTTCTCAGTGTTGCTGAGCAGTCAGATTAAAACGGATAAAAGGAAGTACTTCTTCACCCAAAGGGTGATTAACATGTGGAATTCACTGCCACAGGAGGTGGTGGCGGCCACAAGCATAGCCACCTTCAAGAGGGGTTTAGATAAAAATATGGAGCAGAGGTCCATCAGTGGCTATTAGCCACAGTGTGTGTGTGTGTACACATGCACATATATTGGCCACTGTGTGACACAGAGTGTTGGACTGGATGGGCCATTGGCCTGATCCAACATGGCTTCTCTTATGTTCTTATGTGACACAGAGTGTTGGACTGGATGGGCCACTGGCCTGATCCAACATGGCTTCTCTTATGTGACACAGAGTGTTGGACTGGATGGGCCACTGGCCTGATCCAACATGGCTTCTCTTATGTTCTTATGTTCCTTGCGTGATCACTGAGGCTGGTTTACGTGGAACCCTTTGGGTTTTCTCCTGCCAATCACCGGAAATGTGTCAGAAGGCAACACCCACTGCTCAAGCTCCACCCCAACCCCCCCCCCCAGGTTTTTCCTAACCCTGAGCTGGCAAGAAAGCATCTCACTCTTCAAAGTCCTCAATATTTCTGCACCGTGCTACAGCAGTGTGCATCAGTAACTCTGGGATTATGAGATCCGAACCTGGTGCTTTGTCTAAGTTGCATTTACCTATTTGGAATTCAACCTCATCGACTGACCCTGGGAGCCAAGCTGGCAAATGAAACTGGGAAAATGGGACATAACGGTCATCGCAATAAAGTTTCCGAAAAAATAGCTCCCAGTTCTCGGGTGAAACAGATGAGTCAACAGAACAAAAGTCTTTCTAAGACTGACTTGCCATCCATTTCCAGAACTGGGTCGAGATCCTGTCTTTAGATGGCTGTATTATCTTCTAAAGAATCTTCATATCCTCATGTTTCTTTGCTGCCACCAGCTTTTTATACGTCTCCAGCTGCCACCAGCTTTTTTATAATAGGAGATGATTTTGTGCCCACAGAATTCCTATAATCTTGGTAGGCGACAGCTAGCTCTCTTTTTTGCTTTCTGGCAGTCTTTGTCAAACCAGGATTTGGAGTGACTCTTGGATATCCGTCTTTGAGCAGAGGGAAACCAGAAGCTCTCTATTTTACTGTGCAAATGAGTTCTGAAGGGGCTGTAAAACAAATGGAGGTAGGGGGCTTCTTTCCTTTCCTTCCTCGCAACAGCCACGTTGTTCTGCAGGCTCACCCTGCCCCCATTCAGCCTAGCTCCAAAGTTTTAAAGGTGCACACACCTTTTAAAAAAACCCAAGTCTTCTAAGCCTTCCCAGGTGGAAAGTCACATGGTGGCTGCAGGGGTGGGGCTTCCCCCTGCCGGCCAGTTGACTGGAAGCAAGAAAGAGCTTGCAAAAGTGGGGAAATGCCTGTTGGGACCTGGGGATTGGCAAGCCTAGAGATGGTGCAGGATTTTGCAAATCTTCATTCCCTATCCAAAATTGCATAGAATTCACAAAGGCCGGCTTTTGTCTTGCAGTGTGAATGAAATGTAAACCAAAGTGCCAAGCTGGCCAAAAGCCTTGGCCATGTATTTTAGAAATCATCGTTCTTTTTGGAATAGAGAAAGGCCTCGCCTCTCACAAAAAGTAATTGCCACCTGAAAACTGTCAAGCCAGGCCAGGGTTGTGGATTAAAGCTTGGCTGCCAGAAGGAGATCGTCAATTAGTACTGGGAATCTGGTATTTGACCTTTCTCAGTAGGTCACACTGGCCATTGAATGCTTGCGTGTTTCTGTGCCATTTGTACATGTTTTTTTTTAATTGGTGCCATTTAATGGCAGTTGGGTTTCGGCTTCCCACAAGGCTATTACTTCAAGGGATAAAAGCTCCCCCACCCCCCTTTTGAGTAACATGGGTATGAGCCAAGGTAGATGATGCTTGTGTGAGGCTACTGAAAGAAAGGGAAGGAAAGGTTTTCTTCCCCTGTTTGTTTCCTGAGCACAGGGCTGACTGGCAGTGGGCCCGCATGCAGGCGATTCAAAAGGAGGAAAGCTTTGATCCACCGTGCGAGTCAATTTGGATCTGGCCTGCCCACCAACTATTTAAAGACAGGGAATTGTGGAAATGGTAGTTTGTGATGGACATAAGGACATAAGAGGAGCCATGTTGGATCAGGCCAATGGCCCATCCAGTCCAACACTCTGTGTCACAGAAGAACATAAGAGAAGCCATGTTGGATCAGGCCAACGGCCCACCCAGTCCAACACTCTGTGTCACAGAAGAACATAAGATGAGCCATGTTGGATCAGGCCAATGGCCCATCCAGTCCAACACTCTGTGTCACATAAGAACATGAGAGAAGCCATGTTGGACCAGGCCAATGGCCCATCCAGTCCAACACTCTGTGTCACATAAGAACATAAGAGAAGCCATGTTGGATCAAGCCAGTGGCCCATCAAGTCCAGCACTCTGTGTCACATAAGAACATAAGAGAAGCCATGTTGGATCAGGCCAATGGCCCATCCAGTCCAACACTCTGTGTCACACAGTGGCCAAAAAACCCCAGGTGCCATCAGGAGGTCCACCAGTGGGGCCAGGACACTAGAAGCCCTTCCACTTTGCCCCCCTCCCAAGCACCAAGAATACAGAGCATCACTGCACCGGACAGAGAGTTCCAACAATACGCTGTGGCATATAGCCACCGATGGACCTCTGCTCCATATGTTGATCCTGGGAGATCTCCAGGTCCCGTATGAAAATTGGGATCTCTGGCCATATCCTTGACTGGGTGTGTAGCTGCCAAGCTCTGCCAGGGGACTCCCCAGTTTTGGGGGGCTCAACCCACTGGCGCAGAGCAGGCTGTCGGGAGGATCCCTGCCCCCAAAGAGCCCTGTCATCACGTGATGAGCCCTGTGCAATGACGTCACCCCAAAGTGATGTCATCACGCCGGGCACGTCACGCTAGCGATGCTCTAGGATTCGCGGTAAAACTCTATGGCGGGGGCAATGAGACTTGGCAACCCTAACTGGGCCCTTCCTCCAGAATGTCCATACTAGGCTTATTTTATTTAAAATGTTTACATTCTGCTTTATTGGCCAAATCATTTCCCAAGGCAGCGGAGGGTTCCCCAGGGCCATTTCTGACTTCCAGGATTTGGTACCTGTGTTTGCAAATGCAAAGGCAGGGATACAAGAGTTACCAAGTCCTCTCTGGCAAAGGGTGGGAAATTGGGAGACACAGGAAAAGGAAGGGTCCCCTGTGCAAGCCCCAGTCATTTCCTACTCTGGGGTGACATTGCTTTCACGTTTTCTCGGCAGGCTTTTTACGGGGTGGTTTGCTATTGCCTTCCCCAGTCATCTACACTCCCCCCCCCAGCAAGTTGGGGACTCCTTTTACCAACCTCGGAAGGATGGAAGGCTGAGTCAACCTGGAGTCAATTACTTGAACCAGCTTCCGCCAGAATCGAACTCAGGTTGTGAGCAGAGAGTTCAGACCACAGTACTGCAGCTTTAACACTCTGCGCCATGGGGCTCTGCAACCTTCACATATATTTGTTTCTTTTGTGTACTTCATTCTACATGTTTGCTACTCAAGGGGAGGATAAATTAGTTACACAAGGTAGAAAACTGCCCCTGTTTTCCCGCCTCAATGGCAGGAAATCCCATTCTTTTCTGTCTTGAACTTGCTGTATTCAAAGGCGGCAGTCAGATGTGGGCCAATCACTTGGCCTGTTTGGATTGTGCCGAGGAGCCGTAAAGCCTGACAAAGAGCTTTGCATCAGCTTTTCCCAAAAGCTGCACATGGCGGAGATGGATCCAAGTGGGCAGCCGTATTGGTCTGAAGCAATAAGGAAAGGAACGGTCCCCTGTGCAAGCACCAGTGGTTTCCGACTCTGGGGTGGCGTCGCTTTCACAATGTTTTCACGGCAGACTTTTGACGGGGTGGTTTGCCATTGCCTTCCCCAGTCATCTAAGCTTTCTCCCCAGCAAACTGGGGACTCATTTGACCCACCTCAGAAGGATGGAAGGCTGAGTCAATCTCGAGCCGGCGACCTGAAAACCCAGCTTCTCCTGGGGATCGAACTCAGGTCGTGAGCAGAGCTAAGGGCTGCAGTACTGCACCTTTAACACTCTGCGCCTCGGGGCTCTTATTATTGGGATACTTAAGTGAATGCTTAAATCAAGCAATGTCTGGATCAGTATGTCCGATTATACCAGGGGTGGCCAAACTGTGGCTCAGGAGCCCCATGTGGCTCTTTCACACATATCGTGTGGTGTGTGTGGAAACCATTGGAACACTTTCCCGCTGGTTAAAATGCTTGGGGCTCTTTAGCTTAGAGAAACGTCAACTGAGAGGGGACATGATAGAGGTTTACAAGATTATGCACGGGATAGAGAAGGTAGAAAAAGAAGGACTTTTCTCCCTTTTTCACAATACGAGAACTCGTGGACATTCAGTGAAATTGTTGAGCAGTCGGGTTCAAATGGATAAAAGGAAGTACTTCTTCACCCAAAGAGTGATTAACACGTGGAATTCATTGCCGCAGGAGGTGGTGGTGGCTACAAGCACAGACAACTTCAAGAGGGGATTGGATAAGTATATGGAGCAGAGGTCCATCAGTGGCTATTAGCCACAGCATATTTTTGGAACTCTCTGTCTGGGGCAGTGATGCTGTGTATTCTTGGTGCTTGAGAGGGGCACAGTGGGTGGGCTTCTAGTGTCCTGGCCCCACCGATGGACCTTCTGATGGTACTTGGGTTTTTGGGCCACAGTGTGACACAGAGTGTTGGACTGGATGGGCCACTGGCCTGATCCAACATGGCTTCTCTTATGTTCTTATGTTTTCTCAAAGTCCTCACTAGAGCCAGTTTGGTGTAGTGGTTAAGTGTGCGGACTCTTATCTGGGAGAACCGGGTTTGATTCCCCACTCCTCCACTTGCACCTGCTAGCATGGCCTTGGGTCAGCTATAGCTCTGGCAGAGGTTGTCCTTGAAAGGGCAGCTGCTGTGAGAGCCCTCTCCAGCCCCACCCACCTCACAGGGTGTCTGTTGTGGGGGAGGAAGGTAAAGGAGATTGTGAGCCGCTCTGAGACTCTTCGGAGTGGAGGGCGGGATATAAATCCAATATCATCATCATCTTCTTCTTCTTCTTCACTAAGGCATTTGTCTCTTTAAATCACTTCTTCAAACTAAGCCAGCTGGTGGCTTGCAGAATGCTTTTAAAGAAGTTGCTTTCTTTGCACCTCTCTCTCCTCCCCCTAATCGATTTGCCTTCCTTCCTTCCCGTCTTGCCACTCTTGAATATCTGACGCTCATGTCTTGTGACTCTCAAACATCTGACGTTTATTCTATTTGGCTCTTACATTAAGTAAATTTGGCTATCCCTGGATTATACAATGATTATATTGGGCGTTTTCAATTTCTGGGCAATCCTTTCTATCATAAAACACTTAGAAAAAAATCTATAGTTCCTTTAAAAGAATTAGTGGAACTATTTGTATGAAAATGGGGGAAGTTTGTGGGGCTCCAGGTTTTGTCCATTTCAGAGATGAGAATCACAAATATAAAAAGGCATTTCTTAACACATTGCGTGATGCTGTGAATACTACAATATTGTATCACAGGTGTCAGGTGGAATTGGGGGAATTTTTTTGTAGAAAATGCCCAGCAGGAACTCATTTGCATCTTAGATCACACCACTGATATCACCATTGTTTTGCACAGGGCTTTTTTGTAGAAAAAGCCCAGGAGGAACTCATTTGCATATTAGGCCACCCCCTGATGTCACCCTTGTTTCACACAGGGGTTTTTTTGTAGAAAAAGCCCAGCAGGAATTCATTTGCATATTAGGCAACACCCCCCTGATGTTACCACTGTTTCACACAGGACGCTTTGTAGGAAGAACCCAGTAGAAACTCATTTGCCTAGTATGCCACCCCCTCCCCAATGTCACCATTGTTTCACACAGGGTTTTTTGGTAGAAAAAGCCCAGCAGGAACTCATTTGCATGTTAAGCCACCACCCTGATGTCACCATTGTTTCACACAGGGGTTTTTTGGTAGACAAAGCACAGCAGGAACTCAATTTGCATATCAGGCCACACACCCTGATACCGAGCCTGTGTGTTCCTGCCCTGCATTTCATTGCCTATGTCGCGTTGCCGGTTCTATCTTGGGGAAACTACTTTGGGGGACATTGCCCAAGGAGAGTGATTTTGGGGTGGAAACTGAGCAGGGAGGTGATGCCATGGAGTGAGGGTTGCTGGCCTCCAAGAGGTAGCTGGAGATCTCCTAGAATTACCATTGGTCTCCAGATTGGAAGAAGTGTGTGCACTTAGGTTGCCAGCCCTCAGTGGGACTAGGGGACCCCTGATTTTGCCAGCTGACTGGCGGGAGGAAATCCTGTCCCCAAGTGATCTTTTTTGGCCCTACTTCTGGTTTCAGGCCTACTTTGGGCCCACTTCTGGTGGGTAGTGATGCTCTGGTTTTTGGGCAAACCTCTATGGTTTGAAGCCAAATTTATCATAGGGTTTTGCTCAAAAAACGAAGTGTCACCCCCGAACAGAAGTAGGGAGACCTCCACTGGCCAGGTAAGTCAACCTGACAACCCTAGTGCTCACACAAAAGCTTATCTGAGAATCAAATTTTGTTGGTTGTAAAGGTGTCAGTGGACTCAAACTTTGTACAGCTGGTCTCTGGGTTACAGTGATCTGTTCCCCTGGAGAAAATGGCTGCTCTGGAAGGTGGACTCTATGGCATTAAACCCCACTGATGTCCCTCTCCTCTCCAAACCCTTTCCTAGACTCCACCCCCATAATCTCCAGGAATTTCTGAACCCTAAGGTCACAACCCTACATGGAATCCACCCCATCAAACTGCCATTTCCTCTAGGGGAACTGATAATATGTAATCTGGAGATCAGTTGATCAAAATTTGGTACCATAGAGTTTCCCCCCAAATTGCTAGAGTGTCCTCATACGAAACCATAGAGTTTCCCGCAAATTCCTAGAGCATCCCTGCGTGCCATGCATCACTTCCAGGCACCACACAAGCCGTGCGGCAGCAGTACTCTTTGAGGGCAAGGATCCCCCCTCCCCCCCGGCGGCCTCATCCCCCTAGCGGGAACTTGGCACCTCTAAAGGTATATAAAGGGGCCCTCTTCATAAGCAATTTTTTAAAGCTAAGTTTAATATAAAATCTTTCATTTTGCATTTTCAGTAAGCAGCACTACAAATGTTCGCTGGTGTTTTGGAATGGTTTTTTTTTGTTTTTTGTTTGTTTTCCTCCCCCCCCCCCCCCCAAGGTTAGTATATCTCACTCTGTTTATTGGTTTTTAGCAGCTGAATAGGTTTTATCTCTGCTAGGTGTTTTATTTCTAAGATGTTGTGATGTTATGATATCTTATATTTATGATGTTTGCAAAAATCTTTCCCATCTTGTTGTTAAACCAGCTTGGAAGACCACGGCTGACGGAAGACAGACAAATGGTTTCGGTGGAATAAATATTCCGTTTTTGATTCTTACTGCTTCACTTTTGGGAGAGTAAAAATTTCTCCTTCGGTGGTAAGATTATTCACCTTCCTTCGATCAAGGTCAACGTCATAACCCCTCCACAAATGAGGTGATAGCAGGGCCTTTTTTTGTAGCAGGGACTCCTTTTCATCTTAGGCCACACCCACCGATGTAGCCAATCCTCCAAGAGCTTACAGGGCTCTTAGGACAGGGCCCGCTGTAAACTTCAAGAGGATTGGCTACATCAGGGGGAGCATGGCATAATATGCAAACAAGTTCCTGCTACAAAGAAAAAGACCTGGGTACAAAGCCATAGAATCTATCCTCCAGAGCATCCATTTTCTCCAGCGAAACTGATCTCTTTAGTCTGGAGATGAACTGTAATTCTGGGGGATCTCTGGATCCCACCCTGAGTCTGGCATTCCTAACAGAGTCTTCTATGTGTTGGCTATGGAGCAGGACTGAAGATTGTGCTGATGCGGTTGCAAACTCCGGCTTTGGAAATACCATATGATTTGGAGGTGGAGCTTGTAGAGGGTGGGATTTGGGAAAGGGAGGGACTTAAGTGAAGAAGAAGACTGCAGAAGAAGCCTCAGCCAATGGAGAAAACAGAGGGTTTTGCTCTGTAGCTCCTGTGCAATTGAGCAAGCCTGGCAAAGCAAGCTATGATGCAGAAGGAAGCAAGAGAAAGGGAGAGGGAAGCAGGTGACAGCCAGTTGCTCGGGGGCCTGATAGGAGCCCTCCAGGGGCCTGATTCGGCATGCAGCCTGCAAGTTTGATACCCTGGGTCTAGATTGCCTTTTCGTCTGGAGCTGGGTTCTTCCTGAGTAGGAAGCAACACTTTTTGTATACGATTCTTACAAACAAGTTGCATTTTTGATAATACGTTGTTAATCAAACACATTTTATTTAATGCTAATTACATACAGGCGACGCAGGCAATTTTCTCTGTGTGGGGTTTCCCCCCCTCAATTTAGTCTGAGAATTGTAGAAGAAAAAGACTAAAGAATACCGCAGATTTATACCCTGCCCTTCTCTCTGAATCAGAGACTCAGAGCGGCTTACAATCTCCTATATCTTCTCCCCCCACAACAGACACTCTGTGAAGTGGGTGGGGCTGAGAGGGCTCTCAGAGCAGCTACCCTTTCAAGGACAACTCCTGTGAGAGCTATGGCTGATCCAAGGCTATCCCAGCAGGTGCAAGTGGGGTACAATACCACAGACTCCACCCTCCACTCTCCTGGGAAACTGGCCACTGCTGTCTGAAGATCAGTTGCAAATTTGGGAGATTTCCAGCCTGAACGAGGAGGTTGACAACTTCATGTATTGAAAATGAGGTTGGTATGCTAACTCCAATTCAATGTGCCTCAGAAAAGCTTACAGATATTAATGATTGCATGAAACCACGGACAGCCCTTCAAGTCCTTGAAGATGGTGATCCTATCACCTCTCAGCCGCCTCCTCTCCAGGCTAAACATCCCCAGCTCCTTCAACCTTTCCTCATAGGACTTGGTCTCCAGACCCCTCACCATCTTCGTCGGCCTTCTCTGGACCCATTCCAGCTTGTCTATCTCCTTCTTAAAATGTGGTGCCCCAAACTGAACACAGTACTCCAGGTGAGGTCTTACCAGAGTAGAGTAAAGCGATACCATCACTTCATGTGATCGGGACACTATACTTCTGTTGTTACAGCCCAAAATTGCATTTGCATTTGGTTTCTTTCAGCATTAGTGGGAACTCCCAACTCGCTAAGAAGCAGAGGCCTGTTTCCCAGCCTTCTGATAGCTGCACTAGATTTTCTTATTGAGACACACTTCACCCTTAGGCCTGAAACATCTTTTTTTTTTAAGTGTTGCTTCCTATAATAGAAGTCCTAAGAGGAAAGGTTGAAGGAGCTGGGAATGTTTAGCCTGGAGAGGAGGCGGCTGAGAGGTGATATGATCACCATCTTCAAGTACTTGAAGGGCTGTCATATAGAGGATGGGGTGGAATTGTTTTCTGTGGCCCCGGAAGGTAGGACCAGAACCAATGGGTTGAAATTAAATCAAAAGAGTTTCCAGCTCAATATTAGGAAGAACTTCCTGACCATTAGAGTAATTCCTCAGTGGAACAGGCTTCCTCGGGAGGTGGTGGGCTCTCCTTCCTTGGAGGTTCTTAAACAGAGGCTAGATGGCCACCTGACAGCGATGAAGATCCTGTGAATTTAGGGGGAGGTGTTTGTGAGTTTCCTGCATTGTGCAGGGGGTTGGACTAGATGACCCTAGAGATCCCTTCCAGCTCTATGATTCCCTTGTGTGCAGTTGAACGGCATACACTTCGTGACTGAGAAGAGGCAAGGCAAGATGCGATTCATGCGAAGGAGGTAAAACGGATGACCTCGTCTGAGAGCAAGTTAATTCTCTTGCATCCTCTTCCCCAAGAATGCCAGACTGACATGGCAGAAGTATCTGCCTCTGGCAAGAACTGCTCGTGCGATGGATTGTTTGGGCTTTGCCTCCTTCCAGGGTCACAGCAGGCAGCCATCTTTGTGGATGGCCAAGTGAGGTCACAGAAGCTATTTGATTTCTCATATCAAATCAGCAGTTAGCTGATAGCACAACAGCGTATACAGAGACCCCTCAAAGTTATGGGCATGCCTCAGATTCAGTGGGAGCTCACAGGAGCGCAGTTCCTGAACCATTCTGAGAGTTCCACCTTCCTGCCCATTGAATAGTATGTGCAGCTGCATAACAATCCCTGGATGAGCTCCACCACCTGTTTTTCTACGAAATGACCGCTGGTTATGGGGATTGCTTATTGGGATATTTGGTTAATATAGCAGAGTTTTGCCTACTCATAGAAGCGTGATGCTGAGTGCAGTAAACAAATCTCCCAAGAAGAATATTGCAAAAAAGGTAAAATTACATATGTTAGAGTCGATCCAGTTTGAATTCAGGTTACGGTTGCCAAGTCCAATTTGAGAAATATCTGGAGACTTTGGGGGTGGAGCCAGGAGTCTTTGGGGCGGAGCCAGGAGCAAGGTTGCAACAAGCATAATTGAACTCCAAAGGGTTCTGGCCATCACATTTAAAGAGAACACATTTCTTTTAAATGGCTCCTCTCCATTGGAAATAATGAAGGATTGGATCACCTTCTCATAGAATTGGGCCCCCTGGTCCAAACTTTTTGCAACTTGCAGGGTGTTTTGAGGAGAGGCACGGGGTTCCATGCTGCAAATTTGGTGCCTCTATCTCAAAAAACAGCTGCCCCCTGAACCCCGGATACCAACAGATTAATTCTCCATTATACCCTATGGGAATCAGTCTCCATAGGGAATAATGAAGTGCCCAGCAGACATTTCCCTCCCCCCTCCTGCTTTCTGATGACTCTGAAGTGGGGGGGAGGGCCTCCAAACTGGGGGATCCCCTGCCTCCACTTGGGGATTGAAGAAAAAAGGGATGCTCCGTGACTCTAAGGAAAGCTGGAGAGCCAGTGTGGTGTAGTGGTGAAGTGTGCGGACTCTTATCTGGGAGAACCGGGTTTGATTCCCCACTCCTCCACTTGCACCTGCTAGCATGGCCTTGGGTCAGCCATAGCTCTGGCAGAAGTTGTCCTTGAAAAGGCAGCTGCTGTGAGAGCCCTCTCCAGCCCCACCCACCTCACAGGGTGTTTGTTGTGGGGGAGGAAGGGAAAGGAGATTGTGAGCCGCTCTGAGACTCTTTGGAGTGGAGGGCGGGATATAAATCCAATATCTTCTTCTTCTTCTGTAATAGAGGAAACATCAGGGTGAAGCTATAAACACTGTTCTATCGAAATATTTATTGCAAGAAAATAACGGGGTGATGAGAAAAATGCTGTGGCCTCGACTTCTAAGTAGCCTCTATTTCTAAACAGTCTATAATGAGAAATATGTGTGCAAACAGGCAGGACCAGCTCTATGCTGTCCCCCGCCGGCGCTGCGCCGCATCCACTGCCCCCTGCAGCACCACCTCCTCCTCCCTCCCTCTCAATTTCAATGTCCAGAACCGCGATAAAGTGTCGCGTTCCGGGGCTCTTGAAAGGCCTCCCCCCAGTTGATCAGGTGATCGGTGGGTAAAACCGTGCCGGAGGCTGACGGCTTTTATGCTGCCCAGGGCTTTTTTTGTAGCAGGAACTCCTTTGCATATCAGGCCACACACCCCTGATGTAGCCAATCCTCCAAGAGCTTACAGGGCTCTTAGTATGGGGCCTACTGTAAGCTCCAGGAGGATTGGCTACCTCAGGGTGTGTGTGGCCTAATATGCAAAGGAAGTCCTGCTAGAATTCCTTACAGGGCTCTTCTTACAGGGCCTGCTGTAAGCTCCAGGAGGAGTGGCTACATCAGGGGGTGTGGCCTAATAGGCAAAGGAGGTCCTGCTAGAATTCCTTACAGGGCTCTTCGTACAGGGCCTGCTGGAAGCTCCAGGAGGATTGGCTACCTCAGGGTGTGTGTGGCCTAATATGCAAAGTGTCAGACCCAGAGGCAAGGAAAAGACAAGTAAAGTTCAAGATCTTTATTCCAGCATCATAGGCAGATACAGGCATTGTCGGAACTGGCTCTCCCGCCAGTTCCTGGCACTTATAACCCCTTGCCCTAACCGTTACAATTCAAGCCAAGCGCGCCAAGCTAATACGGGGAATTCGCATGGGGTCATTATTATTCAATCATCACCCCAGGTGTCCGTTATCACCCCTTTAGTTACATCTCCTCCAGCTCTTTGATCTTGGTTACATAGCAACTAGCCAGTTTCCAGACATACTACCCTCCCTTCCGATAAGCAGCGGGGATGCTTCAAAGCCAGCATAGCACCGCACAAGCATTGCATTATATGATTACACATTGATCATATATGGCAAGAAGTTCCGTATTGAATGTTTATATGGCAAGAGGAACAGAGATCGGGTGACTTTTGACACAAAGGAGTTCTTGCTACAAAAAAAGCCCTGATGCTGCTCCTCTGGCACGCTCATGGTCACCGTGGGGCTGCAGCAGCAGGAAGGATGAGTGAGCTGCTGCCTTGGCGGCAAGCTCGTCCTTCCCACTGCTACTGTCCCTGTGTTGATCATGAGTGCACTGGAGGGTGGCATAAGAGCCACCAGCCTCCAGTGCGGTTCTACCCACCAATCGGGGGGGAGGGCGAGGCCTTTTAAGAGCCTTGGGACCATGCTAAAGCACCACATTTAAAATAGGGAGGGAGGGAGGAGGAGGTTGGGGAGGCAAACAGGCATTTGCATAGGGGGCGAGGCGGGAGGGAGGCCGAATTTGACACCCCCTTCCTGCCAGCGCCCTAGACAATTGCCTAGTTTGCCTAGTGGGCGAGCTGGCCCTGCACACAGGCACTTTAACATCCCAAAGCCTCTACCCTTAAACAGATTGCAATATAAAATACACGTGCACATGGGCTTTGCACTATAAAATACAGAAGAGTGCACATGGGCACTTTCACGTAACCTGAATTTCCAAATATAGAATCATAGAGTTGGAAGGGACCTCTAGGGTCATCTAGTCCAACCCCCTGCACAATGCAGGAAACTCACAAATACCTCCCCCTAAATTCACAGGATCTTCATTGCTATCAGGTGGCGATCTAGCCTCTGTTTAAAAACCTCCAAGGAAGGAGAGCCCACCACCTCCCGAAGAAGCCTGTTCCACTGAGGAATCGCTCTAATGGTCAGGAAGCTCTTCCTAATGTTGATGTTATGTCGGTGTCAAGCATACATTTTATTCCTAGTAGAAAGCTGTATTGTTTATTATCTCACTGTACTGTTGCATATCAAAGCTATGTAAACCATTTTCTAGTTTGCACCTATTGTAACAAATGTAGAAATGCCAGCTTTGAAGATAGTGCCTCCCTGGGACGATTCCCAGGCCTGAGCCTGAGATCCAGGATGTTTCTAACCACAAAATGTAGCCGAACCTGTGATTGTCGCTTTTCACATGCATATGCGAGAATTCCTTATGTTCTTTAGTATCTCTTTGATGTACCCCTTAAAGCCAGCTACTATGTGTTAAACTGTATCACTTTCAATATGGTCTTACCATGAGCACAATGGATTAACAATAAACAAATACTTTGTTTCAAAATCATCGGTTGGTTCCTTTGAAATCTCTATGCTTGACAATTTGAAAGTGATCCACGTTAAAGTTCAGCTGACCTGGCAACTTTTGAACCGAATGGCTGAGGAAGTTCCAGATAACAGAGAACCTTTTAATCCGCTGGAGAGAGGGCTGAAAGATAGAATCAAGGCGCAGACCCCCCCCCCCCGTGGCACGTCTTGGACGCGAGGAGACTCGCGGGGCGTGGGTCCCCTCTACACGTACAACAACTTTTCATCACCCCACGGAAATGGGAGCCGTGGACTTCAACCGCCCTGATGGAAGAAGCCCCAGCCCAACGAGAAGCCATCCTGACGAGGCATACCCGTAGAGGAAGGGGTGGCGGAGCCCTGGGAGGTGAGCGAGATGGCAACCCACCTGGTGAGGACAAGGAGTGAAGGGAGCCCCGCCCTGACGATGGTGGCAGAGCGCCTGGAGGCTCTGACTCTAAAGGCAAAGACAGAGGCAAGGGGCCAGGTGAGCTAGACATCCTCAAGACAATGAGGGAGGAGATGGCTACCATGGTGAGAGGCTTGAGGGACGACACTGCCTTCATGGCCCCAGAGTTGTGGAGGCAGATCGAGCGATTGCAGAGGCCGGGAGACCCGAGAGGGATCCCAGGGCGGAGGCCACCTCTAGCCCCCCAGCTGCCAGCGCAACCAGTGATACCACTACCACCAATCCTGGCCCCGCAGCTTCCCACGCTGCCAGCTGTACTGGCCCAACCACCGGCGATCCCAGCCCCCTGAGACTACGGTAGGGGGAGAGAGCTCGATGCGACCTTTGATGGGGATCCTGAAGAAGTGGAGTACTTCTCCATCCAAGCCAATAGTTACATGCCCTATTGGGGGAATACGTTCCCGGATGAGTTTACCAAAGAATTGCTCCGCCACATCGTCCAGGGTGACCGGGAAGACCGCCTAGCCGAATGCCTGCTCGCCCAACACTACACCCCTAGTACGGTAACTGACCGAAGCCCAGCAGAACTGCTCATGGGTTGGAGGCTGAACACATTACTTGACCATATGCACCCGGACCAGGCCCCAAACCTACAGGAGGTACCAGAGATGCTCTGGGTGCCCAGGGGATTTGACATAGGGGACCTGGTGTTAGCTAAAAACTTTGGAGGGGGAGCGGCATGGATACCGGCTCGAATCTCCAGGGTACTGGGGGCAGTAATGTATGAGGTCACCTCAGAAGAGGGGTTCACAATGAGGCGACACATAGACCAGTTACAATCCTGTGAGGCACCAGGGGGTGGGGTAGCAAGCCCCGATGCCTCACCGGCCAACAGTCCAGAGGTGGAGACAGAGGAAATGACGGCCCCAGAGGTGGCGGCTCAACAGACACCTGTGCCGCAAGGGGAATTGGAACATCTGGCCAGGGCCGAGCATCAGGAAGACCCTGAACCATTGGCCGAGGCTACAATGCCACCGAGCCCCCAGCCCACTGCACCCAAAGCCACAAACCCCCCACCTGAGGCCCTGGAACTCAGAAGGTCAACTTGCGAGCGGTGCAAGCCTGCATACCTACAGGACTACGAACAATAGGGCTTGTGAACTTAGGGGGGAGGAATGTTATGTATGTGACTTAAAAGTATGTACTTCCTGCCGGCTCATTGGAGCCAGGAAAGCAGAGTTTGGGGACTGTATAACAATGGGTATTAGGATCCAGATACATGCTGCTCTGCACCTGTCACAGACTCCTGCCTGTTTGAATGAACCAATGGCAGGTTAGCACGGGAGATTAGAGTTGTATATAGGTTTGGCCCACAGGCCCTTAGTCAGTCTTTGTTGGGAGCAGCCTTCACCATGCTTCCCTTAATAAAGAGCTGTCCTCACAATGATCTTGTCTCCGCAAATCTTTGAACTCACTATATTATAGTTGAGCTGGAAACTCTTTTGATTTAATTTCAACCCATTGGTCCTATCTTCTGGGGCCACGGAAAACAATTCCACACCATCCTCTATAGGACAGCCCTTCAAGTACTTGGTGATCATATCACTTCTCAGCCGCCTCCTCTCCTGCTAAACATCCCCAGCTCCTTCAACCTTTCCTCATAGGACTTGGTCTCCAGAACCCTCAGCATTTCCATTGCCCTCCTCTGGACCCATTCCGGCTTGTCTATATCTTTCTTAAAATGTGGTGCCCAAAACGGAACACAATAGGTGAGATCTTACCAGAGCAGAGTAAAGTGACACCATCACAACACGTGATCTGGACACTATACGTCTGTTGATACAGCCGAAAATTGCATTTGCCTTTTTAGCCACCGCATCAAACAGTCTGTACTTAAATGAATCTAACCCTGCTGGTGGCTTCATCATAAATTTGTTTCAGAAAGAGAAATCCTTACCTTTACAAAGGGGGAAAAAGAAGATAAAGTGGGTTGCCAAATACTAGCTAAAAGTTTCGGTGGGGACATTTTGGGAAAAGGCTAGATTTTCCCGTGATAATTAATACGGCAACAAGAACAAAATGGTCTGAGCGATTTTCTTCTCTGCATTGCTGTGAAACAAAGGCCAGTTTTGAAAGGCGCGTACCTTTTCAGCAAGCTAACGTGCACTTGAGCACATGGCAGCCTTTTATCCCTGCAATCAGAAGTGATATCTTGATTTGCGGGGTTATAAGCCCTCCGTGCATCCCACCGCTAAGAATGCCTTTGTTTTCCCGTTGCTTAATTTAATTTGATTCATTAAGAATGTACAAAGGGACCTTTCGGTGCTCCACTTGTAGAATTCCCCTTGTACACATTGGAGGATAAGAGGCCTCAGACAAAGAGGCAGGGATGCGCTTGCACCCGAACGGATATTTGTGCAGCTGCCTTTTGTTTTGATCGCAAGCAGAATTTCCCTCCCTGTAATTCAGTGCTGAGGGTGAGTGAAAATGTCAGAAGCGTCTCACCTGTTGCAGCCTGCAAATCGGGTTCAAAACCAAAGAGGGGGCAACTCAAGCCCGGAGCTAACCAGGGGCCCAAGGGGCCTGGCCCCCAGACAGGGGTTTTGGGGCTCCTCGCCCCCCATCCCAGGACCGCCCCTCTCGTTCCCACTCCTATGTGATATATTTGCACAGGAGGGGCACTCAAGACTAGCCACTGCCTGTCCCGCACCATTTAAAGGGCCAGCCAATCATCTTATTGGCTGGCTATAAATCACAAGGGTGGAGAGGAAGAGGGGTGGCCCCCCTCTCTCTAGCTTCCTGCTCTCACCCCCATGGCTCTGTCCCCCCATGGCCCCTCCCCCCACATCCTCTAGCTAAGGGGCTGGGGCAACTGGTCTTTGAAACGCACCAAGAATGATGGGTGCGCATCGGGGTGGGTGGGGAGATTCTCCAAAGGAACTCAGGACCGGTGGGCTGCTAACAGATGGGCAGTGTGAGGCACATGGGAGGTGTCCCAAACTGGGCAGGCTCAAAAAGGAACATCTCAAACTGTCGACACATTCCAGCACGAGAAGAACAAGAAGAGGACTGCAGATTTATACCCTGCCCTTCTCTCTGAATCAAAGTCTCAGAGCGGCCTACAATCTCCTTTATCTTCTCCTCCCACAACAGACACCCTGCAAAGTGGGTGGGGCCGAGAGAGCTCTCCCAGAAGCTGCCCTTTCAAGGACAACAGCTACAAGAGCTGTGGCTGACACAAGGCCATTCCAGCAGCTGCAAGTGGAGGAGTGGGGAATCAAACCCGGTTCTCCCGGATAAGAGTCCGCACACTTAACCACTACACCAAACTGGCTCTCATGTGTGTCACATGAATGGAGCCCTTCTATTGCAGACCGATAAGGCTGCTTTCTGAAACTGGTGGGGTGCCTTGGCACGGTCAGATGGCTGCAGTACATCATTCTTTTGGTACGGTTTGGGTTTCTTTTTTTCCATACATTTTTGGTGGTCATGCATTCATGTGCTCATGCGCTCCAGGCACTTAAAAAAAAAAGGGCGGGGTATAAATCTGCAATTCTTCTTCTTCTAATCGGTTTCTAAGGGATCTCTGGGTCACCTTAAACTGCCCATCTGTAAGCAGCTAGGTGTTCTTTCCCATTTCTGCCTTTCAAAACAGTCACTGCAGAATCCAGCTTGTCCGAAAGAGCATCCCAGGAGCAAGCATTCGGCACTTTGTCATTCCGTTCATTTCAGCCAGGCCATGTTTCGCTCAGGTCAGCATATTCGCCAGCTCTTGGCAAATGCAAGGGGGTTATAATTTTAGCTGTTTGGAGGAGCTCTGCACGACACGAGTTCCCGAGACCATGAGCCAACATCACACTCTCTTTGGGGGCATGTATGTATGCATTCCCGGTTAACCTATTCGGTAGAATAACAGTGCGGTCCTAAGCAGAGATACGCCATCCGAGTCTATTGAAGTCAACGGGCATAGAAGGGCATCGGTCTGCTTCGGATTGTGCGGTGGCTAATTTCCAGGCAGAAGGTATGCCAGCACAGCTGTTAGCTTGTTGATTACTTCTCTTTCATCTGCGAAATTGCTGTCGGCTTCCTACCTGTCTCAAACACAAGCATTACCTCTCTGGGAAGCCGTGGGATTCATCAGGAAGAGACGCTCCTGCTGCTGTTTGAAAGAGAAGCCGGTGGATTGTAAGGGACGTGTCTGGATTCACCGGATGAGCATCTGTGATGGGAAATGTGGATGATTCTGAATTAACAGTATTTTTTTGCCAGTTTGGTGTAGTGGTTAAGTGTGCGGACTCTTATCTGGGAGAACCGGGTTTGATTCCCCACTCCTCCACTTGCACCTGCTAGCATGGCCTTGGGTCAGCCATAGCTCTGGCAGAGGTTGTCCTTGAAAGGGCAGCTGCTGTGAGAGCTCTCTCAGCCCCACCCACGTCACAGGGTGTCTGTTGTGGGGGAGGAAGGGGAGGAAGGTAAAGGAGATTGTGAGCCGCTCTGAGACTCTTCGGAGTGGAGGGCGGGATATAAATCCAATATCTTCTTCTTCTTCTTATTTACTTTAAATTTGTATGCCACTCACTCCAGATGGACTCTGGGCAGCTCACGGTCATAATACATAATAACAATATCTTAGGGTTATAAACACATATAAACAATTTAAAATTTAAAAGACTTCAAAATGGTGCTATAAAATTTCCTTACATAGGCGGGCCCTATGTAATATAGGCGGACCAGTTTCATCACAGTTCTTAGTTCTTTATATTACTCTATTAGGTGTCTTATTCAGCGACATACTAGTGGCAGCTCTTCACACATTAGTTACTGTAGGCCTGCCGGAAAAGATCGTTTTACGAGCCCTGCGGAATTGGGAGAGATCCCGCAGGGCTCTTGTGGCCTCTGGAAGTGCATTCCATAAATTAGGGGCTGCCACAGAGAAGGCCCTCACCTGTGCCGAGCATAATCTGGCCTCCCTTGGTCCGGGGATAGATAACAGATGTTGGATTCCTGAATGCAGTGCTCTCTGGGGTATATATGGGGAAAGGCGGTCCCTTAGATAGACAGGTCCTTGGCCATATAGGGCTTTAAAGGTCAATACCAACACTTTGAAGCAGATTCGGTACACAATAGGCAGCCAGTGCAGCTCTCTCAGTGCCGGCCAAATGTGCTTCCATCGAGAGAGCCCCATTAATAACCACACTGCAGCGTTCTGCACTAGCTGCAGTTTCTGAGTCAGAGTCAAAGGTAGTCCCATGTAGAGGGCATTACAGTAGTCTATCCTTGAGGTGACGTAGAATGGATCACCATTGCTAAGTAGCGCTACTCCTGGAAAGGTGCCAATTGCCGTACCCGCCGCAGATGAAAAAAGGCAGACTTGGCAGTGGCTGCCACCTGGGCCTCCATAGCCAAAGAGGACTCCAGGAGCACTCCCAGGCTCCTGACCTTAGGGTATCATGTTCAGCGTATGGTATCAACGGCACCCCATCAAAGGCCGGCAAGGAAATCTCCCTTCCTGGACCTCCGCGACTCAGAGAGAGAACCTCTGTCTTTGTCGGATTTAACTTCAGTCGACTCAGCCTGAGCCAGGACATCACGACTTGTAATGCCAGGTCTAAGTTGTCTGGGGCAGAGCCAGACTGGCCACCCATCAACAAATAGAGCTGAGTGTCATCTGCATATTGGTGGCAACCGAGCCGTACCTCCTAAAAATCTGGGCAAGGGGGTGCATATAGATGTTAAATAACATCGGGGATAGAACCACCCCTGTGGCACACCACATATAAGTGGGTGCCTCTGGGATTATTCCTCCCTTATCACCACCCTTTGTCCCCGACCTTGGAGGAAGGAGGCCAGTCATTGTAAGGTGGACCCCCAAATCCCCACATTGGTGAGGCGGCTAGTCAATAGCTGGTGGTCAACCGTATCGAATGTGGCTGACAGATCTAATAACAGCAGCACTGCTGAGCCGCCTCAATCCAGATGCCTCAGGAGATCATCTATGAGGGCAACCAGAACCGTCTCTGTCTCATGACCCGGTCGAAAGCCGAACTGAAACACATCCAGCGCCGAAGCGTCATCCAGGAACCCCTGTAACTGAGCCACTGCAGCCCACTCTGGGCTCAGGTAGCCGGCTTGAGGTTGACTGAGCCTTCCATCCTTCCGAGGTCAGTTAAATGAGTGCCAAGCTTGCTGGGGGGAAAGTGTAGATTACTGGGGAAGGCAATGGCAAACCACCATGGCAAAGGCAATGGCAAACCACAGTCTGCTGTGAAAACGTTGTGATGCGACATCACCCCAGAGTAGGAAACGACTGGTGCTTGCACAGGGGGCTACCTTTACCTTTACACACACGCACACAACATACAAATCCAAAATATAAAGTATGGACTACAGTACGTCAATCCAATACATCATTTGAAATCTTACTCAGATCCATGGATCAATACATTGAATCCAAAAAACTTAGTCTTGTTTGTTGCTTGTGAGGCTCGTCTGTGCCCTCCCCGGCTGGGTGTGCTGTCTCTGGGGCTCTACAGGGGGAGGGGTCACTTGTGGCCTCAGAAATGGAGGGTAGAGCGGTCAACCGCACCACTCTAATGCCTCCTGTGGAGTAGGGTTCAGCCTCTCTCTCTCTCTGGTTCAACCCTCTCCATCTTTTCCTCCATGGCCGTCAGCGTGCTTTCCCCTTTTATCCCCTACACACCTCAGTTCCCAGTGCCCCTCCCCACCTCCACTTGGCTAGACCCCTGTCTCTGAGCCTTCCCTTCCTCCTATTGGCCTGCACCTTCATCCTGTCAGCTCTCCCTGCCCCTGGGCTGGGCCCCTTTCTGCCCTCCTCTGTCCCTCCGTCCCTCCCAGTCAATCGGCAGCAGCCGCTTTCCCCATCAGCGCCAGTGCTGGCGGCGTCTTCGGCCGTCCCTGGAGTTCGGGGATGGACTGCGGCAGGGGCCAGCCGGGCCTGAGGGGCTTTGGGGTGGGGTGCTTCCCCTGTCACCACCAACTGGCGTGTTGGGACCCCAGCGGGCCCACTGCCAGCAGCAGAGGTAAGGGGCAGTCTTTGCTGCACGGGTGAGGGTGCCAGCTCCAGGCGCTTTGGTGGGTCTGGTGATTCTGTGGTGGTTGGGGGAGCTCGGGTGGTTGCTACGGCGCTGGGAGAGGCTGGGACGACTCAACCCAGACATTGCTATCACTTTGAAGTGGGACCAAACTGGACTTCAAAGAGCTTATAGTCTTAATAATTATCACTTTTGGAATGGGGCCAAACCAGACTCCAAGGAACTTACAGTCTTATTTGCAAAAACGTGTTTATGGGGGAATCACTCTAAACGTTCATCAGTAGCTGAAGCCTACAATGATTCTTGAAATAAGTGAGTTCAGCCAGCTTTGAATCAACCAAGAACACATTATTGCAAGAAGAAAGAGTCACAAACAGCACAGGCCCTTCACTCACTATATACCCTCTAGCCATGGTTAACCACACCCCCTTAGCAGGCAACCGTTACTCCTATTGGCTCACTCCAGAATCTTTCATTTTTATCTCTGTTACAAGTTATTACATGCCTAGCATCCTGATTGGCCAATTCTTCCAGGCTTCAGGATCCTGGTTTGCAAGGAGTCCTGTCTCAAGCTCAGGCAACAAGAACCCAGGGATATGCAAAATATAACATGGGGAACCCCAACCCAGCATGCTAGAAACATAACAGGTACTTTGTCACTGAAGGACTGAACTGCACATTTCAAAGTGGTCATGGACTCCACAATAGTTTGGATTTCACACATGCTGAGGGTTCTGGGCCTCTCTGGCACATTAGGACCTTAGTGAGTTTTGGGCTTGGAGGAGGAACCTGCATCTCTCTCTCTCTCTGCTTTTCTCCCAAACTAAGAGAGCCAGTTTGGTTTGGTGGTTAAGTGTGTGGACTCTTATCTGGGAGAACCTGGTTTGATTCCCCACTCCTCCACTAGCACCTGCTGGAATGGCCTTGGGTCAGCCATAGCTCTCGTAGGAGTTATCCTTGGAAGGGCAGCTCTTGGGAGAGCTCTTTCAGCCCCACCCACCTCACAGGGTGTCTTTTATGGCGGGGGTGGGGAGGTAAAGGAGATTGTGACCGCTCTGAGACTCTGAGATTCAGAGGATAGATCAGGGTATAAATCCAATATCATCATCATCATCATCATCATGCGGACTCTTATCTGGAAGAACCTGGTTTGATTCCCCACTCCTCCACTTGCACCTGCTGGAATGGCCTTGGGTCAGCCATAGCTCTCGTAGGTGTTGTCCTTGGAAGAGCAGCTCTTGGGAGAGCTCTCTCAGCCCCACCCACCTCACAGGGTGTCTGTTATGGGGGGGGGGGAGGTAAAGGAGATTGTGACCGCTCTGAGACTCGGAGTATAGATCAGAGTATAAATCCAATATCATCATCATCTTCTTCTTCTTCTTCTTCTTCTTCTTCTTCTTCTTCTTCTTCTTCTTCTTCTTCTTCTTCTTCTTCTTCTTCTTTCCTTATTTGCCTTGCTGAGGGACTTTAATGATGGCCACATGTAAGCCTCCCAACTGGAAAGATAGCAGCTCTCCCAAGTTGTTTGTGGTTGGGAAAGTGGCATGCATCAGAAACTAAAGCTCCTTCTCACCACAGTCCTGATCTAAACGAGGCCCTGGAGCTGCCCCATTCCCCCTGGCCACCAGTAGGGGATGGGGGGTGTAGGTTTGCCAGTCCCAGGTGGGGAAATTCCTGGATATTTGGGGACGGTGCCTGGGGAAGGCAGGGACCTCAGTGGGGTACAGTGTCAAAGAGTCCACCTACCAAAGCAGCCATTTTCTCCAAGGGAATTGATCTTTGTAGTCTGGAGGTGAGTTGAGAGCATCTGGGGGATCTCCAGGTCCCACCTTGGAGCTCGTGTCCCTATGAGGCTTGCATATGTCTAGGCCAGGGGTGTCAAACATGCAGTCCGGAGGTCGAATCAGGCCCCCAGAGGGCTCCTATCAGGCCCCCGAGCAACTGGCTGTTGTCTGCTTCCTTCTTCCTCTCTCTTGCTTCCTTCTGCATCACAGTTTGCTTTGCAAGGCTTCTCAGTCGCTACAGAGCAAAACCTCTATTTTCTCCGTTGGCTGAGGCTCCTGCCTTGGGGAGGAAGGCGGGGAAGGCAGAGCTTGTTTTTCCAGGCTCTCTCAATTGACTGAGGCTCCTCCCCCGTGCCCTGGGGAAGGAAGGAAAAGGGCAGAGCTTCCTTTGCCCCGTTCCCTGGCTCCCATGGGAGAAATACAAAGGAAGCACCTTTAAAACTGAGTGCTAAGCATGTTTTACATTATATATAGAAAAGGCTCAGCAGGAACTCATTTGCATATTAGGCCACACCGCCTGAAGCCAAGCCAGTCGGAATTGCATTCCTGCTAAAAAAAGGCTCTATCTATCTATCTATCTATCTATCTATCTATCTATCTATCTATCTATCTATCTATCTATCTATCTATCTATCTATCTATCTATCTATCTATCTATCTATCTATCTATCTAAAAGTAAAGGCAGTCCCCTGTGCAAGCACCAGTCGTTTCCGACTCTGGGGTGACGTTGCTTTCACGTTTTCACGGCAGACTTTATTATGGGGTGTTTTCCCATGGCCTTCCCCAGTCATCTACACTTCCCCCCCTCATTTTACCGACCTCGGAAGGACGGAAGGCTGAGTCAACCTTGAGCCGGCTACCTGAACCAGCTTCCACTGGGATTGAACTCAGGTCATATATATATATAATTTGTGTTTGTCTGTGTCCTTTATTAAGTTCATATCTCCGCTACCTAATCTTAAACAGGTATACACATGGTCTGGCCCAACATGGCCCGGCCCAACCCGACATGACCCGGCCCGACAAGATCTCATTTATGTCCGATCTGTCCCTCATAACAAATGAGTTCGACACCCCTGGTCTAGGAAATGTGGAACTCCCAGTGTACATGGGATCCCAAACTCTAATGCTGACCCATTAGGACTTTCTGCTATGCGACCCAGCCTAGCAGGGGAGTGTGCATTTCTCCAGTAGCTGCTTTCTGCTGTAAACTGCATTTGATAGAATCACTTAGGTTCCATTACGACAGCATTTCCTTTCCCTTTTGGGATCACTGCGGATCCTCTTGTGTCCTAATTCCTGTCTCTCCATTTTGATTTGTCTTCGGGCCTCCCTGAAAAAAAGTTTCCCTAAAAGCACGCCGAGGGACGCTTCCATTATAAACCCTCGGTATAATGCAAGGAGCACTTCTAGCAATGCTTTGAGGTAGGAAAAAAGGGGCCATCTGTTCTCTTCTGTGGTTCTGTAATGTGGCTTAAGTACTTTCCATCTCTTTGCAACGTCGGTGTAATATAAGCCACGGTGATGGATTTCTGGAATTTGCTGGGAGGAAGTTCCATTCTTCAAAACTGCACTTTAGCCGGTTTACGCGGCGGAATTTCTTCTCACCTTTTTCGAGTGTTTTGCTCGCATCTTTCTGATGGTTCCCAAGCAGGGAAGTTACAGCTTTGTGCTTCTGCAGAGGTTCCTTTATGTCTGGGATGTAATTCAAAAAGACGATGCCTTAAATACAAACTTTATTCTTTTCCGCAGCCGTCCTTAAGCCGCGCTGCCTTCTTACAGTACTCTGGCTTCCCATGTCAGCAGGGGTTGTTTTATAGAAAAACAGGTGGTGGAGCTCACCCAGGGATTGTTATGCAGCTGCACTTACTATTCAATGGACAAGGTAGGTGGAACTCTCAGAAGGAGGAGGGGGAACTCTCAGAAAGGTTCAGGAGCTGTGCTCCTGTGAGCTCCCGCTGAATCCGAGGCCTGCATCTCAGTCACTTTCGGGGCTCATTAAAATTCAGCTGTCTGGCGGTTCCATCAGCTTTCTGCTTGCCTCGTTCTTAAGCTCACGCTGGGTTTAAAACTTCAAAAGCCTGGGTGCGGATTCTTCAATGAGCTTGTTCTCGTCTTCTGAGGATTCAGCAATTTCCTATCTACAGCAAGAATTCCCAAGGGCATCCATTGGGTATATATATATATATATATATATATATATATATATATATATATATATATATATATATATATATATATATATATATATATATATATATATATTCAGCCTTATAACTCTGCACATAAACATGAGGGGGGGGGGCGGGTGGCCACACAAGAGTTACTCTTTGTCCTGGAAATTTTAGTCTGATTTCTGTCTTAGAGCCAGTGTGGTGCAGTGTGGGGAGTGCCAGGGCACAGTCTGGGAGTTGTTGTTCAGTCGCACAGTCGAGTCCAACTCTTTGCGACCCCATGGACCAAGTCAGGCCAGGCCGTCCTGTCTTCCACCATCCTCTGAAGTCTGCTCAAATTCATGTTAGTTACATCAGTAACACTGTCCAGCCATCTCATCTTTTGCCGTCCCCTTCTTCTTTTATCTTTTGTCTTTCCCAGCATCAGGGTCTTCTCCAGGGAGTGCTCCCTTCTCATTTGGTGGCCAAAGTGTTTGAGCTTCAGCATCTGACCTTCCAGGGAACAGTCTGGGTTGGTTTTCCTTAGGACTGACTGATTGGATCTTCTTGCAGTCCAAGGGACTCTCAAGAGTCTTCTCCAGGGAGTGCTCCCTTCTCATTTGGTGGCCAAAGGATTTGATCTTCAGCTTCAGCATCTGACCTTCCAGGGAACAGTCAGGGTTGATTTCCCTTAGCACTGACTGATTGGATCTTCTTGCATTGTCCATGCCATTAAACGCCAACAATGCCCTTCAGTTCTCTACATGGGGCAAACAGGCCAACCCCTACACCAAAGGAAAGAAGGACACAATCTGGCATCAAGAATCACGAGACTAAAAACTCTCTTGGGAAACACTTCAGCCTTCCAGGACATTCAGTGGGTGACCTCAAAGTAGCTGTTTTACTGTAAAGGAATTTCAAGAACAGACTAGAAAGGGAAATTGCTGAGTTGCAAGTAATTACAGCACTCGGAACAATGAAATCCCCAGGACTTAACAGGAACTGGGAGTGTTTCTAACACAGCCTCCTTGGCTCCCTTGACAGACTGTAGTTTTCAGCATTGTGTGAGTAAAGCCAAAGTGATTTAACTGGTATAAAATTGACACATTGAACTGAAATAAAACTAGTTTCACACACACGCATGCATACACAGAGCTTTTTCCCTCCTTTATCAGGAACACACAGGAGCGCAGTCCCGACTGGCTTGGTGTCAGGGGGTGTGGCCTAATATTCAAATTAATTCCTGCTAGGCTTTTCTACCCAAAAAGCCCTGTGTGAAACAATGGTGTTGTGAGGGGGTGTGGCCTCATATGCGGATGAGTTCCTGCTGGGCTTTTTCTAAACAAAAAAGCCCTGTGATGTACTTATTGACATAATCCAAAAGGAATGGCTCATTGGATAAGTCCTCACACTGGGATAGTGAAAGCGCCACCCTTTAGCAACCTTGCAGGGAATCAGGGCTTTTTTTGTAGCAGGAACTCCTTTGCATATTAGGCCACACACCCCTGATTTAGCCAATCTTCCAAAAGCTTGCAGGGCTCTTAGAACAGGGCCTACTGTAAGCTCCAGGCTACATCGAGTGTGTGGCCTAATATGCAAAGGCGTTCCTGCTACAAAAAAGCACTGCAGAGATTCGATTATAGTCCAAGTGCTGTTTAAGGAGCTGTGCACACTCATGTTAGTAGCAGAGTTGCACTGCATTTTTGTGGTGTAAGCACATAATGGCAGGACGTAGTCCAGGGGTGGCCAAACGTGCTTAATGTAAGAGTCGCATAGAATAAATGTCAGATGTCTGAGAGCCAGAAGGAATGAACATCAGATGTTTGAGAGCTGCGAGGGAGGGAAGGAGAGGTGGAAAGAAAGCAAATTTAACTTTAAATGCATTTTCCAAGCTGCTGACTGGCTCGGCTTGGTGAAGTCATTTAAACAGACAAATGCCTTCTCCAAGCTGGCTGACGGGATGCTTTAAGAGCCAAACAATATGTGTGGAAGAGTCACATGTGGCCCCCGAGCCACAGTTTGGCCACCCCTGGCATAGTCTGTGTGCAAGGGTAAGAGACAGACTGGTCACAACTCTCCCACTTGGATTCTCCACCTCACAGGCTGTGGGAAGCCACAAAGCTCCCGGTTTTGGCTTTATAGGTATGGACCTGGCTATGAAAAAATCTCTGTTCCTATTCCAAGTAGGCAATTTACCATTTCCAATTTTGCAGAAGAGATTCATTCTTCATCCCCTCTTCCCCCCCCCCTCCCAAGATGATATTTCATTCTATGTTTATTTCTGTCCTGGTTTTACAAGACTCCTGTTTATAATAACGTTGCAGTTAATCTGTGACTTGGCAACAGAATTTATTTGTTGCTTAATAATTATTAGGATTACAATGCCGAGTCAATGAGGCAATTAAAAAACGCTTGGCGCTCCCAGTTAATCAGGCAACAGGGCTTTAAAGATGTTAATTATTTTTAATATGCTTATAAAAGAGGCACCTTCCAATGCTTTCTCGCCTAGCTTAGTTCTGTGGTATAAATGGCAGAGATGCCTCTATTTACCAATCAAAAGTCAAGGCTTGTCAGAGTGCTTGATTCCTGTACTGAAGGACAGAACTGTCTTTCCTGCACTCCGGCTTCTGAGAAGTTTAAAGCATTTAGAGCAGACTTGGTAGCAAGTGTGGAGGCTTTGGTCTACTCAAAGTCAGCTGACTAGTTATTCTCTTAGCAATACCCAACTGGAGATGTTATAGATAGTAGGCACCGTTTAATGGCTGATCCGGGGCATAGTTTCAGAGAATGACCATGTCGGTCTGGAGTAGGTTGCTAAACCAGAAGAGACAAACATGCAGCCTGGGGGGGGGGGGGGGGGGCGGATCAGGCACCCGGAGGGCTTCTCTCAGGCCCACGAGCAAGTCCGCATCATTCTCCCCCTCTCTTGCTTCTAGACTGAGCTATAGAGCTCTTGCTTCTAGAGCAAGGAGCTATAGAGCAAAGTCTCTATTTTCCCCATTGGCTGAGACTCCTCTCTTGGTGAGGAAGTGGGGGTTGGGAGGGAGAGATTGCTTTGATACTGACCACAATATTGCAAGAGTGCTAATGCTTTAAGCTTGTTTTATTTTGAGGTTTTTGTTTTTGTGTTTTTTTTAAAAAAAACCCTTTAATTATGTTTGTCTTTGTCCTTTATAAAGTTTATGTCTCCACTACGTGGCATTACTTTTCACAGGGCTGCCAAGCTCCTGAGCGGGGCGGGGGTTCTTCCACCTTGGGGGTCCCCAAACTACCGCAGGGGGATCCTCTCCTGATGTTGCTGGTGTGATGATCTCACTTGTAAGTGACATCATCACACCAGTGACATTGTGTGCCAGCTGCTCTAGGAGCTTCTGGGAAAACTCTACGGTTTCCCCTGGACTCTCCAGAAATTTGGGAGGAAAACTCTATGGTATCTCTCTGGGGACCTTGGGGGTGGAGCCAGGAGACTTTGGGGGTGCAGCAAAGTTATGACGATCATGATTGAACTCCAGAGGGAGTTCTGGCCACCATATTTAAAGGGATCCCCTCCTGATGTTGCTGGTGTGATGATGTCACTTGTAAGTGACATCATCACACCAGTGACATCATGTGCCAGCCACTCTAGGAGCTTCTGAGAAAATTCTATGGTTTTCCCTGGACTCTCCAGAAATTTGGGAGGAAAACTCTATGGTATTTCTTTGGAGACTTTGGGGGTGGAGCCAGCACACGTTTAACATGCCTTCCCTCCACTGGAAATAATGGATAGGGGCACCTTCTTTGCGGGCTCATAGAACTGGACCCCTGGGTCCAATCTTTTGAAACTTGGAGGGTATTTTGATAAGAGGCATTGGGTGCTATGGTGCAAATTTGGTGCTTCTATCTAAAAAAAAGATTAAGAATAAGTTCATTCACATAGAGTACCCACTCCATCTTTACAAAGAATGAGCTAGAGCCTTGTGAGGAAGAGACAGGATTTTTGGGTTCCACTTAAAAGCTATCAGTCTTGATAAAGACAACTAAACGTTTGACACTGACTAACATGCACTGGCTTTATGTGGATGAATTTATTCTTTATCTTAACACCTCATTGAAACAATAGTGGACTGAGAGTTGATGACTGTGAAGTGGGATAATTTGTTTGATAAAGTGCCTGTGTGCACTCTGGATGCAAGAATCCATTGCAGACTGTTTTCTGATATTTTGGTTTATGAGTCACATGCAGACTCTGAACCTTTAAAAAGTGCCTGTGTGCACTCTGGTTGATTCTACTGCAGACTGTTTGGATTCATTTAAGTGCAGACTGTTTGGAAAAAGAGGTTATGTTAAAGTGCCTGCGGCCTCTCGTGTATTTTATTGCAGTCTGTTCAAAGGTAGAGGCTTTGGAACGTTAAAGTGCCTGTGGGCAGAATTATATTTCTCATTATTGACTGTTTAGAACAGGGACAGCCAAACTTGCTTAATGCAAGAGCCACACAAAATAAACATCAGATGTTTGAGAGCCGCAGGACGTCAATGTAAAATGTTTGAGAGCAGGCAGGCAGGCAGGAAGAAAGGAAGGAAGGAAGGATGGATGGAAGGAAGGAAGGAAGGAAGGAAGGAAGGAAGGAAGGAAGGAGGGAGGGAGGGAGGGAGAGAGGGAGGAAGGAAGGAAGGAAGGAAGGAAGGAAGGAAGGAAGGAGGGAAGGAGGGAGAGAGGGAGGGAGGGAGGGAGGAAGGAAGGAAGGAAGGAAGGAAGGAAGGAGGGTGGGAGGGAGGGAGGGAGGGAGAGAGGGAGGAAGGAAGGAAGGAAGGAAGGAAGGAAAGAGGGAGGGAGGGAGGGAGGAAGGGAGGAAGGAAGGAAGGAAGGAAGGAAGGAAGGAAGGAAGGAAGGAAGGAAGGAAGGAAGGAAGGAAGGAAGGAAGGGAGGGAGGGAGGGAGGGAAATGGGGGAGAGAGTGGAGGTGGAAATAAAGCAACTTTAATTTTAAATGCCTTCTCCAAGCTACTGGCTTGCTTGGCTTGGAGAAGCGATTTAAAGAGAGAAATGCCTTCTCTGAGGTGGCTGACAGGGCGGTGGGGCTTCAAGAGCTGCATGATATGTGTAAAAGAGCCACAGGTGGCTCCCTGAGCCTCAGTTTGGCCACCTCTGGTTTAGGCTACTTAGAAGTAGAGACCAAAGGTTTTTCTCTTCCCCCCATTATTTTCTTGTAATAAATGTTTTGATAGTATAGTGTTTATTGTTTCACCCTGATGTTTCTTCTATTCTAACTTTGCTTAAATTCAGGGAGCCCCCCTTTTTTCTGCAGCTCTTGGTGGGCCTTTGGTCTGATCCAGCATGGCTCTTCTTATGTTCTCCATCCTGTATTGGGTTAAATGTTTTTGGGTTTTTTTAAATCATTTGATTTGGAAGCACAGAAGCTTTACACGGGATCCCTGCAACCTCCACGTTTTCCTGGGACAATGCTGTGCAAACAAATTAGAGAACGATGAAAAACTATAACACACCCAATAAACAATACAATACGAGCTGCGAGAGCAAAGAAACGCCTAAAAACTTTCACAGGCAATTAAACTAGAACTCTGCTCCCTTTATAAAAAGGGGTCTCTGGTATGATTCTATTTTATTATGCCTCTAATCCCTTTATGCAATATGAAATGGTATGGCATCATGCAGCCCAATCTCACTAGATCTCAGAAGTTTGGATGGGAGACCACCAGGGAAGACTCTGCAGAGGAAGGAAAGGCAACCCCCGTCTGCTTAATCCTTTGCCCTGAAAGCCCCTTGCTGAGTTTGCCATAATTCAGCTGCAGTTTGAAGAAGAAAATGACTGCAGATTTATACCCGGCCCTTCTCTCTGAATCAGAGACTCAGAGTTGCTTACAATCTCCTATATCTTCTCCCCCTGTGAGGTGGGTGGAGCTGAGAGGGCTCTCCCAGAAGCTGCCCTTTCAAGGACAACTCCTGCAAGATCTATGGCTGACCCGAGGCCATTCCAGCAGGTGCAAGTGGAGGAGTGGGGAATCAAACCCGGATCTCCCAGACAAGAGTCAACACACTTAACCACGACACCAAACTGGCATATCCATTAGTAACAATGCCCTTGTGAAGATTCTGTAGAATGATAAAAATGTGGGTGGCTTCCAGATAAGGCATTTTGCTGGGCTGGTGGGCCACAACAGTTGCACCTGAGCGCTTGGAGGATGGGTAGTTGTTATCTGGCACCTTCAGAAGGTTTGGAGTTGATGAGAGAAGGCGTCTCTGTCAGGGTTGCCAAGTCCAACTCAAGAAGTATCTGGAGACTTTGGAGGTAGAGCCAGGAGACTTTGGGGGTGGAGTCAGGAACAAGGTTGTGACAAGCATAATTGAATTCCAAAGAGAAGAAGAAAAAGAAGACTGCAGATTTATACCCTGCCCTTCTCTCTGAATAAGAGACTCAGAGCAGCTTACAATCTCCTGTATCTTCTCCCCCAACAACAGACACCCTGTGAGGTGGGTGGGGCTGACAGGGCTCTCCCAGCAGCTGCCCTTTCAAGGGCAACTCCCGCGATAGCTATGGCCGACCCAAGGCCATTCCAGCAGCTGTAAGTGGAGGAGTGGGGAATCAAACCCAGTTCTCCCAGATAAGAGTCCGTTCTTAACACTTAACCACTACACCACACTGGAACAAAGAGAGTTCACACCATCAAATTTAAGGGACCGCACACCTCTTAAATGCCTTCCTTCCTTTGGAAATAATGAAGGATAGGGGCACCTTCTCTTACAGCTCATAGAATTGGACCCCCTAGTCCAATCTTTTTGAAACTTGGAGGGTATTTTGAGGAGAGGTATTGGATGCTATGCCTCAAAAAACAGCCCTCCCCCAAGCCCCAGATACCCACAGATAAATTCTCCATTATACCCTATGGGGATCGGTCTCCATAGGGAATAATAGAGTGCCCAGCAGACATTTCCCTCCCCCCCCCCGCTTTCTGATGACCCTGAAGCAGGAGGAAGGCCTCCAAACCAGGGGATCCCCTGCCCCCATCTGGGGATTGGCAACTCTAGTCTTCGTGGAGCAAGTCAAGAGAGGTGGTCCTGCAGAAATCAAAGTCCTAGGTCATGAAGGGCTTTGTAAGGAATAACTGGCACCTTGAATCAAACCTAGCAACTAACTGGTAACCAACAGCGTGATTGGAAAACAGGTATAATGTTTATATGTTTCTTGGTTGATTTAGAACATTTATTAGTTGCCTTTCTACCTTGCAGGGCTCTGGGAAGCTTACAATATACATAATATAGCAAACACAAAAAACGGAGCGTTAAGTCTGCCACCAAATTCATCCATTGCAGTCATAAACACTCTTCTATTGACTTCTAAAGAACCAAAAGTCCCTAATGGCAACCAGTAAATGAGTGGCATCATTCTTTACCGGCTGGAGTCTCTGAGTTGTCTTCAAGGGCAGACCCACATAGAGTGTGTTGATATAGTCGAGTCTCAAGGCTGTGATATTCATGGTCGCCCCAAAGGAATATTCTTTCAGCCGATGCAATCATCAGGAAACCCAGCAATGGCTTCTCCCAGCAATGCATCTAATAACCTTAGAGGTAAAGGTAGTCCCCTGTGCAAGCACTAGTCGTTTCTGACTCTGGGGTGACGTTGCATCACAACATTTTCACAGCAGACTTTTCACGGGGTGGTTTGCCATTGCCTTCCCCAGTCATCTGCACTTTCCCCCCAGCAAGCTGGGGACTCATTTGACCAACCTCAGAAGGATGGAAGGCTGAGTCAACCTGGAGCCAGCTGCCTGAACCCAGCTTCCACCGAGATCAAACTCAGGTTGTAAGCAGAACTTGGACTGTAGTACTGCAGCTTTACCACTCTGCGCCACAGGGCTCATGTAATAATCTTAGCCCTTGCTTAAATAGCTCTAGTAAAGAAGAGACTACTGACAAATGAAAATAATTAAGAACCAAATGTGGCTATTATACACATTATTCTGTGGGTTGTTATTGTCAAGAGTTATCCTCTCTGTATCCCTCTTGCCATAGTTTTGCTGTAACAGTATTGTCTGGCTTGAATTAATTCCTGCTTAGCTCATCTTGCTTTCTGCATGCTTATCTGAGGAACTTGTCATTGAAGCTGTTTCTACCAACCAAGTTCAGCCGCTAACGAAGTACAGATAACCACCTGCACTCCAAGACTTGGGGGGAGTGGGTACCACCAAAAGCCGCTGTTGCTTTGCCATGCTTTGCACTTGAATTGTAACGGTTAGGGCGAGGGGTTAAATAGAGAGGCATTGGGCTAAGACGTGAGTCTTAGCAAGGATCTGGTGTAGAAGAAGATGAAGAAGATATTGGATTTATATCCCGCCCTCCACTCCAAAGAGTCTCAGAGCGGCTCACAATCTCCTTCACCTTCCTCCCCCACAACAGACACCGTGAGGTGGGTGGGGCTGGAGAGGGCTCTCACAGCAGCTGCCCTGTCAAGGACAACCTCTGCCAGAGCTATGGCTGACCCAAGGCCATTCCAGCAGGTGCAAGTGGAGGAGTGGGGAATCAAACCCGGTTCTCCCAGATAAGAGAGCTATGGCTGACCCAAGGCCATTCCAGCAGGTGCAAGTGAAGGAGTGGGGAATCAAACCCAGTTCTCCCTGATAAGAGTCCGCACAGTTCACCACTACACCAAACTGGATCGTACTGCCTTATGATACCTGGAATAAACTACCGAACTGTTTACATGTTCCTTGAGTTGGAGTCCTGACAGTTATTTTGGGAGTTTTTTTGGAGGAGGGGGGTGTTACTTATGGAAACCCTGCAGGTTTCCAAAACGTGTTGGAGGTGGTTTGCAATTGCCTGCCTCTGTGGAGAGACCCTGGACTGCCTTGGAGGTCCCCATGGAGGTCACCAACTCTGCTAAGCGCTTCTGAGATCTGATTAGGTTGGGCTAGCCTGGGCCATCCAGGTCGGGGAAAATGATGTCTGCTGAGACTTGGGATCGAACCAGGGACCTTTAGTTCTTCAGTATAATGCTCTCCCAACTGAGCTATTTCAGCCACTGATGTCCTCCTGCTTCCAGGAAAAATATCCATCGCTGCTGGCAAGGCTATAATGTTAGTTCCATAGCTGGCAAAATTAATCCAATCTGATGATATGAGACCATTGACTTCTACCTGTCATTCTCATGCAAGGTTCCCAGCTCCGGGTTAGGAAATTCCTGGAGATTTGGGGATGGAGAATGGCATTTGGGAAGGGACCTCGGTAGGGTAGAATGCCATAGACTCCACCCTTCAAAGTAGCCATTTTCTTCTGGGAGATCTCCAAGTCCCACTTGGAGACCGGCAACCCTGTCTCCTGACCTCAGATACCAGATCCTTTGGAGGAAAGGGCTACTGGGGAGTGTGGACTCTATATCATTTCCCTGTAGAGTTCCTTCGCCAAACTCCACCATCCCCGGGAACTGTCAAGTCAAGTCAGTCATTATGGGCATAAAAATAACAGTGGCACGGAGTGGTAAAGCTGCAGTACTGCAGTCGGAGCCCTGTGCTCATGACCTGAGTTCGATCCCAGCAGAAGCTGGTTCAGGTAGCCAGCTCCAGGTTAACACAGCCTTCCATCCTTCTGAGGTTGGTAAAACGAGTCCCCAGCTTTCTGGGGGGAAAGTGTAGATGACTGGAGAAGGCAATGGCAAACCACTCCGTAAAAAGTCTGCCGTGAAAACGTTGTGAAAGCAACGTCACCCCAGAGTTGGAAATGACTGGTGCTTGCACGGGGGACTACCTTGACCTTTTAAAACAGGATAGAAACACAACATTCATGTACACTTGTATGAACTGAAATGATTTTTGTCATATTCATATCCTTTGGCACACCTTTAGAGCAGAGTACAGAAACTAATAATAATAATAATAATAATAATAAATTTATTTTTATATCCCGCCCTCCCCCGCCAAAGGCGGGCTCAGGGTGGCTTACAGACATGGCATTCCATGATTCAAATAAAACAATAAACACAACAATTTAAATATAATCAGTTACACAAATAATTAGATAAAATAGATAAAATAGATAAAATAGGTGCTGTAAATACTATAAGTTATAAGAAACTTGGCTGACCTCTCAGTAACATTGATAGAAAAATCATTCAAGAGTCTATGGACCTTAAGCTTGTCAGAGCAGTCAATCATACTGGCTAAAAAAAGGTAAAAGGCAGTCCCCTGTGCAAGCACCAGTCGTTTCCGACACCGGGGTGACGTTGCTTTCACAACGTCTTTTTTACGGGGTGGTTTGCCACTGCCTTCCCCAGTCATCTACACTTTCCTCCCAGCAAGCTGGGTCCTCATTTTACCAACCTCAGAAGGATGGAAGGCTGAGTCAACCTGAGCCGGCTACCTGAAAACCCAGCCTCCGCCGGGATCGAACTCAGGTCGTGAGCAGAGAGTTCAGGCTGCAGTACCGCCGCTTTCCCACTCTGTGCCACGGGGCTCTTCATACTGGCTAAAACAGGGTGTAAATATGCAGGGCTTTTTTTCTAGCAGGAGCTCCTCTGCATATTAGGCCACACCCCCTTGATGTAGCCAATCCTCCTGGAGCTTATGGTAGGCCCTGTACTAACAGCCCTGCAAGCCAGGGGTGGTCAAAGGTCGCTCTCCAGAAGTTTTTTGCCTACAACTCCCATCAGGCCCAGCCAGCATGGCCAATGGCTGAGGATGATGGGAGTTGTAGGCAAAACAACATCTGGAGAGCTACCGTTGGCCACCCCTGCTCTAAGCTCTTGGAGGATTGGCTACATCAGCGGAGCGTGGCCTAATATGCAGAGGAGCTCCTGCTAGAAAAAGAGCCCTGTAAATACGTATAATGTAGGTCCATATCCAGATGGCCGTGCAGGAGAACATGAGACATTGACTCAACACGTATTTGTTGGCAAGGGCAGTACCTAGCTGAATAGGCTATTTTATTGAATCTGCCATCAAGAATGGCGGAGGGCATATCATTGCATCTAGTGAGAGAAAACGCTCTGCGTTGTTGCAGCACTTCCCTGGGAACTGTCCACTAAATTCTGGTAGTTGCTCCAAGCTAGAATTGACAACCATACATGTACGATGACATGGCAAGATATCCACTCATTTCAACACAGGCTGTCAGGGCTTTTTTTTTTTTTTTTGTAGCAGAAGCTCCTTTGCATATTAGGCCACACCTCCCCCGATGTAGCCAATCCTCCAAGAGCTTACAGGGCTCTTCTTATGGGACCTACTGTAAGCTCTTGGAGGATTGGTTACATCAGCGGTGCGTGGCCTAATATGCAAAGGTGTTCCTGCTACAAAAAAAAGCCATGTGGGATGTGATGGGCACAATAGATTCTTTGGGTCTTTGTTGTTCAGTCGCACAGTCGAGTCCGACTCTTTGTGACCCAATGGACCAAGTTACACCAGGCCCTCCTGTCTTCCACCGTCCTCCGAAGTCTACTGAAATTCGTGTTAGTTACATCAGTAATGCTGTCCCGCCATCCCATCTTTTGCCTTCTGTCTTTCCCAGCATCAGGGTCTTCTCCAGTGAATGTTCCCTCCTCTTTTGGTGGCCAAAGTATTTGAGCTTCAGCTTCGGCACCTGACCCTCCAGGGAACAGTCTGGGTTGATTTCCCTTAGGACTGACTGATTTGATCTCCTTGCAGTCCAAGGGACTCTCAAGAGTCTTCTCCAGCACCACAGTTTGAAAGCATCTATTCTTTACATTCTCCTCATCCTTACTGGGAAACAATCCAGCAGAAGAGTTGCCTTCACCACTTTTTCTCTGTCTGCTCATCAAACATTCCTCCCAACCACGTGGCCCCCCCGCTTCCTTTTTCTGGAGAAACTGCTGATCTGTGCATTCTCTCTACGTTTCTAAAGATGATGGGTTGGTTGAACTCTTTGTAAAGGGCTTGAAAATTACTCTGACTTGATGGCCTCGGGAAGATAGGTTTGTCAGCGAAAGAATAAACTGTAGTCCCACAGTTCAGTGCTATCGAGGGTATGACACAATATAGGCTAAATGGCATCATGCCATCCCTTGGCCACAAGCCCCTACTTACGTCTGTTGAGATGCAAGTCACTACAGGCAATATTTCTGTTGGGAGAATAAGATTCCACTGGCAGCTGATCTGCTTTTTCAGTTTGCATTCTCCAACTCCAGGTTGTTTTGCCATTAATAATGTTGAAATTTCATCCCCTGTCAGCTCCACACAAATGTGTGTGTGAGTATGTGGAGGGTAGAATTTGGGAACAGCTTGATTGGAATGCTCATTCGTAAATGCTTTTCGCTTTGGCCAGGGCTTTCTTTGTAGAAAAAGCCCACCAGGAACTCATTGGCATATTAGGCGGGCCACACCCCCTGGTATCACCATTTTTTCACACAGGGCTTTGTTGTAGAAAAAGCCCAGCGGAAGCTCATTTGCATATTAGGCCTCTGATGTTACCATTGTCTCACACAGGGCTTTTTAAAAGAAAAAGCCCAGCGGGAGTTCATTTGCATATTTGGCCACACCTCCTGATGTCTCCATTGTTCCACACAGGGCATTTTTGTAGAAAAATCCCAGCGGGAGCTCATTTGCATATTAGACCACACCCTCTGATATCACCATTGTTTCACACAGGGCTTTTTTTGTAGAAAAAGCCCACTGGAAACCCATTTGCATATTAGGCCACACCCTCTGATATCACCATTGTTCCAGCGGGAGCTCATTTGCATATTAGGCCACATCCTCTGATGTCAGCATTGTCCCACACAGGGCTTTTTAAATTAAAAAGCCCAGCAGGAGTTTATTTGCATATTAGGCCATACCCCCTGATGTCGCCATTGTTTCACACAGGGCTTTTTTGTAGAAAAAGCCCAGCAGGAGCTCATTTGTATATTAGGCCTCTGATGTTACCATTGTCCAACACAGGGCTTTTTAAAAGAAAAAGCCCAGCAGGAGTTCATTTGCATATTTGGCCACACCTCCTGATGTCTCCATTGTTCCACAAAGGGCTTTTTTGTAGAAAAATCCCAGCGGGAGCTCATTTGCATATTAGACCACACCCTCTGATGTCACCATTGTTCCAGACGGGGCTTTCTTTGTAGAAAAAGCCCAGCAAAGACTCATTTGCATTTTAGGCCACACCCCCTGATGCCAAGCCAGCCAGAATTGTGTTTCTGTGGGTTCCTGGCATTATTGTTGGGGGGGGGGGGTTGCCATCAAGTCACATCTGACTTCTGGCTAGAGTTGCCAGCTTTGGGTTGGGCAATACCTGAAAAGCCTGAGGAAGGCAAGCTTTGAGGAGGAGAGGGGCTTCAATGAAGTATAAGGCCACTGAGCCCACCTTCCAGGTAGCCAATTTCTGCAGGTGAACTGATCTCTGTTGTTATCCCAGGAAGTCTCCAGTCACCACCTACATATGGGGGCTCCAAGGGGTTTTTCAAGGCAAGAGATGTTAGGAGATGGTTTGCCACTTCCTTCCTCTTCTTAGGGACCCTGGACTTCCTTAGTGGTCTTCCACCATGCTAGAAAATCTGCCATCATTGCTAGAATTTTGTTTGGGGGGACAAGGGAAAGTGGTGGGGGCTGTAAGGCCCAAAATGATGTCACAAATGATGTCACAAAAAGTAAAAATAAAAACCTGGGCAGGCTGGGGTTCAGGGCCATGGTTGGCTGCTGATCGTAGCCCGGTCAGGGGGGGGGAGGGGGAACCTATGTTGCACTAACCCAGGGGTGGCCAAACTTGCTTGACACAGGAGCCACACAGAATAAGTGTTAGATGTCTGAGAGCTGCAAGACATGAATGCAGGCCCGTAGCCATGGGGGGAGGGGTCCCCGGGGGGCACAGCCCCTCTATCAACCCCCTTAACCCTATAGGGCCCCTCCGTTCAGTGCTGGCCCAGCACCATGCTTCGTTGAACTTGCACTGTGTCCACTGTCCGTGCCTCCTTTGCTGGCAAGATCCCTGCAAAGTGTAAGTTCTCCCAACATTTCAGCTTGCTTCTTTCACCGGGGAAGAAGAAAAGCCTTACCTCGGGGGTAGGGGTGGTGGTGGGGGGGAGGGAAACTATGACTTTAGAAAAGGAGTGCGTACAAAGAAAGGGGAGTGGAAAAGAAACATGAGCAGGAAAGGAAAGCCGATCCTGAGAGTAATTCAAACCGTGCACCATGTTGTGGCTGCTCCCTAAGCAAGCGCTTCTCCAGGGTAGCCACGTCTTCAAAGAAACTCCATTGAACTTGCACTGCGCTGCCCACCCGCCACCCATGCCTCCTCTGCCGGCCCACTGCCATCGCTACCGCTATCGCCTGCTCCTCCTTTCCCTTCCTTTCCCATCGCTTCCCCTCCCCTGTGCGAACACAGCAGGGCCCAGGCACGGTGCGAAGGGAGGGGAAAGGAAGGGTGGGCCGATGGAGGAGACACAGGCAGCAGGTAGGCGGTGCGGTGGGGGGGGGGTGCAAAGGGAAGTTGAAGGAAGGCTGGGCCTTTACCAGGTGGGCTGGAGGGAGGGAGGGGGAGGCGCTGTGGAGGGGGGCGGGGCCATCAGAGCCGTGGGGTGATCAACGGTTAGGAGCAATGGAGGCGGAAAGAGTAGGGGCCACCAGAGCGGGGGGCCCCTCTACCCACAATTTTATTTTGCGCCCCACCCCCCATCTGAAATTTTCTGGCTATGGGCCTGCATGAATGTCAGATGTTTGAGAGCCGTGAGATAAGGAAGGAAGGAAGGAAGGAAGGAAGGAAGGAAGGAAGGAAGGAAGGAAGGAAGGAAGGAAGGAGGGAGGGAGGGAAGGAGGGAGGGAGGGAGGGAGGGAGGAAGGGAGGAAGGGAGGAAGGAAGGAAGGAAGGAAGGAAGGGAGGGAAGTAGAGGTGGAAAGAAAGCAACTTTAACTTTAAATGCATTCTCCAAGTTAACTTTAAATGCATTCTCCACTGGATGGCTTGGCTTGGAGAAGTGATTTAAAGAGAGAAATGCCTTCTCCAAGTTGGCTGACGGAGCACTGGGGGCTTCAAGAGCCACACGATCTGTGTGAAAGAGCCACATGTGGCTCCTGAGCCACAGTTTGGCCACCCTACACTAAGCCAACTATCAGGAATTGAAAAAAAGAGAAGCAAAACTTCAAAGTGCAAGCAACAGGCAGTCCCTGAAAGATCAAAATCAGCCAGCAGTTCTTGGTGCTCCAGACAACACAAGAATCCAGACAATGAGTAAATCTCTGAAGCAAGGAAGCAATTAGTTCTTCCCAAGTTTTGGTTCAATGAAATCAATCTCAGAGAGGGGGTTAAGACAGCTTTAACAGACCACAGCTCCTCTTTTAAATAACCTACCAGAGACATGATCCCAAGAGTTAATGATCCAAAGAGAAAGAAAATGGCACTTTCACACCAAAGGCAGCTCCCCAGGTAAGTGGTTCTTTGGACGAGGCATTTCCAACCCACCCGACAGCCACCAAATTAAAAGGGCCAAATGGAAACAACTTCCCTCTCCCAGTTCCAGCGACTACAGTTTGTGTGGGTGTGTGAATGAGTAAGAACATAAGAACATAAGAGAAGCCATGTTAGATCAGGCCAATGGCCCATCCAGTCCAACATTCTGTGTCACACAGCGGCCAAATATATATATATATATATATATATATATACACACACACACATACACACTGTGGCTAATAGCCACTGATGGACCTCTGCTCCATATTTTTATCTAACCCCCTCTTGAAGGTGGCCATGCTTGTGGACGCCACCACCTCCTGTGGCAGTGAATTCCACATGTTAATCACCCTTTGGGTGAAGAAGTACTTCCTTTTATCCGTTTTAACCTGTCTGCTCAGCAATTTCATCGAATGCCCACGAGTTCTCGTATTGTGAGAAAGGGAGAAAAGTACTTATTTCTCTACTTTCTCCATCCCATGCATTATCTTGTAAACCTCTATCATGTCACCCCTCAGTCGACGTTTTTCCAAGCTAAAGAGCCCTAAGCGTTTCAACCTTTCTTCATAAGGAAGGTGTTCCAGCCCTTTAATCATTCTAGTTGCCCTTTTCTGAACTTTCTCCAATGCTATAATATCCTTTTTGAGGTGCGGCGACCAGAACTGCACACAGTACTCCAAATGAGACCGCACCATCGATTTATACAGGGGCATTATGATACTGGCTGATTTGTTTTCAATTCCCTTCCTAATAATTCCCAGCATGGCGTTGGCCTTTTTTATTGCAAACGCACACTGCCTTGACATTTTCAGTGAATTATCTACCACGACCCCAAGATCTCTCTCTTGGTCAGTCTCTGCCAGTTCACACCCCATCAACTTGTATTTGTAGCTGGGATTCTTGGCCCCAATGTGCATTACTTTGCACTGGGCCACATTGAACCGCATCTGCCACGTTGACGCCAGCTCACCCAGCCTCAACAGATCCTCAACACACAGAGTGTGTGTGTGTGTGAGAGAGATGCCATCAAATCACATCTGACATATGGCGATCCTGTAAGGTTTTCAAGGCAAGATGCGGTTTGCCATTGCTTGCTTTCATGTTAAACCCTGGACTTCCTTGGTGCTCAAATACTGGCCAAGGAAGCTAAACAACCGGACACGAAGTCTCAATATTAACTTTCAAATGGCAAGAGCTCCAAAAGGCTTAATGCACATGAATGCAGTTCTGTCTGGCTTGGCACCCGGGGGTGTGGCCTCATATGCAAATGAGTTCCTGCTGGGCTTTTTCTACCCAAAAGTCCCTGGTGCCTAGGCTTTTTCACTTTTAGAGATCAGATAACACTGCTCCTATTCGCCCAGTTACTTGATTGTATTGGCTGAGATAGCTCTTACCCAAATAATTTTATGATACCTTTTTAACTACCCTGCCCAGATTAGTTATGGTGCCTTTTGTGCTGTTATTGTATCCCGTTGTTTCGCTGATTTTATTCTCATGCTGTGACTGATTTTTATTGATATTACTAATTTTAGTGCTTCTATAATGTCTTTTATTGATGTTTAAGCGGCTTAAGACTTTCTTTTATGGAGGAGGCCGCTAACGAGAAAGCCAAATAATATTTCATTCGTTTCCTCTATGTTCAGGTTGCTTGGCTGATGAAGTCGGACTTGGTGCACACTTCAATGAACGCAATTTTAAAGACTAAGCAACGTTGGCTGGTAGCTTATCAATAGAAATGCTGCGGGTTTTTCCCACTGTAATGTAATATAGAAAATGGAGAATTCAGTGTGTTGTCACTATGTTAACTCAAAAGGCTGTTTTATCACGAGTCTCCAAGCAAGTGTTTTTCAGTTAGTAGGAAGAGTTGCCAATTCTGTATAGAAAAATTCCTGGAGATTTGGGGAGCGGAGTCTAGGGAGGGCAGGGTTCGGGACAGGAAGGACTTCAGTGGGATATAATGCCATAGAATTCACTAGGGTTGTCAAGTCCCCTGTGCCTTTGCACACACGCAATGCAATGATGTCACCCGGAAGTGATGTCATCGTACTGGCAATGTTGCCCAGCAGCCGCTGTAGGCGTTTCTGAGAAAACTCTATGGTTTTCCCAGATGCTCTAGCCATTTGGGAGGGGAAAACTCTATGGTACCTCTACGGTATCATAGAGTTTTTCCTTCCAAATGGCTAGAGCATCCAGGAAAACCATAGAGTTCTCCCAGAAATGCCTAGAGTGGCCGCTGCACGCCATTGCCGTTGCGATGGTGTCGCTTCTGGTTGATGTCATTGTGCCAGCGACGTAGAGGGAGGTCCCTCCCAGGCAGAGGAAACTCTGTCCGGACCGGGGGCTTGGCAGTGCTAGAATTCACCCTCCAAAGCAGCCATTTTCCCCCTGAGGAACTTATCTCTGTTGTCTGGAGAGCCATTGTAACTCCAGGAGATTTCCAGGTTCTCCACATAAACCCAAAGGGTTCCTATGACTCAAATTACTATAATAATAAACATGCATTTATTACAAGAACAACAGGCAAAAACTACAATCCTCAATATATAGCAGTTGAAACTCAGTCCGATAATAAAATACTCAGTTCATAGTAATCACGTAGATTCCAGTAGAGTCAATGTTCTAATGTCATCCGATCCCATGAAAAAATATGTGTGTGACATATTTGACATATGCAACAAATATGAGCCATCTGAATATCTGCCTGTAAGAAAGGAAGCCAGGAGGCATTTTGTCCTTCATAAACTTATGTACTGAAACGATGTCTTCATTGATGTTATGAAATAAAATTATAACCCTGTGAGTAAATTTATGAAACAGGAAGTGGAATACTGTAGCGTTGCCAAGTCCCTCGCAGCCTCCGCTGGGGGACTTTTCTTCTCTATGGTACCATAGAGTTTTCCTTCCCAAATGGCTAGAGCGTCTGGGAAAACCATAGAGTTTCCCTGGAAACGCCTAGAGTGGCCGCCACGTGGCGTTGCCGGTGCAATGACATCACTTCCGGGTGTCATCATCACGCTTGGCAGCCCTAGAATACTGGCTGTCCTGTCACACGCATATGACAGCTACAGCATGCCTCCAGGGGCTGGTTGGCTTTTGCCACTGGAAAAAGTCCTGGTAGACTAATGGACCAGAGGGATGCTAGGTTCACCAACCTCCAGTTAGTGACGGGAGATCTCCCAGGATCACAACTGATCTCCAGATGACAAAGATCAGTTCCCCTGGAGAAAATGGCTGCTTTGGAAGGTGGACTCTATGGCATTGTACCCTACTGAAGTCCATTCCCAAAACCCACCCTTCCTAGATTCCACTGTCAAATTCTCCAGGAATTTTCCATCTCAGAGCTGGCGACCTAGAGTCTGCCCCTCCTGTTGGGGCCACTCTTGCTCCAAGCAAAGTGGGATTGGCCTCAGGTGGGGTGGCCTCACAGGAGGCTGTCATGACTACCGTCAGGTAGACGATATAGAGTGTTGAAGGCTAGGACAAACAGATTTAAGGACAGTTTCTATCCAAGTGCTGTGGTTAGGTTAAATGCAGGGTTATGAAGGATTATCTGTTTTAGATGTATTTAAATGGTTTTAATGGTTTTATGAATGTTTATCTGTTTTAGATGTATTTAAATGGTTTAAATGGTTTTAGATGTATTTAAATTGTATGAATATGAATATGTGTGTTTGATGTGTTGGTATGTTTGTGGAAGAGCACCTCATTTCGTTGCTCTCTTTTTGTGGAGAACAATGACAATAAATTTATCTATCTATCAATGTCATGTGAGATGGATACAAGCTGTCTCTACAAGCCAGCAGCCCCTGGTTGTGTGAGGCGGGAGCAAACATGCTGTTCCTCCTTCTGTCCTCCATGTGGGTGGGGGGTCTATTCCAAGCAGGGCTGACCCTGCCACTAGGCAAACTAGGCAGTTGCCTAGGGTGCTGGCCTTCTGGGGGTGCTGAACTGAGCATCCCTATGTGACTCAGTGACATTATCAGAGCAGGGGGTGGCACCAGAAGTTAACCTTGCCTAGGGTGCAAGACAGTCTAGGGCTGGCCCTGATTCCAAGGCCATTTTTGCCTCTGAGTTTACCCCTAAACGACTTGCCTGGATAAGTCATAAGAACATAAGAGAAGCCATGTTAGATCAGGCCATTGGTCCATCCAGTCCAATACTCTGTGTCACACAGTGCAATCAGGAAGTGTCACCCAGGTGCCATCAGGAGGTCCATTAGGGGGGCCAGGACACTAGAAGTCCTCACAATGTTGCCCCTCCCAAGCTCCAAGAATACAGAGCATCACTTGCCCCAGACAGAGAGTTCCAATAATACGCTGTGGCTAATAGCCACTGATGGACTTCTGCTCCATATGTTTATTCAATCCCCTCTTGAAGCTGGCAATGTTTGTAGCCACCACCACCTCCTGTGGCAGTGAATTCCATGTGTTAATCACCCTTTGGGTGAAGAAGTACTTCCTTTTATCCATTCTAACCCGACTGCTCAGCAATTTCATCGAATGCGCACGAGTTCTCGTATTGTGAGAAAGGGAGAAAAGGACTTCTTTCTCTACCTTCTCCATCCCATGCATAATCTTGTAAACCTCTATCATGTTGATTAAGTCCTATATTCAACTCTACAGTTCTGAAGATTTGAGGGTACTTAAACTTTTGGAAACGGTTATGTGATGATACTGGTGATGTTCCCCCTTTCCCTGCAGCCCCCTGAGTAGGGCTGCCAGTTTCAGTTTGAGGAATTCCTCAGGATTTTGAGGGTGGAGACTTGGGTATGGATGGCCATGAACTGGGGGTGGAATTCTAGCAGGAGCTCCTTTGCATATTAGGCCACGCACCCCTGATGTAACCACTCCTCCAAGAGCTTATAGAAAAGAGCCTTGCAAGCTCTTGGAGGATTGGCTACATCAGGGGTGTGTGGCCTAATATGCAAAGGAGCTCCTGCTAGAATTCCACCCTTGCCATGAACCATAATGTGCAGGCACATTTCCTCAGATACAGTGAAACAGAATTCACAGAATGAGAGTTTTCCGGCAATGAATAAAGTTCCTTAAAATGAACGAAATACAAAAAAGCACTTGTACACAAACCCCATTAAGTAATACATTGTGGTCCACGCACAACCTTATGTCATCTTAACTCTGGTCTTAATCAGTTTAATGCTCCCTTTTTCTTATCGGAGAATGAGCGCTTCATTAGTTAATTTTGATATTTCCAGTAGGTTTTTTAATCTCCTGCTCTTTCCACTAATCACATTTCTTCAGAAGATTATTGGGATTCCTGGTGTGTTTCTAGTAATTGCATCTTCTTTTCAGAGAACTTGGTGGTGGTGAGATTGGTGAAATATTCATAAAAAATATCAGTAGCTTCCAATTTGATTATGCGTAGGACTTGGGGAGGGGGGGAATCAAGTCTTGCTAGTAGTGTATCATTTTTTTAAAAAGTTTTAACAAAGGCCAAAAAGCAGAGAACCACAGAAGAAGAAGAAAAAGATGAAATTGGATTTATACCCCGCCCTTCACTCTGAATCTCAGAGTGGCTCACAATCTTCTTTATCTTCTTCTGCCACAGCAGATGCCTTGTGAGGTGGGTGGGGCTGAGAGAGCTCTCCCAGAACCTGCCCTTTCAAGGATAACTCTTGTGAGGACTATGGCAAACCCAAGGCCATTCCAGCAGCTGCAAGTGGAGGCGTGGGGAATCAAACCTGGTTCTCCCAGAAGAGTCCATGCACTTGACCACTACACCAAACTTGAACCCATAAAGGGAAATGCCAGCGCTCTCTAGGACTGCCAAGCCCCCAGGCCGGGGTTCTTCCATCCTGGATGTTCCCAATGCACCAGTCTGCATTGGGCCGGTGGGGGGAACTTCCCCCGATGTCGCCGGCGCAATGACGTCACCTGGAAGTGACATCATTGCACTGACGACATCGCTCGCTGACTGCTCTAGGCATTTCTGGGAAAACTCTATGGTTTTCCTGGATGCTGTAGAGATTTGGGAGGTGAAACTCTATGGTACAAAAGATACCATAGAGTTTTTCCCTCCCAAATCACTAGAACATCCAGGAAAACCTTAGAGTTTTTCTGGAAATGCCTTGAGTGCCAGCAAGCGATGTCTGTGGTGAGATGATGTCACTTCTAGGTGATGTCATCTTGCTGTGTGCACAACGCGCACAAAAAAGTTCCCGGCCAGAGGCCATGGGGGACTTGGGAATCCTAGCACTCTCTTCCCAAGAAAATTCCAAGGGCCAGCATAGTGTGCTGGTTAAAGTGTTTTGACTAGGAGACAGGTCCCTCGGTTTAATGCCCATGGGCACCACGTTGACCATGACACCTTTTTTTCCCCCCGATTAAACAATTTTATTTGGTAATATATGGTGATTATATCCAATACTAATAAAATGTTAATGAACACTTACTACCTTCCCCATACATTACGCTTTTCCCTCCTCCCCTCCCCCCAAATCTTGACTTCCGCCGGTGCCAATTGCCTAAAATTCCAATATCAAAAGGTATCTTTAACTTTAAAAGAATCTTAATAATAAAAAAGAATATATATATATATATATATATATATATATATATATATATATATATATATATAATGTTGCAAAACAATAAAAAAAAAACACATTTCTTATACTTTATAAAATCCCACCCAGTTATTATAATTCATCTTCTTTCTTCTTCTAAAAGCCTAAGTGGTATTCTCAAAAATCACCCAATGTCCTTTTACTTTCCATTCTTTTTTCTATATATCTTCTGAATTTATCCCAATCCATTTTAAATCACTCTATATCATAGTCTTTCAAGATTCTTGTAAGTTTATTCATTTCACTCCATGACAAAACTTTAACAATCCAGTCCCATTTTTCTGGTATTTTATCTTGCTTCCATAACTGCGCATACAATGTCCTAGCAGCTGAAAGCAAGTACCAAATTACAGTTCTATCTTCTTTTGGAAATTTCTCCATTTGTAATCCCAATAGGAAAGTCTCTGGAGTTCTCTTAAATTCATATCCCAAGATTCTAGAAATTTCTTGTTGAATCATTTGCTGACCATGACACCTTTCTTAGTGCCTCCCAGGTGTTTTTAGAAAGTGGGAGGGGCCAGGTGGGCCTTTTTACAACAGGACTTCAGTTTTTTTATATATAATTTTTATTGACTTTAACTACAAAAAGAAGAAGCATAAGCATAGATTCATAAAAGAGGGGAAGGGCATATACAGAATGGGAAAAGCAGAAAAAGAGAAAAGTACATATATATCAGTCATAATTCTACCTCCAAATAAAATACTCAATTCGTTCTACCTGCAGGTATAGAGTTCTCCATATATTTTACCATCTTTATCTTTCATTATAAAGCATTTTCACTAAACTATTACTTGCAATACAAGTCTAAACAATTCTTCAACACAAATAAGTATGAACAAGTCAGAGCCATCTCAACACGGTTGGCTGGTTTGACTTAACCATATTGAAAACACAGACTAGTTTGTTAGTTTAACAATATCCTCATTAATATAAACACATAAAATTCATATATTTATCCTTAAGAAACTAAAAGAAAAATACAACATAGTATTTTGTCTGTCTCAATATAAACAGTTTCTCCTGGGAGGCATATTAAAAACAAATTTGCCAGTTTATATAATAACTGTGCTGTCTGCCTTTTTAACAATTAATCCAACTCTTATGTCCCTATTGGTCTAGAAAAAACAACTTATTATATCCCAAAAATAAAAGTCACATGCCTGTTCTTATTGAGAGTTCCATACCCAACTACCCACAAAGATAAAGACATTTCGTAAGACCCTTCTTGCTAAAAAGAAATCTATCTCCTGATTTATAACTAATATGCACCTTCTCTCTCCTTAATACAATCTGAGACCAATATCTTTATGCTTAACAAGCTGGAAATAGAACAAAATAATTTATCTATCTTATTATAGACAATTTCTTCAAGCAAACATATTAGGAGATCTACTAATTTACAAAATAATTATGATGTCTACCTTCTTAACAATTATAGACTAACTTGTAGGATTACCCATATTGATAACAAACAGAAAAAGCTAATATCATTATCTGTTAAAGACAAGTTCACCAATTTATCAAATGCTGACTGCCTCCTTAAAAGTTGATCTAGATTAACTATTTTTAAATAAAATTCTTTTCAAAACCTTTTTAGTCCTTTAGTTTTTATGTCCATATTATTTTAGACAAGACAACTTATTATAGCCCCCCCAAAAGAAAAAAAAGAATCTCACTTAGCTGTCTAATATCACATATCAGACTTTCTTGCAAAGTCCATATCCAACTATCCACAGAGAGAAATCTAGTTCAGGAGGCAATTCTTTCTGAAAGATTTCCACATCATGATTTTCTGGTTAAAATGCACCTTCTTACTCCTTAATGCAGTCATCCCTCTTGAAGAAAGTGGGAAAAATTCCCCAGCCTTTGTTCCTCTCGACATGACTTCAGTCAATCTCCATTTCCGATCTTCTTTTTTAATTACACCATAGGGTTCCATTTTGATTTTCTTTTGTTCGTTTCCCAGCGAGTCACTCTCCCATTTCAGTTCTACAGACGTCACCGGGTTCTCTTTAACACTCTGCTAATGTAGATTTGAGATTTTGCTAGCTTTCAGCACAAAAGCTCCCATTTGTTTCTTAACCAACTCTGTCAATAAACCAAGATCTTGCCTCAGAGAATTCAAACTGCTTAAAATATCTTTTTTGTGAGAGATTTCGCTTAGCAAAGCCATTTTTCTCTGTCAGCAAACTCAGTCCATTAATCCAAGTTGAAAAGTAGCTCAGAGTCTCAGATAGTCGTTCCTTCCCAATCTCCTCCAACTGGAGTTCTGAGTGTTAGCATATAAATTTCAATCAGACGACAAGGAGGAATCCCTCTAACAAGTATCTTATTTTGTTCAGACCGTATTGTAGCCGAATAATAGTCTCTTTAACAAATATTCAATTATAATCCGGGTCGGTTTAAGTATCCATATTCAGGTTAATTCAAATTGTTTCCAGTACTTAGAGATGTTCTTTAGCTTTTCGAGGCCTCATTCACAGAGAAATTGGAGGTATCGACCTCTTTCCGTTCCTTTGAACTGCCTGTTTATTGAAATGTAAAATGACCCATTAGCCATTGGCAATTAAAAGTCCACTTACTTGCTTGTAGAATTGTCATGCTTGAGGTAGAGAAGTGATAGATTAAAAGTTTATTGGAGAAAAGAGAAGCAAGCGATCAGGTGTTCACCTCTTGCTGTTGTAATGGTGATCACGACAGGGGGAGCTTCGGGGCATACAGAGAGAACAGGAACAACTGCTGTTGCGCCCCTGTCTTGTTTTAAAATCCCATGCCGAAAAGAGACCCTTTCAGGGCCTCTTTGGGGGTGTCACATCCGTGGCACCCCTCCACCCGCTTGATTTAGGGGGGCCGCAAGCAGGAGAACCCGCGAACCCTGCTAAGATTAAGGCGACATAGCCCGGAAGTCCACAACAGGACTTCAGTTTGGCCATTGGATATATGATTGGCTGTGCAGATTTTCTTTCTCTTTTTTAAAGGTACTTTGGCAGCAGTTGCCACCACAGCAAAAGGATTGCCAGTGTATGACTGAAAACAAGGCACAACAGCCATTTTGTGGATAGCTCCACCTCCTAAAGCAGCCATTTTGTGGCTGCACCTACCATACTGTGTCGGAATTCCAAAGGTGTCCATGTGGTCTAATTCAGTATAAAGTAGCTTCTCATGTTCCATGTATTTCATATTAAACTCCCCTCCACCCCCAGGTTGTCCCAGCTCTGAACAAAATTCAGCACTGTAGGTACTGCATGTTTCTTTTCCAGCTCTTGATTTGTGTACCGCTGTATGACGATCTGGTTTGTGCTCCTCTAGCACTTCTAATAACTGACCCAGAAAGGAATTCTTGCCTTGAATTGTGATATAATATGTCCTCACTGCATGAAACTTTAGGCCAAATCCTTACATATTGCCTGGATTTTGTGTGATAGTGTTTCATTAGTCATTCATAGATTAACAGTGTTGAATGCATAAGGTCTGAAACTGAATCCTCTCCATCTTAGTTGAAATATCTTTGAAACACCTCAGCCTAAGGACTCATGGAGCCTCTGCCAATCAGAAAACTACTGTGCTATTTTAGCCAGAGGTCTGATTCAGTATAAGGCAGTTGTATTTGAACATGTTCTGTCACTTCAAGGGTTTTGTGTAATAGGAATGAGAGATGGAATTTATTTATTTCCTTCATTTATACCCCAGCTTCATCCCCATTGGATACCCCAAAGCAGCCTGGATCATTCTTGTTTCTCCATTACACCCTGTGAGATATGGTTGCCAAGTCCCCTGCAGTCTCTGGCAAGTGACGTCATCACGCCGTGACGTCGCATGCTGGCCGCTCTAGAAGCCTCCGGGAAAACTCTATGGTTTTCCCAGATGCTCTAGCAATTTGGGAAGGGAAACTCTATGATACAATAGGTACCATAGAGTTTTCCCTCCTGAATTGCTGGAGCAACCGGGAAAACCATAGAGTTTTCCTGGAAGCTCCTAGAGTGGCCAGCGAGTAACGTCGCTGGCGCAATGACATCACTGCAAGAGACGTCATCACACCTTTGATGTTGGGGGAGGATTCCCCCAGCCAGCCCAATGTGGGCTGGTGAGTTGGGAACCCCCCAGGCAGGGGTACCCTCGCCTGGCCTGGGAACTTGACAGCCCTACTGTGAGATGAGTTAGGCCATGAGAACATGATACTGGCCCAAGTAGATTGTGAGCTCTGGGTTGGAGAATACCTGGAGATTTTGGGGGTGGAGTCTGGGGAGGGTGGGGTTTGGAGAGAGGAGAGACCTCAGCAGGATACGATGCCCCAAGCTGCTATTCCCTCCGGGGGAACTGTTATCTATTGTATGGACATCTGTTGTATTAGCTAGAGATTTGGGATGCCTGCATTGCTGATAAGAATAGTACTCACTATGGCGTTCCTGTTATTATGCGTGCTAATTAGAGAAAGCTAGGAATTCTTTTGGTGCTACTCGACCTGGAAAACTGTACAATACTCATAAGAATGATCCCTGGAAGAAGAATCTGAGATCCAAAACGGCTTGCAAAGCGGACCGATTCTCCGTTGGACCACCTACTTTTAATACTGGACTGAATGTAATTTAGTGGCTTTCAGCCACATATGGGCAGTAGGAGCATTGAGTAACTTATGAGGGTTTAACTTGGTGATATGTACTGATTATATTCCTTTTGTATTTTGATACTTATTATTCACAAGTTAAAATTGCATTTTACACGGAGAGTTTTTTCCTTTTTGTTGTGGCTCAGTCTCTCCTCCGTGGTCCCATTTACATTGTGACATTTCCTCCGGGGGAACTGTTATCTGTTGTCTGGACATCTGTTGTACTAGCTAGAGATTCAGCTTCGTGAGCTACTGGCATTAAGGTTGTGAGATCTGGCTATTGCATAAATTCGTTTTGCTCTGGGGCCATTTTTCCCGAGCTAAGATAGAAACGTGTGAGGCGGAGGCTAAAAAACTGTGAACTAGCTCACCCTCACTCACCTTAGAAGGAACACTTGTTGTAAGCCTTACTATTTATCAATAAAAAGTGAGCATATGCCTGTGCGTACGCATGCGCACACACAATTTATATTCTAATAGTCAAGAGTGACCCAATCTGAAGATATCTAAGTCTGTGGTGCAGGGCCATACAGCCACACCGACTATGAACAGATGGTTTAAGAAATTTGGGGGACCTTCCAGGTTTGCAGAAACCTCTGAGATTTTTTTTTAAATGCAATGAAATCTGCTCCCAAAATAAAATGCCATTTTTTCCCTCATCGTTTGCACACACACACACACAGACAATGGTTTACCTTCCTTCCAGAGAGCTGACAGTAGTGTCCAGAAGCTAGTCCAAGCCCAGCCAAAACCCAAACTGAGCATACTCTGCTAGTTAATCTTGGAAGGCAAACTAATCCAGGTGAAATTACTTCAGACTTCAGATGCAAACAAACAGACTAGGCCAGGGGTGTTGAAATCATTTGCTATGACGGCCAGATCTGCCATAAATGAGACCTTGTTGGGCTAGACCATGTCAGGCCAGGCCATAAGAACATAAGAGAAGCCATGTTGGATCAGGCCAGTGGCCCATCCAGTCCAATACTCTGTGTCACAGAAGAGACACAATAAGAAGGCCAGTGGCCCATCCAGTCCAATACTCTGTGTCACAGAAGAACATAAGAGAAGCCATGTTGGATCAGTGACGCAGTGGCCCATCCAGTCCAACACTCTGTCTCACATAAGAACATAAGAAAAGCCATGTTGGATCAGGCCAGTGGCCCGCATCCCAGTTCAATACTCTGTGTCACATAAGAACATAAGAGCCAAGCCATGTTGGATCAGGCCAGTGGCCCATCCAGTTCAATACTCTGTGTCACATACAAACATAAGAGAAGCCATGTTGGATCAGGCCAATGGCCCATCCAGTCCAACACTCTGTGTCACATAAGAACATAAGAGAAGCCATGTTGGATCAGGCCAATGGCCCATCCAGTCCAACACTCTGTGTCACACAGTGGCCAAAAATTTTATATATATACACACACAGTGGCTAATAGCCACTGATGGACCTCTGCTCCATATTTTTATCTAAACCCCTCTTGAAGGTGGCCATGCTTGTGGCCACCACCACCTCCTGTGGCAGTGAATTCCACATGTTAATCACCCTTTGGGGGAAGAAGTACTTCCTTTTATCCGTTTTAACCTGTCTGCTCAGCAATTTCATCAAATGCCCACGAGTTCTTGTATTGTGAGAAAGGGAGAAAAGTGCTTCTTTCTCTACTTTCTCCATCCCATGCATTATCTTGTAAACCTCTATCATGTCACCCCGCAGTCAACGTTTCTCCAAGCTAAAGAGTCCCAAGCATTTCAAGCCATGTGTGTACCTATTTAAGATTAAGTAGCAGAGATACACATTTTATAAAGAACACAGACAAACACAAATTAAAAACTTAAACATGCTTAAAACGTTAGCACTCATTGGTCTTAAAGATGCTTTCGTTATATTTCTCCCATGGAATCCAGGGAACTGGGCAAAGGAAGCTCTGGCTCTTTTCATCCTTCTCCAGGGAACTGCGAAGGGGTGGGGTGGGGGGAGGAGCCTCAGCCAATAGAAGGAAGAGAGGCTTGACTCAGTAGCTCCACTGTGCAATTGAGAGAGCCTGGCAAAGCAAGCTATTCCTCCCTCCTTCCTCCCCAAGGGGGGAGCCTCAGCCAATGGAGCAAACTCCTGTGCCATTGAGCATGCCTGGCAAAGCAAGGTATTATGCAGAAGGAAACAAGAGAGAGGGAGAAGAAAGCAGATGACGGCCAGTTGCTCTGGGGTCTGATAGGAGCCCTCTGGGGGCCTGATTCGGCCCCCGAACTGCATTTTTGACACCCCTGGACTAGACTAGTTCTGGCCATTTCCCTCCCTCCCCTGGTAGTTGAGCAATATATGTGGCTGTACTATATTTCATTTATTAGCAGAACCGCTAACTCGAACTTTGTCAGAGATTAGCTTTTGCTTTTGGAGTCAGGCACCACATTCCTGTTTTTAATAAGCAGGATATTTCATCTCCCGTGGCAGAAAATGCGGGGGTTCTATCTATGTGTCAGATTTTTTAGCAACAGCAAGAACTGGGGCATGATTCATTAGCCAGGCAGCCTGTATCAAAATCTGCTATGACTCATAGGTTATCTGGTCTTCTTCTGATTCTACTAATTTGGTGGAAACTTTTGTGAAATGTTCGCTACTTATGAGAAAAATTGCAAAATGGCTTCACCTCTATTTATCACGAAACTGGTAGCTACTAAGAGTCGGCATAAAGTTTGTTTATTTCGTCACTTGCACATTATTTTTTTTTTTAAAAAAAGATGTGCTCACAAGAGACCTCATAAATCAAAGTTCAACTCAAATTAAAATTGATAAGTGCAGGTGCCTCAGGATGCAAACTTCCTTGAAATACTAAAATTCCCTTTAGCTGTTTTAAAGGCGATAGTAACGTAGCTGTATAAGATAAAAAGAGTGCTCTTGTTTGCAGTTTGTTTCACGCAGTTTTAGCGTGCTATTAATGAACTCCTTTCCCTGAAATGAAAGAGGGATACTCTCCATATGTTCCCCAGAGAGCACTGCGATCCAGCTCACAAAACCTTCTGGAAGTACCTGGGCCAAAGGAGGCCAAACTAAAAATAACTAGAGAACAGGCCTTCTCTATAAAAGCACCCCAATGGTGGAACCAGCTGCCGGAAGAGGTGCGGGCCCTACGGGACATTAACCAATTCCGTAGGGCGTGCATAACCGCCCTCTTCCGGCTAGCCTTCCAAGATGGAGCCTGAAATAAACATCACGCCATCATTAACATTAATATAACTGAGATAGCAATGAGATGAGACTATTTTAGACTGATTTTAGACTGTTTTAGATTATGTAAAAATTTAATGGTAAATTGTAAATTGTATTGAATTGTATAACTGTTTTATTGTTCAACATGGCTTTTGCCATACCTTGTAAGCCGCCCTGAGCCTGCCTCGGCGGGGAGGGCGGGGTATAAATAAAATTTTATTATTATTATTATATTATTATTATTATTATTATAACAAACTGATTAATACTGCTGTAAGAATATAGCCTGATCTCATTAGATCTCTGAAGCTAAGTAGAGTCAGCCTTAGCTAGTACTCAGATGAGAGACCACCAAGGAAGTATGGGGTTGCTATGCTGAGGCAGGCAATGGCAAACTACCTCTGAATATCCTTTGCCTTGAAGATAGGGTTGCCAAGTACTTTCAAGCCCCCAGCGGGGGACTCTCCTATTGTACCATAGAGTTTCCACTCCCCAGTGGCTGGAGCGTCCGGAAAAACCATAGAGTATCCCTGAAAATACCTAGAGTAGTCACCATGTGATGTCGACGGCACGATGATGTCACTTCCGGGTGATGTCATCACACCTGTGACGTCGGGGGAGGTTCCCCTCGCCAGTCCAATGTGAGCCGGTGGGTTGGGAACCTCCCAGGCAGGGGAATCCCTGCCCGGACTGGAGGCCTGGCTGCCCTAGTTGAAGACCCTACTGGGTCACTAGAAAGTGGCTGCAACTTGACAGCAAAAAAAAAAAAATAGGGGGGGGCGGGACAAACAGTCTTGCATTGACTTCAAAATATTCAAGTGCACATTTTAAACAACTTGAGATACTTGGTTTAATTGTCCTTTTAGATTTGCAGATCTATTTTGGTAGCAGAAACTCCTCTGCATATTAGGCCACACACCCTGATGTAACCAATCCTCCAAGAGCTTACAGTAGGCCCTGTACGAAGAGCCCTGTAAGCTTTTGGAGGATTGGCTATGTCAGGGGTGTGTGGCCTAATATGCAAAGGAGTTCCTGCTACAGAAAAGCCCTGATTTTCAGTGTAGCACGTGTTCAGGTTAAGCTAAAAGAAAAAAGAGAGGTACCATTGGCAAATCAGCTAAAATAACTGAATGCTTATGGTTGCAATAGCAACCATACATCTTTGTCTGTTTTGCCGTTAATTTGAATATAAATGACTGATAATCATTGACAAATTTATAGGCAACTGACTCTCTACCATAACTTTCTAGCATGATTTTAAAAGTTTAGATACTTACAAATTGCAGATATGGTTGACATTATAGCAAGAACTGGAGAAGGTGGAGTTAGTCATGAAGTTTTAATGAACAGGCAGGGCTTTTTTTGGAGTAGGAACTTCTTTGCATATTAGGTCACACACCCCCTGATGTAGCAAGTTCTCCTGGAGTTTGCAGCAGGCCCTGTACTAAGGGCCCTGTAAGCTCCAGGAGGATTGGCTACATCAAGAGGATGTGGCCTAATATGCAAAGGAGTTCCTGCTACAAAAAAGCCCTGTGAACAGGACTTTACTGAAATGATAAAGGACCTTCAGTGGCATAAATCTGAAAGTAGAGTTGCCAGATCCTGTCTCCTCCATGGCAAGCAGGGCTGGCCCTAGACTGTCTGGCACCCTAGGCAAGGCTAACTCCTGTCACCCCACCCCCCGCACTGATAACGTCTCCGAGTCACATGGGAGCTCCCAATTCGGAGCCTCCAGAAGGTCAGCCCCCTAGGCAATCACCTAGTTTGCCTAGTGGCTGGGCCAGCCCTGCTGGCGGGGGACTTAGGAGGGCATTCCTGAAGGGGGTGGGGCAACCCAGTGTGATGACATCACACAGAAGTTACATCATCACTTTGGGATGCAGCCTCATGGAAGGCACCCTCAGTGCCAACTTGCAAAAACCATTTATGGGGAACCTTCCCTCTAAATGGTTTTTGCAAGCAGGGGTGCTGACACCCCACATGCCTGAACTCCAAGCGAAGAATTCACCTGTCAAGTCACCACGTCTTTCAATAAGGTTGTTGTTGTTGTTCAGTCGCACAGTCGAGTCCAACTCTTTGTGACCCCATGGACAAAGTCACGCCAGGCCCTCCTGTCTTCCACCATCCTCCGAAGTCTGCTCAAATTCGTGTTTGTTACATCAGTAACGCTCTCCAGCCATCTCATCTTTTGCCATCCCCTTCTTCGAATTTTATAATTTTTATTGATTTTTAACTACAGAAAGAAGAGGCATAAGCATAGATACATTAAAGAGGGGAAGAGGGATACAAAGTGGGAAAGCAGAAACAAAGAAATATGTAAATATGTCAGTTACAATTCTACCTCCAAATGAAAAACCCAATTCTTTCTACCTGTGAGTATGAAGTTCTCCCCTTATATTTTACCATCTTTATCTTTCACTACAGATTTTTTACTGAACTATTACTTAAAATACAAGTCTAAACAATTCTTCTTCAGCACATATAAGTATAAAAAGGTCAGAGAAGTCGCAACACGGAACTGACTGGCTGAGCTTAACCATATTGAAAGCACAGACTAACTTGTTAACAATATTGTCATTAAACTGAGCATATGAAACAAATATCTTTATCCTTCTAACTAACTTAATTCAAACAGAAAGAAAAAAAATCAGATTTAAAATATCATAGAACATAGGGAGAAGAAAAACAATAAGCTAAAAATAAAACATAGTAGTTTATCTGTCTCAGTATAAACAGTTTCTCCAAACTAACATACTAAGAGCAGACCTACCAGATTACAAAATAATTGTGCTGTCTGCCTTCTTAAAAATTAATCCAAGTTAACTATTTATTTATATAACATTCTTTGCAAAATTCCATATCCAATTACCCACAGAGAGAATGACAGTTCAAAGACCCTTCTTCCTGAAAGATTTCCACGTCTTGATTTTTTGCTGCTTGACTCAATCATATTAAAAATACAGACTAGCTTGTTAGTTTAACAATATCATCATTAAAATGAGCATAAGAAACAAAAATCTTTATCTTTTAAGAGCGACTCTACCAGATTACACGATAATTATGTTGTCTGCCTTCTTAAAAGTTAATCCAAGTTAACTATTTATTTACATAAAATTCTTTTCAAAACTTTTCAATCCTTTATCTCTTATATCCATATTACTCTAGAAGAAACAACTTAATATAACCCAGAAATCTCACTTAGCCTTTTAAGATCGCATATCAGTTCTTATTGAGAGTTCCATATCCAATTACCCACAGAGAGAGAGACAGTTCAAAGACCCTTCTTCCTGAAAAATTTCCACATCTTGATTTTTTGGCTGAGATGCACCTTCTCTCTCAATGCAGTCATCCCTCTTGGTAAAAGTAGGAAGACTTCCACGCTATTTGTTCCTCTCGAAAAAACTTCAATCAGTCTTGATTTCCGGTCCTTCTTTTTAACTGCGCCATAAGGTTCCATTTTGGTTTTCTTTTGTTTCCCAGCAAATCACTCTCCATTTCCAATTTCACAGACGTCACCAAGATCTCTTTAACACTCTGCTCATGTAGATTTGAGATTTTGTTAGCTTTCAGAATAAAAGCTCCCATTTGCTTTTTAATCAACTCTGTTAATGAACCAATATCTTGCTGTAGAGAAATTATGCTAAGCATTATATCTTTTTTATAAAACATTTCGCTTGGTAATGCCATTTTTATCTATCAACAAACTCAGTCTATTAATCCAAGTTGAAAAGTAGCCCAGAGAGTCTGCATCTCCAAATCTCCTCCAGCCATGATTTTTGATGTTACCATTTCAGTTGCCTTCAGACGACAAAGACAGATCTCTCTAGAATATATCTTGTTTTTGTTCAGACCATATTGCAGCCTAATAATAATCTCTTTAACACATATCCAATTATAATCCGGATAGATTTGGGTATCTATATTCAGTCTAATTCAGATTGCTGCCAATGCTAATAGTTGTTCTTTATTTTTTCAAAGCTGCATTCACAGGAAAGTGGGGGGGGGGGGGAACCACCTCTTTCCCTTCCTTTGAACTGTCCCGCTTGTTGTTATGTAAAACGACCCATTAGCTGGTGGTATTGAAAGCAAACTTACTTGCCAAGTAGAATTGCCATGCTTGAGGTAGGGAAGCGATGCATCAGAAGCTTGTTAAAAAAAAAGAGAGCAAGCGGTTGGGTGTTCACCTCTTACTGCTGTGGTAGCGATCATGGTGGTGGAGCTTCGGGGCATACAAGAAGGACAGGATCAGCCACCGCTATGCCCCTGGCTTCTTGCAAAAGTCCCATGCTGAAAGAAAACCCCTTCAGGGTCTCCTTGAGAATGCCACATCTGTGGCACCCCTCCAACCGCCTGATTCAGGGGGGCCGCTGGAGAGACAGTCCACAGACCCCCGCTGAGTTCAAGGCGACATAACCCGGAAGTCCTCTAACCCTTCTTCTTTTGCCTTCTGTCTTTCCCAGCATCAGGATCTTCTCCAGTGAGTACTCCTTTCTCATTTGATGTCCAAAGCAATGGAGCTTCAGCTTCATCATCTGACTTTCCAGGGAACAGTCTGGGTTGATTTCCCTTAGGACTGATTTGATCTTTTTGCAGTCCAAGGAAATCTCAAGAGTCTTCTCCAGCACCACATCTCAAAAGCATCTATTCTTCTGCACTCGGCCTTCCTTATGGTCCAGCTCTCACAGCCATACATTACTATTAGGAATACCATCGCTTTGACTATACGGACTTTTGTTGGCAGGGTAATGTCTCTACTTTTTATTATACTGCCCAAGTTCGCCATAGCTGTTCTCCCAAGGAGCAAACGTCTTTTAATTTCATGGCTATGGTCACCATCTGCAGTGATCTTGGATCATAGGAATGTGAAGTCTGTCACGACTTCCATGTCTTCCCTTCTATTTGCCAAGGTGTGATGGGGCCGGATGCCAGGATCTTAGTTTTTTTTATGTTGAGTTTCAAAGGAAGGTTCTTTAAATCTTGCAGGAGAGGAGGGAGAGAGGTGGCTGTGGGTGGCCACTGTTGGGCATGGGGCAGGAGCCTGCCAAATCAGGCATCTCCCACCCCCCATCTGGGAACTGGCACCCTTATCCAAAAGCCTCCAGGTTGTGGTTTGAATCCACAAGTCTTAGCTTCCAGATTCTGGGTTGAATCCACTTGTGGAAAATTCTCTTGCGCCAGGGAAGAACTTTGTGCCCCTGGAAGGTGCTACCATTAGCAAAAGAGATCTAAAAGATACAGCTTTCTGTTTTAGCCAGACAATATATAGGAGGACAATTGTTTCTCAATGACAGTAGATTAAAATCTCAACGTGTAAAATAGAGCAAGTGGTCTAATCTTGCAAATACAGTCATGTTACAAATAACTTAAAAGTGTTTTGCATTCCATCCTAATGAGCTGAATGGCCTTTTCAATATTTTGGTTAGTAATGCATATTATCTGTAATAAAATTACCACCACTTTATTTCCTGATGCTCTGGGGTTGAGAAATCCCTGAAGATATGGGGGGGTGGAGGCTGGAGTTTGGGGAGGGGAAGAACCCCAGTGGTGTATAATGCTATGGGGTCCACCTTCCAAAGGAGCCATTTGTTCCAGAAGAAGAAGCAGAATTGGAGATTTATACCTTGCCCTTCTCTCTGAATCAGAGACTCAAAGCGGCTTACAATCTCCTTTATCTTCTTCCCCCACAACAGAAATCCTATGAGGTAGTGGAGGCTGAGAGAACTCTTCCAGAAGCTGCCCTTTCAAGGACAACTCTTGCAAGAGCTATGGCTAACCCAAGGCCATTCCAGCAGCTTTCAAGTGGAGGAGTGGGGAAACAAACCCAGTTCTCCCAGATAAGAGTCCACGCACTTAACCACTACACCAAACTGGCTTTCCGGGGGGGGGGGGGGACTGATCTCTGTAGTCTGGAAAGAAGTTGAGATTAGGGTTGCTAATCTCCAGGTGGGGCCAGGGGATGCCCCGGTTTGGAGGCCCTCTCCCTGCTTCAGGGTCATCAGAAAGTGAGGAGTGGGGGAAAGAGGGAAACGGCTTCTGGGCACTCCATTAGAGCCAGTTTGGTGTAGCAGTTAAGTGTGCAGACTCTTATCTGGGAGAACCAGGTTTGATTCCCCACTCCTCCACTTGCACCTGCTGGCATGGCCTTGGGTCAGCCATAGCTCTGGCAGAGGTTGTCCTTGAAAGGGCAGCTCCTGTGAGAGCCCTCTCCAGCCCCACCCACCTCGCAGGGTGTCTGTTGTGGGGGAGGAAGGTATAGGAGATTGTGAGCTGCTCTGAGACTCTGTCCTTGAAAGGGCAGCTGCTGTGAGAGCCCTCTCCAGCCCCACCCACCTCACAGGGTGTCTGTTGTGGGAGAGGAAGGTAAAGGAGATTGTGAGCCGCTCTGAGAATCTTCGGAGTGGAGGGCGGGATATAAATCCAATAACTTCTTCTTCTTCATTATACTCTATGGAGATCAATTCCCTTAGGGTATAATGGAGAATTGATCTGTAGGTAGCTGGTGCTCCAGAGCAGCTGGTTTTTGAGATACAGGCACCAAATTTTTAGGATCGCACCCAGAGTCTCTCCTAAAAACACCCCCCAGGTTTCAAAAGAATTGGACCTGGGGGTCCAATTCTATTAGCTCCCAAAGAAGGTGCCCCTATCCTCCATTATTTCCTATGCAAGTAAGGCATTTAAAAGGCCTGTGGTCCCTTTAAATGTGATAGCCAGAACTCTTTTTTGAAGTTCAATCATGCTTGTCACACCCTTGCTCCTGGCTCCATCCCCAAAGTCTCCTGGCTCCATCCCCAAAGTCCCCAGATATTTATTGAGTCAACCCTAGTTGAAATTCCAGGAGATCTCCAGGCCCCAGCTGAGGGTTAGCAATATGAAGAAGAATGCAGATTTATACCCCACCCTTCTCTCTGAATCAGAGACTCAGAGCGGCTTACAATCTCCTTTACCTTCCTCTCCCACAACAGACACCCTGTGAGGTAGGTGGGGCTGAGAGGGCTCTCACAGCAGCTGCCCTTTCAAGGACAACCTCTGCCAGAGCTATGGCTAACCCAAGGCCATTCCAGCAGGTGCAAGTGGAGAAGTGGGGAATCAAACCCGGTGCTCCCAGATAAGAGTCCACGCACTTAACCCCTACACCAAACTGCCGTCTTTTGCCACCAACGTCCCTTTCACGACCATCTGCCGCCTCATCCACCCAGGCTAAAACAGTCAAATCATTATTAGATTTCCACATCATTAAAGTTCTGTTTGTTGGCAACTAATGCTGCCCTTAGCTCTTTTGACCTCTGATCACAGGGCTGTTAATGGGGAAGCAGTCCAAAATAGTATTTTTTTTTAAAAAAAAGAAAAGTAAAACTTGTTAGAAAACGCTTAGAAATGACCTGAGAGTCCCCTTCACGACAGAACTGTAAATATCGCCTAGCTGTGCCCTGGGAAGATGTTTGTTGTGGGTGAGTTGTAAAATGGAGGAAAAAGAGAGTTCCCTTTAGGGGTTTTTTTTGGGTAGAAAAAGCCCAGCAAGACCTCATTTGCATATTAGGCCACACACCCCTGATCAATGTCCCCTCTAAGCAGCAGATTCTTGGGAGCAAAAATTCTACTGGCATTAAAGTTGTGAGCTACTGCATAAGTTATATCCTAATTATAAATTAGGAAATACCTGTCGGTTTTAGGGGTGCAGCCTGAAGGGGGTGGTGTTTGGAGAGGGGAGGGACTTGAGTGGGTCAGGGCTTTTTCTAGCAGGAGCTCCTCTGCATATTAGGCCACGCACCCTGATGTAGCCAATCCCCCAGGAGCTTAGATGGCTGTTCTTACAGAGCCTACTGTAAGCTCCAGGAGGATTGGCTACATTAGGGGGTGTGGCCTAATATTCAGAAGAGTTCCTGCTAGAAATAGAGCCCGGGGAATAATACCATGGAGTCCACCTTTCAAAGTGGCCATTTTCTCCAGGGGAACAGATCTGTCACCTGGAGATCACCCCAGGAGTCCTCCAGCTGTAGGGACACCAGCCCCTCGGATGGGGGCAGGGGTCCCCACTTTCAGGCTGTACCTCTCGATTGCTGGCCAGCTGGCTGGTGAGAGAAATCACGTCCCCCCAGCAGGGAAGAACAGCAGAAATTAATGTGATGTGCCTATTGTCAAGGGTGTCTCTTGCCATGTGTTTGGTGGGATGAGATCTATGCCTGTATGTAACCTATGGTATCCTCTGGGTCCCGCTGGGCTGTTATCTGTCTACTTTTACATTCTAGCCTGTTGTGTCTGCAATGTATCAAGTAACCATCCAAGCCTGGGAACTGGGCACAGAGTTGCCCCAAGGCCGACCACTATTATCTAACTCCCAGAAACTTTCACAGTTGCGTTCCTCCATGTCAAGGGGGGCTTGGATTGTATAGGGGCAGGGGTGGGATTCTAGCAGGAGCTCCTTTGCATATCAGGCCACACACCCGTGATGTAGCCAATCCTCCAAGATTAGGGTTTGTAGAATCTTTCGGGCTCAAGTGCCGTGTTCTACTGGAGAAAGTTTTCCTTCCAGACGTTTCGTTCTCAGCTGCAGAGAACATCCTCAGTGGCGTTGCAGCCGGAGCAGGCGCTCTGACCTTCTTGGGTGCTGTGCATTGAGTGGGGCCACTTGAGCCCGAAAGATTCTACAAACCCTAATGATGTTACCAGCCGTGAAAACCTGAAATCTTTGAATCCTCCAAAAGCTTACAAAAAAGAGCCTTGTAGGATTGGCTTCACCAGGGGGTGTGGCCTAATATGCAAAGGAGCTCCTGCTAGAATTCCACCCCCGTTTAGCGGGCATGCTATTGGTAGATTTTGGCACTTAAGCTTTTGAAATATGTAATGGACAGGGTCTGTTTGCGAGGGCAGGGCCCATACACTTGAGTTTCAGCAAAGCCTTGCTTACCTGTAATGACTTCTCTTATTAAATAAACGTCTTTACAAATGAAGGAGTATTGATTGGTGAAAATTGTGCAGTACTTGACACCTTTCTGACCTGGAAGTGAAATCGGCACATCAGAGATGTCAGGGGAGGTGATGCTCTGGTTTTGGGGGCAAAACTCTGTGGTGGAAGCTCTCTCTCTTGGCTTGACTTCGCGAACGAAGATTTAAGAAAGGTGCAGTAGTCCACATCTGCTGCAGGCTCGCTGGTGGCTGACAAGACCAATGCGGGACAGGCAGGTCCGGCCACAGTGGCTGCAGGGAAAAGTCTGATTTGGGGTTGGTGCTGTAGCAGTGTGATTCTTCCTCAATCTCCTTTTGTCCTCAAGACCAGCTATGCGTTGTTCTCAAAGGAAGAGACAGCCTGGTGGATGGTGTGCCTCCATGCTTTGCGATCTGAGGCTAGGTCAGACCACTGGTGATGGTTGATGCGACAGGTGCCAAGGGATTTCTTCAAGGAGTCCTTGTACCTCTTCTTTGGCACCTTCTTTTTGGCACCAAAGAAGAGGTGGAAGCTAATTCTACCTTATATTTTTGCCCAAAATCCAGAGGAATTCCGCCCTCCCCCATGTGCCCACATCACTTCCAGATCACAGAGGCACACTGCATTCATTTCCAGCGTCCCTTCTCACTCCCGCTTACCTTGGTTCTGCCATCTACCTTGAACCTGTTCATTCTTGTGAATATTGTATTGCATATTTTGGAGCATTCCATGCTCTGTTTGTACATGAATGAAAACGACTGATTATTTGTAATTGAAGTTTGATTTGGAATTCATGCAGTTGCTTTTTGCATTCCATTGTACTTATCCTGTGTGACCGCTTGTGATTATTATATACCACCTGTGGGTTGGCGACCCTCCTTCTAATGACTGTTCTGTTTTCGTATTGGGTGCTGTGGGATTCTTACAATTTGATGAAGCCGTTAATGGCACCGGGGTTCTTTTCCATTCTAATATTTCAGATTCCTTTTAATCCTCAGCGGCGAGCGTTATTCCAGGTCGTTCCCCCCAACCCTGCTGACTTTAAGCGTTGACTGACTTCTCTTGCTGAAGAAAACATCTGACATTTCTTTGTGTTTTCTGGAGAACTCCAAAAGCCCGAATATATCTTTTGAAAGCAGCCAAGCACTTTCATGTCATGTCGGCTGTCAGAGAAAGAGAAAAGTGAAATCTATCATGAGCCGACCCGCAAACAAAACAATCGACGTATAAAACAGGACTGCCATGGAGCTGGGGTGAGAATTATGAGAACACAGCGGTGAAGATCTTTGATAAAACCTCTCTTCTAGGGTTGCCAAGTCCAATTCAAGAAATATCTGGGGACTTTGGGGGTGCAGCCAGGAGACATTGGGGCAGAGCCAGGAGCAAGGGTGTGACAAGCATCATTGAACTCCAAGGGAGTTCTGGCCATCACATTTAAAGGGACAGTTTAAGTGCAGTTCTGGTCGCCGCACCTCAAAAAGGATATTATAGCATTGGAGAAAGTTCAGAAAAGGGCAACTAGAATGATTAAAGGGCTGGAATACTTTCCCTATGAAGAAAGGTTGAGACGCTTGGGGCTCTTTAGCTTGGAGAAACGTCGACTGCGGGGTGACATGATAGAGGTTTACAAGATAATGCATGGGATGGAGAAAGTAGAGAAAGAAGTACTTTTCTCCCTTTCTCACAATACAAGAACTCGTGGGCATTCGATGAAATTGCTGAGCAGACAGGTTAAAACGGATAAAAGGAAGTACTTCTTCACCCAAAGGGTGATTAACATGTGGAATTCACTGCCACAGGAGGTGGTGGCAGCCACAAGCATGGCCACCTTCAAGAGGGGGTTAGATAAAAATATGGAGCAGAGGTCCATCAGTGGCTATTAGCCACAGTGTGTGTGTGTGTGTGTGTGTATATTTGGCCGCTGTGTGACACAGAATGTTGGACTGGATGGGCCATTGGCCTGATCTAACATGGCTTCTCTTATGTTCTTATGTTCTTACAGCACACCTTTTAAAATGCCTTCCTTCCATAGGAAATAATGAAAGATAGGGGCACTTTCTTTTGGGGCTCATAGAATTGGACTCCCTAGTTCAATCCTTTTGAAACTTGGGGAGTATTTTGGGGAGAGACACTGGATGCTATGCTGAAAATTTGGTGCCTCTACCTCAAAAAACAGCACCCCCACAGCCCCAGATACCCATGGATCAATTCTCCATTATTTCCTATGGGAATAAGTCTTCATAGGGAATAATAGAGTGCACAGCAGCCATTTCCCTCCCCTCCCCCCGCTTTCTGATGGTCCTGAAGCCGGGGGAGGGCCTCCAATCAGGGGGATCCCCTGCCCCCACCTGGGGATTGGCAACCCTACTCTCTTCTTCTCTTGATTGCGTAATTCTCTTCGGGGAGGATTGGGGGAAATGGAAATGATGAGGGAAGGTTAGGCCGGTCAATAAATTTTGCTGCTCAAACCCCTCCAGGAAAGCAGAAATGGAAGAGGCGTCCAAGTCAAAGTTCAGCCAGCCTGGCTTTCGGAGGCTTTCTTTCTTGGAGGTGTGGAAGAAGTTTCCGGGATAGAGGCAGAGGTCATTTTGTAGAAAAATAGGTGATGGAGCTCATTAGCAAAACTCATTAGCATATGCTGTCCTCCTCCCCCCCCCAGCCAAAAGCAACCTGATGCAAGAAAAGAGAGCCCTGGGCAAGCGAGGCCTGCTTGGGCTGACTAGAGATCCAGTCAGCCCAAGCAGGCCTCGCTCGCCTGGGGCTCTCCTGGGCCATCCCCCACCCCAGTCAAAAGGCCAGCAAGCCACCCGCTTAGGGTTGCCAAGTCCAATTCAAGAAATATCTGGGGACTTTAGGGGTGGAGCCAGGAGACTTTGGGGGTGGAGCCAGGAGACATTGGGGTGGAGCCAGGAACAAGAGTGTGACAAGCATAATTGAACTCCAAGAGAGTTCTGGCCATCACATTTAAAGGGACAGCACACCTTTTTAAATGTCTTCCTTCCATAGGAAATAATGAAGGATAAGGGCACCTTCTTTTGGGGCTCATAGAATTGGACCCCCTGGTCCAATCGTTTTGAAATTTGGGGGATACTTTGGGGAGAGGCACTAGATACTATATTGAAAATTTGGTGCCTCTACCTCAAAAAACAGCTCCCCCAGAGCCCCCGAAACCTCCAGATCAATTCCCCATTATACCCTATGAGAAGACGTTTCCCTCTCCACCCCCCTCCCCCCCCCGCCCCCCCCCTTTCTGGGAAATCTGATGCAGGAGACAGAACTCACTCACCTCCGGAGGTGCAAAGGCACATGGTCCTTTGGGGGCGTGGCTGGGCTCCCCTCCCTTCACCGGCCAGCCGGGAAGCAGCCTGAGAAAACGGAAGAGCTCTGGCTGCTGCGATCGGGGCTGGGTGGGAAGGGCTGCAGTTCTCCCCCTCCCCCCCCGCTTTCCCTTTTATGGCCAGCGGGAGGAGGAGGCTCCAAATCGGGGGTCTCCAGGCCTAGCGGGGGATTTGGGACCCCTACACCCGCTGCCCAAAATCACAAAGGAAGTGGAGGAAGGGTGGCACGGGCTTCACTAGGCAATGCCCCTGGTGGCTGGCTGGCTGCCACGCTCCTAATCCAGGGATTGTTATGCAGCTGCACCTACTATTCAATGGACAAGGTAGGTGGGGAGGAAGAGGGGGAACTGTCAGAAAGGTTCAGGAGCTGTGCTCCTGTGAGCTCCTGCTGAATCCGAGGTCTGGATAGGAGTCCCAATGCAGCAGGAGGCCAACAGGCATTCCTCATCTCTTCTGGCATCCAGCCCCTGTTGTATTCAACCAATTACACAAAAGTAGACTGTGGTCAAATGACGAACAAGGACTTCAGCTGTTTTCAAAATATATTATTTCCAAGAACATTCAAAGTCAGCGCCCGTTTAACTGTACTGACAAGTGAGCAGTCAGGTTAGAACAGATAAAAAGAAGTACTTCTTCACCCAAAGGGTGATTAACACATGGAATTCACTGCCGCAAGAGGTGGTGGTGGCTACAAACATCGCCAGCTTCAAGAGGGGATTGAATAAACATATGGAGCAGAAGTCCATTAGTGTCAAGATCGACTAATAATGACTTAAGATGGGGGGACCATGGCCTAAGCAATAGGTCCTGTTAAAATCATAACGGATCCACTGCTGCTGATGTTTTACCTTAGTTACTTCCCTTCCCCCTTTTCTTATTTTGATTTGCAACTGGTGTGGAGGAACTAGTCGGGGGCCTGAGGTGGGAGGAAGCCTTGCATAACAATTCAAGGGCATTTTGCTGGATATCGCCTGAGAAAGTATCTAGTAGTTATGTGTGAATGTTCCCCTCCTGTAAACCTCCCCCCCCCCCCACCCCGTAGGAATGTTTTTGAAGTGTATCTTAAAACCCATGTATCAATCTATTGGTTTCATTCTTAGCAAGGTAGAGGCTTGCGCCAGAGTACCGGTTATCAATAAATGGGAACTTAGTATCAAATCTGACTCATTCTTGAATCCGTTCGACTTGACAATCAGTGGCTATTAGCCCACAAGGTATTGTTGGAACTCTCTGTCTGGGGCAGTGATGAATCTGTATTCTTGGTGCTTGAGGGGGACAACAGTGTGAGGGACTTCTAGTGTCCTGGCCCCACTGGTGGACCTCCTGATGGCACCTGTGGTCTTTTTGGCCACTGTGTGACACAGAGTATTGGACTGGATGGGCCATTGGCCTGATTCAACATGGCTTCTCTTACGTTCTTTTGTTCTCTTAACGAGCGACATCGGAGGTCGGTTTTGGGATGTCCTATATAAGATTACAGATTTTACACCAATTGCCAACAGAATACAGATAGCCAAGCACTTTATTGAACTGGATGAGTTTATTACCATATCAACATATCGGAATACATTACATATTGTTGAACTGAACCTTTGAACTGTATATTGTTGGATTGAATTTTATACATTTTTCTATTGACTTTGAATATTCTTGAAAATTATATATCTTGGAAATAGCCGGAGTTCTTGTTAGTAATTAGACCACTGTCTACTTTTGTGTAATTGATTGTCATTTCTGTGGTTCTCTCTGTTGTACTTTTCCTGTTGTATTCAAAGCAATCTCAGTGCCCTTTCTCAGTAGAAGACCACGAACTAGGCAGAGAACTCTATTTGAAGTTCATCTTAAAACAGGGACCAATCCGGTCGAGCTAATATACTTTCCACACAAACAAAGGCTAGTTAGTGCATAAATGTTCACCATTGGCTGTTTGCAGGATCTGTTTCTTTCTCCCATGAGGGGAAAAGCAATTCAGAGACATAAATCAGCAGGAGAAAAGCAAGAAAGAAGTCAATACATGAACATATCTGAAGCGGCCTTATAGTGAATCAGTCCCTGAAGGTCAGCATTGTGAATGTCTACTCAGATTGGCAGCGGCTCCCCAGGGTCTCAGGTCGAGGTCTTCCGTATCACCTACTGCCTGGTCTTTTCAGATGGAGAAGCCAGGGATTGAACTTGGGACCTTCTGAACATAAGAGAAGCCATGTTGAATCAGACCTGTGAGGTGGGTGGGGCTGAGAGGGCTCTCCCAGAAGTTGCCATTTCAAGGACAACTCCTGCAGTAGCTATGGCTGACCCAAGGCCATTCCAGCAGGTGCAAGTGGAGGAGTGGGGAAACAAACCCAGTTCTTCCAGATAAGAGTCTGCACACTTAACCACTACACCAAACTGGCTATGCTGGCAGCCCTCTGTGCTGGCAGCCATCATCACCTCCTGTGGCAGTGAATTCCATGTGTTAATCACCCTTTGGGTGAAGGACTTCCTTTTATCCATTCTAACCTGACTGCTCAGCAATTTAATTGAAAGTCCATGAGTTCTCATTTTGTGAGACAGGGAGAAAAGTACTTCTTTCTCTACCTTCTCTATCCCATGTATTCTGCATGCCAAGCGGAGGCTCTACAGCTGAGCTATGGCCCCTCCACCAATCTTCTATTTTAGATTTCAAATTCCACAATTTTGTGCTCTAAAATCAGAAATCGACTTGGACAAGCTCCACCAGACTCACAGGGTTTGCCCCCGCGTCGCTTTTTATGCGTGATGTTGACATGGATTGGGGGAGCTTTCCATGCGAAATGCAGCAGTAAATGCAGAGGCGACGGTCGGAGCGCGAACGTGTCCTAGGGTTGCCATTGGGCTGTTTGTGAGACCTTGGAAAAGTATTTTTAAGATGATTGTAGAAGTAGCGCTAATCTTTTCTTTTCATGTGCTGAGTACTTTACTTTGGGCTGAAGGTCCTTTAAAGGCAAGAAGCACAGCGCTGTCAAAAAACAGAGCCCAGTTCTAAGCAAATTGCTTCACGATGTCCTGAGCGTTTTCAAAAGCATCTGTTCCTTCAAATCTCGTCACCCGCAGCTTTTAAGTACGGATAATGCCTTTTGTTCCTCTGGGGGAGAAAAAAAAGAAACCAAGCTTCCGGCAGTCTTGTGGCTTTTGATAGGTAAAATATACAACGGAAATGAAAACCTGGTAGGGAGAATGAAGCATTTTTCTTCTCATTTTGTTTCCGTGTTAATCCCTAGTATTAACTTCATGTAAAACAGGAGGCACATACAGTTGTCAGAGAGCATTAAACTGTGAAGGAGGGCAACGATTATACTGTGAAACATAGTGTGTATATATATATATATATATATATATATATATATATATATATATATATATATATATATATATATATATATATTTGTAGGGGGAATGAAAAAGGAATATTCAGGGCTTTTTTTTGTAGCAGGAGCTCCTTGCATATTAGGCCACATGCCCCTGATGTAGCCAATCCTCCAAGAGTTTACGGGGCTCTTAGTACAGGGCCTACTGTAAGCTCGAGGAGGATTGCCTACACTGGGGTCGTGTGGCCTAATATGGAAAGGAGGGTCCTGCTACAAGGAAGGAAGGAAGGAAGGAAGGAAGGAAGGAAGGAAGGAAGGAAGGAAGGAAGGAAGGAAGGAAGGAAGGAAGGAAGGAAGGAAGGAAGGCTCTATTCCTTATGTACCCTGACCTGGATGGCCCAGGGTAGCTCAATCTCATCAGATCTCAGAAGCTAAGCAGGATCAGCCCTGGTTAATACTTGGATAGAAGCCACGAAGGAAGTCCAGCTTGTCTATGCAGAGGCAGGCACTGGCAAATCACCTCTGTTCATCTCTTGTGTTGGAAAGAACCTCATCAGGGTATAATGCCACTGAGTCCATCTTGGTGTGGTAGTTAAGCGTGTGGACTCTTACCTGGGAGAACCAGGTTTGATTCCCCACTCCTCCACTTGTAACTGCTGGACTAGACTTGGGTTAGCCATAGCTCTCGCAAGAGTTTTCCTTGAAAGGGCAGCTGCTGTAAGAGTCCTCTCAGCCCTACCTACCTCACAGGGTGTCTGTTGTGGGGGAAGAAGATGAAGGAGATTGTAAGCCACTCTGAGACTCTGATTCAGAGAGAACGATGGGATATAAATCTGCAGTATTCTTCTGCTATTTTCTCCAGGAGAACTGATCTTGGCCATCTGGAGATCTCCAGGTGCCACCTGGAGGTTGGCAGCCCCAGAAAACCACTTTTATATCATGTGCTTTTGTTTATACTGATGAACCTCTTTGGCCCATGATTTGTGGTACACTTCCCCAGTATCAAAAATATTTCTAACATCCGCTATAATGGTTAATCCCATTGTTGGAAAATATGGCTTGCTTCCATCCTCACATTGTACCATGGTTATCTCAAGCCCATGTTTATGATGTGTTTCCTAGTGTGCATTTGATTTTCCCACAAAGCAAAGATTCTGTCCTCATTTGGGGCAGAAAGTGCTTCAGAAGACACTTGGGGGGCACCCTTTCGAAACCAGCTGCTACCATCATCAGAAGATGCCTGCCTTGTTTGCCCACGCAGCAGCCATTTTGTGGTGATGCTAGGTTTCCAGCTCTGGGCTGGAAAATTCCTGGAGATTTGAGGGCAGAGTCTGGGAAAAGGTGGGGTTTAGGGATGGGAGAGATCTCAGCGGTATATACTACAATACAGTCCACTCTCCAAAGCAGCCGTTTTCTTCAGGGAAACTGATCGCTGTAGCCTGGAGATCAGTTGTAATTCAGTTGTAATTCCAGGATATTTCCAACTTCCTCCTTTCTTGTAATGTTGTAACGTGAGACTGGACCTTTCTTGTGCTGTTGTAATGTATAAAAATATTATATAGTTTTTCTAAAAAGGTTTTACTAAACATTGTTAGACAGTACATCGCAATATTTGTTTCCCTTATTCTTTGTAATATGAACTGTGATCCCATTTTGCTGGTTTTCCTCCTGGAAGATGGTAACCTGAGGTGACACTCAGTACCCTTTCTTGAAACTCAAAAAGTGCTTCTAGGGTCAAAAAGACTGACCCCCCCCCCCAACTGAGGTTATGGCTGGACACTTTAGTACCCCATAGGGTTGCCAGGTCTAAGTCAGGAAACATCTGGGGGGCTACAGAGGTGGAGCCAGCGGACTTTGGTGGTCGAGCCAGCAGCAAGGTTGTGACAAGCTCAGCGGAACTCTGAAGGGAGTTCTGGCCATCACATTTAAAGAGATCATGCCCCTTTTAAATTCCTTCCCTTCGCCGAAAATAATGGAGGATGGGGAAGCCTTCTTTTGGGGTTCATAGAATTGGACTCCTTTGTCCAATCTTTTGGGGGTAGATTTGAGGAGAAGCACCAGATGCTATGCTATGCTGAAAATTTGGTGCCTCTCCCTCAGAAAACATCCTCCCAGAGCCCAAGAAACCCATGGATTGATTCTCCATTATGCCCTATGGGAACCAGTCTCCATAGGGTATAATGGAGCGTCCAGCAGACATTTTGCACACACACACTTTTTGATAGCCCTGAAGCAGGGGGAGGATCTCCAAACCAGGGGATCCCCTGCCCCCAACTGGGGATTAAGACAGCACAACTGAAGTTATAGTGACCAAATAACTAAGAATGTATTGAAACAAAACCATACAAATATGTTCAATAGAGGACTAAATAGCAATAACAATTCCCCCAAAGCTTCACAGTTCCATCAAAGGAGTCCCAATGAACAAGAGGTGGACTTGATTTTTCCTGCTTCGAATCCTCTTCTAGCACAGGAGGCTCCAACCACGTATCTCAACCAAAGGCAAAAGCTCAGAAAGAAATATCAAAGCGTTTCTGATGCATCGCAAAGTTGCCAAAAGCTGCAAAACCCACAAGATTCTTTTTCAGTGTATCCAAAGGCTGCACATAGAATTCCCAGCGGACGAATGGGACAGAAAGTCTCCAGGAAGATTTCAAAATGGCACTAAACTCCAAAAGGCTAAAGGCCCAACTGGGAATTGGCAACTCTTTCGCCCCAGCATCTATCTCTCCCCACTTCTGAAAAACACTAAGAAGGATTCTGTCCCACAGCATAGCCCCCCTTCCGCAAGAATTATGTGTGGATACAATTAGAGCGAACTATGCTAGCTCTCAGAACAAAAAGGATGATTTTGTTGTCAACACAAAATATCCCTGAAGCAAAAAGAAAGGTCACAATAGGCTGTTGTCTCTTGGAAAGACCGATTCCTATACAATAGCAAGGAATGGAACAAGGTCACAGGAAATTAACTGAACATTAAAACCAGATATAAGGTTCATATTTTCTGCACAGGAACACTGAGCCTGGATCTGTCCAATAGGAAAGCTCCGTCCCAAATCCATACTCTACCGGGCATCTTCCCCACTAATTACAAAATTTATATTTTTTCCCTTAAGGCACGATAAATAATTCATATTTGTTACATAACTCGTGTAGAGCTACTGATAGAGTCATCTCTTCACTCCAAAGAGAATGTATATCTTTATGGCAGCCAAAAGTCATATTTATGTTGTGTGTCCACATCCTAATTTAAGTAATTCTACCAGGCAGTAGAAGGGAAAAGAACCAAAACACAAAGTACTGTATAGAAATACTGATTTCATAGTTGTCACCCACCTCAAAGGGTTTGGCATACTTGCCAAATATAAGAGTCCACATTTAAAACAACCAATAACAATGGATAGCAAAATAATGTGCCCCACAGAATTATGCCCACTAAGTAACATTGGGTTGGATCCAACAAGTTTTTCCACTGATGAAAAAAGAAGGAAGAGGTCCTGAAATGTTCCCTCTGAGCTGCAGAGTCTTGTGAGCAAAAATTCTACTTTATGAGCAACTGGCATTAAAGTTGTGAGCTACTACATAAATTATTGTGCTCTGGGGTCATCCTGCCTGAGATAAGACAAAAAAGGAGTGAGCTGGAGGCTAAAAATCTGTGAGCTAGCTCACGCTAACTCAGCTTAGAGGGAACACTGCTCACCAGAAAGACTATGCTGCTGCTGTTGTGACAGTGACGGTCCGGGGTCTTTTTCTAGCAGGAGCTCCTCTGCATATTAGGTCATGACCCCTGATGCAGCCAATCCTCCTGGAGCCTACAGTAGGCCCTGTACTAAGAGCCCTTTAAGCTCTTGGAGGATTGGTTACATCAGGGGTGTGTGCAGAGGAGCTTCTGCTAGAAAAAGAGCCCTGACATGGTGATCAGGCCTCGGATTCATCAGGAGCTCACAGGAGCACAGCTCCTGAACCTTTCTGAGGGTTCCCCCTCCTCCCCACCTTGTCCATTGAATAGTAGGTGCAGCTGCAGAACAATCCCTGGATGAACTCCACCTATTTTTCTACCGAATGACCCCGGATGGTGATAATGATGAACAGTCACAGTCAGATATATGACGGAAGAACAAAGTTTGAGTCCACATGCACTTTCAAAACTAACGATGTTTTATTCCAGGTATGCACTTTTGTGTGCAAGCACTCTTCCTCAGGTATTTGATCCATAGATGGTCTTCTGCAATTTGAGATCGAGCCAAGGTTTTTTTGGAAACTGCAGATGCGCCTTCACAGGATTCTTGCTGTTCCATGCAACGCTGTCTTCAGGAGCTGTGCTGGTGCTGTTGGCTCAGTGGAGGATGGAAAAGGGGGAAGACAAACTCAACCAGCATTATTCAAGCTAACTTAAAGATAAGCCTAAAAAGGTAAAGGTAGTCCCCTGTGCAAACGCTGATTCATTACGAACTCATGCCGTTAGAGCCAGGCGGGCAGCCGTGTTGGTCTGAAGCAGTAGAACAAAGCAGGAGTCAAGTTGCACCTTTAAGACCAACAAAGATCTATTCAGAATGTAAGCTTTCGAGTGCCTGCACACTTCTTCAGACGAGGAATGAGGTATGCAAGCAGAGCTACATATAGCTGGTGGGGTTTAGAATGCAAAGTGATACAAAGTTAAAATCAAATAGCTGAATAGTAAATACTAATTTACCTTTTAACACGTAACATAAATATATACATCGTTTCAGTTTGCCATTAGAAAAAATACATTAAAATATAGTGGAAGATGAGTTTAGTATATGTGATGAGATAAACAGCCAATATCCCTTGTTTGAGTATGTCAATACAAAAGCATTATTCTGATACACTATCCTAAAAGAGAAATACATTGGGATACCGTCTGTATATTTAGGTTACATGTTAAAAAGTAAATTAGTCGGACAGGAAAAACTTCTGGGAAAGAAATGCCCTCATTTTGACCCAGGCTTATTAGCAATGGAATTATCAACAGGCATGCTCACATTCTGACATGTTACTGTTCAGACTTCAAAGAACATCAAGATGAGCTTGAAATAAGCGTTAGTCATTTTCTAGGGTTGCCAATCCCTAGGTGGGGGCAGGGGATCCTCTTGTTTGGAGGCCCTCTCCCTGCTTTAGGGTTAGCAGAAATTGCGGGGGGGGGGGGGGAGGTGTGTGGAATATCTGCTGAGCACTCTATTATACCCTATAGAGACCAGTCCCCATAGGGTATAATGGAGAAATGATCTGTGAGTATCTGGGGCTCTGGGGGTTGCTGATTTTTGAGATAGAGGCACCAAAATTTCAGCATAGCATCTGGTGCCTCTCCTCAAAACAGCCCCAAAGTTTCAAAAGATTGGACCAGGGCGTCCAATTCTATGAGTTCCAAAAGAAGGTGCCCCTGTCCTTCATTATTTCCAAATGGAGGGAAGGCATTTAAAAGGCACACGATTCCTTTAAATGCGATGGCCAGAAATCCCTTTGGAGTTCAGTTGTGCTTGTCACAACCTCGCCCCTGGCTCCACCTCCAAAGTCTCCTGGCTCCACCCCCAAAGTCCCCAGATATTGAGTTGGCAACCCTATTTTACACATAGAGTGATGATTTCACACACATAGATGATGAATATATCAAATGACCAGGGCTTTTTTTGAGTAGGAACACAGTTCCAGCTGGCTTGGCATCAAGGGGGTGTGGTCTAATATGCAAATGAATTCCTGCTGGGCTTTCCCTACAAAAAGCCTTGTATGAAACGATGTCAGGGTGTGTGGCCTAATATGCAAATAAGTTCCTGCTGGGCTTTCCCTACAAAAAGCCTTGTATGAAACGATGTCAGGGTGTGTGGCCTAATATGCAAATGAATTCTTGCTGGGCTTTTTCTAAAAAAACCCCAAAACCCTGCAAATGACCAATAGAAACTTATGCATTTCAGTCTCTTGGGTCTTCCTCAGCGGTAAAAAAAACATGCACACAGAGCCAGAAGCAAACATAAAAACTGAAGCCAGGTGTTGCTTTTTTTATATGCGGTTGCTGAAAGTTTATGGGATAGGCCCTGGGTAACTTCTTATCTTACTGTAACTCTCAGCTGCTGGAATGCCCTAGGGTTAGCCATAGCTCTTGCAGAGCTATCCTTGAAAGGGCAGCTTCTGTGAGAGCTATCTCAGCCCCTCCTACCTCACAGGGTGTCTGGGGGGGGGGGAAGAAAGGTATTGTGAGTCACTCTGAGACTCTGAGATTCAGAATGAAGGGCAGGGCATAAATCCAACATCATCATCATCATCATCATCATCATCATCATCATCATCATCATCATCATTTTCTTCTTCTTCTTGCAGTTTTCTAGTGGCTAGTATGTTCAGGACAGACAAAAGGAAATATGACTCTGCACATAGAATGAATAAAATGTGGAAGTCGCTTCCAGGGATAGCCACAGGGAGAAACAGCTTTGAAAGGGGATTAGATAGATCCATGGAGGAGAAGTCTATCAGTGGCTATTAGCTCCACATTCAGAAGCACTAATCCGCTGAATCCCAAAGCCAGTTTGGTGTAGTGATTATGTGTGTGGACTCTTATCTGGGAAAACCGGGTTTGATTCCCCACTCCTCCACTTGCAGCTGTTGGAATGGCCTTGGGTTAGCCAGAGCTTTCACAGGAGTTGTCCTTGAAAGGGCAGCTGCTGTGAGAGCCCTCTCAGTCCCATGCACTTCACAGGTTGTCTGTTGTGGGGGAGGAAGATTGTAGACTGCTCTGAGATTCAGAGTGAAGGGCAGGATATAAATCCAATATCATCTTCTTCTAACTGCACATGCACAACAAAAGCTTTAATGATATGGTTTCCACCCAAGATGGCGGCAAATTAACACTGTCTTGTAGTCTCTCTCTGGTTTTATCTGCCTTGAAATGATTTTTTCCAGAAGTTTAAGATATCCTATCTACCTACAACCAGACTAATTGGTTTGCTTTACGTGTCTCAGATAGGGTTGCCAAGTCCAATTCAAGAAATATCTGGGGACTTTGGGGGCGGAGCCAGGAGACTTTGGGGGTGGAGCCAGGAGACATTGGGGGTGGAGCCAGGAACAAGGGTGTGACAAGCATAATTGAACTCCAAGGGAGTTCTGGCCATCACATTTAAAGGGACAGCACACCTTTTTAAATGTCTTCCTTCCATAGGAAATATTGAAGGATAGGGACACCATCTTTTGGGGCTCATAGAATTGGACCCCCTGGTCCAATCGTTTTGAAACTTGGGGGGTATTTTGGGGAGAGGCACTAGATGCTATACTAAAATTTGGTGCCTCTACCTTAAAACATAGCCCCCCCAGAGCCCCCAATACCCACAGATCAATTCCCCATTATTCCCTACGGGAATCGTTCTCCATAAGGAATAATAGTGTGCCCAGTAGACATTTCCCTCCCCCCCACGCTTTCTAAAGCTGGGGGAGGGCCTCCAAACCAGGGAATCTCCTGCCCCATCGCTCTCTCACACACACAAACACTTACTGGGTCTTGTTCCTGCAGAACTTGACTTGCTCTGAAAACGAAAGCAAAAGAAAGGGAGGGGCCCTTCTCCGAAGCCCTTCCTGTTTCCTGCTTTCTGCTCAGCCTTAAAGGCACATATTTTAAAAACAGACCTGCAGGAGCTCTAAAACTACCTGGTGATTGTAGGGGGCGGGGCTTCCCCGCCAGCCAGCTGGCTGGGGGCGGGGAGAAGCCTGTAAAAACGAGGGATTGCCCGCTGGGACCTGGGGATTGGGAAGCCTAGTCTCAGACGCTCTGAGCTTGATTAGTTAAACAACCAACTTGATCCCGCAACAGCTGTTTTTCTGGGAGCCTTGTGAGCTATGTAACATTGACTCCCCCAGAAGGTTATTCAGGCTTCTAATGGGAAAGAAAAAGAGAAGAAGGCCTTCAGACTCTCATTTCCCAGTGAAGACAGCTAAACAACCTCTTACTGAAAGAGCTGGGTAGTGATATTTCGTCATATTCCTCGCCAAATATGTACAAGATGTTGAACACAGAGCAGGAGGAGGCATTAACTTAGTATGTTCCAGATTCCCATCCACAATTTTTTTTTTTTTGAGGTGGAACACACAGAAACGCAGTTCCAGCTGGCTTGGTGTCAGAGATTGTTGCCTAATATGCAAATGAGTTCCTGCTGGGCCTTTTGTACCAAAAAAAGCCCTGTATGAAACAACAGTGATGTCAAGAGGTGCGGCCAAATAAGCAAATGAGTCCCTGCAGGGCTTTTTTTGACAAAAAAAGCCCCACTCCCACCCATCAAAAGGAGCCAATAGAGATAATCATCTTGGAGGAAATTTCCCAAGTCTCTGGATGTGGGATAATCTGAGCTTCTGCCTGAAAAGCTCAAGAATTAGGCAGGGCTTTCTTGAGCGGGAACACACAGGAACACAATTTTGGGTGGCTTGGCATCATGGGGTGTGGTCTAACATGCAGATGAGTTCCTGCTGGGCTTTTTCTACCAAAAAGCCCTATGTGATATCAGGAAAGGAAAGGAAAGGTCCCCTGTGCAAACACCAGTCGTTTCCAACTCTAGGGTGATATTGCTTTCACAATGTTTTCACAGCAGACTTTTCATGGCAAGGTTTGGCATTACCTTCCCCAGTCATCTACACTTTCCCCCCCCAGCAAGCTGGGTACTCATTTTACTGACCTCGGAAGGATGGAAGTCTGAGTCAACCTCGAGCCGGCTACCTGAAAACCCAGCTTCCGCCGGGGATCGAACTCAGGTCGTGAACAGAGCTTAGGACTGCAGTACTGCAGCGTTAACAATGGTGATGTCATGGGGTATGGTCTAATATGCAAATGAGTTCCAGTTGGACCTTTTCTCAGTGCTTTTTGTAGCAGGAACTCCTTTGCCTATTAGGCCACGCCCCCTGATGCAGCCAATCATATTGGAGCTTACAATGTGCCCTGTACTAAGAGCCCTGCAACCTCTTGGAGGATTGGCTACTTCAGGGGTATGTGGCCTAATATGCAAAGGAGCTCCTGCTACAAAAAAAGCCCTGTAGTTAGGCATAGCTTCACTCCCTAACATTTAGACCAGGGGTGTCAAATGTGCAGCCCAGGGGCCAAATCAGGCTCCCAGAGGGCTCCTATCAGGCCCCCAAGCATCTGGCTCTTGTCTACTTCCTTCTCACTCTCTCTTGCTTCCTTCTGCGTCTCAGCTTACTTTGCAAGGCTTGCTCAACCGCACAGGAGCTACCGAGCAAAACCTCTATTTTCTCCATTGGTCGAGGCTCCTCCCTCTTCTGGTCCCCTGGGGAAGGAAGGAAAAAGCCAGAGCTTCCTTTGCCCAGTTCCCTGGATCCCCTGGGAGAAATACAAAGAAAGCACCTGTAAGATGAATAAGTGCTAATGTTTTAAGCATGTTTTATTTTAAGGGTTTTTAAAAAAATCTTTAGTCATGTTTGTCTGTGTCCTTTAAAAGCTTACATCTCTGCTACCTAATCTTAAATAAGTATACACGTGGCCCAGCCCAACAAGGTCTCATTTATGTTAGATCCGGCCCTCATAACAAATGATTTTGACACCCCTGATTTAGAGGATGGCTCCAGCTCCCATGGCAGCTATTCTACACCTTCTCCCTCCATGTCATAATACTAAAGATGCTTGCAGGCAGGCCTCGGATTCAGCAGGAGCTCACCGGAGCACAGCTCCTGAACCTTTCTGAGGGTTCCCCCTCCTCCTCTTCACCTTGTCCGTTGAATAGTAGGTGCAGCTGCATAACAATCCCTGGATGAGCTCCACCACCTATTTTTCTACCAAGCCTGCAGGTATGGCTTTAGATCCCAATACACTCTCTTGAATCTCTTTGGAGAGACAAGGGCGAAAGCTTCCGCTTTTAAACTAAACCTTGGGTTCAGTTTCTGGATGATGCTCACCGCTATAAATGTTATATGTTCCAAAATGTCTTTGCCGTGAGTGTCAATCTGTGAGTACATCAATGGTGGTGTCTAGGGTTGCCAATCTCCAGGTGGGGGCAGGGGATCCCCCGGTTTGGAGGCCCTCCCCCCACCTCAGGGTTGTCAGAAAGCAGGGGGAGGGGAGGGAAATGTCTGCTGGGAACTCTGTTATTCCCTATGGAGATTTATTCCCATACAAAATCATGGAGAATTGATCCGCGGGTATATGGGAGGCTATTTTTTGGGGTAGAGGCACCAAATTTTCAGAATAACATCTAGTGCCTCTCCCCAAAATACCCACCAAGTTTCAAAAAGATTGGACCAGGGGGTCCAATTCTTTGAGCCCCAAAAGAAGGTGCCCCTATCCTTCACTATTTCCTATGATAGGAAGGAATTGAAAAGGAGTGCCGTCCCTTTAAATGTGATGGCCAGAACTCCCTTTGGAGTTCAATTATGCTTGTCACAGCCTTGATCTTGGCTCCAACCCTAATGTCTCCTGGCTCCACCCCCAAAGTCCCCAGATATTTCTTGAATTGGACTTGGCAACCCTAATGGTGTCCAACACAGGCGCATGATATATGTAATCGTATTTAAATGTGGCAGGTCACAAGTGCAACTTTTGAACAGATGCAACAGCTTTGCCTGTGATTCGGGTCACATATAAATCGGACCTGAGATTCTCAGAGGGCTGACCTGGGCAGAAGCTGGGATACTGAGCACTATTTTTATTTGGGAAGTTATTATGCAGTGTAGAAAGTGAGTCTGTGGCTCACGATGTCATACACAATTCAGATTCCCCCCCCCCTTTTTTTTCATTTGGAAACCACTGTTAACCCTTCCACTTCCATTTCAAGATTTCTTAAAATGGATTTCACTAATGTAGATGTGGGGAAAGTGGAAATGTATTTATTATCTTACAGCATCCCCCCCCCCCCACACACACACACAAACACACCTTTCTCCCCAACAGGGAGCTAAAGCAGTTTACCCCATCCTCCTCTTCTCCAGAGAGAGAAGAGAGAGCCAGTTTGGTGCAGTGGTTAAGTGTGTGGACTCTTATCTGGGAGAACCTGGTTTGATTCCTCACTCATCCACTTGCAGCTGCTGGAATGGCCTTGGGTCAGCCATAGTTCTCGCAGAGGTTGTCCTTGGAAGGGAAGCTTCTGTGAGAGCTCTCTCAGTCCCACCTACCTCACAAGGTGTTTGGTGTGGGGGAGGAAGGAAAAGAAGAAGATATTAGATTTATATCCCACCCTATACTCTGAATCTCAGAGCAGTCACAATCTTCTTTACCTTCCCCCCCCCCCCCAACAGACACCCTGTGAAGTAGGTTGGGGCTGAGAGAGCTCTTACAGCAGCTGTCCTTTCAAGGACAACTCCGATGAGAGCTATTCCAGCCATTCCAGCAGCTGCAAGTGGAGGAGTGGGGAATGAAACCAGGTTCTCCCAGATAAGAGTCCACGCACTTAAACCACTACACCAAACTGGCTCTCTTCTCTCTGGACACTGTGAGCCGCTCTGAGTCTCGGAGATTCAGTATATAGGGTAGGGTATAAATCCAATATCATCATCATCATCATCATCATCATCATCATCATCATCAGAGAGCCAGTTTGGTGTAGTGGTTAAGTGTGCAGGCTCTTATCTAGGAGAACCAGGTTTGATTCCCCACTCCTCCACTTGCAGCTGCTGGAATGGCCTTGGGCAGCCATAGCTCTTGCAAGCAGAGGGGAAACGGGGGGGGGGGGAGCCATCCCGGGGTCCCTAAAGGCATGGGGCCCCATAGGCCAGTGCCTACTTGCCCTAATTGTTAATCCGACCCTGCCCACCTGCTTTGTGTCTTTCCACCGAAACGGCAGTTTTCGCCATTTGACACTTTGCAATTCCGCCTTCTTGCAAACCTTTATTTAGAACGCTCTCCTAATAGAAATTAATCTGACACTGGTTTTTTTGTTTTGTTTTTTCATCTGGCAGCGTGAAAAACTGGGATCAGGGAAGGAAACGCGCCAAGGCAATAGAATAATTTTAATCAGAGTTAATTGATGTCAGCTGCGTAAGTCTGGGAAGTCAAAGGCGGGCGGCGGTGTGGCTTTTCTCACCGTTGGGCAGCAGGACTTGCAAGTCATTATGGATCTGTTGGGGTGTGTGTGTGTGTGGTTGTTCGCTGCTAATTGCCCAGGGAAAAGCTTAGCAGATCCCCCATCAGGAGGGATAATTTGTTCCATTTGGATAAGAAGCCTCTACTTATTGTGCCATATCACCTGGTTGTAAATAGTAGCATTAGTCAGACTGTGGGTCCAGAAATGAGATTAGCTACATGCTGTGTGTGTGTGTGTGTGTGTTTGTGTGTGTATGTTTGTGTGTGTGCAGATTTACTTTTGGTATTAATCTCTCCGTGCCCGATATGAATCTTGCGCTTGGTTCAGGAGTCGTTCTCTTATCTAATCTGTTCTCCTAACAAGCCTGCTCCCCCGTAACTACCTACTGTTCTTAAATGCTTTTGAAATGATTTAAGCAAGTCAATACAATCATTTCTCAGCCTTAAAGAGACAACTTTCCTGGCCTGGATGGCTCAGACTAGCCCAGTTTTTGTCAGCTCTTGGAAGCCAAGCGGGTCAACGCTTGTTAGTTCTTGGATGGGAGACCACCAATGAGGCCCAGGGTTGCAGTGCCAAGGCAGCCATGTGTACTCTCTCTCCTGAGAGCCAGATTGGTGTAGTAGTTAAGTGTGCAGACTGTTATTTGGGAGAACCAGGTTTGATTCCCCACTTCTCCACTTGCGGCTGCTAGGATGGCCTTGGGTCAGTCACAGCTCTCACAGCAGTTGTCCTTGAAAGGGCAGCTTCTGGGAGAGCTCTCTCACCCCACCCACCTCATAGGGTGTTTGTTATGGGGTGGGGGGGGTGAGGTAAAGGATATTGTGACTGCTCTGAGATTCAGATACAAATCCAATATTATCACCACCACCACCTCCTCCTCTACCTCCTCCTCCTCCTTCTCGCTCTCTCTCTCTCTCTCTCATACACACACACATACAGAACAGCCAAAACAAACAGTTTACAATCCCACACTTTTGTTGGTCTCGCTTGGGGCAATTTACTCACAAGTTGCTGAAGTTCCAAGTTCTTCAGACTAACACAGGGAAACCAAAGGTTCTAGTTTGCCCTTTCCTATGCAAACAACTTCTGAAAAGATTGTAAAACAAACGGAGGGTCTGGGCTGCTTTCCCTTCCTTTCTTACAGTTTCACAGCTCACTTGGAGCAGCCCTGTAGTTCTGCCAGCTCACACGACCTGCATTCAGGCAGGCTCCTACAGATTTAAAGACACACACACAGTCTAAAAAGCAAGCCTTTCCAGCCATTTTCTTAAACCTTCAGAAGTGGAAAAGCACTTGGTGGCTGTTGGGGCGGGGCTTCCCCCTGCCGGCCAGCTGGCTGGGGGCAGGAAGTAGCCTGCAAAACCGGGAGACCCCCCGCTGGATCTGGGGACTGGCAAGTCTATTTTTAAACATCACATTAAATGTTTTGTAGCTGCTCCAAAATGGAACAGTAGCAATAGCATTGGCAACTCTGGGTTGGATAATTCCTGGAGACACGGAGGTGGAGCCTGGGATCAGGAATGTGATTGATGGAATTCACTGTGGAAGTCAAGTGACAATTCTAAGAGTGCCTCAGACTCCGTATAGACATTGGACATTCAACAGCATGGTCCCCGACTCCCTGAAGCCACAAGGAGATGGATGACCAATTACAGGGTCCTTCAGAATGCTGTGATCAGTCAGCATGATTGATGCACTGAAAAATAAATCACCCTCTGACATTGTGTTCTCACTGACAGTTCAGACTGTAGAGCTTCTTTTGTTGTTCAGTCACACAGTCGAGTCTGACTCTTTGCGACCCCATGGACCAAGTCACGCCAGGTCCTCCTGTCTTCCACCATCCTCCTAAGTCTGCTCAAATTCGTGTTTGTTACATCAGTAATGCTGTCCAGCCATCTCATCTTTTGACGTCCCCTTCTTCTTTTACCTTCTGTCTTTCCCAGCATCAGGGTCTTCTCCAGTGAGTGCTCCCTTCTCATTTGGTGGCCAAAGTATCTGAGCTCAATGCACAGCAGCCAAGAAGGTCAGAGCGCCTGCTCCAGCTGCAACGCCACTGAGGATGTTCTCCACAGCTGAGAACGAAACGTCTGGAAGGAAAACTTTCTCCAGTAGAACACGGCACTTGAGCCCGAAAGATTCTACAAACCCTAATGATGTTACCAGCCGTGAAAACCTGAAATCTTTGATATCTGAGCTTCAGCTTCAGCAACTGACCTTCCAGGGAACAGTCTGGGTTGATTTCACTTAGGACTGACTGATTTGATCTTGCAGTCCAAGGGACTCTCAAGATTCTTCTCCAGCACCACATCTCAAAAGCATCTATTCTTCTGAGCTTGGCCTTCCTTATGGTCCAACTCTCACAGCCATACATTACTACTGAGAATACCATGGCTTTGACTATATGGACTTTTGTTGTCCGGATGATGTCTCTACTTTTTATTATACGGTCTAGGTTCACCATAGCTGTCCTCCCAAGGAGCAAAAATCTTTTAATTTCATGGCTACAGTCACCATCTGCAGTGATCTTGGATCACAGGTTGGTTAATCTGTTACAAGAAGGTGTGTGTGGAGGTCTCCTAATATTTTGGGGGACTATTAGCTCTTAGGAGACCTTGACTTGCAAGAGGCCATAACAGGGGAACTTTACACAAATTGTATACCAGGATTTTTCCATAGAGAACTCTCCGAGTCAACCAGATTGTAGCTTAACCAAGGAAGCTGTTTTATTAAGAAAATAATAAAGTAATGCACACACACACAGAATAATGCACACAGACAAACAAACACAAGCTCAACAGAAAACACAGGGGTGAGAGGGATTATAACAGGGTTTGGGGCACAGAGAATAAATGGCAGATGTTTGAACTAATGTTACACACATCACATCCTTATTAAAAATCTTAATACTTTATTTGCATTGAAAGATAAAATATACATGTATGCACTTGAAGACATGACCATGCTAGAAGACGACTTTTAAAAACAAACAAACAAAACACTGGGAATAACAGTCCCCTTAAAACCAGCACAGGGAAAGGTTAGGGAATTATTTTTGGCACCAGTGGGAGAAGAAAACACACGTGCACCACATAAATCACTGACCACTGTTTGCATCTTGCTTGCATCTCTTTGCCTTGACACCAAGGGTAGTAAATACAGCTCCTACAAGAGCTGAGAAACTAAGAGGGAACCCTGCACCATCCTCATTAATTCCATCCCTCCTTCCAGTGGCTCCCTTGTCTTTTTCCCCACTCTATGTCTCTGGGCAACCTCTGCAGTGGAGGAGAAGAGCTTGCAAGCTTGCCTATTTCTCCCTCCTTCCCCACTTCACACATGGCAGAAATATTCGCCTATGTATGGGTCAGACCTAGGAGGCTGACTGAGGTCCCAATGCTAAGCATGCTTACTTGAGAATAAGGTTGCATTAAGTTCCTCCTTGACCTCTGGAAGCCACACAGTATGTGTGAAAGAGCCGCATGTGTTTCCCAAGTCACAATTTGACCAGCCCTGCAGTAGGTGATCTAATAATGCCCATTGTTTGCATCACTGAACTGTGAGGCTCTATCATTCTGGCTTTTTGCAGAGTGAGGACTGCTCAGGTTAACACCCGGTTTGCTGGATGATTCAGTGGGTGATATAATAATGCCCATTGTTACCACCAATGAACTCTGTGGCTCTGTCATGCTGGTTTCTAGCACACTGAGGGCTTCTCACTTTGACATCCCGTATGTGCATGATGCGGAAGGCAAAGACCCCCGTGGCACAGAGTGTTAAAGCTGCAGTCCTGCAGTCCTAAGCTCTGCTCACGACCTGAGTTCGATCCCCGGTGGAAGCTGGGTTTTCAGGTAGCTGGCTTGAGGTTGACTCAGCCTTTCCTCCTTCCGAGGTTAGTAAAATGAGTCCCCAGCTTGCTGGGGGGGGGGGAGTGTAAAAGACTGGGGAAGGCAATGGCAAACCACCCCGTAAAAAGTCTGTCGTGAAAACATTGAGAAAGCAATGTCACCCCGGAGTCGGAAATGACTGGTGCTTGCACAGGGGACCTTTCCTTTCCTTTCCTTTCCTTTCCTTTCCTTTCCTTTCCTTTCCTTTCCTTTCCTTTCCTTTCCTTTCCTTTCCTTTCCTTTCCTTTCCTTTCCTTTCCTTTCCTTTCCTTTCCTTTCCTTTCCGCATGATACAGTGGGTGAACTAATAATGCCCATTGTGTTGCATCACTGAGCTGTGTGGCCATAAACTGCGGGCTTATAGCACAGAGAGGGCTGCTCAGCTTGATCCCCAGTTTGCTGGATGATGCAGTGGGCGATCTAACAATGCTCGTTGTTTGCATCACTGAACTGTGCGGCCTTATCATGCTGGCTTATAGCACAGAGAGGGCTGCTCAGCTTGATCCCCCTCTGCTCAATGCAGGATCAGCCTACAGCAGGGGAGGCCTATTTTCCCCTGCTTCCCCACTTTACATATGGTGGGAAAATTCACCTATGTATGGGTCGATGCTCAGAGGCTGACCAAGGTCCTGATGCTAAGCAAGCTTACTTGAGAGTAAGCCTGGATTCAATTCTTCCTAGACATCTGGGATCCACACAGTATGTGTGGGAGCCACAAGCCCCCTGGCTTGGAGGAATCATATCGACGTATCCAGCAGTCCATGGAGAAGAGGATGTGAATATGGTAAGTGGCCCAGAGTTTGGGGATACAAGTCCTCTAGCAAGACTGGAGAGGAGGCGGCTGAGAGGTGATACGATCACCATCTTCAAGTACTTGAAGGGCTGTCATATAGAGGATGGTGTGGGATTGTTTTCTGTGACCCCGGAAGGTAGCACCAGAACCAATGGGTTGAAATTAAATCAAATGAGTTTCCGGCTCAACATTAGGAAGAACTTCCTGACCATTAGATCGATTCCTCAGTGGAACAGGCTTCCTCAGGAGGTGGTGGGCTCTCCTTCCTTGGAGGTTTTTTAAACAGAGGCTAGATGGCCATCTGACAGCAATGAAGATCCTGTGAATTTAGGAGGAGGTGTTTGTGAGTTTCCTGCATTGTGCAGGGGGTTGGACTAGATGACCCTAGAGGTTCCTTCCAACTCTATGATTCTAAGACAAGACTCACCCACAATGGTAAATGCTAGTCCAGGTATAGGCTAAAATCAGGCCTTGAATTCAGCAGGAGCTCACAGGAGCACAGCTCCTGAACCTTTCTGAGGGTTCCCCCTCCTCCTCCCGATGTACCTTGTCCATTGAATAGTAGGTGCATCTGCATAACAATTCCTGGATGAGCTCCACCACTGATTTTTCTACAAAACAACCTCTGGCTAAAATGTTACCTGGGAGCATGCTGATGCACCTGCCCACTAAAAAACTGATGAGATTAACAAAGTAAAACAATATGTTGGGAAATGCTCAATGGAGCTCTCAGGAAAAGACAAAGACGTTGTGATATTTGCATCCAGGGCTTTTTTTGTAGCAGGAACTCCTTTGCATGTTAGGCAACACACCCCTGATGTAGGCAATCCTCCAAGAGCTTACAGGGCTCTTAGTACGGGGTCTACTGTAAGCTCCAGGAGGATTGGCTACATCAGGAGTGTGTGGCCTAATATGCAAAGGAGTTCCTGCTACAAAAGCAGAGGGGTGCTTGCCTGGAGTGCCACACACCCTTGGGCTGGCACTGGCTAGTAATGTGCGAGCTTCATGATCCACTGATGATCCTGGATTGCTGAAGAGAAAAGGCTACCCAGCGGTGCAAATGGCCCATTGACTAAGGCGACAGGTTTAGGAAGAGAGGACCCAAGCTGTTGGAGGTTTGTGATAAGGAGAAATCTTACCCTTCCCGTGGGCTCCATAATAGATAGAAATGCCTCTCCTGTTTTGGATGGGGGGGGGGGCGGGACTTGTAACCTGGAGATGCCCTCCATCCACTTCTCCAAATAACGAGTACAGACTTGTCCTTTTGCTGCCAGAACCATTTTGTTTCATCCTACTCCATCTTGGTTTATACTGTGCACTTCCGCACCTTACTCTGGCCCACTCCTGGGCCAAACAAGGCTGCAACTTGCACTGTGAAAGAATTGGGGTGTGTGTGTGTGAAAGTTTATAAGGGACATCTATTTTCCAGTGTGTAAGAGCCCCGTGGCACAGAGTGGTAAAGCTGCAGTACTGCAATTGGAGTCCTCTGCTCACAACCTGAGTTCGATCCCAGCGGAAGCTGGTTAAGGTAGATGACTCCAAGTTGACTCAGTCTTCCATCTTTCCGAGATCAGTAAAATGAGGACCCAGCTTGCTGGGGGGAAAGTGTAGATGACTGGGGAAGGCAATGGCAAACCACCCCGTAAAAAGTCTGCTGTGAAAACGTGAAACCAACATCACCCCAGAGTCGAAAACGATTGGTGCTTGCACAGGGGACTACCTTTTGCCTTGATTTTCCAGTGTGCCCTTTGCAGGGGTACATATAGGGTTCCCAAGTCCCCCCACAGCCATAGAGTTTTCCCTCCCAAATTGCTGGAGCATCTGGGAAAACCACAGAGTGGCTGGCATGTGATGTTGCCAGTGCAATGATTTCACCTGCGAGTGACATCATCAGCTGGTGACATTGGGGGAGGATTCCCCCACCAGCCAAATGCAGGCCAGCAGATTGGGAACCTCCGGGAAGGGAGAACCCCCACCTGGCCTGAGAGTTTGGCAGCCCTAGATACATAGGGGTCCTAACACTGGGTATGACCAGGGGTTTTTTGTAGCGGGACCTCCTTGGCATATTAAGGCCACACCCCCTGATGTAGCCAATTTTCCTGGAGCTTACAGTAGGCCCTGTACTAAGAGCCTTCTATGCTCTTGGAGGATTGGCTACATCAGTGGGGTGTGGCCTAATATGCAAAAGAAATCCTGCTACAAAAAGAACCCTGGGTATGACCTATCAGCAATGCTTTGATTTCACTTCAGCCATTTTAGCATTGTGTCCACCACCTTCTGTCAGAATTCCAAACATGGCTATGGGCTCAAAAAGATTGGGGGCCTCTGTTCTTTGAGATAATACCCCACTGAGGTCTCCCCCCCCCACCCCCAGACATGAGCTAGTTAAGTACTCAGCTGAGGTATGAATTACATTAACTCTGCCAATGGGAGGTACTGGTTGAAAGGTCCTGCTTCACCAAACCAGTTCTGGAAGCCAATTTACCACACGGGGACAGCAAGAACATAAAACCAGCAATTAAGCAGCAGAATATATCTATTCCCAAAATGGATGGAACAGTTTTGTTCATTATAAATATGCTGCTTTTAAAACATGGTTTTGTTGACTGTATTTTCTGGAGGCTCAGCGATGCCGTTAAGAACTCGCATTTCATTTATAATCTCCCCTCTCAGCGTCTCAATTTTGCATGCAACGGAACAGCTCCTACTCTCATGGGCTTTTAATTTATCATCCATGACTCTCCCAGTCTGACATCAACAGCGTAAGGTGGCAGCTTTTCTCTGGATATTGTTTTCTGTTTTATTTGTCCCTTGTTGTAAATGTGTATTCAAGAGTCCTAATTATACTTTAAGGAATCCTGGGTACAGGGCTCTTCTTACAGGGCCAACTGAAAGCTCTTGGAGGATTAGCTACATCATGGGGGCATGGCCTAATATGCAAAGGAGTTCCTGCTACAAAAAAACCCCTGTGTGTTCTCACATAGCCCAATGAGAGACCTGGTTTTGTGGGGCCCCCAAACACAGCCGGAGAGAGAGAGCCACATGCAGCGGAACGGACACTGGCAGGCCCAGCTTCCCCCAGGAGGGAACACTCATGGGTGGCTCCATGTCTCTCACTCTCTTTACAAGCCCTTTGGAGGCTGGAGGCAGCAGAGAGGATAGAGCACATGGTCTGGGAGCACCTTGCTGCCTAGCACCTTCCCTCTGCCAGAGACCTTTTTTTGAGTCAGAGCTGGAGCCCTGGCCAAGCCAGCAGGAACTGCGTTGCCAAGTGTTCCTGCCTGGATATAAGCTTTTGTGTGTATGTGCACTTCTTCAGATACTTGAGTGGATGAAGTGTGCATGCACACAAAAAACTGATACCCAAAATTAACATTGTTGGTATAACAGAATACAGCTTTTCAGTTCTGGTCACCATACCTCAAGATAGATAGATAGATAGATAGATAGATAGATAGATAGATAGATAGATTAGGGTTGCCAAGTCCAATTCAAGAAATATCTGGGGACTTTGGGGGTGGGGCCAGGAGACTTTGGGGGTGGAGCCAGGAGACATTGGGGGCGGAGCCAGGAGCATGGGTGTGACAAGCAGAATTGAACTCCAAGGGAGTTCTGGCCATCACATTTAAAGGGACAGCACACCTTTTAAAATGCCTTCCATAGAAAATAATGAAGGATAGGGGTACCTTCTTTTGGGGCTCGTAGAATTGGACCCCCTGGTCCAATACTTTTGAAACTTGGGGGGGGGCATTTTGGGAAGAGGCACTAGATGCTATACTGAAAATTTGGCACCTCTACCTCAAAAAACAACCCCCCCCCGGAGCCCCCGATACCCGCGGATCAATTCCCCATCATTCCTTATGGGAATTGTTCATGGAGGTGCATAATAGCATGGGGGTGGGGCTTCCCCGCCAGCCAGCTGGCTGGGGGAGGGGGGAAGCCTGTAAAACCGGGGGATCCCCCTCTGGGACCTGGGGATTGGGAAGCCTAAGATAGATAGATAGATAGATAGATAGATAGATAGATAGATAGATAGATAGATAGATAGATAGATAGATAGATAGATAGATAGAAAAAAGGAAAGGTCCCCTGTCCAAGCACCGGTCATTTCTGACTCTGGGGTGACGTTGCTTTTACGTTTTCATGGCAGACTTTTTACGGGGTGGTTTGCCATTGCCTTCCCCAGTCATCTGCATTTCCCCCCACCAGCAAGCTGGGTACTCATTTTACCGACCTCGGAAGGATAGAAGGCTGAGTCAACCTCGAGCCAGCTACCTCAAAACCCAGCTTCCGCCGGGGATCGAACTCAGATCGTGAGCAGAGCTTAGGACTGCAGTGCTGCAGCTTTAACACTCTGTGCCATGGGGCTCCTAGATAGATAGATAGAACCATAAATATATATATTTACTGTATATGTGTGTGTGTGTCTATATATTTTAGGCAATATTGAGTAGCAGAATAACATAAGATCATTAACACTTCCATAAATGGTGATTTTGCATTATCATAGTATACATTTCCAAGAAACTTTTAGGAATAGATGGTGTGGATATAAGTATAGCCTAATAAAGCCAAAAAATATACTAGACTTGTTAATCACTTTAACGTTTTACTGCTTGGATTTTGGGTGGCTGCTGCAAAACTGTCTCTGCCCTTGTTACATTTGTTCCCTTATCACCAAATAAATATGCCTTCTTATGAGAAGTTTGGATTCCTATGGCAGCCAGTTAATCCTTTTTATTAGAATGCCAGAAAATCACTATAATAATCTTTAGACATCTATCCACCAATGAATATTTTTTTTGTGAAAAATCCTCCTTTTGATTTATTGTTTGCATGTTGGGCGACTGCTGAAGTGAAAAATAGACTTTTCATTGTTCAAACTTGGTATCAAGCGACTGCAACGCCGATAATCGCAGGTGAGGCAGGAAAAGGAAAACGGGCTTGGTAATTTCTGTAGTGCGATCGTTCTGCCAATTAGGAGGAAATGCATTACCGAGGCTTTGAATTATACATGTTTGGACTAATCTCTCATAAAGAATTTGGTACTTGATTATATTTTAGCCTTTCAATTATCTTTGTTTTTTGGGGGAAGGTTACCCTAAAGATTTTTGAAAGTTAATATTAAAGTATTCATGGTACATTAAAATTCAAGAGCATTTGGATGGCATTTTATGAAATGTCTTCGGAGATCATTTGAAGCTATTCATGGAGTCCTTGGAAATGCACAAGCTGAGCTAGATAGCATTTCTGGGCTAATTTAGTAATAGCTTGATTCAGAGAACTGGTGTGCTTGAAAATAAGGATGGCACATACATTCACATCAGGGGTCACTTTGTAGAAAAAGAGGTGCAGGAGCTCATTATATAATAATAAAATATTATATAATAATAATAATGTATAATTCAAAGCCTCGGAAATGCATTTCCTCCTAATTGGGAGAACGATCGCACTACAGAAATTACCAAGCCCGTTTTCCTTTTCCTACCTCACCTGCGATTATCAATAATAATCATCAATAATAATAAAAGTTATTATTATTATTAGCACAAACTCATTTGCATAACTCATTTGCATAAGCCACACACCCTTGACATCACCGGAAAGTGGACTAAACTACATCATCTGAGCATCTACCTTAAAATGCTTCTTGAATTAGAATTGTAATCATAAAACCTTACTCTCATCATACTTTGTAAATTCCTTTTTCCTTATGTGGCCACAGTGGCATGAAGATTTCCCTCTGTCTGTTTTATATGTTTTGGTTATTTCCCCCTTTTTTGTGGGGAAAAATATGAGAAAGCTTGTCAAATCTGAGAGATCAGCCAAATTCTCACAGGGGGTTTGAACAATGGAACCCAGAAGCGAGTATTTGGGCGGGGTGGGAGGAAGAAAGAAAGAGCACAATAACATTTAGAGGTTCCGGAGCTCCTGCCCAAAATGAGGCCTGGTCCACATTATAGGAAGGTACAGCAATGCAGAGATTCTATGCCAGGGGTGTCAAACATGGGGCCTGAGGGCAGGTTCTTATCAGGCCTAGGGTTGCCAATCCCCAGGTGGGGGCAGGGGATCCCCCGGTTTGGAGGCCCTCCCCTGTTTCAGGGTCAACAGAAAGCGGGGTTGGGGGTGGGGAGGGAAATGTCTGCTTGGCACTCCATGATTCCCTATAGAGACCGATTCCCATAGGGGATAGTGGAGAATTGATCTGCAGGTATCTGGGGCTCTGGGGAGTCACCAAATTTCCAGCATAGCATTCAGTTCCTCTCCCCAGAATACCCTCCAAGTTTCAAAAGGAATGGACCAGGCGGTCCAATTTTATGAGCCCCAAAAAGGTGCCCCTATCCTTCATTATTTCCAACGGAGGGAAGGCATTTCAAAGGTGCGTGCTCCCCTTAAATGTGATGGCCAGAACTCCCTTTGGAGTTCCATTATGCTTGTCACATCCTTGCTTCTGGGTTCACCCCAATGTCTCCTGGCTCCACCCCCCAAAGTCCCCAGATATTTCTTGAATTGGACTTGGCAACCCTAATCAGGCCCCAAAACGAGTCTGTTTCCTTCTCCCCCTCTCTTGCTTCCTTCTGTGTCACAGCTGGCTTAGGCAGGGTTTCTCAATTGCACAGATGCTACAGAGCAAAGCCTCTATTTTCCCCATTGGCTGAGGCTCCTCTCTTGGGGAGGAAGTGGGGGTGGGGGGGAGCTTGCTTCGATACTGACCACAATATTGCAAGAGCGCTAGCACTTTAAGCATGTTTTATTTTATGTTTTTTTTAAAAAATCTTTACTTGCGTTTACCCGTGACCTTTACAACATTTATATCCCACTGAAGGCAATGGCAAACCACCCCGTAAAAAGCCTGCCGTGAAAACGTTGTGAAAGCAACGTCACCCCAGAGTCGGAAACGACTGGTGCTTGCACAGGGGACTACCTTTACCTTTTTACCTGGAATTACATTTTCTGACAGACATGGCCTCGTCTGACAAGGTCTCATTTATGCCAGATCCAGCCCTCATAACAAATGAGTTTGAGACCCCTGTCCTAAATAGTGGTTCTAAATTATTCGACTTCTTTTACTGTACAAGAGCCCCGTGGCACAGAGTGGTAAAGCTGCAGTACTGAAGTCCGAGCTCTCTGCTCACGACCTGCGTTCGATCCCAGCGGAAGCTGGTTCAGGTAGCCGGCTCCAGGTCGACTCAGCTTTCCATCCTTCCAGGGTCAGTAAAACGAGTACCCAGCTTGCTGGGGGGAAAGTGTAGATGACTGGGGAAGGCAATGGCAAACTACCCCATAAACAGTCTGCTGTGAAAACGTGAAACCAACATTACCCCAGAGTCAAAAACAACTTGTGCTTGCACAGGGGACTACCTTTACCTTTATTTGTATTGTAAGTTGCCCTAAGCTCTGTTAAGAAAGAAAGGTAACAAATTAATGTTTTAAATGAATAAGAAGGTATATTGTGCTCTTGGGTGACAGACAGGTTAAAACGGATAAAAGGAAGTACTTCTTCACCCAAAGGGTGATTAACATGTGGAATTCACTGCCACAGGAGGTGGTGGCGGCCACAAGCATGGCCACCTTCAAGAGGGGGTTAGATAAAAATATGGAGCAGAGGTCCATCAGTGGCTATTAGCCACAGTGTGTGTGTGTGTGTGTGTATATATATATATATATATATATATATATATATATATATATATATATATATATATTTGGCCGCTGTGTGACACAGAATGTTGGACTGGATGGGCCATTGGCCTGATCTAACATGGGTTCTCTTATGTTCTTATGTGTCCATGCTGACTTCTTGATGAACAGGAAAATCAAGCAGAACACAGTAGAAATAACAAACCAGAAGAAAACTGTGCCTAAAAGCTTAACAATAATTTATCAGAATAGGAAAAAAAAAATCACTAATACACATTCACAAGCAGGCAAAAAGCTCAAAGGCAAACGGTGGGACTCTAATAGTGTGTAGACCACAAAAGGTCAGTCACTTATAAGTCCATGTATGTCTCTCCTAGTCGATGTCCGTGGTAATGTTTTCTTAACGTACCAACTGTAAAGTCATTTGGTGTATAAGAACTTGTATGTAAGTGATATTGAAGGCTTTCTTCTTGGACTGAATGATTGCTCTTGACAAAGCCGAGCTTGCCTTGTGCAACCCCGAAACGCGATAAATAATTAGCTGGCAAGCGCATAGAGGAGGAAGAGGGAGAGGAGATAAGGTTCTGTCGTCGTTCATTGTGCTGGAGCCAAGTTTCTACCTTGGACTCACGCTGTGGTCCAAGGATTGTATCCTTATCAGTGAAAGATTGTATCCTTAAGAAAACATTACCATGGGCATCGCCTAGGAGAGACATATATGGACTTATAAGTGACTGACCTTTTGCGGTCTTCACACCATTAGAGTTTCACTGTTTGCCTTTGAGCTTTTTGCTTGCTTGTAAATGTGTATTAGTGATTTTGCTCTATTCTGATAGATTATTGTTAAGCTTTTTGGCACAGGCTGATTTCGCACTCACCTTACGCAGCTCTCACGTCCACCTTCTCAGAGTGACGTCCTCCCCATTTCCCACAATGTGCATTGGGGCTGCAGCAAACATTGCAGTTTTCGCGCAGCAAACGGGAACTGGTTTTTAGCGGTTTCCATTTGCTGTGCGAAAACCGCGATGTTTGCTGCAGCCCCGGCGCAAATAGTGGGGAATCGGGAGGACGCCACGCTGAGAAGACGGACGTGAGAGTGGCGTAAGGATGAGTGCGAAATCAGTCACAGTTTTTTTTTTCTGGTTTGTGACTTCTTGATGAACAGCTAGCTTTCTATACCGATCTTTGATTTTTTTCACCCAACAGTGGTCTCAGAGAAGGGTTATGATGCCAGAGCTCACAATAGTCCTTCATCAGGAATAACAGTTAACTTTAGAGGTGGTCAGGCTTTTTTTTGTAGCAGGAACTCCTTTGGATATTAGGCCACACCCCCTGCCTGATGGAGTCACTCCTCCTGGAGATTACAGTAGACCCTGTACGAAGAGCCCTGTAAGCTCTTGGAGCATTGGCTACATCCAGGCAGCCCCATAGCCAGGATTTGAAGAATTGGGGGGCCCTGATTTTTTTTTCAGGGGGCACATAGTGGCCCCAACCTCCATGGCCTTCTCTCCTACCACCGCTGAGGAGGAAAGCTGCCAGCTCGCCGCCATACAGCCTCCCCCCTCCCCACAGCTGCCCCAAGGTGATCCCTTTCCACCCCTCTTCCAGCAGCTCTGTTGGGGAGCCACTCAGAGGTTTAGATACATGCCACACGATCTCCTGCCCTTATCTGTAGCATGATCCAGCTAGGCAAGCCCGGCGGGACAAGGGGGGCTGGAAGGTGCCACCAAGTCGCAACTGACTTCTGGAGCCAATCCTCCAAGAGCTTACAGTAGACCCTTTACTAAGAGCCCTGAAAGCTCTTGGAGGATTGGCTAAATAATGGGGGTGTGGCCTAATATGCAAAGGAGATCCTGCTGCAGAAAAAAAGCTCTAGAGGTGGTAATACTCTTCGTTATACATGGTGTACCTTGGTCACTTTTGGATCAGTTGTGTTCTACATCTACAGCTGTCCTCTACATGAGATGTTGTGTTTGATGGACCATCGCTCTGACCCGGTTCCAGGGCATTGCTTAAGAGATTCCATACTCAGTCTGTGTATTGAAAGACAAAGACCTTGAAAAACAGTTAGTGTGTTTCCTTGGAATCCTTGAAATTTAATTGTGTTTTGTAGTAAGGTAATTAATTCTCATCAGTCCATTCAAGAGAAGGCATTTGTAGCTGTAGGCACCTTCTGGAAGTCCAGGTACAATAACCCAAGTTAATTACCCAGTTGAAAATAATTCCGCTAGCCTGAGTGGGGGGTGAACCGGTTTTAATTTTCAATTTGCCAAGTATTAAAGCTTAATCAGTAAAGTTATAATGAGGAATTAGCTTCAAGTTCTTTGCAAAGCGCAATGTTGTTCTTGCAGATTAGGGCATACTTGAAATGTTGTCGTCAGCTAAGAAGGGATTGAAGGAGCAAAAAAAAAAATGGCCAATTATGTTTCTAGTCACATCAAAGATGCTTAAGACGCCGGGTCTAACAGAGATCAAAATGAGGGCTAAGCCTTGTGTTTAGTAAAATATGGAGGCTAATACTGCTCTTTACTGATGCTTTCATACCGATAGAGTAAAGGCTGTCAGGACTTTTAAAACAAAGTTTGAAATTCGTGTGTTGTTTGACAGCAACCTGTGCTCAGTTCTTTCTTATATATGTATGCAAGTCATTAAATATCCTTATTAGTGTTGTTTTTAAGAACATAAGAGAAGCCATGTTGGATCAGGCCAATGGCCCATTCGGTCCAACACTCTGTGTCACACAGTAGCCAAAAAACCTAGGTATCAACAGGAGGTCCACCAGTGGGGCCAGGAGACTAGAAGCCCTCTCACTGTGCCCCCCCCAAGCACCAAGAATGCAGAGCATCACTTGCTCCAGACAGAGAGTTCCAACAAGACACTGTGGCTAATAGCCCCTGATTGACCTCTGCTCCATATGTTTATACAATTCCCTCTTGAAGCTATGCTTGCTGCCACCACCACCTCCTGTGGCAGTGAATTCCATGTGTCAATCACCCTTTGGGTGAAGAAGGACTTCCTTTTATCCATTCGAGCCCGACTGCTCAGCAATTTCATTGAATGTCCGCGAGTTCTGGTATTGTGAGAAAGGGAGAAAAGGACTTCTTTCTCTACCTTTGTTGAGTGATGCGTCCTGTGATTCATGGCATAGCAATCTTGAATGCACACTCCGCATCGTCTGGCCAGCCCCACTGTGGGACTTAGCCCTGCATCCTGCTGCAGTCCCCATTGTACTCTTCCTGCTGCAGCTGTGTGTGTGTGTGTGTGGGGGGGGGGGACAGTGGCGCTGCTGGTCAGTGGCACTCATGTAAATGATAAAGGGAAAAGAGGGAGAAAGGGAATGTAATGAAGGTGGGGGGCAGGGCCGTAGCCTGCAGGAGAGCTACAGGGAAGGTGCCCCCTATAGAAGCAGTAGCACCCCCACCCAACCTTCCCTTTCAGTGAAAGAGAAGATTGGGTGGGTGTGCTGGAGATTCTATAGGGAGAACTGCTGGCTATGACCCTAGTGGGGGGCAGGGAGAGAGAGGGGGAGGGGGAGAGAGAGAGGGAGGGAGAGAGGGAGAGAGAGGGAGAGGAGGGAGAAGGAGAGGGAGGGAGAGAGGGAGACGGAGGGAGAGGGAGGGGAGAGGGAGGGAGGGGAGAGGAAGGGAGAGAGAGAGAGAGAGAGAAAGGGGAAGGGAGAGAGGGAAGGGGAGGGAGAGAGAGAGAGAAAGGGAGAAGGGGAGGGAGGGGGATGGAAAGGAGGAGGGAGGGAGAGAGGGGAGGGAGGGAGAGTGGGAGAGGGAGGGAGAGGGGGGAGAAGGAGAGGGAGGGAGGGAGAGGGAGGGAGAGGAAGGGAGGGAGAGAGGGAGGGGAGAGAGAGAAAGGGGAAGGGAGAGAGGGAAGGGGAGGGAGGGAGAGAGAGAAAGGGAGAAGGGGAGGGAGGGGATGGAAAGGAGGAGGGAGGGAGAGAGAGGGGAGGGAGAGAGAGGGGAGGGAGGTGAGGAAGAGTGGGAGAGGGAGGGAGAAGGGGGAAAGGGGATGAGGGGAGAAGACATGGAGAAGAGAGGAAGAGAGAGAGAGAAAGAAGAATTACAGTAGGTATGGGGATAGATCAAGATGGGTAGCTGTGTTAGTCTGGCTATAGCAGTAAAAGGTAAATGTAGTTCCCCGTGGAAGCACCAAGTCATTACCAACCCACGGGGTGATGTCACATCATGACGTTTTCTTGCCAGACTTTTTGTTACAGGGTGGTTTGCCATTGCCTTCCCCACTCATCTACATTTTACCCCCAATCAAGCTGGGTACTCATTTTACTGACCGCGGAAGGATGGAAGGCTGAGTCAACCATGAGCCGGCTACCTGAACCCAGCTTCCGCCAGGATTGAACTCAGGTCGTGAGCAGAGCTTGGACTGCAGTACTGCAGCTTACCGCTCTGTGACACAGTGCTCCTTGTCTATAGCGGAAGAAAAGAGCAGTAGCACCTTAAAGACTGACAAAATTTGTGACGGGGAGGAGCTTTCATGAGTCACTGCTCACTTCTTCTTCAGTAGGCATGAGGAAAAGACAAGAAAAGGAGAAAGGCAGAGAGAGGTGTGGCCATAGGCATAGGGGGAACAAGGAAGGGCTGTCCTATAGAGGATGGTGTGGAATTGTTTTATGTGGCTCCAGAAAGTAGGACCAGAACCAGTGGGCTGAAATTAAATCCAAAGAGTTTCCAGCTCAACATTAGGAAGAACTTTCCAACCATTAGAGCGATTCCTCAGTGGAACAGGCTTCCTCGGGAGGTGGTGGGCTCTCCTTCCTTTGAAGTTTTGCAACAGGCTAGATGGCCATCTGACAGCAATGAAGATCCTGTGAATTTAGGGGGAGGTATTTGTGAGTTTCCTGCATTGTGCAGGGGGTTGGGCTAGATGACCCTAGAGGTCCCTTCCAACTCTATGGGCATTTTCGCACTGACCTTTTACTGGCGCGACCACCCTCCTCACGCCGGCGGATCTGCAGGGATTTCGCACCAGAAGCGCCGGCGCAGCCAAAAGAGCCGGCTACTTCCGTCGCGAAACCCGCTCAAACGTTTTCCTGCTTCTTGGCGGTTTCCGTTTGAGCTGGTTTCGCGACGGAAGTTGCCGGCTCTTTTGGCTGCGCCGGCGCTTCTGGTGCGAAATCCCTGCAGATCCGCTGGCGTGAGGAGGGTGGTCGCGCCAGTAAAAGGTCAGTGCGAAATCAGCCTATGATTCTATGAGGAAGAGAGAAAACGGGAGAGGATAGGAAGCAAAGGCAGGGGACTGAGATGGCTGCGTCTGCAAGTTTCTTGCAGGTCCCCACTTGTTTTCCGCAGCACTAGTAACATCCCTCATGGCAATACAACTGATGTGCTGTCAGGGAGATTTTATTTATTGAGATGATTTATCATGTCCTACCTTTCTGTCATACCAATTGTAAAGGTGGTGTCTCACAAGATGGAATTAAAATAATTTATAGTTGTAAAAGAGATGCAGCCAACATCTGAACAAAAAGAAAAAAAAAACCCACAGAAAAACCAACACAAAGAAGAAGAAAAAATGAACATATCCTTAAACAGCAATAAAGATTTTTTAAAAAAGCACTCTGGCATTTAGTCATAAAATGAGCAGTCAATTGAATCTATAGATGAAAAAGAGCTTCATTCAGGGGTGATTTTGAAGAAAAAGAGGTGCCAGAGCTCATTAGCACAACTCATTTGCATAACATTTGCATATGCCACACACCCCTGACATCACAGGAAGGTATACTTAATTATATCAGCTCCGCATCTATCTTAAAATGTTTCTTAAATTATAATTGTCATAATAAAACCTGACTCCTATCATACGTTTAAAATTACTTTCTCCTATGTGTTCACGTGGCGGGATGAAGATTTCCGTTTTGGTTATTTTCCCATTTTTTTTTTTTTGTGGCGGAAAATATTAGAAAGTGTGCCCAGTCTTAGAGTTTAGCAAAATTCTCACAGGAGTCCTGAACAATGGAGTCCAGAAGCAAGATTTTTCTTTGGTGGTGGTGGGGGGGGGGGTAAGAAAGAAAGCACAATAAAATTTAGAGGTTCTGGAGCTCTGCTCCTGTGAGCTCCTGCCCAAAATGAGGCCTGGCTTCATGGAATAAAAACAAGAACCTGCAGGGGGTCGGAGGGATTTATGGCAGCAGGGGGAGGCCTAGACCGGCATCAAAGCAATGTCGCCGGCAATAAATAAAAATCTGGACAAAAACTTTATTGTTGATGCCGTGTTAGCATAGAGCTTTTGGCCAAATACCAGGGTGTCCCACTCCCACCGACAACGTGATGACATCACTTTGGGAAGTCACATAATGTCACACCAGAAATGAGATCATAATATCGCTGGTAATATCAATGCAGGCCTAGGCACCCCCCCCCCTCCAGTAAGCTCCCCCCCCCTTGCTGGCCAGTTGATAGCAGTGAGGGGTTGGCGGGGGATCCACCACCACTGTGGCAGCCCTGCCCTGCAGAGTTAAACCATTTGCACAAGCTTCCGGAAAGCCAACAGGGAATTCTGACACCTCTTGCATGGGATTTCCAGAGTCAGTGGGGGAAGGGACATGGATAGATAACTGTCCTATATCAATCCCACCATGCGTATCAGGGCCAGGCTTCATTTTGGGCAAGAGCTCACAGGACTGAAGCTCCAGAACCTCTAATATTTATTGTGCTCTTTCTTTCTTACCCCCCCCCCCCCTCCAAACGTTCCCTCTAAGCTGCTGTGAGCAAAAACTCTACTTTGTGAGCTACTGGCATTAAAGTTGTGAGCTACTGCATACATTACTGTGCTCCGGGGTCATCCTTTCAGAGTTAAGACAAAAACGTGTGAGCTGGAGGCTAAAAATCTGTGAGCTAGCTCAGCTTAGAGGGACCACTGCCCCCTCCCATATACTTGCTGCTGGACTCCATTGTTCAAACCCCCTGAGAGAATTTTTGCTGATTTGACAAACTTTCTAATATTTTCCCCCACACATATAAAAATGGGAAAATAACGAAAACATATAAAGCAGGGTGATGAGAACCAAAGAGGATTGTGAGGCACTCCAAAGGGATCTGTTGAGGCTGGGTGAGTGGGCGTCAACGTGGCAGGTGAGGTTCAGTGTGACCAAGTGCAAAGTAATGCACATTGGGGCCAAGAATCCCAGCTACAAATACAAGTTGATGGGATGTGAACTGGCAGAGACTGACCCAGAGAGAGATCTTGGGGTCGTGGTAAATAACTCACTGAAAATGTCAAGACAGTGTGTGATTGCAATAAAAAAGGCCAGCGCCATGCTGGGAATTATTAGGAAGGGAACTGAAAACAAATCAGCCAGTATCATAATGCCCCTCTATAAATCGATGGTGCGGTCTCATTTGGAATACTGTGTACAATTCTGGTCACTGCACCTCAAAAAGGATATTATAGTATTGAAAAAAGTGCAGAAAAGGGCAACTAGAATGATTAAAGGTTTGGAACACTTTCCCTATGAAGAAAGCTTAAAACGCTTGGGGCTCTTTAACTTGGAGAAACGTCAACTGCGGGGTGACATGATAGAGGTTTACAAGTTTATGCATGGGATGGAGAAAGTAGAGAAGTCCTTTTCTCCCTTTCTCACAAAACAAGAACTCGTGGGCATTCAATGAAATTGCTGAGCAGTCAAGTTAAAACGGATAAAAGGAAGTTCTTCACCCAAAGGGTGATTAACTTGTGGAATTCACTGCCACAGGAGGTGGTGGCAGCTTCTCTTTATGGTCTTATATAAAGCAGACAGATGGAAATCTTCATCATGCTACTGTGGCCACATAGGAGAAAGTAATTTAAGGTATGATGAGAGTAAGGTTTTATGATTACAATTCTAATTCAAGATGCATTTTAAGGTAGATGCTGAGCTGATACAACTTAGTGCCCCTTCCGGTGATGTCAGGGGTATGTGGCATATGCAAATAAGTTATGCTAATGAGGTCCAACATCTCTTTTTCTACTAAATTACCCCTAATCGGGGCACCCAGAGTTGGTCACAGATTACATGCAGTGTCACAAGTATTCTGTTCATAAGCCTTTTAGGGCTTTGTAGGTCAAAACCCATCGCTTTGAGTTACAAAAGTAACAAAATACAGTGATCAAACTACGTCCAATTAACAATTCAACAAGGCAATCTTCAGACGCAAATCACGCCGTACATTAATTTCTTCAGACAAAGATCTATGCATGCATTGGATGACTGTCAGAGCTACTTATGGCGTGTGCAAAGAAGAATCCACTGTGCACTGCACATAGCTGTAATGCGCATTCACCATAACATATCCACAGGGCTGGTCTCCCTCAAACTATGTCTTGGACGTCTCCGATTTCCCCATGTGAAGGATGTCAGATTTGCTTTACGTTTTGTGTTTGGGACTGGATGTAGCTCTGGAGCAGAATTCTACTAGAAGCTTCCCTGCAATGGCTTCAAAAAGATACATCTTGACCAGATTTGCAATCCTATTAGACTAGAACCCTAGGTTTTTAAAATATATATTTTAAAATATATATTTTAAAAGCTTCAGTTCAAACGAATGGCTACAAAACAGTCTGAGCCCTGTGGTGCAGGCTGGTAATCTGCAGTACTGCAGTCCAAACTCTGCTCACGACCTGAGTTCGATCCCCAGTGGAAGCTGGGTTTTCAGGTAGCCGGCTCGAGGTTGACTCAGCCTTCCATCCTTCCGAGGTCGGAAAACTGAGTCCCCAGCTTGCTGGGGAGAAATTGTAGATGACTGGGGAAGGCAATGGCAAACCACCCCGTAAAAAGCCTGCTGTGAAAACGTTGTGAAAGCAATGTCACCCGAGTCAGAAACGACTGGTGCTTGCACAGGAGACTACTTTTTACCTTTTTTTTTTTTTTTACAAAACAGTTTACATCAAATTGTTTCAGCTAGCTGGGTCTAGAAGATTCAGGAGGAGTTTGATTTGGAATTTCCAGTGCTGGCCCAATCTTCTCTGTCCCTGAAAACTAAGCAGGGATGGCCCTGGTTTGTACTTGGATGGAAGGTCACCAAGGAAATCCACGGTTGCTACACAGAGGAAGACAATGGCAAAACATCTCTGGTAGTCTCTTGCCTATGGGGTTGCCATGAGTTGGCTGTAGCTCAACAGCACTTTAGTGGTGAAAAGTGCCATCGAGGTACAGCTGCCTTATGACAACTCTGTAGTGCTTAAGAGGCGAGAGCTATTCAGAGGTGCCTTACCAACGCCTACCTCTGCATGGCGACCCTGGGCCTCCTTGGTGGGCTTTGAGTATTGCCACTAGGATTGCCAAGTGCCTCCACCGCTATTGTACCATAGAGTTTTATCGCAAATCCTAGAACATCCCGGATGCGATATCCTAGGATTTGCGGTAAAAACTCTATGGTACCATAGAGCTTTACCTAGAACGTCCCTGGCGCGATGATGGGTGACATCATCGCGCAGGGCACATCGTCCAATGATGGGACTCTTTGGGGTGAGGATCCCCCGGTGGCTGTCTCCATTCCAGCGGGTTGGCTCCCCCAAAACCTGGTGAGCTCCCACCCCCGGCAGGAGTGGGGATGGTGGGGCAACATAGCAGCACATGACATTGGTGTGATGACATCATGTGGGAGTGTTGTCATCATGCCAGCACCTTCGAGGTAGGAGGGACTGTGTGGGGGTGGGGCTTCCCCACTGGCCAACTGCAGTGGATTGGAGCCCCGGAAATCAGGGGCTCCAATCCACCAATCCACCTGCCTCAGCCAGGGATCTGGCAACCTTAAATACTAATCAGGTCTAAACCCACTTAGCTTCTGTGATGCAGGACATTTCTTTCACATTGGTATGCCATTGCTGGGTATTTAGTTAGGTATGCTGGAACCAGCTCCTATAACAAGAATCTGTTACCTGCTCCTTTTACCCTCAGTTATTCCTATAGGGTGGCACAGAGTGGTAAAGCTGCAGCACTGCAGTCGGAGCCCTCTGCCCACGACCTGAGTTCGATCCCAGCGGAAGCTGGTTCAGGTAGCTGGCTCCAGGTTGACTCAGCCTTCCATCCTTCTGAGGTCAGTCAAATGAGTCCCCAGCTTGCTGGGGGGAAAGCGTAGATGACTGGGGAAGGCAATGGCAAACCACCCCTTAAAAAGTCTGCCGTGAAAACATTGTGAAAGCAACGTCAGTCCAGAGTCAGAAACGACTGGTGCTTGCACAGGGGGCCTTTCCTTTCCTTTTCATTCCACTGTCAGAACTTAAGAACTCCAGGCAGATCCCATACTTAGTTTCCAAGCTAGGATTTTATTAGAGAGAACTAAGAACTGTTAGATACAAGGTACAAGATAACAGTGATGGCGAGAGCCAGCACTGGCCCAGTTTTATATAGTAAAACAAACAACCCACAAAGCTTTAATTCACACCGTTACAGGCACATCTGTCTTCCCACCAGTGCTATCAGCAAAGACGTTGCCTCCTTACTCTGAAGGCCACACGATTCGGCTTCAAAGGGTGTCAGTGTGAGAAAGTACAGAGATACAACATTATTCAGTCTACAGCCCCCAAATACTTTGGATACCATCGGGGCAGGGTTAACTACTACTCAGGCACTTCAGGTTAAGAAAGGTTACAATATGGGGTCGGTCTGGTTCAACGCTCAGGTCCCCTCTACGCATACTTGCCAACCATCAATTATACTGGTTCTACATTAAGCTAGCAATAATAAAGTTACAAGTTCTGACATACTGCCCCCCCTAAGCGCCCTCCCCCGGGGGGTGGCGGCTTGGGCTTGTGCGGGTACAGCAGGTGAAACTTTTTTAACAATTGCGGCGCAGCTACGTTCTGAGATTCGACCCATTCATCACAGCTCGGGGGGAAGTGCTTCCACCTGATTAAGTAATACAGTTTCCCCCGTTTGACTTTGGAGTCCAGGATTTCGTGGACTTCATGGTGACTCTGACCCCTCACTGTCGTCGGAGGGGGCGGCGGAGCCCTGGGATGGAAGGACGTGGCACCAGGGTCTTTCCGGAGTAAGCTGCAATGAAAAACAGGATGGATTTTGCTTAGAGACTTGGGCAGCTCGAGTTCTGCAGTCACCTTATTGATTACTCGTTTGATCCTAAAAGGCCCCAGAAACTTCAACGCAAGTTTGCGGCAGGGCTGAGGAAGGGGGAGGTTTTTTGTGGACAAAAAGACAGTGTCTCCCACTCTCAATTCCCATTCAGGAGAGTGTTTTTTATCAAACTGTTTTTTGTAAGCCTTTTTCGCCTCCTCCAGGTTCTCCTGAATTCCCTTCCAGCTCTCCCGAAGGCCTTCCCACCATTGTTGGCACGATGTGGGTTCTGAGGGGGTGGCAGGGAGGGGAAGCGTTGGGAAAGGCTTGCCCTCATAGCCATTTATGATTTGGAAAGGAGAGGTTTTAGTAGAGCTGTGAAGGCTGTTGTTGTAGCCGTATTCAGCGAATGGGAGTAGGTCCACCCAGTTGGACTGTTGGAAGTTAATGAAACAGCGGAGGTACTGTTCTAGAAGGCTATTAACCCTCTCCGTCTGTCCGTCCGACTGGGGGTGGTAGGCTGAGCTGAGGCCCTGCTCAATACCCGCAAGTTTGCAAAACTCCCGCCAGAAGTTGGCAACGAACTGCGTCCCGCGGTCGCTAATGACCTTGTCTGGGAACGAGTGTAGGCGTACAATGTGTGTAAAGAAAAGTTGGGCAAGTTTTTTAGCCGTGGGGAGCTGCTTGCAGGGGATGAAGTGGGCTTGTTTGGAGAATGTATCGACCACTACCAAAACAACAGTTTTGCCCTGCGACGGCGGGAGCTCCACAATGAAATCCATAGACACTACCGACCAAGGCCGGGTGGCTGTTGGGAGGGGCACTAGGTGGCCGGGAGGTTTACCCCCTCTTCGTTTAGCCATCAGACAGGTGGGACATGAGAGGACGAATTCGGAGACGTCTCTTTTGAGCCTAGGCCACCAAAACTGTCGGGTAATGAGGTTAAGGGTTTTGACATAGCCGAAATGGCCCGCCAGGCGGCTGGAATGACAATGCTCTAAAATCTGCTTGCGGAGGGAGGAGGGCACATAGATCTTTTCGTTGTGCAACAGGAGGCCGTCCTCGCTTTTACGGAGGTTCGGTGGTTGGTCTGCTTCCCGAGCAGTCTCCGTAACTAACTGAGACAAGAGGTCCGGCTCCGGGGGGCCGATCCTCTTCCCGGAGCGGGTGGTGACCCCCCCCGCGATGGCCGAAGGGGGGATAAGGGAGTCCACCACCTCCTCGCGGAGGCTCTCGTGCTGTGGCAGGCGGGAGAGGGCGTCCGCCAAGAAATTCTTGGTACCTGGGATGTGTTTCAGTACAAAGTCGAATTTGGCGAAAAACCCAGCCCACCGGATTTGTTTTGCAGTCATTTTGCGGCGCCCGGTCAATGCCTCGAGATTTTTGTGGTCAGTCCAGATTTCAAATGGGACTCTGGCCCCTTCAAGCCAGGAGCGCCAGGTTTTCAAGGCAAACATGACTGCAAAAGCCTCCTTGTCCCACACTGACCAATTTTTCTGCTCGTTCGAGAACTTTCGTGAAATGTAGGCGCAGGGGCGCAGAACCCCGTTGTCCCCCCTTTGCATTAATATGGCTCCGACAGCGGCGTCGGAAGCATCACATTGAACCACGAAAGGTTTTAACTCGTCAGGGTGGGCCAACACGGGCTCCGAGGTGAAGAGGCGTTTCAATTCTGTAAAGGCTTTTTGACACTCGGGCGTCCACGTTAGGCGCGCGCCCGGCTTTTTTGCCTCTGCCCCCTTCCCCTTTGTTTTAAGGAGCTCCGTAAGGGGTAACATGATGGTGGCGAACCCCTTTATGAAGTCGCGGTAAAAGTTTGCGAACCCGAGAAAACTTTGGAGCTGTTTGCGGGTTCGTGGGGGCTCCCAGTCTAGCACCGCTTGAACCTTTGCTGGGTCCATTGACAACCCTTCCCCCGATACTCGGAAGCCCAGATAGTCTAGTTCAGTCTTGTGAAATTCACATTTTGATAGTTTGGCATACAACTTGTGCTTGCACAGGGTGCTCAACACTTTTCTGACTAGTGGTACATGTGACTTGAGATCTGGCGAATAGATAATGATGTCATCAAGGTACACCACCACCCCCTTAAACAGGAACTCTCGCAGAACCTCGTTGATAAAGTTCATGAATACCCCAGGGGCCCCCTGCAGCCCGAAAGGCATAACCAAGTACTCAAATTGTCCTAGCGGGGTATTGAACGCGGTCTTCCACTCGTCCCCCTCCCTGATGCGGACTCGGAAGTACGCGTCTCGGAGGTCGAGTTTTGTGAATATTTTCCCTGTGGCCACAGTATTCAATAGGTCCTTAATCAATGGGATCGGGTAGGCATTAGACATCGAAATCCCGTTTATCGAGCGAAAATCTGTGCAAAGTCTAAGCGACCCATCCTTTTTCTTTCTGAAGAGGACGGGGGCGGCATGTGGGGCTGTTGCCGGTCGTATGAACCCCCGCTTCAGGTTTTTGTCCAAAAATTTGCGGAGTTCCGCTTTCTCCGCCCAACCCATGGAGTACAGTTTCGCTTTTGGTAGTTGTTGCCCCGGGATCAGTTCGATTGCACAGTCCGTGGGGCGGTGAGGTGGTAACTCATCCGCCTCCTTCTCACTAAAGGCCAGTTTTAAGTCCCGGTATTCTTTGGGGATCGAGGCGACCTCCTCGAGGGTGAGGCAGGCTCGCTCATTCCGGGGAGGCGGATGCGGCCCCCATTCGGGGCGCCAATGGTGGTGTTCGCACCTCCAGTCCGGGAATCGGACGATCTGCTCCTCCCACCTTATGTCTGGCTGGTGGCGGGCGAGCCAACCCGAGCCCATCACCACATCAAACGAGCAAGAGGGGGCAATTACAAAAGTTTCGATCCCCCAATGCTCTTCGGTCCCAACGGGGACCGCCTGCGTTTCTAGCTTACATGGCTCTCCCCTCATGGGCCCCCCGTCCATCTGCTGGAAAAGCATGGGTAGCGGGAGGGGGGACGTGGCTAATCCCAGCGCCTCTACTAGGCGGGGGGTGATTAAGTCCCGGTTGCACCCCGAGTCGATTAGTGCTCGGGCATGCATGAACCGTTTTAGGTTCGGGTTGAGAAGGGTTACGGCCATAAACAATAAACCCCCAGTGGCTCTCACCGTGAGGAGTGCCGGCTGTTGCTGGACCTGCTTCGCGGCACCCATTAAAGCAGGTCGTTGTCGTTTCCCGCCGACTCGGTGTCGTCCGACTCCCCGGTCGATTCTTCCACGGTTTCTGGTTCGGCGGTAAAATCCTCGTCAGTCGCCAAGGTGGTGGCGACGGAGCCCCGTCCGGGCTCTTTCGGCCGATTACTCTTTTTCTTCTTGGGCCCCGATGCGGTTGGCCTGGCTGTCGGCGGGGTGGACCCCGCTTTGGCTGGGCAGTTGGAGGCGAGGTGGTCCGGGTCGCCGCACCGGTAACACTTTCGGGCAGTGGTGGGGGTCGAGGTTGTCGGGGCCCGTCGCCCCTCCGCCTTGGTGGGTGTGGATTTCAACCCCTTCTTCGCCAGTTGCTGTCGGCGAAGCCCCACGTGCTGGATGTTGGTCTCGACCTCTCCGGCTAGCTGAATCCACCCGACCAAGGTGTCGGGTCGCCCGTGGCTGTAGCAGCGGTCGAGGACGTTCGGGTTCAGCCCGTTACAAAAAGCAGTATATTTCATAATCTCGTTCCACCCTCTCACTGCCGCGCAGTAGCCCAGGAACTCCGTGGCATACTCGCGAATGGATCGGTTGCCTTGTTCGATGCGCTGGAGGGCTGCGATGGCTTTCTCCTCGCGGAGCGGGTCGCCGTACTGGCGGAGCATGGCGTGCAGGAACCCCGCTACGGTTGCTAGCTCGGGCTTCCTCGCGGTGAACAGCCCGACGTACCATTTGCGGGCTGGACCTCTCAGTCGGGACGCAATGTGGTACACTCGGCTGGCTTCGGTCGGGTAGTCCGCACCCCAGTGGGTAAAGAACGTGTCGCACTGTATGGTGAAGTACTCCACGTCCTCTGGGCTCCCGTCGAATGTAATTTTCAGCTCTCTCCCCCCCCCTGCGGCCGGGGGTGCCGCTGGTTGGGGCACCGGGGCCGGCAGGGCCGGTAGGGCTGGTGCAGCTGGGGCCGGCGGCGCCGGCGGCGCGGGCACGGGGACCGCCGGGGGCGCCGGAACTGGCGGCGCCGGAGGTGCTGGGACCGGCGGCGCGGGGGCCCCCGGGGCCGGAGGCGCCACTGGTTGTGGGGCCGGTGGGGCTGGAGCGGGCACCACCGGCGGCGCGGGAGCCAGCGGGGCCGGTGGGGCCACGGGCGGTTGCCCCAGCGGCAGCCCTCCCACGGGGATCCCCAGGACCGCCGTCTGCAAGGTGCGGAGCTGGTCGTAGATCGCGCCTAGGTTCTGTTGCATCTCCTCGGCCATCATAACTCGGGAGGCGTGTACGTCGTTGTGAATTTCCCGTACATAGTCGAACAGGTCGTTGCGGAGGCTCCGGACCGGGTCGTCCCCGCCTCGCGGTTCTGGACCTTCGCCCTGGTCGTCGTCTCCGTCTCCGCTTGCCCCGTCGCCCAGCATATTTCTGTACCGCTGCTCCGCCGCGTCGATCGCCGCCGTGGACTTCCGCGGGCTCCAGGATCGGGGTGCGGCGAACGCGTCCACCGAGAAAGGTGCGGGCACCTTAATCTTGCGCCTCACCCCCGTCACCTTCGGGTCGAGCGGCGGGTCCTCCGTTGGAGTGGTGGGCTCTCCGTTGTCTGGAACCTTTGCAGCCATCGGGCCGGGTTTCCAGTTCAGATAAGCTCCGAAACAATGGGATCACTGTTATAATGTCAGAACTTAAGAACTCCAGGCAGATCCCATACTTAGTTTCCAAGCTAGGATTTTATTAGAGAGAACTAAGAACTGTTAGATACAAGGTACAAGATAACAGTGATGGCGAGAGCCAGCACTGGCCCAGTTTTATATAGTAAAACAAACAACCCACAAAGCTTTAATTCACACCGTTACAGGCACATCTGTCTTCCCACCAGTGCTATCAGCAAAGACGTTGCCTCCTTACTCTGAAGGCCACACGATTCGGCTTCAAAGGGTGTCAGTGTGAGAAAGTACAGAGATACAACATTATTCAGTCTACAGCCCCCAAATACTTTGGATACCATCGGGGCAGGGTTAACTACTACTCAGGCACTTCAGGTTAAGAAAGGTTACAATATGGGGTCGGTCTGGTTCAACGCTCAGGTCCCCTCTACGCATACTTGCCAACCATCAATTATACTGGTTCTACATTAAGCTAGCAATAATAAAGTTACAAGTTCTGACATCCACATTATACTGTTTTCATCATCTTTGCTACCCTATAGTAGAAATACTACTTCAAGCTACTTGGGTGGAACTCCTGTAGCTTATAATGGCCTCATCTGGATTAGTATTTTGCTGTTTAATATTTCGGAAAGTAACCGAGGTGCATAAGTTTTTTTAAAAAAATAAATGATTGTGGGCACGAAGTGTAATTCTGTAATGTGCCTTGCTCGCTGTGTGTACATTGTACATAAACTGCCATATAATCTCCATACTTTAACACCCAACATATCCTTATTGACTCAAAATAAACGCTACTTGGTGATGAGTACCAGAAAGCACTTTATGGCTTATTTTCTAAGATTAAGGGCCCCCCAAAGGCACACTGAAATGCTAAACTGTAATATTTTCTGCGGAGTTCGAATAGCATATTATGACAATAAAGTGTGAATTAAACATCGTTTGGAACTTTCTCAATATCTCTGGAGCAGTGTGAAATATTTCCTGGCTGCTTCCGCCGTGCCCTTGATGACGAATGCCTGTCTTTCGTTTGGATTGTGGGATGAAAAAGACACATTCTCAGCTTCGATTTGGACTTCCGTAGCCAGGCACATGGCCCTGCTTATCAGATATTACAGCCGCGCAGTGCTCCTGTTATGCTGCTATGTGTGGATGGACACCATTTTGTACAAACAGAGTCAACTCTAGCGAGATCCAGGTGCGCAGCCGTGTTGGCCTGAAGTAGGGTTGCCAAGTCCAATTTAAGAAATATCGGGGGACTTTGGGGGCGGAGCCAGGAGACTTTGGGGGTGGAGCCAGGAGACATTGGGGGTGGAGCCAGGAACAAGGGTGTGACAAGTATCACTGAACTCCAAGGGAGTTCTGGCCATCACATTTAAAGGGACAGCACACCTTTTTAAATGCCTTTCTTCCATAGGAAATAATGGATAGGAGCACCATCTTTTGGGGCTCATAGAATTGGACCCTCTGGTCCAATTGTTTTAAAACTTGGGGGGTATTTTGGGGAGAGGCACTAGATGCTATACTAAACATCTGGTGCCTCTACCTAAAAAAATAGCTCCCCCAGAGTCCCCAATACCCACGGATCAATTCCCTATGGGAATCGTTCTCCATAGGGAATAATAGAGTGCCTAGTAGACATTTCCCTCCCCCCCACGCTTTCTAAAGTGGGGGGGAGGGCCTCCAAACCAGGGAATCCCTCTTCTCTGCCTCCTCCCTCTCTCTCACACACAAATACTTACTTGGTCTTCTTCCAGCAGAACTTTGCTTGCTGTGAAAACGAAAGCAAAAGAAAGGGAGGGGCCGTTCTCCATGGAAACTGTTACTGACCCTTTCCCATGAAGCCCTTCCTGTTTCCTGTGCAGCCTTAAAGGGAGACATTTTAAAAACAGATCAGAAGCTCTACAACAACATGATGCCTACAGGTATGTTCTCTCTCCCCCCTGCCCCCGCTTCCAGATTTTTTGAGAGCGGGGGAGGAGGCTGAAAATTCGGGGGTCCCCCGCCAGGGCAAGGGGGTTGGGAAACCTAGTCTGAAGCAGTAGAACTAAGTAGGAGTGCAGTAGCACCTTTAAGACCAATAAAGTTCTATTCATAATGTAAGCTTTTGTATGCGTGCACACTTCTTCCGACGAGGGATGGGGTACAGTGAGTCCGTATCATAATGCTCCTGTATAAATGTACAGCATCATTTGGAGTACTGTGTACAATTCTGGTCATCACACCTCAAAAAAGATATAATAGCATTGGAAAAAGTGCAGAAAAGGGCAACTAGATTGATTAAAGATTTGGAACACTATGAAGAAGATTAAAGGCTTGGAACACTTTCCCTATGAAGAAAGGTTAAAACGCTTGGGGCTCTTTAGCTTGGAGAAACGTCGACTGTGGGGTGACATGATAGAGGTTGACAAGATTATGCACGGGAGGGAGAAGGTAGAGAAAGAAGTACTTTTCTCCCTTTCTCACAATACAAGAACTTGTGGGCATTCAATGAAATTGCTTAGCATTTGGGTTAGAACTGATAAAAGGCAGTACTTCTTCACCCAAAGGGTAATTGACACATTGAATTCACTGCAACAGGGAGTGGTAGTGACTACAAGCATAGCCAGCTTCAAGAGGGGATTGGATAAGCATATGGTGCAGAGGTCCATCAGTGCCTATTAGCCAGTTTGGTGTAGTGGTTAAGTGTGCGGACTCTTATCTGGAAGAACCGGGTTTGATTCCCCACTCCTCCACTTGCACCTGCTGGAATGGCCTTGGGTCAGCCATCGCTCTGGCAGAGGTTGTCCTTGAAAGGGCAGCTGCTGTGAGAGCCCTCTCCAGCTCCACCCACCTCACAGGGTGTCTGTTGTGGGGGAGGAAGGTAAAGGAGATTGTGAGCCGCTCTGAGACTCTTCGGAGTGGAGGGCGGGATATAAATCCAATATCTTCTTCTTCTGTCAGGAGCAGTATTCTTGGTGCTTGCGGGGGGGGCACAGTGGGAGGTCTTCTAGGGTGTAATAGAGAATTGATCCACGGGTATCTGGGACTTGGGAGGCCTGTTTTTTGAGATAGATGCACGAGATTTGCAGCATAGCATCTGGTACCTCTCATCAAAGTACCTCCCAAGTTTCAGAAAGATTGGGCCAGGGGTCCAATTTAGGAGCCCCCAAAGAAGGTGCCCCTATCCTTCATTATTTCCAATGGAGGGAAGGCATTTAAAAGGTGTGCGGTCTCTTTTAATGTGACAGCCAGAACTCCCTTTGGAGTTCAGTGATACTTGTTACAACCCAAAGTCTCCTGGCTCCACCCCCAAAGTCACCAGATATTTATTGAATTGGACTTTGCAACCTTACCCCCCCCCAATTCTCCAAGAATTTCCCAGCCTGCAGGTAATTGCAAGGGAGGCAGTTCATGTATAGCGCATTTTGCATAAACTCTATTAGAAAGGAATCTATTGCCATAGAAGTGACCTATTAGTTTGACATTTCAGAGCTTGACATGCCTGTATTCTGTCTCCAAATACATGCTGGAAGAACTTGGTGTTCTCTGAAATGGTTTGCTTTCGCTGCAGGGTAACTGAAGCAAATTTGTGATGTTTGTAATTCATGAATATTGACTTCAGTCAGTCAAGGAGAAAGCGAGCAAAAGCTGTATATAGTATGGAGAATATCCTATTTTAAATTAGCAAAGGAAACACAATAGAATGCATGACAAACTCATGGCACCATAGAATGGAACTGAGAAAAAGAATCAGATTTGTACTGGAGACCAATGTTCTATCTAAGCCAGGAGTGTCAAACATACAATTCAGGGGCCGAATCAGGTCCCCAGAGGGCTGCTATCAGAGCTGCCGCCGGTGTGAGTTGACTATATTGACGTTGATAGACCGTCTAATTCAGCATAAGGCAGCTTCATGTGTACATGTGATCATCAATACCCTCTATATTAGGGGTGTCAAACATGCAGTTCAGGGGCCGAATTAGGCCCCTGGAGGGCTCCTATCAGGCCCCCGAGCAACTGGCTGTCATCTGCTTCCTTCTCCTTCTCCCTCTCTCTTTCTTCCTTCTGCATAACAGCAAGGATTGCTCAATTGCGCAGGAACTACAGAACAAAACCTCTATTTTCTCCATTGGCTGAGGCTCCTCCCTTGGGGAGGAAGGGGGGAGTGAGAGCTTGTTTTGCCAGACTCTCTCAATTGCACAGCAGAGCTACTGAGCCAAGCCTCTCTTCCTTCTATTTAGACAAAAATCACCGGATAACAATAACACCTTTAAACAAATAGTGTATATGCAAACTACATTTATCAAAAATCATGCATAACAACAAACATCACTTATTACTGATAACCACTCATAATTAATAATTCAACAAATACAACTAGAAATTGAGTTCTGTTCACTCCCCCAAACAGTCTGCTGTATAAAGATTACTATGTATGGTTCCACAGAGGCAAAAGCCTTCCTGTTGTTCCAGCTTATGTCCAGTGACTTGGGTGAAGTCCTCCAATTTAAGGCAAAACTTGTCTCCGAGAGAGTAAGGGACCGTTTGCCCTGGATTCCTCACGGTTTCGCAGTTCCAGTCCTTCGTCAGCCTTTTCTCTCAATAATTTATCCTGGAGCCTCAGTACAAATTTTACAAACTTGGATCAACACAAGTCAATTGCTCTTTCTGTTCCCGGCATTTTAGTGGCACCTGGCCACTTTTGGGAAGACAGCGGACGAGTGGCGCCTTTCCATGAGGGCAGAGTTCGGCTGTTTTCAACTCAAAAGCAGCTGGGTGCTGCTAAAATGCTTCTTTTTCGGGGCTAAAACGCTGCACTCTTCAGAGGCTTCCAAAGAAACCTCCGAAGAGTGTAGGGGAGTAAGGGGACACCTAGTGGTACCCCCAGGAGGGGGTAGTGTCCTAGTCAGCCGCCTACCCTGCCTACTCCCACGCGCTGGCCCTGACTGTATGCCATTGTATCTCATTGAAGTCCTTCCCCACCCCAAAATCCACCCAAAATCACCCAAAACCTCCAAGTATTTCCCAACTAGAGCAGGCAATCCTACTTATAAAGCACCTTGAGCTTCAAGGAAAGGTGTATAGGGGTATAGGCAGGTAGTCATAACTAGGCTTTTTCATTTAAAAAGCCCTGCAGGTAATTATTTACATATTAGGCCACACCCCCACAACATCACCACTATTTCTCACAGGGCTTTGTTGTCGAAAAAGCTCAGCAGGAATCGTTTTGCATGTTAGGCCACACCCCCTGACACCAAGCCAGCTGGAACTGCGTTCCTGTGCATTCCTGCTCAAAAAAAGCCCTGTGAAAAAGCTTTAAAATGTTGAAAAGGGTTACTGGGAGCCTAGAGTGAACCAGTGCAGCTGAAAAAGAGTCTGCCTTGTCCACCGTATGATTTTTCTGACTTAAATTGCCCCCATCTTTAAAATGTGTCCCGTGAAGAAGAGGAAGGGGAGTACAGGTTCCTCTCTCTCCCGGGGCTAATGACAACATCAGGAGGTGATTTAAACTGGGAAATGGCATGGGAGAAAGAGTTGAAGTGCCAGTGCCATGTAGATGCCCCTCCGCCAACTGCTCCTATTTTATTTATTTATTGATTTGATTTATATCCCGCCCTTCCTGCCGAAGCAGGCTCAGGGCGGCTCACAACATAAAATCCCACAAACAAATTAATGAGTATTAAAATTGCACATTCAATAATAGATATGCAATGATTAAAACAGAATTTTGAGTTGGTGCTATTCTGGTGGTGACGGCCTTCTTCCACTTCTCTTAAATACCGGTGCTGAGTCAATTGAATGCCAGTCGGAAGAGGACAGTCTTGCAGGCCCTGTGGAACTGCACGAGGTTCCGCAAGGCCCTCACTTCATCTGGCAGTTGGTTCCACCAGCAAGGGGCTACAATTGAGAAGGCCCTGTCTCTGGTTGATTTCAATTGGGCCTCCTTTGGCCCGGGGATTACTAATAGATTTTGTGATCCCGATCTGAGTACTCTGGGGAACATGTGGGGAGAGACGGTCCCTAAGGTAGGCAGCTCCTAGGGCATATAGGGCTTTAAAGGTAATAACCAGCACCTTGTAACGAATCCGGTATAATATTGGCAGCCAGTGCAGTTCCCGCAGTCCCGGCTGAATGTGCTCCCCCAATAACAGCCGGGCGGCCACGTTCTGCACTAGCTGCAGCTTCCGGGTTCGGCACAAGGGCAGCCCCATGTAGAGGACATTACAGTAGTCCAGCCTCGAGGTGACTGTTGCATGGATCACTGTTGCCAGGTCCCTGCAATCCAGGAAGGGAACCAACTGCCTTGCCCGCCTAGCAGGCGGGGGGTTGGTAACAGGAACTCCTTTGCATATTAGGCCACACACCTCTGATTTAGCCAATCCTTCAAGAGCTTAGGGCTCTCAGTACAGGGCCTCCTGTAAGCTCCAGGAGGACTGGCTACATCAGGGGTGTGTGGCCTAATATGCAAAGGAGTTCCTGCTACAAAAAAAAGCCCTGGTTCCTAGCATTAAAAAAAAATTACACAGTATCATCGGTTTGGACCTCTCCCTTTCGGGTTCTCTTGAGATGAAACTAGCCTGTGGTGCTAGCGTTTGGTTTGGTTTCTCCGAAGTCCTTCCAGCAACCTTTCTTTCTACATAATGCCCAAATAATCTGTAACTGCTTCGATTTACAGGGAAATGTGAATTGTCAGTATTGTCACTTCCTCTTTCGGTTTTCTCCACTTGAAAGATGATGAAATAAGCACTTGGCAGGCCCTTTGGAGTACTGGAATTCTTCCTGGGCATGTTTTCAGAATATATCCTCTGAGGCTTTGTTCAGCTGGTACTCGCTGAATGAGACCATTTCCATAGATTTTTGATTTAATGCAAGAAATGCTACTTCATGCCTATGAACTAGGGTTGCCAAGTCCAATTCAAGAAATATCTGGGGACTTTGGGGGTGGAGCCAGGAGACATTGGGGCGGAGCCAGGAGACATTAGGGGTGGAGCCAAGATCAAGGCTGTGACAAGCATCATTGAACTCCACAGGGAGTTCTGGCCGTCACATTTAAAGGGATGGCACCCCTTTTCAATGCCTTCCTTCCATAGGAAATAATGAAGGATAGGGGCACCTTCTTTCAGGGCTCATAGAATTGGACTTCCTGGTCCAATCTTTTTGAAACTTGGGGGGTGTTTTGGGGAGAGACACTAGATGCTATGCTGAAAATTTGGTGCCTCTACCCCAAAAAACAGCCCCCCCTCAGAGCCCCAGTTACCCGCGGATCAATTCTCCATGATTTTCTATGGGAATAAATCTCCATAGGGAATAATAGAGTTCCCAGCAGACATTTCCCTCCCCTCCCTCCCGCTTTCTGACGACCCTGAAGCGGGGGGAGGGCCTCCAAACCGGGGGATCCCCTGCCCCCACCTGGGGATTGGCAACCCTACTATAAACATATGAAGCTGCCTTATACTGAATCAGACCCTCGACCCATCAAAGTCAGTCTTGTCTACTCAGACTGGCAGCGGCTCTCCAGAGTCTCAAGGTGAGGTTTTTCATGCCTACTTGCCTGGACCCTTTTTGGTTGGAGATGCCAGGGATTGAACCTGGGACCTTCTGCTTACCAAGCAGATGCTCTACCACTGAACCGGTCCCTCCTTCCTTGAAAATACCCACTCTCCTTTCTATGATATGACATATTCTGTACTTGGTGCTAAAGGTGGTAACGATTCATGCCCAGCAATTCAGATTCTGCCCCAAGAAATTTAGAATTCTGTGACCAGTGTGAGCAACGCAAACATAACTTGTGCAATTTCTCTGATTTACATACCGATTGCATATTATTGCATTATTATTACATTGTGCAATCCAGGGCTTTTTTTGTAGCAGGAACTCCTTTGCATATTAGGCCACACACCCCTGATGTAGCCAATCCTCCAAGAGCTTACAAGGGTCTTAGTTCAGGGCCTATTGTAAGCTCCAGGAGGATTGGCTACATCAGGGATGTGTGGCCCAGGCCTTGAATTCAGCAGGAGCTCACAGGAGCACATAGGGTTGCCAATCCCCAGATGGGGGCATTAAAAAGGTGTGCAGTCCCTTTAAATGTGATGGCCAGAACTCCCTTTGGAGTTTAATGATGCTTGTCACAGTCTTGATCTTTGCTCCACCCCTAATGTCTCCTGGCTCCACAGCCTTGATCTTGGCTCCACCCCTAATGTCTCCTGGCTCCACCCCCAAAGTCTCCTGGCTCCACCCCCAAAGTCCCCAGATATTTCTTGAATTGGACTTGGCAACCCTAGGAGCACAGCTTCTGAACCTTTCTGAGGGTTCTGAACCTTTCTTCCTCTCCACCTACCTTGTCCATTGAATAGTAGGTGCAGCTGCATAACAATCCCTGGATTAGGAATGCGAGCAGCCAGCCAGCCACCAGTGGCTTTGCCACATCCCCAGCAGCCCTCATTAACCCCTAGAGAAGCCCATGCCACCCTTTCTCCACTTCTTAAATCAAAAGAGTTTCCGGTTCAACATTGGGAAGAACTTCCTGGCCGTTAGAGAAGTTCCTCAGTGGAACAAGCTTCCTCAGGAGGTGGTGGGCTCTCCTTCCTTGGAGGTTTTTAAACAGAGGCTAGATGGCCATCTGACAGCAATGAGGATAATGTGAATTTTGGGGAGGTATTTGTGAGTGTCCTAAACTGTGCAGGAGGTTGGAATAGATGACCCTGGAGATCCCATCCAATTCTGATTCTATGATTCTTATGTGATTTTGGGTGATGGGTGGCTTGCTGGCCTTTTGACTGTGGGGGGCGGCGGCCAAGGAGAGCCCCAGATAAGAGAGGCCTGCTTGGGCTGGCTGGATCTCTAGCCAGCCCAAGCAGGCCTCACTCACCCAGGGCTCTCTTTTCTTGCATTGGGTTTCTTCTGACTGGGGGGTATGCTAATGAGTTATGCTAATGAGCTCCACCACCTATTTTTTTTACAAAATGACCCCTGGTGTGGCCTAATATGCAAAGGAGTTCCTGCTACAAAAAAAGCCCTGGTGCAATCTATTTGAGCGGCAAGACCCTACAGAGAGCCCCAACCATTTGTTTGGCTGCAATTTCTGAGACTTTTGTCAGCCCTGTGCCACTCTTTTTTAAACACTTATGTCATTCCAGCTTTAAGGCCTAGGAACATGTTTTGTTTTTTTAAAAAAAATGCAAGCTGACATTTTTGTGAAACTCATTTCTGTGCTCTGTAGTACATTCTACATGTCTCCAGTACTGCATCATACACCCAGTCCCATCAATATTTCCTTCACTGATGCATGCACTAGGATTGCTAGCCCTGTACTGGTAATCCCAGGAGAGTACCACTTAAGATTGCCAAGTCCCCCGCGGCCTCCGGTACCATAGAGTTTTCCCTCCCAAATTGCTAGAGCGTCTGGGGAAACCATAGAGTTTTCCTGCAAATGCCTAGAGCGGCTGGCCCACGGCACACGGCATTGCCGGCACAATGATGTCACTTCCGGATGACATAATTGCACCAGCAACATCGGGGGAAGTTTCCCCTGTCAGCCCAATGTGGGTCGGCGGGTTGAGAACCTCCAGGGCGGGAGAATCCCCGCCCTGCCCAGGGGCTTGGGTGCCCTAGCACCATTATGCTATGATGTCACTTCCAGTTTCGCAGAAGTGATGTCATAGTGGCATTCTAAACACCAGTTTTGCAGAAGTGATGTCATAGTGGCATTTTAAACACCATAGAGATCTGTTGGAGTTCATAGAGCATCACAGATACTGTTGTCGTCTTCCTCATTTTTTCTCCATCAAGCAAATGGGGGGGGGGGGAACGGGACGATGGAGCACAGAGGTGGGAAACTGATAAGGCCAACTAAATCCTGAAGCACTGATCATGTCATTGGCTGTATGGCGGCAGGTATGCACTGATCAGGATTTCTTGTTCCCTTCCCCCCTCCCCCCGCTTCACACAGGAGGACTCATGGGGAACCCTTGAACTTCAGACATGTGGGAGTAAGCGACTCAACAGGTTTGGATGCTGAAGGGTGCTACACCACTCACACTGTGTACATGGGAATGAATGGGATGCCTCTGTTCTTAACCTGGGAGCCCCCCGGCTTCCCCCCCCTCTTTGGGTGTTTTTACATTCAGTTTGATCCAGAGTTTTAGAGTCTTCACATCACCTGCCACCATTCCATTTTAATTATTTTCCTTTTACACTGGTGGATTTGCTGTGCTCATTTTGCGTAGCCGAACTTCTATATTTCCTGCTGAAAGTGTTTCAACTGAGGGGGGGGGGGGTGGTCTCTGATCAGAGGGCAGAAGGAATACCAGTGCTTAGTTAAATGTATACGATTGCTTGGAAATGATGCCAACACTGCAAAAACAATACAAATTTAAATCAGTAGATGAGGCAAGCAATGATATGTAAAAATTTCAAGTGCTGTCAGTTCTCATGCAAATTACTGCACCTTGTGGTTTTGGGAGGAGTTTTTTTAAACGCATGAAAACTTCTACAAGTTTGAAACGCCTGTAAAGAAATGACCAGATCAAGGAAATGTAAATGGACTATAGTTAAAAAATGTGGTTATGGGATTACAACCTTTCTTATTTTTTCTTCCAACCTATCTTGATAAAGATTATAGTTAAAATGAGATTATGGGAATTTGCATTTCTTCAATTTTATTTTTATGAAAAAGATTGAGGACTAAAGGATAGTAACGAAGATGGATAATAATCATAGTTAATGGTTTTTTCCTTATTTTTAATTTATTATAGTTATAAGGGTTTTTTTTAATGAAGATTCTTAAAATGTCAAACTACCTTTTATATCTTTTAAGTATTTTAAGTAAAATGCACCGGTGGAGGTCATGAAAAGGGGGGGAGGGAGGTGGAAAATGTGATGCAATGTATTGGTACGAAACATTTAATGACAGTCGAATATTATTATAATACGTTGCAGAATAATAAAAATTGTCTTACACAAGAAATGACCGGATCAAAACTAGTTGTGAGAAAAATGTTGCAGCAGCAGCGCCAGAACTCATCTCATCTAAACAAATGTAGATGCTTCGGGCAGTAATGACGCAAAACAGTTGTGAGAGCGTTAGGTAATGTAAAAGGTGAGTTTCCAATGCGGTGATAGGGAGTCACACACTGTCAGTGTGAAAACACCCTTCATCTTCACACAGATCTTCATGAAACACCAACTGGCAGGAAACTTTTATTACCTTTTTTGGCTATCCAGACCAAATGGCCAAACCACACTGTTTTATGTGATCTTGTGATCAGTTAGTTTGCCCTCTTAATCAACAAACCGCATGTATTCCAGCCACAATGCCTGATCCCCTCGTCTGACGAAGTGTGCTTAGAGAACACACGAAAGCTGACGTTCTCAATAAAACTTGGTCTTAAAGGTGCCACTTGACTCCTGCTTTGTTCAACTGCTTCAGACCAACACAGCTGCCTGCTTGGATCTATCACACATCTTTACATGTATTAAATACTGGGTTCAATGCATTTGGAGTTCACACAGAACAGGCTTTATTGGTAACTACATACTAAAGACGGCACGGCGGGGCCGAGACCCTGCTTATGAGCATGCAAAAGAACTACCCCCTCAACTTCCCATACCAAATAATGGCAGTCAGGTTTCACACCCTGACCACTCATTGGTTATTTTAAAGGAGTCCAGATATCAGGTGGAAATATGGTGTTGCTAGCATTCCCGCGGTTGCTCAGTTGCCCGCAAAAGTTTCCCGCCATGCATAAAGCCCAATAGATAACAACATGTGTCATCTGTAGAGACAGTGCCCTCATACTTCCACATACGTGGCCACTTGTGAAAGAGCAAATGCTCCTTAGATCATGCTTCTCTTTCTTCTTTCAGCTGCATTCTGAATATGAACGGGATCAACTTGAATGGAAGTTTTACTTTTGACACAGAGCGAAGTTTGAGTCCAGTGGCACCTTGAAGATCAGAAAAGTTTAATTCTGGGTATAAACTTCCATGTGCATGCGCACTAAAGAGAGCCTGTTTCCATGTATCTGAAGAAGTGCATGCATGCACACGAGACCTTATACACAGAATTAAACTTTGTTGGGGTGCGGTCACACTCACCATTAAATCCATCTGCAACGCACCTGTATTATAATCCGCACAACCAGTTTTCCAATCAGACAACAGCCAGGCTCCTGTTCTATCCCATGTGGGTCCCGTCGCTGGTCGATCAGATTGCTCTACCAGACCTCGTTTCATGAGATGTCAATCTGCATTAGCGCAGGCACAGTGATGCCCGCTATCTGCAGCGCGTCGCTTTTAAATGGGTCAGATCACTAAAGTTTTGCTAGTCTGTTGGCACTACTTTTCCAGCACGAGCACTACGCGTGCAGAAAGGAACCCAGGAATTCAAATCAGCTCACATCTAGTTCACATCTACTTTCAAAAATGATTTTTGTTTCTGGACATTAGGGCGGGTAAACGATTTATCGAGCCAACATTCGCTCGCTCATTCACTGGCGCAGTGATATCACTTGCAGGGGCTTTGGGAGGGAAGCGGTGGTGCGTTTCCGACGAGTCGCCACCGATGGAGCATTCAAACAGAGAAACTCCATTCAGGAACCATCAGAAGGATTTTGTTCCTGATTTAAAGCAGTATCAAATTAGTCCGCGCCCCAGTCGCCTCAACGCGGGACTCGAACGAGCTAACCACCATTCGCAGATGCTGACGTTTGGACAACCGCTTAAAATCCAACATGCTTCCGGTCTCCACTCATGCTCGTAGCAGGATTTTATGAATGTCTGACCTCACCCTTGGTCTTAAAGGTTCTGCTGGATTCTGTTCTGTTGCTTCAGACCAACACGGTTACCCACCCAAATCTTATTTTTGCAGTATATTACTTGGGAGTTTAATTTTATTTCACACGATATCATGCTTCTATGACTGGGCAAATTCTGCTGTATTAACCAAATATCTCAATAAGAGATGGGGTCAGAACTTTGCTTGAGAGCCATTTTGGTGTAGTGGTTAAGTGTGAGGACTCTTATCTGGCAGAACCGGGTTTGATTCCCCACTCCTCCACTTGCACCTGCTGGAATGGCCTTGGGTTAGCTGTAGCTCTTGTAGGAGTTGTCCTTGAAAGGGCAGCTGCTGTAAGAGCGCTCTCAGCCCCACGCACCTCAGAGGGTGTCTGTTGTTGTGGGAGAAGATATAGGAGACTGTAAGCTGCTCTGAGTCTCCGATTCAGAGAGAAGGGCAGGGTATAAATCTGCAGTCTTCTTCTTCTTTTTGATGTCCCAGTTCAGAATCCCAGTTCAATGGTCTGTCTTACTCAGATTCCTCTTGAAGTTCTCTGGGATGGAGACAGTGCTGGTCGCCTTGGTAGATGACCTCCAGCGGCATCTGGACCGAGGCGGCGTGGTGGTGCTGATGTTATTAGATCTGTTGGCCGCATTCGATATGGTCGACCATCAGCTACTGACCTGCTGCCTCTCCAACATAGGGTTGAGGGGCTAGCCCTACAATGGCTTTCCTCCTTCCTCGAGGGTCGGGGACAAAGGGTGGCAATTGGGGGTGAGCTGTCTCAGAGGCACACACTTGATTGTGGGGTGCCGCAGGGAGCAGTTCTCTCCCCGATGCTATTCAATATCTATATGCGCCCCCTTGCCCAGATTGCCCGGAGGTATGGGCTTGGGTGTCACCAATATGCAGACGACACCCAGCTCTATCTGCTAATGGATGGCCGGCCTGACTGCGTTCCAAGGAATTTGGACCTGGCATTGCAGGCCGTGGCAACTTGGCTTAGGCTGAGTGGGCTGAAGCTGAACCCGACGAAGACAGAGGTCCTTTGCGTGGGTCGCGGCGCCCTGGGGAGGTAAATTCCTCTCCCAGTTTTTGACGGTGTGCCTCTGAAAGTGGCACACTGGGTCAAGAGCTTGGGAGTTCTACTGGGGCCTTCACTATCAATGGAGGCCCAGATAGCAGCCACTGCTATGTCAGCATTTTTCCATCTGAAGCGGGCAAAGCAGTTGGCTCCCTTCCTGGAGCGCTGGGACCTAGCAACAGTGATCCATGCAACGGTCACCTCAAGACTGGATTACTGTAATGCCCTCTACATGGGGCTGCCTCTGTGCTGAACCCAGAGGTTGCAGCTGATGCAGAATGCGGCGGCTAGGCTGATATTGGGGCTCCTGAAGTGGGAGCACATACAGCGGGGCTACGTGAACTGCACTGGTTGCCAGTTACCTACCGGGTTCGTTACAAAGTGCTGGTTATTACCTTTAAAGCCCTATATGGCCGAGGACCTGCCTACCTGAGGGACCGTCTCTCCCCATACGAACCCCAGAGAGCACTGAGGTCAGCAGGGAAGAACCAGCTGACTATCCCTGGACCAAAGGAGGCCAAACTTCAAAACACCCATACATGGGCCTTCTCCATCGCAGCTCCACACCTATGGAACCAGCTCCCGGAAGAAGTGCGAGCCCTGCGGTGCCTTGACCAGTTCCGCAGGGCCTGCAAGACCACCCTTTTCAGGATGGCTGAGAGACCGCTGTTGGGTGACTTTCGCTATTATCATTTATAAATGGAATTAGCACTTGGAAATCTGTTAATTGGAATGTTTTAAAGTTAATGTGATTTTAAACCCTGTATAATTTTATGAAATGTTGTTAGCTGCCCTGAGCCTGCCTCGGCGGGGAGGGCGGGATATAAATAAAATTTTATTATTATTATTATTATTTATTATCTGTAGATGTCCAGAAGAAAAGTCATGCGGCTTGGCCCGTATTAATGGCTTTGCGCTATCCGTAGTGATGCAGACCACATCTGATAGTCTTCTGCCACTTCCACACACAAAAGAGTGCGCCCATGTTAATCAACATTCCAAAAGTTTATTGCATTATAGACATATCAGTCATGTCCCTTTAAATGAGAAATATCTTCACTATCTCATTAAAGTTTTGTCTCTTCCCCGAATAGCTTTTTATTGACTCAGACAGTCTTTTGTACTTTCCTGGCATGAAATTATAATAAAAAATTGAGACTTACAGATGTCTAAATGCCCTTGAAGCGCAAGGCGGAAATGGCCCGGGCTCCGTTTCTCAAGCGAACGCCTATCGCTCATCGGAGAAAAATGATTTGACTTTGTATTCATTAGCCGTTCCTTGAAATGATCTTCAATTAAGCAGACAATAGATTTCAAGTTCCTGCAAAGATAAGGTTTTAATCTTCCATGCAGGGTTTCTTTTCTTTTTTTTTTTGGCCTTCTGCTTTAATCTGTCATGCCTCTGTTTGGAGCAAGTGCTTTTGAGGACCTATTAGAAGGATGGGAGAGGTGGGGAATTTCTTGTTGCATCATGTTTTTCTGGTAGCAGAGACACAGCGATTTTCATTCCAATACACTCTGTACCTGCTCCTTAATTAATATATTAAACGACTGCCAAAATATTTACCTTCCCATTGCTTCAAGAACCATCAGACGAGAACCTCTGGGAGAGAGGTGCCATCCACTGCTTTTCATATTGTCTTTGCTTTGGAACGTCCTACCTGTTTGAGTCAGGAAAAGTGCCTTGAGGTAGGTTCTGCTTCTGCATATCAATCACTGTGGAACACAGCCGGAAGCTGAAGAGTGGAGGACATTTTAAAGTTGGAATAGCATGCTGACTTTTCAGATTGAGAAAGTTAGACAAATTAGAAGGGTAAATTAGCAAGCAGAGCGTAGTCAAATGTTCTCACAGAGATACCATCGGGGCTTTTTTGTAGCAGGAACTCCTTTGCATATTAGGCCACACACCCCTGATGTAGCCAATCCTCCTGGAGCTTACAGCAGGCTCTGTACTAAGAACCGTGTGAACTCTCATAGGAGTGAACTCTCACAGGGGTGTGCGGCCTAATATCAGGGCTCATTTTGCAGCAGGAATTCCTTTGCATACTAGGCCACACCCTCTGATGTAGCCAATCCTCCAAGAGCTTGCAGTAGGCCCTGTACTAAGGACCCTATAAGCTGTTGGAGGATTGGCTACATCAGGGGTTTGTGGCTTAATATGCAAAGGAGCTCCTACTACAAAATGAGCCCTGCTTAATATGCAAAGGAATTCCTGCTACGAAAAAAGCCTTGGATACCATAAAACAAGAACTTCCAACTGTACTGGAATGTCTAGAATAGTATGATACTTCTAGCAGGAAAAAGAGGGACACCCAAAGGGAGTTGGATTGGGTCAGTCAAGGAAGCCATGGCCCTCAGGTTGCAAGAATTGAGCCAAGCCATTTTGAAGGTCATTCATTTATAGGGTTGCCAATCCCCAGGTGGGGGCAGGGGATCCCCCAGTTTGGAGGCCCTCCCCCCGCTTCAGGGTCGTCAGAAAGCAGGGGGAGGGGACTGAAATGTCTGCTGGGAACTCTGTTATTCCCTATGGAGATTTATTCGCATAGAAAATAATGAATTGATCCGTGGGTATCTGGGGCTCTGGGGGGGGGCTGTTTTTTGAGGTAGAGGCACCAAATTTTCAGTACAGCATCTAGTGCCTCTCCCCAAAATACTCCCCAAGTCTCAAAACGATTGGACCAGGGGGTCCAATTCTATGAGCCTCAAAATTGGTGCCCCTATCTTTCATTATTTCCTATGGAAGGAAGGCATTGAAAAGGTGTGCCGTCCCTTTAAATGTGATGGCCAGAACTCTCTTTGGAGTTCAATTATGCTTGTCACAGCCTTGATCTTGGCTCCACTGCTAATGTCTCTTGGCTCCACCCCCAAAGTCTCCTGGCTCCACCCCCAAAGTCCCCAGATATTTCTTGAATTGGACTTGGCAACCCTATTCATTTATAGGGCCATCCCAAATCAAAAGCGATTCGAGGGTCTTAACATGCACAGCTCAGTTGTTTGAGGAAGCAAGGGCATTTTCCATGGGAGGTTTGATAGGCCGTGTTTCTACATGCTCACACACTGAATTAACCATCAGAATGGATGACCTGGAAGTAGTCACTCTGTCAGAACGCAGCTGAGGCTTTTGCCACAAGCTTGCTGAGGAAAAGGCTGGTTTCAGGAAGTTTGTCTGGACTAAACAGAACCCTACCAGCCTTCAGAACTCTTGATTGCTGCAAAAATATACGCTGCAGTACTGTCCTTTGAGCATCTGCAATGGTGGTGCTGTAATGCATTAGAGCGGTGGCCCCAAACTTTTGGCACCAGGGACCGGTTTTGCCACTGCCGCCACCACCACCCTCCCTTCCCGAGTTCCATACCATGCTCCACCCCCACCTGCCCTTCACAGTGCTGCATTGCGGTGGCACACTCCATCACCACCCCACGTTGAGACTCAGCTCCCCACCATGACCTGCCCCCTCCCTTCTCTTTCCCAGCACAGTGCAGCACTGTGCTCCACCCCCTCTGCAATGGTGGTGCTGTAATGCACTAGAACGGTGGCCCCAAACTTTTTGGCACCAGGGACTGGTTTTGCCACTGCCGCCACCACCACCCTCCCTTCCCGAGTGCCATACCATGCTCCACCCCCACCTGCCCTTTGCAGTGCTGCAATGCGGTGGCGCGCTCCATCACCACCCCACGATGAGACTCAGCTCCCCACCACGACCTGCCCCCTCCCTTCTCTTTCCCAGCACAGTGCAGCACTGTGCTCCACCCCCTCTGCAATGGTGGTGCTGTAATGCACTAGAATGGTGGCCCCAAACTTTTTGGCACCAGGGACTGGTTTTGCCACTGCCGCCACCACCACCCTCCCTTCCCGAGTGCCATACCATGCTCCACCCCCACCTGCCCTTCGCAGTGCTGCAATGCGGTGGCGCGCTCCATCACCACCCCACGATGAGACTCGGCTCCCCACCATGACCTGCCCCCTCCCTTCTCTTTCCCAGCACAGTGCAGCACTGTGCTCCACCCCCTCCCTTTTCCAATCTGAGGAGCGACGAGTTGGCCCTACCCACTTTGGCAGGGCCCGGATGATTCTAATGTCTGAAGAGGCAGCTGGAGGAGAAGGAGTTTCGCCCCTCCCTCCCTTCTGGAATTTAATGGGGGGGGGAGCCTCCTTCAGCGTGCTCTTCAAACAACTTAGAATCAGCCCGGACCCCGTCCAAGTGGATAGAGCCAAGCCCCATCATCTGCCCACCCCCAGCATGAACAGAGGGGCGCCGCAATGAGGCTTAATCCACTTCAACAGGGCCCGGGCTGATTCTAAGTTGTTTAAAGAGCATGCTGAAGGAGGCTTCTCTCCCACTTAACTTCCAGAAGTGAGGGAGGGGCAAAACTCCTCCTCCTCCAGCCGGTTCTTCAGACAATAATCTGGGCCCTGCCGAAGTGGGTAGGGCCAACTCGTCATTCCTCAGATCCTGCGGGTGAGGGAGGGGGCGGAGCACTGCGCTGTGTTGTGCTGGGGAAAAGAGGAGAGAGAATGGGCAGTGGCAGGGAGCCGAGGCTTGTCGTGCCGGGGCGGAGGGGGGGGGGTGACGGAGTGGCACTGTGAAGGGCAGGTGGGGGTGGCGGTGGCAGGAGGTGGAGGGCAGGGAGTGGCAGCCTGGCTGCTAACAGGCCACAGACCGGTACCGGTGCACGGCCCAGGATTTGGGAACCCCTGCACTAGAGCACAGGCCAGCAGCTCTTTCCTGTGCGAAGCTATAATGAGGATCGTTAAACTGAGTTTTGCTCACTTGTGCCTGATTTGTCATAATTTTTATTTATTTATTTTATGTGGTTTCTCTCCCACCCTTCCTGCTGAAGCAGGCTCGGCAAGTGACAGCAACAAAGTCAAATGATAAATACATTGTGTAAGACCTTATCTTTTCTTTTTAAAAAAAATAAGATTACATTAGTTTAAAATAACATTTAGATAGCAGCCGTTAGTTCCTTGGTCTGATCAGATGGTAGTAACTCATCTGCCCAATGATTGTTTAAGCCACAGTTCAGATCAACAGGCAAAATGAACATGTGTAAGTAGGTTAGCAGGTTTGGGCAAGAGGGGCTGATTATATTGGATGTCCGCTACCTCAACTAAAAACCTGGTGGAATAGCTCCCTCTTGAAGGCCCTGTGGAATTGCAAGAAATCTAGCAGTGCCCTCATCTCTAAAGGGAACTCATTCTGTAGCATGTAATGGTTGTACTGGGTTAAAATTTAAGACTTGCAAGTAGAAAGAATTTAATATTAGGCTTGAAAGGTAGAAATGTAACTGCTATATTTACTGCTTTTCTTTTCTTTCTTGTCTGTTTTGTTCTTCCCCTAACTCTTTTCCTTTTTTTGCTTCTTTATCCCTGCATCATTCTTTTATACTGAAACTTAATAAAAAAAATTGAAACATAGATGCGATGGCCAGAATTCCCTTTGGAGTTTAATTGTGCTTGCCACACCCTTGCTCCTGGCTTCACCCCCAAAGTTCCCAGATATTTCTTGAGTCTGACTTGGCAACCCTATTGCCAGTTGATGTTGATTAGCCAGTCTTAGGGCCCTTTGGGGTATATGTGGGAGAGGTGGTCCTGCACATATGTTAGTTTCTAGTCATTCAGGGCCTTACAGGACATTACTGGTTAGAATCAACACCTTGAACTGGATTCTGAACTCTATCAGCAGGCAGTGTAGTCTGCAGAGGACTGGTGGGATATGCGCCTGTAAAAGCATCACAGACAATAGGCGCACTGCTGCATTCTGCATTAGAGCAAGTTACAATCGCCTAATCTGGAAGTTATCCCACCTGTTTTGTATTGGTTGTTTTGACGGCTGTTTTGTTATGTCTGTTAGTTGACCTTCATTGCCCTCCAGGATCCTGATGCGTACATTCCAATTGGCTGTTCTTTTAGAACCAGCCAATCAGGACATGAGGCATTTCTCTCAGGAAATGCAAATGAAGGATCCTGGAGAGACCAATAGGGTGGATTGCTGCCCACATAAGGGGGCATGTTTAACTCAGGCCAAATGGATAAAAGGAGTGGAGTGGCCTGTTTGTGTTCTGTTCTGCTCTTGTTCAATAAACATTATTGCTTACCTCAAGCTGGCTGAACTCACTATATAATGCCACCCTTCTTCTAAGGGACTAAGCACAGCATACATGGGTCTCCCTTCCTCCATTTTATCCTCAAAACAACCCTGTGAGATAGGTTAAGATGGGAGAGAGAATGGACTAGCTGGCCCAAATTCACCCAGTAGGGATTTCAACCTGGGCTTTTCTGACCCAGGGGTCTAACCAATTGACCACAGCAGATCTCTAATGAACCAGCCTGTCTTTGAGTTAGAGGGAAAAGGCCATTTTGGTACATGAAAGTTTATACCCAGAATTAAACTTTGTTGGTGTTAAAGGTACCACTGGACTCAGATTTTTTTTTCTATCCAAGGTAACTTGTCTGGTCTCAAAGACTTGCCTCAAAGATTGGTGAGTGAGTTGTGAGATCTTTGTGGTGTGGTTGCAAGGCAGCTCATGAGAGATGTTAACAGAATATAGCACATTGGGCTAAAATGGAATGATTCTGAGATGAATGTTGGGGTGGAGAACTACATTAAAACTCTCTTTGTAATTTGCCTTAATCAAAAGGCAGTTGAGAGAATATTTTTCAGCTCTCATGAATCTCCGGGTTTTTTCCTTTTCTGAAGGATCTGTTTATAGAACCCTGAATGAGAGGAAAAACTCTAATACAGAATGGTAGTTAGAAGGCACTTAGATTTCAGTAGATAAATTGAGCTGAAATATATGTTTAAAACATGAATAGACCTACTCTTTCCTCTCGGATTAAAGCGTTGTAGGTAACAAATAATATTCAATAAAATTTTGATTTCTGAATAACAAATTTATGCCTTTTTTTACATCAGTCTGTGTCCTTTTTACTTCAACCAAATACTTCCATAACTATGTAGCCCCCCCCCCCGCTGCAAAATGCCTCAACATGGAAATTAATTATTCTATTTTCTTTCTCCCTGATCATACTTTGAGCTTCAAGAGCTCATTGCTAACAAACTGATTTTCTTTCCTTGTGCCCCAAACAACCATGTTTTAGCATTGATTTATTTTAACATTATTTAATTCAGTACTATAGTGAGTTGCTAGATGGCGTAGAAGCAAATGTCTGATTACGGACAACATTGCAAAAGGTTCTGGAAATCTTTAGAGACTCTTTTTTTCCTAAAAGGATTATAAATGTTTATGGAATAAACAATTGGGATTAGAATTTCATTCTTTGGCTGAGAAGAAGAAAAGGGGAGTGATATTTTATGTTAAACAGGAATTGGATTTGAAATTAGTATTTAAAGATAAAAATAGAAGATTTGTAGCAGTAGAAATAACGTTGAATGGAAAAAAAAAAAAACATTGTTATTGGGACTGTATGCACCAAATGGGGTGAAGGATGTATTTTTAAAAGATCTTATACAACAACTTGATGAACTGACTTATGACCAAGTTTTGATAATGGGGGACTTTAATGGAACAATTCAGAATGTATTGGATAGATCTGGACAAAAAAAGAATAATAAAGAAGGGAAATTGCCAAAATCCTTTTTTGAATTGGTTAAACAAGAAAATTTGGAAGATATATGGAGGAAATTTAATCCTGAAGTACAGGACTATACCTTTTTTTCAGCAAGACATAACTCTCTCTAGAATTGACACGTTATGGGGCACTAAAGATTGAGCCTTATAACAAAGAAAATTGAAATTTTGCCTAAAATAGGAGCTGATCATAACCCAATAATTTGGATTACAAATTCATTGAAAAAATCAAGAAAATGGAGGTTAAATAAAGATTTATTACAGAATAAAGAAATAGTAACATCACTAGAAAATGAGACCAAAGCTTTCTTCCAAGTAAATGACAGAGAAGATATTGAATTCCAGACGGTGTGGGATGCCTATAAGGCAGTAATGAGAGGAATATTGATGATAAAGATAAGAGGGCAAAAGATAAACAGATGTTGGACATTCAAAATGAAATAAAGAAAAAAGAAAGTGAGTTAAGGAAAAGGCCAGGGAAAAAAAGAATCATGAGGGAGATTACAATATTGCAAACACAAATGAGACATTTGTTAAATAAATAATTGGAATGGAATTTGAAAAAAATTACAGCAAAAGTCTTTTGAGGGTGCAAATAAACCTGGAAAATACCTGGCCTGGCAATTGAAAAAAAAAGAGAGAAAGTAAAATTATTAGCAAGATTGTGGTTGATGGAAGAGAAATGGTGGATCAAGAAGGAATAAAAAGAGAATTTTTAAAATATTATGCTAAATTATTTAAGGGTGTTAAAATAAAGAAAGAAAATATGGAACTGTATTTACAAAATATTAAAACAGCACCCTTAACAGAAAATATGAAAGAAGTTTTGAATGCACCAATTGAAAGAATAGAGATTGAAGCAGTGATCAATGCAATAAAAATTGGAAAGGCACCTTTGCCAGATGGATATACAGCTAAGTTTTAAAAAACTTTTAAAAAAGAATTAATTCCGAAACTTCACAAATTGATGAACATGATAAGATTAAAAGGTGAAATACCAAAAACATGGAAGGAAGCAGTGATTTTGTTAGTTCCAAAAGAAGACAGAGATGTCACAAATGTAAAAAAATTATAGACCGATTTCATTATTGAATAATGATTATAAAATATACACAAGAATACTGGCAGAACGACTTAAGCAATATTTGATAAATTTTATAAAGGAAGATCAAGCGGGATTCCTTCCCAAAAGACAGATAAGAGACAATATTAGAACTGTTGTAAATATTGTAGAGTATTATGAAAGACATCCAGAAAAGGAAGTAGCATTATTCTTTGTGGATGCAGAGAAAGCATTTGATAATCTAAATTGGGACTTTATGTTTGCAGTTATGGAGAAAATCGAGTTGGGAGAAGACTTTATGATAAAAGCAATATATACTGAACAACGTGCAAAGCTATGTATAAATGCAGACCTTATAGAAGATATGATAATTAGTAAAGGTACGAGACAAGGGTGTCCGCTCTCTCCATTGTTGTTTATAATGACACTTGAAATCTTATTGATGCAAATTCAAGAAGACAAAGAAATAGGACTAAAAATAAAAGGATTTACTTATAAATATAGAGCATTTGCTGATGATATAATGTTTATAAATGAAAACCCCACTCAAGTAACACCTTTGCTGTCAGCCAAAATACAAGAATATGCAGAATTGGCAAGCTTTATATAAACAGAGAAAAGTCAAAAATTTTATGTAAAAATATGCAAGTAAGTAAACAAAAGGAGTTTCAAAAATTAACGGGTTTTGAAGTTACTTCGAAGGTAAAATATCTGTGTGTGGAAATTACAATGAAGAATATTGATTTGTTTAAAAATAATTATGAGAAGCTATGGCATAAAATGGATGAAGATATGATAAAATGGAATAAACTTAATTTATCATTGCTGGGAAGAATAGCGGCAATTAAAATGAATATTTTACCAAAAATAATGTATCTATTCCAAACTATTCCGATTGTGAAGGACAGCAAACAGTTTAACAGATGGCAGAGGAAGATTCCAGAATTTGTGTGGGCTAGGAAGAAACCAAGAATTAAAATGAAAATTTTAACAGATGCAAAAGAGAGAGGAGGATTTCAACTACCAGATTTAAAATTATATCATGAAGCAGTTTGCTTAGTGTGGATAAAAGAATGGGTGATGCTGCTAAACAGAAAACTTTTGGCGTTAGAAGGTCATGGAAATAAATTCGGCTGGCACGCTTATATGTACTATGGGGGAAAAAAGATGGATGGTTTTTTCTCTCACCATTATATAAGGAATAGTTTGTTGAATACGTGGATAAAATATAAAAAATATGGAGATGAGACAAAACCTTTATGGATTGTGCCAGCAGAAGTGATAAAAATAACAGCTGAAGTGGGAGAAGAAAAGTGGTTGTCATATAATCAACTATTAAAAATACAAGGCGGTAATATAGAGTTGAAAACTACGGAAGAGTTGAATAATAAATATGATTGGTTTCAAATGCAACAAATAAAGAGCTTGGTGGAAAAAGATATCAAAACTGAAGGAATAAGAAAAGAACAAAGAAATAGAAATAGTTCTGCTTGGAGATAATGAAAAATTAATTTCAAAACTATATAAACTGCTTTTGAAATGGTCGACAGAAGATGAAGTAGTGAAATCTCAAATGATTAAGTGGGCAATTAATGTAAATAAAGAAATACAGATGGAAACTTGGGAATATCTTTGGAAAAACTCTATAAAGCTTTCAACATGTCATAGTGTTAAAGAGAACTGTTTTAAAATGATGTATAGATGGTATATAACTCCTAAAAAGTTGGCAAAGATGAACAACAAGATGCCAGATAGATGTTGGAAGTGCAAAAAACATAATAATAATAATAATAATAATAATAATAATAATAAATTTTATTTCTACCCCGCCCTCCCCGCAAAGCGGCTCAGGGCGGCTAACAGTAAATAATATATTAACATAAATAGTAAAACATTAGATTAACAATTAAAATTACACATAAAAACCCGTTAATTCAATTAAAATACTTAATTTACATTACATTATATATATATCTGGCAGTAATAGCTGTTCTGACCGCTGATTCTGCCAATTTAAATGGTGTTAAAGATGGCGGTTCTTCGTTCATTGCAACTCAGCAGTCCGTATCATTATAGGCGCGTCTAAAAAGGGCGGTCTTGCAGGCCCTGCGGAACTGGTCGAGGTTCCGCAGGGCCCGCACCTCCTCCGGGAGCTGGTTCCACAGTGCAGGTGCCGCAACTGAAAAGGCTCGCACCCTGGTGCTTTGGAGCCTGGCCTCTCTCGGCCCAGGGATGGTCATTTTGTTTTTACTTGCTGACCTCAGTGCCCTCTGGGGTTCATACGGGGAGAGACGGTCCCTTAGGTAGGCAGGTCCTCGGCCATATAGGGCTTTAAAGGTAATAACCAACACTTTGTACTGGACTCGGTAGATAACTGGCAGCCAGTGCAGTCCGCGCAGCCCCGGCTGTATGTGCTCCCATTTCGGGAGCCCCAGTAACAGCCTGGCCGCCGCATTCTGCACTAGCTGCAGCTTCCGAGTTCGGCACAGAGGTAGCCCCAAGTAGAGGGCATTACAGTAGTCCAATCTTGAGGTGACCGTTGCATGGATCACTGTTGCGAGGTCGCGGCGTTCCAGGAAGGTTCTTTTTACCATATGTGGTAGAATTGTGAAAGAGCAAAAAAATATTGGCAGATAATTCAACAAGAAATATCTAGGATCTTAGGATATGAAATTAAGAAAAATGCAGAGACTTTTCTGTTGGGACTATATATGGAAACATTTCCAAAAGAAGACAGAACTATAATTTGGTACTTGCTCTCAGCTGCTAGGACATTGTATGTGCAGTTGTGGAAGCAAGAGAGAATACCAGAGAAATGGGATTGGATTTTAAAAGTTATAACATGGAGTGAAATGGACAAATTGACAAGAATTTTAAAAGACTATGATTTAGAAACTTTTAGGTTGGAGTGGAAGAAGTTTAGAAGTTATATAGAAAAAGAGTGGAAAATAAAAGGACATTGGACAATTTTTGATAATGATTAAGTCTTAAAAGAAAGAAATATAGAAATTTTTGTTTTATTAGTGGTACCTTTAAATATTAGTACTTTAAGTATACAACACCGGTGGGGGTCAAAAAAGTAATATATGGGATAGATAATAAGAAGTAATTAATAATGCGAAGAATTGAGTGTTACCATATGTTACTGAAATAAAATTGTTTTAAAAGTGGAAATCTTTAGAGACTCTGAGAGTTAAACTGAGGTAATGTGATTCTGTAAGAGTGATTTAAGATAAAGTTATTTGAGAGGGGAAGTTCCCCATGAATATATTAAAGAGCTAGATTATAGGGCATGTTTCCATCTCTAGTATCAGTCAGGTTTCAGGCTCCTCTGCCTTCTGAGGCAGAGAAAAGATGCAGGAAAACAGCTTAGTCTAATTATATTGGAGATGCACTGCGGAAGCATGCTAGAAAAAGAGCCAGTGTAGGCACAGTCAGCCCAAGAAATATTTGGCAAAAAATACATGAGGTTCCCAAGGGAATCTGAGGGTAAAACTGAGATTCGAGTCTGGAAATACCTTGGAGACTGACAGGATTTTGGGGTATTAGCTTTTGAGAGTCAAAGTTCTCTTTGTCAGATATGCAGGGAGCATTGACTCTCAAAAGTTTATATTCTGAAAATCTTTACGGTGTTACTGGACTTGAATCAGTACTATATCTGGCTGTTCTACTCCTGATTGTCAGAACTTGGACGAACTTCAGACGAGTCCAATACTTGTTACAAGTTAGGATCTTTATTGAAGAACTACAGTACTAGAGCGACTAAATAACAGTAATGCCAACTCCTGGCAGTTGGTTACATTTTATGCCATCAGTAAAGCACAATAAAGCAATCATTCACACGGTTTCAAACAAGCATTTCTTCTTCCCAGACTCCGTTATCAGAAGGGAGGATGCTCCCCTGTTGTGAAGGCCAAACGGCCTGTCTTCAAAGGGCACCTGTGGATGTTAAGCAGAGACTATCTGTCGCCTGCCCTATTGCCCTAAATATTTGGCATAGCACAGGGGCCAGGGTTAATTGCAGTGGTCAGGCACTCTATGTTATTACTAAGGTACAGCATGGAGTTGGTTTGGCTAAGGCAAATAAAGCAAAAGTTACAAGTTCTGACACTGATCATCATGGCTATCCATCTGAAAGCATAGAGGTTAGTTCCCAGTCCTGTATAGTAGCCCACCAAGAGCTTTCGTTGACTACCTGGGACTCATATAGCATGGAGGGATTTTGTGAATTTGACCACCATATATTACAATGGAGGCTGTTTCAGGCTTGATAAGTTCAGTTCTCCAGGTAGAATTTAGAGAAACAACATTCCAAAAGTGATTTTTTGTTGTCAGCATTACTAATATAACAAATATGAATTTGAGCAGACTTCGGAGGATGGTGGAAGACAGGAGGGCCTGGTGTGACTTTGTCCATGGGGTCACAAAGAGTCGGACTCAACTGTGCGACTGAACAACAACAACAACAAATCACTTTTGGAACGTTGTTTCTCTAAAAATCTGGAGAGTTGCATTGTGACACCATTCAGGACATAGGCAGTATTTTTGGTCTCCAGTAGTATGATCTACAGATCAACTTCGGAGATGACTGAAATGCTGAATCCACAACATGAGCACATAGACATAAACACATGAAGCTGCTTTTCTTCATATTTTTGTCTGGGGCAAGTGGGCTGTGGCATGGTGGAAGGTACCAAATTCAATCCTCAGCATTGCCAGTTAAAAGGAATAGTCAGGAGATGGTGTACAAAACCTCTGGAGTGCAAGACCCCTGGAGAGCTACTTCTAGCTGAGTAGACAACACTGACCTTGATGGATCAAAGGTCTGATTCACTGCATAAGGCAGCTTCATGCATGTATCTCAAATTTTTCAGCTCCTTTCCTGATTCTTCCTTCCCCCCCTTCCCTTTCTCACTCATTGTTATTCCATTCCCTCTTTTGTCTTGCTTTGTTCCTCCATCTATCTTCACCTCCCAGCTGTTTATTATTTATTGATTAAAATATTCATAAACTGTCATTCTCAGAAAAAATATTCAAGGTGGTGTGCAGAAAAAAATTGCAATGGAAGACAACCTGACTAAAATGCATTACTCTGCAGAAACCCCCCATGTGCATTAAACAGCAAGGGCAGCCCAGCCTAGCAGTAAGTGGTCCTCAAAAGTTCTCTTATAATCAGGGCTTTTTTTTTTTTGAACAAGAACTCCTTTGCATATTAGGCCACCCCCCCCCCCCGATGTAGCCAATCCTCTAAGAGCTTACAGAAGGCCCTGTAATAAAAGCCCTGTAAACTCTTGGAGGAGTGGCTACATCAGGGGTGTATGGCCTAATATGCAAAGGAGTTCCTGCTACAAAAAAAAGCCCTGCTTAGAACCGTTTGGTAAGCAGGAAGGGAGCCATCCATATATCCAATGGGAGTTTGTTCCAGAGTATTGGAGCAATTGTGTGTGTAAATCGTCATCAAGTGGCAGTCAATCTATAAATAACCCCATAGAGTTTCAAGGCAAGTGACAAGCAGATGTGGTTGCCATTGCCTTCCTCTGCAAAGTCAGCCTTGGTGGTCTCCCATCCAAGTACTGACTCTTCTTGGCTTCTGAGATCTGGAGGAATAGATAACAGTCCGTCATTTGGAGCGTTTTTCTCCATTTGAAAATTGTGCTTGGCGTGCGTGTGAACTTAGTGAAGTGGTGAGGAGCCTGCGGAAATTACAGACTGTAATCTGTTCCTCCATGAAGGAAGTGTGGCTGAAATGTCTTACAAGCTAGCAAGGATGTTGGAGGCTTTTGGAGTAGTCCTGCATGAGTTCCCTTTTCCACAAGCAACGTAAGAAATAACTATATTGCATTATTTTGCACACGCACTTCTTTGGACTGGATTAGTACCAGGGCTTTGTTTGTAGAAAAAGCCCAGCAGGAACTCATTTGCATATTAGGCCATTCCCCCTGATGTCACCATTGTTTCACACAGGGCTTTTTATGGAAGAAGCCCAGTAGAAACTCATTTCCCTATCAGGCCACACCCCCCTGATGCCAAGCCAGCCAGAACTGAGTTCCTGTGCATTCCTGCTCAAAAAAAGTCATGATTAGTACTATTTGGAATATATGTATTGTGTACCTATGCATTTTGTAATTGATCTGAAAGTTACTAGCTATTTGGTCACAGTCAGTTTGTGTATTTGGACTCTTCTCCAGTCAGTCTTCAACTCCCTTCAGCTCTGTAACTGGCTTTTCCCACTGCCTAACCACCACTCTCCTTTGACAGTTTGAAGCAGTCCACCAATGAGAGTGAGTTCTATCAGCTGTCACTCAATGGTCCTTAGCATGTATATTGCTGCTGTTTGTCACAATTTGCTACCACAAAATGGCAGCCAAATGGAGCTCCATCTTGCCTGAAGCAAGCCCTGTCTTCTGTGATAACAAATCAAAGCAAAGGGAACAGTGGATATTCTATTCTTTGAGTGATTCCTGTGAACAATTTACGTTACTGGCTTGTCTGAGACTTTAAAAAGACATCAGTCTGAATTGAGGGAAGGAAATGGTCTCTGCGGGTGCGCCTGTCTGACTACTTTCCATCTTAAATTTCAGACTCAGGCTAATTCACTAGTAGTTGGCCTTCAAGAAGTACCAGAAAGGCTGCCTTCCTTTTTGTGAAGTCCATTTGATAACACTGCTCTCTTGTTTACCCCAATCGCTCATAAATATTGACGGCTGAGGAAATTTGTGCTGGAAAGTTCTAGAATGCATGTCAGACAAAGAAAAGGAGTCCATCTTACTGATGACATCTGTATCGGTTGAATCAGGCGTCCTTGTTCTCTCAAAAATGCTTTTTCAACATACCTTATTAAGAAAGTGTGACTGGAACCAGATGGTAAGGGTTATGCAAAATAATCCATAATTTTATGCAGTGGTTTCTCATGTAACCACAAATATCTTTGAGAGTCTTTCTGTGTTCTGGCACCTCATAACAGATCTTGTATTTTTACTTCCTAGCATTGAAAACATTAACAAGAGGCTGGGTTAAACATTTACTCTGAAAATCTTAACACTTCTGGCATTCTCGCTTTTGATACCATTGTGTTTCTTATACCACATTTTCTTTTCAGGGTGCATTTTTGTTTTAGTATGGCAACTTAGAAACTCTCGTTTGATTGAAACGAATCAGTCTTTGCAGGTGGAAGGCTTAAAGGTTAAAGCAGAACTCAGCAGTTCATCGTTTTTAGCACCTAGCCGTAAAAAGTGCATGCATGCATGATTCCTTTTATTAATAAAAGATAGAACTCTGAAGTTTAAATTCCCTTGTAAAAAATAAAACATGGCATTGGATCCCATGGAAAAGATCTATGCCTGCAAGTGAGGAGATGGCGTTCAGGATATTGCATCTAATCTGACCCTTTTTAAATCTAATTTGGCAGATGCTCAGAAGTGCATGCCAACCCCCCCCTCCCCCGGCAAGCTTTTAAAAGATGCACATCTATGGTATGACACCATTGTTATTTAACTTGTGGAATCCACTGCCATTAAATGTAGTGGCTACTTTTAAAAAAAAGACTGGGACTGATTCCCCACTAGCCTTATGCTGCTCTCAGTCTCCTCTTCTCTGCAGGACCTCTGTCGGATTTCACACTATTTGCCCCGGGGCTGCAACTTGCTTCACCTTTTTTGCATGGCAAACAGAAATCGGTTTTTAGAGGATCTTGTTTGCTGCATGAAAGAAGTAGGGCGAGTTGCAGCCCTGGGGCAGATAGTGTGAAATCCAAAAGAAGCCCCGCAGAGAAGAGGAGAGTGAGAGTGGCATAAGGCTAGTGGGGAACCAGTCTGGGGGATGCATATTGCATAGAAGATGGGTAGATCAGTACTCATTTACCATAACAGTAATATAGAGCCTCCTTGTTCAGGCAATATAATTTTTAATGCTAAATTCTGGGGAGAAACATCAGTGCGTAGGGGGTTCCCCCCCTTTTACTTCAAGATGTTTGTGACCTTCTTGGCAGCGTTCTTACTGGAAGTGACAAGGGTAGCTCTAGGAATCAGCAGAAGCTGTATGGTTTTCCCATAAGAGTTTTGGGTGACTCCTAGAGCTACCCTTTGTGACTTCCAATAGGACCTTCTGATAAAAACTCGAGGCTGCATTTTTTTTTAAAAAAAAAAGCTCCCAAGATACTGTGCCCTCCCCCAACCTTCCTGCCAATTGTCAGACATTGCCTGGCAACCCTAAGAGCCACACAAAGTCCAGTGTGGTGGTGTGGTTAAGAGTGTTGAAGAGTGTCTGAGACACCCAGGTTCAGATCCCCACTTGTGCCATGGAAGCTCACTCGGTGTCCCTCCCCTCCCCCACTTTCCTCACACTCTCTTGACCAAACCTACCTCAGGGGAGAGGTTGTGAGGAGAAAACAGAGGAAAGGAGAGCCATGTAAATCACTTTGAGTCCACAGTGGAGTGAAAGGTGGAGCACAAATGAATTGAACAAATAAACATGATAATAAAAAGGCCTTTATTAGCCTTTTTTAAAATATCGAGGAACACTTTGGAAAATTCCTCCACTTACTCTGTACCCATTGCTAATATTCTCTCTTGACTGTGGTCTGGAGACCATTTGTAATTCCAGGAGAGCTCCAGGCTACACCTGGAGGTTAATCCAAATAAAACACAAACCAGTTACTGTGGCTATAATTACTATGACACAGGGCTTTTTTTTAATAGCAGGATAGGGTTGCCAAGTCCAATTGAAGAAATAGCTGGGGACTTTGGGGGTGGAGCCAGGAGACTTTGGGGGTGGAGCCAGGAGATGTTAGGGGTGGAGCCAATCTCAAGGCTGTGACAAGCATAATTAAACAATAAAACCAATAAAACAGTTACTAGCGGAGACACTTTCAGAACAACCTGACATGACAGGTAGAGAGGACTGTCCTTTGCCATGTTTCATCGTACAGGGGCCAGTGATCTTTTGGGTGACGCTGTATCCAAATTACAAGCAAACCTGTATTGTCATCTCTGAAACCTTTGTGAATGCTCAGACTGTTCCGAGACCAATTGCCAATCACCGCCATCATAGTCCTTGCTAGCCTGGCCAGTGGTAGTTCTCCCATTAGCAGGAATCCTGGACAGATGTCGATTTCACCGATAGATTAAATGAGAGTAGTTTGCCGGGAAGATGAGAGGAGCTTTCCCTGTTCTCTCTTGTGTTTAAGGCCGGCTGTTGTGGCAAAGTGGCAACGAAAAAAATCTGAAAGCCCAGCTTCCACGGGGGAAGAGCGGGGTATCAAAATCTGCAGTCGCCTCCTTCTTCAACTGCAGGCTGCTGCAATTCCTTCCTTGCCACGGGAGGCGCTCGCGGCGTAGCCGGGCTTGAGGTGGTCGCCATGGTGACGGGCGAGCGTCGGTTGGGCCGGGCCCGGGCCTACTGCTGCCGCCGCCACCGCCGCCACTGAGGGGAAGGCATGGACGACGTGCGGGTGGAGTGGCTGGAAGAGCGGCTGCGGGCGACGCTGAACATGGAGGAGGCAAAGCCCTTCGAGGAGCTGCTGAGCCGTGACGACGGCGAGCAGGCCGACACGCTCCTGCGCTTCCTCAACCGGTGCGCTGCTGCCGACAAGGGCGAGGCCTCCGCCCTCCTCCTCCGCCAGCAGCTGGCGGGGCTGTGCTGCGGGCGGCCGTGCTGTGCCCCGCCGCCGCCTCCGCCTCCTCCTGCTGCTGGGCGCCGGCGGGCCGCCGCCTACGGCCTCACTGGGCGGGGAGGGGGCGGCAGCGGCGGCCTCGCCCGCTCCAGAATGGGGCGGCTCGCCATTTCCCCCCCTCCCCCCCCGCTTCCATTTTTGGGGGGAGCGGGGGAAGAGGGTGGAAATCCTGGGGTCCCCCGCCAGAGCGGGAGGGTTGGGACCCCTATAGCAGGAACTCCTTTGCATATTAGGACACAACCCCCTGATGTAGCCAATCCTCCTGGAGCTTACATTAGGCCCTGTACTAAGAGTCCTGTAAGCTCAAGGAGCTATATCAGGGGTGTGTGGCCTACAATGCAAAGGAGTTTCTACTACAAAAAGAGCTCTGTGTCTGCCGTGGAAAAAAATAATAAGGGGCAAGGAGAGTTCCAAGGAGCTGAGACAAATTTGCACTCCCTTTAGCCCTAAAGAGCTCCATGGTGCAGTACTGCAGTCCAAGCTCTGCTCACGACCTGAGTTCAATCCCGGCAGAAGCGGGGTTCAGGTGGCCGGCTCAGGGTTGACTCAGCTTCCAACCTTCTGACCTTGGTCAAATGAGTACCCAGCTTGCTGGGGAGGGGGAGTTTAGATGACTGGGGAAGGCAATGGCAAACCACCCCGTAAAAAAGTCTGCTGTGAAAACGTCGTGATGTGACGTCACCCCAGAGTCGAAAATGACTGGTGCTTGCACCTTTACCTTTATTAGCCTTTTTAAAAATCTTGAATAATCTGGAACTTGATCTGAATTTTGTCTGTGTAGGTAGACAGAAGGAAAGGAGGAACAAACTACAAAAAGGGGGGGGCAACCCTTAGAAAGTTGGGAATTGCCACTGCACTAAGCTTTTTACGTGGAGGTGATACTTTTCGCCGGTTTGAATATTCTAATGGTTTGAGTGCAGACGTCACCTGGCGGCGGTTTAGCCTTTCTTGACACTGCCTGTGTGGTTCTTCAACCTTCCCAGCTTCAGCCCAAGTTCCCGGCCTGATATTTCACGCTTGCATTTTATACAAAAGGGATCTGTCACTTGGCAGTAGGAATGGCAGGTGAGTCATGCTGGGACGGCCGTTTCACACTTTTAATCGTATGCTGCTGAGGGAACAAGGAAACAGGCTGGTCAAATGCAATTATATCCTGCCCTGTGACCCCCTGAGTATTAGCAAAAGGGACAAAAAAAAAGATGGATGCTTTTTCTCCTTTCCCCGTGCATACAGATGAGGATGCCGTTTTCATTCTCTTCTGAGACAATTTCTAAGCCAAACATGGAACTTTCCGAAGCGGCGCATTCAATTATTCAGTAGGCTGCCTAAAATCCCCGACTGATGATCGTCTTAAAAAAGATAAGATGGTTCGTCTCTTCCAGAGGACGAAGTCTCTGTTACGCTGAAGCCCAGAAAGCCTTCACATTTAGAACGACATCATTATTTGATCCTGAATATCTGTACAACTCTACTGACAACATGAAGCAAATTACAGAAGATACCCACTATGCTAATTCTCAGCGAGAATGTCGGAATAATGAGAGTTGTGCTGCATCTTGTATGAGAGTCGGCGAGGGAAATATTTTCAGAAGCACAGCTTTATATTTTAGCACGTGCCTCTTCGCCGTTTATTTTGAAATTCTGAGGAAAAAAGGGCCCTGGGCTGAACTGACGGGGAGGACAAATTGTCAAGTGCATCTCCTTTGTTTTTTTTTGGTTTGTTAAATGTAAATATATGAAATTGTACTGTTTTGAGAATCACTGTTCATGTGACAGGCAAACAACTGTACACAGATCGGAAATGGGGTCTGTAATGATCTCCAGTGCTAATTTATGATCGAGGTGGAATTCTAGCAGGAGCTCCTTTGCATGTTAGGCCACACCCCCTGATGTAGCCACTCCTCCTGGAGCTTCCAGTAGGCCCTGTACGAAGAGCCCTGTAAGGAATTCTAGCAGGACCTCCTTTGCATATTAGGCCACACACCCCTGATGTAGCCCCTCCTCCTGGAGCTTACAGCAGGGCCTGTACGAAGAGCCCTGTAAGGAATTCTAGCAGGACCTCCTTTGCCTATTAGGCCATACACCCCTGATGTAGCCCCTCCTCCTGGAGCTTACAGCAGGCCCTGTACGAAGAGCCCTGTAAGGAATTCTAGCAGGACCTCCTTTGCCTATTCTAGCAGGACCTCCTTTGCCTCCGCGGCATCTCGGAGGAGCAGCTGCGGTGGGGGGGGGGATGGCAGCGGCGCGGCGGCCTCGCCCGCTCTGCCTCTGGGATGGAAGCGGAGGGGGGGTGGAGGTGGGCCGGGAGCGTGGCGAGCCGCAAGTCCGGGTCCTAGAAGGGCCCGGATTCGCGGCTCGCCATGCTCCTGGCCTGCCTCGCCCTCCCCTGCGCTGCTGCCGCCTCTTGGCTGCTCCTCCGAGATGGGCTCAGCCTGGGCCCATCTCGGAGGAGAAACTGCGGTGGGCGGGGAGGGGACGGCAGTGGCGCGGCGGCCTCGCCGGCTCCAGGATCCAGCGGCTCAGCGCCGTTTCCCCCCTCTCCCCCCACTTCCATTTTTTGGGGGAGCGGGGGAAGAGGGTGGAAATCCTGGGGTCCCCCGCCAGGGCAGGAGGGTTGGGAAGCCTAACGAAGAGCCCTGTGAGGAATTCTAGCAGGACCTCCTTTGCATATTTGGCCACACACCCCTGATGTAGCCACTCCTCCTGGAGCTTACAGCAGGCCCTGTACGAAGAGCCCTGTAAGGAATTCTAGCAGGACCTCCTTTGCCTATTAGGCCACACACCCCTGATGTAGCCAGTCCTCCTGGAGCTTACAGCAGGCCCTGTACTAAGAGCCCTGTAAGGAATTTTAGCAGGACCTCCTTTGCCTATTAGGCCACACACCCCTGATGTAGCCAATCCTCCTGGAGCTTACAGCAGGCCCTGTACGAAGAGCCCTGTATGGAATTCTAGCAGGACCTCCTTTGCCTATTAGGCCATACACCCCTGATGTAGCCAATCCTCCTGAAGCTTACAAAAAAGAGCCTTAAAAGCTCCAGGAGGATTGGCTACATCAGGGGTGTGTGGCCTAATATGCAAAGGAGCTGCTGCCAGAATTCCATCCCTGATGATGATGATGTATTCATGCAATTGCTATGTACTAAAAAAAAAAGGTTACATTTTAATGTTGCTGTATTATATGGACATGTATTTTAGTAGTATACCTTTGACAGATTTGTACTTTTTATTACCGATAGATTTGTGCTTTTTACCTGGTCTATGACCGTTATAATGAACGCTGAATGACTGTATTCATGCAAGTTAAAAATCCCGAGGAAAAGGAAAGGAAAGGTCCCCTGAGCAAGCACCAGTCGTTTCCAACTCTGGGGTGACATTGCTTTCACGTTTTCACGGCAGACTTTTTACGGAGTGGTTTGCCATTGCCTTCCCCAATCATCTACACTTCCCCCCCAGCAACTTGGGGACTCATTTTACCGACCTCGAGCTGGCTACCTGAAAACCTAGCTTTTGCCGGGGATCGAACTCAGGTCGTGGGCAGAGCTTAGGACTGCAGTACTGCAGCTTTAACACTCTGTGCCACGAAAAATCCCAAGAGGGGCAAATAAAGAAGTACTTCATTACCGATAGCTTCATCGCTGCAACAACATGAGGGCAGCTATGCCGTCATTAAATGAAGAGTTTTGCATTGCTTTGATCTGCCGTATTGACTCTCCCCAGTATCTCTAGTGTAAAGGAAGTATTCTCCATTCTCTTGAATTAGAGTCTTTTCGACTTTATGCTCTTTTAGAGAAACTCTCAAATTAAAAAAAAATGCAATGAGTATATAATCCTGAGGCCCTTCAGAAACGTCTTATTTGGCCTGCTGAAACACCACCCAGGTAGGTCCAGTAGGATATCACAGAATCATAGCGTTGGAAGGTCCGTAAAGGCCATCTAGTGCAGCCCTCTGGTCAATGCAGGATCTGCCAAAAGCATCCCTGAGAAACAGGCCTCATTTTGGGTAGGAATTCACAGGAGTGGAGCTTCAGAGCATCTATATTTTGTGCTCTTTCTTTCTTTCTTTCTTTCTTTCTTTCTTTCTTTCTTTCTTTCTTTCTTTCTTTCTTTCTTTCTTTCTTTCTTTCTTTCTTTCTCCGCCCTCCCCCCCCCAAAAAAAAATACTTGCTTCTGGTCCATTGTTCAACACCCCTGTGAAACGTTTGCTGAAATCTAGGATTTCCCCACCCAAAAAGAAAAAAGAAAGATAACCAAAACATCTACAGCAGACAGATGGAAATCTTCATCATGCCACTGTGGCCACATAGGCAGGGGTAGAATTCTAGGCTCTTGTTTGCAAGCTCTTGAAGGATTGGCTACATCAGGGGTGTGTGGCCTAATATGCAAAGGAGCTCCTGCTAGGATTCCACCCCTAGAGGGATGGATAAATAAATGGATGGAGAGATATCTAAGCTGACCAAAGTAACATATCCAAAGGGCTTGGTTTAGCATATATCGCTTCCCCTTTCTCCATTTGGTCTCCACAACAGCAAATTCGGCTGAGAGAAAATAACTGGCCTAAAGTCACCCACTGAACTTCATGGCTGGGTGGAGGATTTGAACCCAGGTCATTCTTAAACTCTCTGTCCATTATGTGTTATGTTGTATGCTCCAAACTTTTTTTTTTTAAATTGTATTAGGCCAACACAGATAATAAATTAATTCATTGTTGAAACCATACAGATAACAGAATATTCAATGACATATGCAATAAAAAAACTGATGACTTGGAACCTTGTTGGGCCGGGCCATATCAGGCCGGGCTGTATGTGTCCCTATTTAAGATTAGAGAGCAGAGATATAAACTTTATAAAGGACACAGACAAACACAATTTTTTTTAAAAAAATAAAATAAAAATAAAACATGTTTAAAATATTAGCTCTCGTTGGTCTTAACGGTGCTTTCTTTGTACCTCTCCCATGGGATCCAGGGAGCTGGGCAAAAGAAACTCTGGCTCTTTCCTACCTTCCTTCCCCGGGGGACAAGGAGGGGGAGGAGCCTCAGCCAATAGAAGGAAGAGAGGCTTGGCTCAGTAGCTCTGCTGTGTGACTGGGAGAGCCTGGCAAAGCAAGCTTTCCCTCCCCACTTCCTCCCCGAGGGAGGAGCCTCCACCAATGGAGAAAATAGAGGTTTTGCTTTGTAGCTCCTGTGCAATTGAGCAAGCCTTGCAAAGCAAGCTGTTATGCAGAAGGAAGCAAGAGAGAGGGAGAAGGAAGCAGATGACGGCCAACTGCTCGGGGGTCTGATAGGAGCCCTCCAGGGGCCTGATTCAGCCCCTGGGCTGCGTGTTTGACACCCCTGGACTAGAGCTTCAGACGCAAAGTAGCAGCAGACCTTTTATTCTCTGTGTTCATACATTATTTGAAACTCTGGTTAAGACCAGCTGTGGTTTATAAATCTTCTTTGGATCCCGCACTCAGATGGTAACATTAACCATAGTTTAGTGAAGCCATGTTTTTTGTGCAATGTCAGAACCGGGCAGGGCTTTTTTGGAGCAGGAATGCAGTTCCGGCTGGCTCCGCGTCAGGGGGTGTGGCCTAATATTCAAATGTGTTCCTGCTGGGCTTTTTCTACCAAAAAAAGTCCTGGGACTGAGAAACCAAGTTACAGCACTTTTGGCACCTCAGGTAGGGTTGCCATTCTGCGGGGGTGGGGCGGGGCCCTGATCTCCTGGAATTGCAACTGTCCTCCAAACCACAGTGATCAGCTCACCAAGAGAAGATGGCCACTTTGAAGGATGCACTCTATGGAATTATACCTCAAACCTTGCTCACTCGAGGCTCCATTCCCCAAATCTCCAGGAATTTTCACACCTGGAGTTGGCAACCCGAGATACCTGGCTCATACTTTAGACAACTGTTCTAAAGTGCAGCTTTCATCTTTCTACAGTTGTTTTTGCAACTATTGAAAAGATGTTTTCTTTTGAAGGGTTGAGAGAGGTAAAGAAGTAACCTTTAAAAAATGAAGTGAATAATGAATGAACAAAAAAAAAGAGAATTATTTCTGTATACTTGCAAGCATTTGATGGCTCGGGTTTTTTTTTTTAAGTGTTTATTTTTGAACAGTTATTAATTCAAATTTCCTGTTTCATCTTGTCTTTTCTTTGGAAGCACGAAGCAAATATTGTTCTTCACTGCAAATTGCAGTCTTTTGTTGACTGAAGACCTAGAATTTCAGATGGGATGTTAACAAAGGAACATCTAACAATTTTTTTTTTAACCGTTTTGACAGACGGCTCTCCTTTCCCTCTCATCAGTTGCCACTCAGGAAGGCGCAGGACAATTATAAGATGTCAGTAAGATGGAGGAGCGGGACAGAATCCTTCGGCTCATCTCCGAAAGGCTTCTATTTTGTTTTGCGTGAAACTTTTTTTTTCTTCTCGTTTTGCAGTTTGCCAACTTGAGATGCAAAATGGTTCGCAACGAGAAACCCGAAAATGAAGGTACCGAAAATAGTGACTGACAGGATATTTCGGAACAGAGGTGTGATTAAGCGGTGCCAGTCTCTTTCCTTTGATTAAATCAAGTGTATGTGAATGGCGTTTTGAGAGGGCAGCAAAACAACAATTTAGATTTTCAGCGATGCTTTTAAAATCTACAACATAACCACTCGTTTCCTCAAAAAGCATCCCTTTCAAATAAGGCAAAAAGAAAGGGGGGAGGGGATCCATAAAGGCATTCTATTAATTTCCTGAATTTATAAATGTTTTCCCTTAAGCAGTCAGTGGCTCTTGGAACAAAGACTTCCTGTTTTTTTGAAGAGATTGCCATGAAGCAGATTCTATTACAGTCTCGGGAAGCACATCCAACATTGCTAAATCAGGCTGCATCCGGAAGCCAAAAGGGATGCTGCGTAGCTTCAGCCACTGATGAGCGATCTGGGACATGTATTTGCCCAGCTGTTACCTGGAAATTCCCATAGCTATTTAATCCAGACCCAGCCCATCCTCAGACAAGGTAGGTATGCCAGGGATTTTGTTGCTCTAGGTGAGCTGCCCACTAGCGCCCCCTCAATTTTAAAAAAAAAAACCCAGAGGATCGTAGGAGAAATGAACTCGAAACTATTTACATTTTTAATTTGCAGGGTTTTGTTTTGAGGGGTTTTTTTTTTTAATTGTGAGATTAAGCAATAAAAATTGCAAGAATGCTACTTGATCCTTTGAGTTGGAGGGGTCAGTGACAAGACCTTGTGCATACAAGAAAGATGCCCAACCACTGAGCTACGGCTCCCACTCTGCGGCTCAAGTAGAGTCGGAAGGATGAGTGGCAGCAGACAACTTCGACAGCCCATTTTTAGAAACTGTAATTGGCTCTTCTTCAGCTGAGCTCTGAGGAGCGTACTGCGCAAGTGCCATCTGCTTTCGCATTTCCCAGGTCTGTAACAGACCTGGGAAACACAAAACCAGTCAGGCAGCATCTCTCTTCCATGGAGCCTGCTTCCCATTGGGTTGTTCAAACAGGCAGGGGGCCTGTTATTGGTCAAGGGCAGTAGGTGTTTGGATCCTCCTGCCCATTGTTCCCAAGTAGGGTTGCCAAGTCCAATTCAAGAAATATCTGAGGACTTTGGGGATGGAGCCAGGAGACATTGGGGGTGGAGCCAGGAACAAGGGTATGACAAGCATAATTGAACTCCATGGGAGTTCTGGCCATCACTTTTAAAAGGACCGCACACCTTTTTAAATACCTTCCTTCCATAGGAAATATTGAAGAATAGGGGCACCTTCTCATAGAATTGGACCCCCTGGTCCAATCTTTTCGAAACTTGGGGGGTATTTTGGGAAGAGGCACTGGATGCTATGCTGAAAATTTGGTGCCTCTATCTCAAAAAACAGCCCCCCCAGATACTCGTGGATCAATTCTCCATTATTTCCTATGGGAATAAGCCTCCATAGGGAATAATGACGTGCCGAGCAGATATTCCCCCCCCCCTTTCTGATGACCCTGAAGTGAGGGGAGGGCCTCCAAACCGGGGATCCCCTGCCCCCACCTGTCAAGTCTGTCTATAACTCTGGTTCAGCCATGGAGCATTCTGGGTAAAACCAAAGTGTAACCAAATGCTGCTAGCACACCCTCTCCCCCCTTCTTTCCTGTAGAGAATATACTTGCTTTGAAATGGAAATATGTGAAAGTCTTATCTGTGCCTTCTCAGCCCTGGCTCACGGAAGGGAGTCAGGAGCCTAATGTGATCAAGGCCAAGCAGGCCTAATCAACATGAGAACGACTTTGTAACATCTATGTGTGAATGCTCCCTGCATAGTCCCCCCCTCCTTTGGAATCCTTTTGAAGTATCCCTTATATGCAATGTATCTACAGTATATTCTTTAGTCTTTACAATCTTTGGCTCAAGCCACAATTACCAGTATCAATAAAGTAGCTTCTTTGTATCAACAACGACTCATTAATGAAACTGCAGACTTGACACCACCTGGAGACTAACAATCCTAACACACACTTACTTGCTCCGAGACAAAAGCAAAACAAATGGAGGGATTCTGCTTTGATGAAGCGAACTGCTTCTGACCCTTCCCCATGAAGCGCTTCCTGCTTCCTGCTCTTATTTAAAGGCACACGCACACATTTTAAAATGGAACCTATTTGCAGGTTTCTAAAGCTGCCGGAATCTACAGGTAGGTGGTGGCTGTAGGAGGTGGGGCTTCCCCCTGCCGGCCAGCTGGCTGGGGGTGGGGGGAAGCCTGTAAAACTGGGGGATCCCCCACTGGGACCTGGGGATTGGGAAGCCTACCATTGGGGAAGGCAGGCTCCAAGGAGCACACTCACGGCACATGAGGAGGGGGGCTGGATGCACCCCCTAAGCCAGGTGGCACCATAGGCAGCGACCTACTTGGCCTACTCCCAGGGACTGCCAGGGGTATGGACAGGACTCGGGAGGCAGATGCGCTTGTGTGATCAAGTGCATTAAATCCAGATGGGAGGCGTGTCTAGGTCGGGCCAAATCTCCCATGCAATCGCACCCAAACTTTTGCTCCTGCATTTGAGGGCATTTGGGGGGGGGGGGAACCACCTTTCTGTGAAGACAGGACTGCAGGCAGCTCATTCTATCAGTGTGTATCAAGCCGTGTAGTGCCAAAGACTCGATCGCACCCTCTTTCAAAGAGACGGGTGATGATTGCTGTCAGTTCTCCCCTCCCACTGCAGACTTTCCACATTTCCCCCCGCATTCCGGAGGGAATTAAATTGGCAGGCTGGGACAGGATCAGTAGGCTCCAGCAGGGGGAGAATCTGGAGACGCCTGCTCCATGAAGCCTGCAGATGGTTGAATGCAGGGCAGAATCTCTAAACAACAAATATTTTGTTTTGCAGGTGAAGCAGCTCACAAAATATAGAGCAGGGGTGTCAAACTCATTTGTTACGAGGGCCAGATCAGACACAAATGAGACCTTGTTGGGCGGGGCCATGTCGGGTTGGGTCGAACCATATTGGGCCAGGCCACATGTGTACCTATTTAAGATGAGGCAGCAGAGATATAAATTTTATAAAGAACACAGACAAACACAAATATATATATTTTAAAAAAACTTAAAACATGTTTAAGACGTTAGCACTCATTGGTCTTAAAGATGCTTTCTTTGTATTTCTCCCATGGGGTCCAGGGAACTGGGCAAAGGAAGCTCTGGCTCTTTCCTTCTTTCCCCAGTGAGCTAGGAGGGAGAGGAGCCTGAGCCAATAGAAGGAAGAGAGGCTTAGCTCAGTAGCTCTTCTGTGCAATTGAAAGAGCCTGGCAAAGCAAGCTCTCCCTTCCCCCTTCCTCCCCAAGGGAGGAGCCTCAGCTAATGGAGATAACAGAGGTTTTGCTCTGTAGTTCCTGTGCAATTGAGCAAGCCTTGCAAAACAAGCTGTTATGCAGAAGAAAGCAAGAGAGAGGGAGAAGAAAACAGATGACAGCCAGTTGCTTGGGGGCCTGATAGGAGCCCTCCGGGGGCCTAATTCGGCCCCCGAACTGCATGTTTGACACCCCTGATATGGAGGGTATTGACGATCACATGTACACATGAAGCTGCCTTATACGGAATTAGACGGTCTATCAAAGTCAATATAGTCAACTCACACTGGCAGCAGCTCTACAGGGGCCCTGTTCAGACGCACAGTATAATCAGATGTCGCTGCTGTTTCCTTCTGGATTTAAAGTGGCTGATCAGACAGCAACCTCTGCCTCCTGGTATTAACTCGTGGTAGCCCCCCCAATCCTTCTCGGAACCGCATTATTTTGTTACCTGCTCCTTTGCGGTGTTTTTTGAGTTCTCCGATTTCACCTCATAGTTTTCTCCGTCTGGATAGTTCTGCTGTGATATTAAGCAACTTCCGGATGTCTGAAGGCTGTCCCAGAGCAAAACGAGCCTCAGACATCCGGTTTACAGTCACCATTTTTTTTTACTACTTAGCGATATGTGCACAATTGCATAACCACATAATGTTTTAACCTATGCGCATGTGCGCACAATGTGCACATGTGCATAATGTGTGCATTCGCATGATGTGCGCATGCACTTAATAGTGGAAGAAAAAAAAGAACTGCATGGTGCCGCCGTTGGGGGGGGGGGCAGAAGACGGTTTCACCTTGGATTGATTCGAATTGCAGTATGGCAGTCTGATATTCGGAACAGAACCGGGTCAGTTTAACACGGACTCAACACGCTGTGCGAACAGGGCCAGGGTCTCAGGCAGAAGTTTTTCTCATTATTTACTGCTGTTTCTTTTTAAACTGGAGATGCCAGGGACTGAACTTGGGACCTGCTGCGTTCAAAGCAGATGCTCTGCCACTGAGCCACTGCCCCTTCCTGTTGTGTATATGGGCCAATGTGAAGACCATTATGGGTGTTCCTGCCTGGCTCATTGGAGCCATAAGGACTGAGCTTGGGAACTCAAGAACAATGGGCAGCAGGATCCAAATCCCTGCTGCCCTGCTCCAATCACGGGCCCCTGCTGGTTTGAACGATCCAATGGCATGCTTGCGTGGGAACCCTGATGGTGTATATAGTTTACCCCATTGGCCCAATTCTCCAGTCTTAGAGTGCAGCCCTATACTTTGCTGTGCTGTAATAAAGAGCTATGATCGCTACCACCTCGTCTCTTCCTGGCGTTGAACCGACTAATATTATACTCCCCAAGAGTGCAAGAGTTATAATGGTGGTTAAGGTCAAGGTGAAGGTAGTCCCTTGTGTGAGCACCGAGTCGTTACTGACCCATGGGATGACATCACTTCACGGTGTTTTCTTGGCAGATTTTTTGTTATGGGGTGGTTTGCCCTTGCCTTCTCCAGTCACCTCCACTTTTCCTCCAGCAAGCTGGGTATTCCTTTTACTGACCTTGGAAAGATGGACAGCCAAGTCAACCTTGAGCCGGCTACCTGAACCCAGCTTCTGCTGGGATCGAACTCAGGTCATGAGCAGAGCTTGGGCTGCGGTTCTGCAGCTGACCACTCTGCACCACGGGGATTCTTATAACGAAGGTCAGAACTGCAAAATGAACGTTGATTCAACCACTGGGGGAGGCATCACCGATGGAAGTGCATTTATTCTAGACATTCCAGCATCTCTCTCATACGATGCTGAATCCACAAAGTTGCCTTTGAAACCACAATGGATGGATGGTTGACTCAAGAAGGCAAAAATCTCACTCTAAGGAAAGATTTGGTCCTAAGTTAGAGGGCAAAACTTGGGAACCAAAGGAGGAAGAGACAGTAGGGCAGGTACATGTCCAGGAGCAGGTAGGCAAATCCTATAAAACTTTGGTCCAATAGACGACATGCCATCAAGCTCTTTTGCACATTGGAATTGTTGGTAGCCCAATGTGCCATCAGGAGGTCCACCAGCTGGGTCAGTACCCCAGAAGCCGCCCTGCTCACTGTTGCCCCCCAAGCACCAAGAGGACAGAGCATCACTGCCCCAGAGAGAGTGTTCCATCTATACCTTGCGGCTAATAGCCACTGATGGACCTCTGCTCCAGGGGTTTATCTAATCCCCTCTTGAAGCTGTTTGTGCTTGTAGATGCCACTACTTTCTGCTGCAGTGAATTCAATGTGTAATTACTCTTTGGGTGAAGAAGGACTTCCTTTTAACTATTCTAAACCTACAGCTCATCAATTTCATTGAGTGGCTAAACAGCCTTAACTTCTTTAATCTCTTTGTAAGGAAGGTTTCCATCTCAATCTTTTAGTTGCCCTTTTCTGCATCTGTATTTTGGCAGAACATTTTTAAAAAATGACTTCCCCACCTCTGTTTTGAAGTGGTACAGTCCAGCCCTTTCTAACATCTCATAACGCTGCAATAGAGGCTAATTCCAGGCCAAATTCCAAGTCTAATTCCATTCTATTTTTTGAGACAGCTCTATTCTTCGCAGAGAAGGTAGCCTCATGATGAATACTAGGGCGACATACTAAATGCTTGTTTTTCGAGCACAAACTTTCACAGTCTTTACCCCCCCGGTGAGGTGCCTGAAATGTCGATTAATACGGTAGTCTCGCTTTGTGATGCTGATAATGTAAGCCACAGCCGATAAAATATCTATTCATAACCTCTTTTTAGGTTGCTACTTTGTATACCCATAAAAATAGGTTGCCTAGCAAAGGAGTTAAATTGTTCTACCAAACTACTGTACCGTGAACAGTGAGGGTAAAACAGAGTTTGCATATTTTTGGTTACTGGAAGTTTTGCTACATATGTATTAGTGGATTTTCTTGTCTTTATCTGGAATTGTTTTCTCACAATAATCTTGGGTGAAAACCATAGGAAATTTATGATCTCAAAAAAGGTTTAGCTTCTTAACAGTGTATTGTTGGAGTGCTGCAACGTGGAATATCAAATGGTCTCAAAGATATTTGAAAATATAACTAAGATGGTCCCATGGGAAAAAAGCTCACAGAAAAAAAACCCACAGTCAAGGAAAGCCAGGCTCAGAGGAAAGCCCCACCAATGCGCCATCCAGCCACTCTCATCTTCCCAGGTCTGTGACACAGGAAGCCAAGAGTGGCGGGGCAGGGGGAGGGGGCACCTAACAGCGCACTGTGGGTGAGGTGGCATCCCAGGCTGCCACCCACCTCACCTACTCCCACACGCCAGCCATGGGCAAGCCAGGTCCCTCTGCAGTCCATCAAATATACAAATAACTTGGCAAAATTGTTTCATTATACTTGATAACGTCGGAACACAAATTGTCGCAGGTGGATATGACATATTTTAATCCTACAATAGCAACATCGAATGTAGGTAATACCTGTTCATTCTCATAAATGGGAGTGAATGTTTATCCACATTTATAAATATCTATGGTGCTTTACATGGTATTTTTTCACGTGCGCTTCTTTCCGCGTAGGCTTTTTTCTCTGTGGGTTTTTCCTGTGGGGTTTTTTCCGCATGGGCTTTTTTCCAGTTACCAACTAAGATGCTCAGAGTCAGGCCTCAGTCTGGAAGCTCTAAACCCAATCTCTCTATTCTATCCTATGAGTTATGCAAATGTTATGCTAATGAGCTATGCCAATGAGCTTCAGCATCTCATTTTTCTTTCTTTCTTTTTCTTTTTTTTACAAAATGACCCCTGCCCAGAGTATTTGATAGTCAAAGGGTTTTTAGCAACGTGTTGAAGAATAGTCCATATTACAGAGATTTAAGAAACTTAATCCCAGCTCCAGCTGGCCATAAGAGATACCCAAGTCTTGATACCCTTTTTTGGTAATCAAGAGTCAAGTCTCCAGTCTGGACAGTTACAAATACACTGAAATCTAGGGTGTGGATAGGCTAATCTCCGATTGGAGGGTCAGAGTGGGCCCAAAAGTGTTAAAGCCAGACTCACTTTGAGCTAAGGAGTCGTCAAGCTTGCCTTTCAGTGATATCGTCGGTGGCATGACTGGGTTTAGAGCACATGTTAGCAACATTTTGGGCTTGAATTATTGATGGATTTCATTTCTATCCCACCCTCCCCGCGGACGGGCTCAAGGCAGGTTACAGCTCACAGTAAAACTTTAAAAACGTCAGTTTTAATCACAAAAGCGAGAAAGATGGAAATTTAAGAACCCTGCTATCCTGGTTCTGTTTCAGAATTTGTTGGTGTCCCGATTTAGCCAGATCTAAGAACTGCTGGGAAAAAGGGATATTTACCTTTGAAAATGTTGATATGGCCTTACCAGGGAGAAAAATGAGGATCGTACTTCGCCTAGTGGAGTGAGAACAAGCAGCAGTAGTTTGCTTTGGACCCAGATGGTATCAGCGTGGGTCCAGAAGGCAGTGACAGACCTAAGCCATATCTGTTGCCTTTGCCCATGCAGCTGACAGGGGTGGAATTCTAGCAGGAGCTCCTTTGCATATTAGGCCACACCCCCTTGATGTAGCCAATTCTCCATGAGCTTACATCAAAGAGCCTTGTAAGGTCTTGGAGGATTGGCCACATCAGGGAGGTGTGGCCTAATATGCAAAGGAGCTCCTGCTAGAATTACACCCCTGTGGCTGACCCCGACGTTGCTGCCAGTGCCTTGAAGACGTGCCTTGGTTGCTTGTGCAGCAATAGGAGCAGATAGGGAAGGAAAATGGCTCCAGAGTAAGCCAAGCCAAGAGGCCTGTTTACAGACCAGCAGTGCCGGGTGCACTCAGCTCAGCGATGCATTAGCTCACCCATTGCTTCCTCCCAAAAACTAATACAAAAACAGATACCAATTACCATAGAGAAACGTCGACTGCGGGGTGACATGATAGAGGTTTACAAGATTATGCATGGGATGGAGAAGGTAGAGAAAGGAGTACTTTTCTCCCTTTCTCACAATACAAGAACTCGTGGGCATTCAATGAAATTGCTGAGCAGTCGGGTTAGAACGGATAAAAGGAAGTACTTCTTCACCCAAAGGGTGATTAACATGTGGAATTCACTGCCACAGGAGGTGGCGGCGGCTACAAGCATAGCCACCTCAAGAGGGGATTGGACAAAAATATGGAGCAGAGGTCTATCAGTGGCCATTAGCCACAGTATATCCAGAGGTGAAGCCATATATAAACCTCTGGATTGTTTTCTGCTGAACCGAGGGGGTGATTTGTAAATATTCCATTCTCTGACTGCTCGGGTTGCCAAGTCCAATTCAAGAAATATCTGGGGAATTTTGGGGGTGGAGCCCCCTGGTGCCATCCTTTTGAAACTTGGAGGGTATTTTGAGGAGAGGCATTGCATGCTATGCTGCAAATATAGTGTCTTTACCTCAAAAAACAGGCCCCTCAGAGCCCCAGATAGCCACAGATCAATTTTCCGTTATTTCCTTATTATTGGTCTCCATAGGGCATAACAGAGTGCCCAACAGACATCCCCCTACCCCTCTTTCTGGTGACCCTGAAGTGGGGGGATAGCCTCCAAACCAGGGGATTCCCTGCCCCCACCCGGGAATTGGAAACCCTAATTTGTTAACCCTGAGGTGATGTGAGCTTATGATATCCATGAGACACTTCTCTGCTATGAATTACTGAGACAGTTTGGAGGGTTTTATATCTTCTAATGTTATTTTATTAGTGATAGAATGCTTTTTATTTATTATTTGTGAAAGCTTCTGAGGTGATTCATGTTTTAAATGGACTGTGTTTTTTTGGCTCAATACCTCAGGTCAATGGAGCTTATAGTTAAAGAGGAAGAAGAAGATATTGGATTTATATCCCACCCTGTATTCTGAATCTCAGAGTCTTCCCCCCCCCCCACAACAGACACCCTGTGAGGTGGGTGGGACTGAGAGGACTCTCACAGCAGCTGCCCTTTCAAGGACAACTCCTATGAGAGCTATGGCTGACCCAAGCCATTCCAGCAGGTGCTAGTGAAGGAATGGGGAATCAAACCCAGTTCTCCCAGATAAGAGTCCGCACACTTAACCACTACACCAAACTGGCTCTCAAGGAAAGGGAAAGGAAAAGCCCATATTGCTTTCTCTCTCTCTCTGACTTGGCTTGCATACAATTAGAAGTGGAGGTTGCCACCTTTATACATACGAATCTTCCGGAAGCATCATCTCTAAATCTCAAGATTAAACAAAAAAAAAAAAATTAAGAAGGCACTTTAAAGCAAGTCATCAAGAATGCCTCCTCTCAACTATTAAAATAGTACAAATAAAATATAGTCCCATTAGATTGCTTTTTAATGGAGTTCATACCTAATACACCACTGAATATTTTTTTTTTTTTATGACTCAAGGGTGAATATTTAGCCTCCTCCATTATATATGTCTCTGAACACCTAATTTTTCTATTCAATTACTGTCACAGGGTGGTAGTCACGATATGTTCATCTGTGTTGGAATGTGGTGTCTGAACATCATTTCCCCTCTAATGATGTTCAGTCACTAAATAGGAATGGATTTCCATTCTATTTTCATATCTACGGTCTTGAAAGCTATACAATTCCTCTATGGCTGAATCATTCAAATTTGAAGGAAAAAAACCCCACACCGTTTTGTGATTTAATAACCATGATTCTAATCTAAAACCAATTTAAGAAAACATAAAACATCCTTTTGAGTTCAGCAGGATATGTTATTGGGCTTTGAATGATTAACATAGAAAAAGAGCATTTATCTGCTCAAAAATAATGTGTTCGTTTCATTCTGAACAGCTGTATTGTAGACTGTACCGTGTGATTATGAAGTTCTGGGGAATGCATGTCGCACAAAGCTCATCATTTATAAGCTATTAAAATAACACTCTAGCAAATAAAGATAGTTTCAGAAAGTAGCCTTATCGATCTGCAATAGAAGGGCTCCATTCATGTGACACACATGAGAGCCAGTTTGGTGTAGTGGTTAAGTGTGCGGACTTTTATCCGGGAGAACTGGGTTTGATTCCCCACTCCTCCACTTGCAGCTGCTGGCATGGCCTTGGGTCAGCCATAGCTCTGGCAGAGGTTGTCCTTGAAAGGGCAGCTGCTGGGAGAGCCCTCTCCAGCCCCACCCACCTTACAGGGTGTCTGTTGTGAGGCGGGGGGAAGGTAAAGGAGATTGTGAGACACTCTGAGATTCAGAGTGAAGGGCGGGGTATAAATCCAATATCTGCATGGAGCTGCCTTATACCAGGGGTCACCAGGCCCTGATCCGTGGACTGGTACCGGTTCGTGACCTGTTAGCAGTGAGTTGTATAATTATTTCATTATATATTACAATATAGTAGTAGTAGTAGTAGTAGTAGTAGTAGTAATAATAGTAACAGTAACAGTAATAAGACATTGGATTTGCATCTTGCCCTCCACTCCAGATTTCAGAGTCTCAGAGTGGCCTACAATCTCCTTTCCCTTCCTCGCCCACAACAGACACCCTGTGAGGTAGATGAAGATACTGGATTTATATCCCGCCCTCCACTCCAAAGAGTCTCAGAGCGGCTCACAATCTCCTTTCCCTTCCTCCCCCACAACAGACACCCTGTGAGGTAGATGAAGATATTGGATTTATATCCCGCCCTCCACTCCGAAGAGTCTCAGAGCGGCTCACAATCTCCTTTCCCTTCCACCCCCACAACAGACACCCTGTGAGGTAGATGAAGATATTGGATTTATATCCCGCCCTCCACTCCGAAGAGTCTCAGAGCGGCTCACAATCTCCTTTCCCTTCCTCCCCCACAACAGACACCCTGTGAGGTAGATGAAGATATTGGATTTATATCCCGCCCTCCACTCCGACGAGTCTCAGAGCGGCTCACAATCTCCTTTCCCTTCCTCCCCCACAACAGACACCCTGTGAGGTAGATGAAGATATTGGATTTATATCCCACCCTCCACTCCGAAGAGTCTCAGAGCGGCTCACAATCTCCTTTACCTTCCTCCTCCACAACAGACACCTTGTGAGGTAGATGAAGATATTGGATTTATATCCCACCCTCCACTCCAAAGAGTCTCAGAGTGGCTCACAATCTCCTTTCCCTTCCTCCCCAACAACAGACACCCTGTGAGGTAGATGACGATATTGGATTTATATCTCGCCCTCCACTCCGAAGAGTATCAGAGTGGCTCACAATCTCCTTTACCTTCCTCTCCCACAACAGACACCCTGTGAGGTAGATGAAGATATTGGATTTATATCCCGCCCTCCACTCCAAAGAGTCTCAGAGCAGCTCACAATCTCCTTTACCTTCCTCCCCCACAACAGACACCCTGTGAGGTAGATGAAGATATTGGATTTATATCCCGCCCTCCACTCCGAAGAGTCTCAGAGCGGCTCACAATCTCCTTTCCCTTCCTCCCCCACAACAGACACCCTGTGACACCCTGGTTCTCCCAGATAAGAGTCCACCTACTTAACCACCACATCAAACTAACAGAAATAAAGTGCACAATTGTATCATCCCAAAACCATCCCCCCACCCCCGGAAAAATCGTCTTCCACAAAACCGGTCCCTGGTACCAAAAAGGCTGGGGACTGCTGCCTTATACTGAATCAAACTATTGCTCCATCAAGGTGAGTATTTGTGTACTCAGACTAGCAATGGCATTCCATTTTCACAGGCAGTGACCTTCCACACCGCCTGCTGCCTGGGTCTTTTAACCGGAGATGCTGGGGATTGGGTGCGGGACCTTCCACATACCCAACAGAGACTCTGCATGCCAAGCAGAGAGCCAGTTTGGTGTAGTGGTTAAGTGTGTGGACTCTTAACTGGGAGAACCGGGTTTGATTCCCCGCTCCTCCACATGCACCTGCTGAGGTGACCTCACCTCGGGTCAGTCACAAGCTATCACAAGAGAAAGCCATTGTGCATAGAGAAAATTGAGCAGAGCACTTGAATGAAGATGTACTAAAAGAAGGACAAGCGGAGCATGTTTAATAGAGCTGGTCAGTGCAGTGAGATACGGTGTGGCAAGACAGAGGACGCCAATAAAGACACCGCAGACTCAAAGAATCCACCTGCCTTTGAGAAAGGACCGAAACGGACTGTGCAGGCATTCAATACCGTCAGGGGACAAATACTGAGAGAATTTTTGCAAGCACTGCAACCATATTGAAGTCACATGCTCATATAACATCGTCACAGCTTTATTTGGGAAATTGTTTGTAACCATTGTTTGTAACTATTGTTAAGTGTCTGTTACACTGGTGTTATCAAAAAGCTGTTGTGTAAAATATTGAGGTGTTTATAAAACTGTAAAGAATTGTATGCTATTTAATATAATAATTTGCTAGCACGGTGAGTTTACTTGATCGTACAGATTTGTTACTCCCATGGTTCCAGTTTTTGTTGTTGTTTAGGCCTGTGGGAACAAGCTCTCACAAAACAGTTCCTCTCAAGAGGAATTTCTGTCAGAGCTCCCTCAGCTCCACCTACCTCACAGGCAGTGCTCCCTCTAAGCTGAGTTAGCGTGAGCTAGCTCACAGATTTTTAGCCTCCAGCTCACACATTTTGGTCATAGCTCAGAAGAAATGGCCTCAGAGCACAATCCTTTATGCTGTAGCTCACAACTTTAATCCCAGTAGCTCACAAAGTAGAATTTTTTGCTCACAAGACTCTGCAGCTTAGAGGAAACAATTCAGGGCTTTTTTTTTTTTGTAGCAGGACCTCTTTTGCATATCAGGCCACATACCGCTGATGTAGCCAAACCTCCAAGAGCTTACAAGACCTACTATAAGCTCCAGGAGCATTGGCTACATCAGGGGTGTCTGGCCTAATATGCAAAGGAGTTCCTGCTACAAAAAAAAAGCCCTGGATTCTCGCAGGATGTCCATTGTGAAGAGGGGAAGGGAAAAGAGAATGTAAGTTACTCTGAGACTTCTTTGGGTAATGAAGGGTGGGAAATAAATCCAATCGCCTCCTCCTCCAGTTTGGTGTAGTGGTGAAGTGTGCGGACTCTTATCTGGGAGAACCGGGTTTGATTCCCCGCTCCTCCACTTGCACCTGCTGGAATGGCCTTGGGTCAGCCATCGCTCTGGCAGAGGTTGTCCTTGAAAGGGCAGCTGCTGGGAGAGCCCTCTCCAGCCCCACCCACCTCACAGGGTGTCTGTTGTGGGGGAGGAAGGGAAAGGGGATTGTGAGCCGCTCTGAGACTCTTCGGAGTGGAGGGCGGGATATAAATCCAATATCTTCTTCTTCTTCATCTTCTCCTCCACTGAGTCACAGCTGCTCTCCATCAAGTAGCAGCTTAGAGACCAATGAGATTGTCAAGGTAAAAGGTTCTGAGAGTCAAAGCCCCCTTTGTCAGATACCGATGAAGATCTGACGAAGGGAGCTTTGATCCTTGAACGTGCACACCCTGAAACTCTCGTTGGTTTCTAAGGTGCCACTGGACTCAAAATCTACCCTAGCAAATAGTGGTTATCAGGGCTTTTTTTTTGTATCAGGAACTCCTTTGCATATTAGGCCACACACCCCTGATGTAGCCAATCCTGCAAGAACTTACAGGGTTTTTAGTACAGGGCCTGCTGTAAGCACCAAGAGGATTGGCTACATCAGGGGGTGTGTGGCCTAATAGGCAAAGGAGGTCCTGATACAAGAAAAGCCCTGGTGTTTTTATTTTGTGATGTAAGACTGGGTTGAGCCTTAGCTATTCATTCTGAGTTGAAATCCTTGGAGAAGTAAACTGTGCACCTGAGTGCTTTCTCTGTTCACCTGGTCAATTGTGCTTGTTCTTTGGCTCTGAAATCAAAAGAGTTTCCAGCTCAACATTAGAAAGAACGTCCTGACTGTTAGAGCGATTCCTCAGTGGAACAGGCTTCCTCGGGAGGGGGTGGGATCTCCTTCCTTGGAGGTTTTTCTACAGAGGCTAGAGGGCCATCTGACAGCAGTGAAGATCCTGTGAATTTAGGGGGAGGTGTTTGCGAGTTTTAAGGTTGCCAAGTCCAATGCAAGAAATATCTGGGGACTTTGGGGGTGGAGCCAGGAGCAAGGTTGTGACAAGCATGATTGAACTCCAAAGGGCCATCACATTTAAAGGAACCACACACCTTTTCAATGCCTTCCCTCCACTGGAAATAATGGAGGATGGGGGCACCTTCTTTGGGGGCTTGCAGAAGTGCCCCCCTGGCCCAATCCTTTTGAAACTTGGGGTGCATTTTGGGGAGAAGCACCAAGTGCCATGCTGAAAATCTGGTCCCTCTGCCTCAAACGCCAAGGCCACAATCCCAGATCCACCCTCCATTATCCCCTACGGGAGCTGTTCTCTCTCCCCGATGGCGTGCTCAGCAGGCATTCCCCTCCTCTCCCCGCTTCCCAAGGAGGGCGGGGAAGTAGGGAGGGAGGCGGCGGGGCGGGCCTGCCCGTGAGAGGCGGTGCTGGAGGCCGGAGGGGCTGGGGGGCAGGCGGGCAGCCTGCTGGGCCTGCGGGGCTGAGGGAGGAAGGCAGGCAGGACGAGGCTGAGGAGCCAGCCCGGCCCAGATGCCCCCTCCTCCCTGCAGGAGCCACCAAAGGGGGGAGCAAGGCCAAAAGCGGCCAGAGGGCGGCCAGCCCGGGACAATCGCTGCGGTCCCGCCACCCCTGCCACTCACCGGGCCACACTCCTTGGTGCCGTTTCCCCCCCCCCCGCTTCTGTTTTTTTGGGGAGCAGGGGAAGATGCTGGAAATCCTGGGGTCCCCCGCCAGGGCGGGAGGGTTGGGAAGCCTAGCGAGTTTCCTGCATTGTGCAAGGGGGTTGGACTAGATGACCCTGGAGGTCCCTTCCAACTCTATGATTCTATGATTCCTTACAAATCGTGCAGTGAAAATGAATTCTTTGGTAGAACATGGGCACAGTGGAGTTTCATGGATAATCCTAAATCTCCAACACCCAGGCCCTGAATTCAGCAGGAGCTCACAGGAGCACAGCTCCTGAACCTTTCTGATGGTCCCCCTCTTCCTCCCCACCTACCTACCTTGTTCACTGAATAGTAGGTGCAGCTGCGTAACAATCCTTGGATTAGAAGAGCGGGCAACCGGCCAGCCACCAGAGGCTTTACCATGCCCCCAGCAGCCCTCATTAACCCCTGGAGAAGCCCATGCCACCCTTTCTCCACTTCTTATGTGATTTTGGGTGGCGGGTGGCTTGCTGGCCTTTTGTATGTGGGTGGGGGGCGGCCAAGGAGAGCCCCAGGTGAGCGAGGCCTGCTTGGGCTGGCTAGATCTCTAGCCAGCCCAAGCAGGCCTCACTTGCCCAGGACTCTTTTCTTGCGTCAGGTTGCTTTTGGTTGATGGTGTGGGTGGCATATGCTAATAAGCTCCACCACCTATTTTTCTACAAAATGACCCCTGCCAACACCCATCTGTGTAACACATTTGTAAACACAATGGTTTGGATCAAGTAGTGCTCAAGTGAAAATATACATGAATATAGTACAGTTCGGCTTGTGCAAAGTCTTGTGCAATACCTAGCACAAGCAGAAATCTAGCATAATCTAGCAAATTGTGTGCTGGATCCAACCCAGTGTGTATAAAAATATCTGTTACCCCCCCTCCCCCTTTTTATACATACATGAATGTCCTACATTGTGAGATCCTTCTTCATGAAGTTTTTCTTGCATCTCATCGATATCACGTCAGACTAGAACTAGAACGGCCATGGTAGATTGTTTTTGTAGACAGTGCAGGATGAGGATATGGAAGACCAAGGGCTTTTTCACATTCTCAGTTAACTTGCTTGTGTGTGTTCCTGTTGCTTCAGGGTTCCTCCCCCCTCCGTTCTACACATGTTTTGCTTCCTCTAGGAGAGGCCCTGTCCATTTTATGGGCCATCCATGATCTCACCTACTGAATAGGTTCAGCTGGTGACCAGGAACATCACAAAAGGCAGGCAGAGGTTTCGAGCAAGGGCAGAGATTGTTCATACAGTATCTTTCTTTGCAGCCTTCAAAAGAGTCAAATGAACCTTCAGAGGTCCATCAGTGGTTATCAGCCTCAGCGTATTGTTGGAACTCTCCAGCAATAGAGCCAGTTTGGTGTAGCGGTTCAGTGAATGGATTCTTATCTGGGAGAACCGGGTTTGATTCCCCACTCCTCCACTTGCACCTGCTGGAATGGCCTTGGGTCAGCCATAGCTCTGGCAGAGGTTGTCCTACAAGACTACAGCAGGGCAGCTGTTGTAAGAGCTCTCAGCCCCCACCTACTTCACAGGGTGTCTGTTGTGTGTGTGGGGGGGAGATAAAGGAGATTGTGACCACTCTGATATTCAGAGTATAGGGCTGGATATAAATCCAATATCATCATCACCACCACCACCATCATCACCATCACCTTCTTCTTCTTCGTCCTCCTCCTTCTCTTCTGTATTCCTCTGTATTCTTGGTGCTGGGGGGCACAGTGGTAAGGTTTCTTGGGTCCTGGCCCCACTGATGGACCTCCTGATGGTGCCTGGATTTTTGGCCACTGTGTGATGCAGTGTTGGACGGGATGGACCATTGGCCTGATCCAAGATGGCTTCTCTTATGTTCTTAATTTTGAAGAGCCATTGTGGGCAATACAGTGTTAAAGGCAGAGCAACTGCTCCCCAGTTTGCTGGAAAACAGGCGGAGGGGGCGCAAAAGGGAGTGATTAGCTTGTATTTTCAGACAATTGTTTTCCCTGTCTCTTGGATGTTGTTATTGTATGGGAGCGCTTGGTGGAAAATTCGTTTGTGCGTGCTGTACAATGAAAGAGACAGACACACACTGTCATACTGCGGAGGATGGGGCCACTGAGGAAGGAACACAACAACAACTTGCAGTATTTGTTCCTCAAATAATAAGCAAATGCAATAGAACCTGTGCTGGAATTAGCGGCAATAACAGAGAGGATGGCGAGGGAAATGGAGACCTCAGTCTCCGCCTAACATGATTTCTTGCAGGCTGGCAATAAGTTTCTGTTGTAGCTCAGTCAGTAATAGCGCTGCTAAGAGAAGCAAGCCCTATCTCCAGGACAAAAGCAGAGTAAGTGAAATCTACCTGTTGTAGCAGTGAGGGCAAAGAAAAAAGTCCAATGGATAGAGCTAACTTTCTGGGCCTGCCTCAAACCTCTGGGATGGTGCACCGATTGGTAGGAAGTGAATACAGCGAGCACAGAAATGCCAGTGGGGGCCATTCAGTCACTGTTTTGGCTCTATTTTAAAACCAAATTATTTTTAAACTGTCTTAATTTAACGTTTTTAATGTAAATTTATTTATTATTTATTTATCACCTTAAATTTCTATCCCGCCCTCTCCGCAAGCGGACTCGGGGCGGCTAACAGTCCATTCAGACATCTATATTTACAATTTGAAACCAATAAAATAAGTTGCAATTAAAAACATCCCCTGGCATTGTACCACTTCAATATAGGCGGGCTCTTCATCCAGATGGTGATCGTATAGTAATCGTAGCTCTATGACAATGTGGGCTGGCTGTCCTCTCCCAGTTAGTCGTTAAAGGCCTGTCGAAACGGTTCAGTTCAGTTTTGCAGGCCCTGCAGAAAGTAGAGAGATTCCGCAGGGCCCTTATGTTTTTATTGTATTCTACTATTGTATTCTACTATGTACTGCAAGCTGTCCTGAGCCTGTTTTGACGGGGAGGGTGGGATATAAATCCAATAAACTAAACTAAACTAAAGATGCCACTTGCCCACCATCAGCTGACCAATCCTCTCCAGAACTCCCCTGTCCCCTGCTAGTGATCACTGGATCATGGGGGAGCGGGAAGGGAGGAAAACCAGTGTTGCTCAATGCAGTGACATTCCTTCTGTCTGGAGAGCCACAAGTGAAATCAACATATTGAGCAATGGTTTAGGAATCCCCCTAATAGCTATGGTCTTCATCACAAAGATCAGGGAAATTCCTAGAGTGAAGAAGAAGATGTTGATGATGTTGATATTGGATTTATATCCCACCCTTCACTCTGAATCTCAGAGTCTCAGAGCAGTCACAGTGTCCTTTACATTCCTCCCCAACAACAAACACCCTGTGAGGTGGATGGGGCTGAGAGAGCTCTCACGACAGCTGCCCTTTCAAGGACAACCTCTGCCAGAGCCATGGCTGACCCAAGGCCATTCCAGCAGGTACAAGTGGAGGAGTGGGGAATCAAGCCTTGATCTCCCAGATAAGAGTCAGTGCACTTAACTATTGCACCAAACTGTCTTCACCTGGTAATGCCATCACCATATCAAGCAATGATGATTTTATAAGTCTCCACCCCCCCTGGTCTCCTGGCAGTTGTCCATAAAGGACTGTCCATAAGGGACTGTCTCCTTGCCCCTTCTTCCAGCTGCCTGAGAGAGTGAAACTAGATAGCAAGCAAGGCATCAAAACATACTGTGCAGCCCCTCCCAGACATGAGAGACGCTGTTCTGATCCCCCTAATATCTATGGTCTTTATCACAGAGATCAGAGAAATTCCTAGAGCACCGCAGTTACATCACTTCCAGGTCCCCACAGTGCCATCCACATCAAACGATGTCAATTTTATAAGACTCTACCCCATGGTCTCCTGCCAGCTGACAGTGAAGGGCTGGTAACTCCATATGTCTCCTTGTTCCCTCTTCCAGCTGCCTGGGAGAGAGACACTAGATAGCAAGGCATCAAAACATACTGTTCAACCACTCCCAGATATGCAAAACACTGTTCTGATTTAGAACATTTCTGTATTTGTGAATGGGCAGTGTTCAGGTTGCTTCTTGATTAGTCCATTCAGGCTACAATTTCCTCCCATCTGGCTGATTGCGGCAGTTTTGTCCTCTGAGATGCTGAACTTCACCCTACCCGTGGTGGCAGATCTCACAACGCACATGTAAATGCATTGTGAAAGGGACTTTTTTTGTTCCTCCCAAGGACTACAGCTTTAAGCCATGTGTAGAGCCCCACGAGGGAAACCTTTCATATACTTTCCCTTGTCTTTTTGGATTTCTTTTTCCAGAGCTCAGTATGTTGTTGGTGACCACAGGACAATATGGCTTGCCTCCGGTTCTTTCTCCTGTTTTTTCAGTGTTTTTGAAACTCTGAGTTCTGGTCTCTAATTATCTGGATTCAGGGCTCACTTCGTAGCAGGAACTCCTTTGCATATTAGGCCACACAGCCCTGATGGAGCCAATCATCCTGGAGCTTACAGAAGGCCCTGTAAGCCAGGGGTGACAAGCATGCAGCCCGGAGGGCTCCTATCTGGCCCCTGAGCAACTGGCTTTCATCTACTTCCTTCTCTCTATCTCTTGCTTCCTTCTGCTTAACAGTTTGCTTTGTAAGGCTTGCTCAATTGCACAGGAGCTACAGAGCAAAGCCTCTATTTTCTCCATTGGCTGAGGCTCCTCCCTTGGGAAGGAAGGGGGAAAGGCAGAGCTTGTTTTTCCAGGCTCTCTCAATCACACAGCAGAGCTATGACCCAAGTCTTTCTTGGGTCATAGCTCTGATTTTTGTTTCTAGAAAGCCTATGCACAAAGTGTGGGTACTTGGAATAGTTGTTTCATTCTAGTCAATTTGCTAATCTTGGACATCAAATTGAGCACTTGATGTTATTCTGACCAATACTTCATCTAAGCTGTGGAGTCTTGTGAACAAAAATTCTAATTTGTGAGCTACTGGCATTAAAGTTGTGAGCTACTGCTTAAATTAGTTTGCTCTGGGGCCATTTTTCCTGAGCTAAGACAAAAAATGTGTGAGCCAGAAGTAAAAAAAAACCTGTGAGCTAGCTCACATTAACTCAGTTTAGAGGGAACACTGATTTTGACTGCTTGCATTTCTTGGTGCTTCAGATTGTATCTTTGCATTATCACTGCCCTGGCAACTAAATTCTGTTTTAACTCCGTCCAGATTCTCAGCAGTCCTTCAATAATTGTAGGAAGTGCCTCAGCATTTTGACCAAGACTCCCTTTGACTCCCTTATGGCTGTTTGTGTGGGTTACTGCCCAATTTTGTGAGAGGGGGGGGGGGTATGAAATATAACCAAGACATTGAAAGACATTGGTTTTATTCCATTTGTCCAGGCTACTTTAGTATGGATTGGGTCACATTTAGTGACAGGCATCTGATGTAGATGTGTCTTCTTGATCACACATGGTAGAGTTTTGGTCCCTAAACAATGGAATTCCGTGCCCAAGAAAGTTTCTCATGCCAACTTTTGAAAGACTGATGAAAACTCATTTATCCCAGAGGGCTCTTGTGTTCTCCATGGCTTTAAACTTCTAAAGGTAAAGGTAGTTACCGACCCATGGGGTGACGTCACATCACGACGTTTTCTTGGCAGACTTTTAAGGGGTGGTTTGCCATTGCCTTCTCCAATCGTCTACACGTTCCCCTCAGCAAACTGGGGACTCATTTGACCGACTTCGGAAGGAAGGAAGGCTGAGTCAACCTTGAGCCAGCTACCTGAACCCAGCTTCTGCCAGGATCAAACTCAGGTTGTGAGCAGATCTTGGACTGCAGTACTGCAGCTTACCGCTCTGCACCATGGGGATCCTTAATCTTCTACCTTGACATTATTGCTGATTTCTTTGCTGCTCATTGTACTTATAAGTTTCAAGTTTTTCCGTTATTGGTTTCGCTGCTGTTTCACTGCTGCTTTTATTTGTTGCTGGTTGCAGCTGCAGACTGCTTGTTTTGATTTGCAATTTATACAGAATAATCTCGTGGTGCTTTCAATGATCTATTTATATTATAAGCCTTCTTGAGTGCTTGTTGAACAGTAACAAGCTGGGGTCTAGAACCCAAATTGTTGGGTCGATTTTGCAGAGGGATTAAAATGATGGATCAGTTATTTGTCTGCGTGATGGTGACTATCTAATAATCCATCAGCTATCAGTTGTCAGAATGCCAGCACTGGTCAGGATCAAGATCAGATATGTTGTTACCAGGGCTTTTTTTGTATCAGAAACTGCTTTGCATATTAGACCACACACCCCTGATCCAGCCAATCCTCCTGGAGCTTACAGTAGCCCCTGTCCTAAGACTCCTGTAAGCTCTTGGAGGATTGGCTACATCAGGGGTGTGTGGCTTAATATGTAAATGAGTTCCTGATACAAAAAAGCCCTGGTTGTTATTAATGGTCCATGTGACGCTGGCAGTAGGACAAACTTAAACACTTTTCAAAGATTAAAAAAAAAATAGTTATTTTCATAATCAAGGGTGGGATTCTAGCAGGAGCTCCTTTGCATATTAGGCCACACACCCCTGATGTAGCCAATCCTCCAAGAGCTTGCAAAAAAGAGCCTTGTAAGCTCTTGGAGGATTGGCTACATCAGGGGTGTGTGGCCTAACATGCAAAGATGCTCCTGCTAGAATTCCACCCCTGTTCATAATAGTTGAAAAGCTGACGTCTGTTGTTCAGCTGTCAGCATATACTGTAGAAGCAGAGCCATAGGTCTTTTGGACTTCAGTACAGTTGGCTGATTTTTGCCTTCTGTATTCCATGAATTTCCATGAATTTCCTCGAACTCAAGATAAAATTCTCTGTTATAGTTGATATTTAGTAAGTGTAAGTACCTGAACCCTGAAGTGTTTCGTCGGTGCAGTTATCCGTAAGAAATTCGACTTGACAGATACGACACGCCGAACCATTAAAATGAACAGATTTTCGCATAGCTGAAAGGATTATGCAAGTTTTAACCAGAACATTTTGCTTATATTATGTCCCTTGCTTTTTTTTTTTTGTTAAACAATCAAAACGCACATTTAAGAATGAATTGCTTTTGAATAACAACACAGCTACGGGCTACCTGCTGTGAAAGAATTTGTGCTGAAAGATTTACAAGGAAGGTGGTAATAGAGAGGGGAGAAATCCATTTTTGGCTATATTCTGACTTGTCAGCATGCATATTTCAGCACAGGTGACACTGATTTATTATATACCACTGCCAGAAAGTTTGGCTTGATTTGAGGGAACAATGCCGCCCACTGCACAGTTGGTATAACGACTTGAAATTGCTCGTGAATGTCAATGATAAAGCAACCTATTTTGACTGTAACGTGGAGTCGTAGAGAAACAAAAGGCACAGCAGATGGACTGGAATGACCTTGGTATTAACATACAATCCATACTTGATAAAAGGAAAAGTACTGGCAACGAAGTTACTGCCGTGGGTTCCTTGGATCGTAAATTACTGAACTGGAACTCTAACAGAAACCGGGAGATGATTGATGCTTCGGTTCTCTCATTTAATCAACTCGATGTTAATTTTTGATCACAAAGGTTTATAGTTGTCTCGGATGCGTTGGGGTGGATCCAACCATCCTCCAAGGAAACTTCTTCCAGTCTTAGAAGCCTTCTTCTAACAGATGTGGCTCTCCCTTCCACAGAGAAATCCTCCAAGGAGTCTTCCTTCATCCTAAGAGAGGCAGTTTGGTGTAGTGGTTAAGTGCGTGGACTCTTATCTGGGAGAACTGGGTTTGATTCCCCACTCCTCCACTTGCACCTGCTGGAATGGCCTTGGGTTAGCCATAGCTATCTCAGGAGTTGTCCTTGAAAGGGCAGCTTTTGTCAGAGCTTTCTCAGCCCCACTCACCTCACAGGGTGTCTGCTGTGGGGGAGAAGATATAGGAGATTGTAAGTTTCTGAGTCTCTGAATCAGAGAAGGGTGGGGTATAAATCTGCAGTCTTCTAAGGGTCTGTTCTCCAAATGAGTTGGCTCTTCCTTCAACAGAAGTCTTCTTCACCTGGTGGAAGGTTTCAAACTTTACTCAGTGAAGTGGGAGTTTAAAGGTAGGCTATGCCCCACTAAATGCCCTGAGCCTGCCGTGGTGGGGGAGGGCGGGATATAAATGAAATAAATAAATAAATAAATATATGTTGCTGTGAGCCTGATAAAGGTAAAGTTAGTCCCTTGTGCAAGCACCAGTTGTTTCGAACTCTGGGGTGACATCACATCACAATGTTTTCACGGCAGACTTTTTACAGGGTGGTTTGCCATGGCCTTCCCCAGTCATCTACACTTTCCCCCCAGCAAGCTGTGTACTAATTTTACCGACCTGGGAAGGCTGGAAGGCTGAGTCAACCTTGAGCCAGCTACCTGAAGCCAGCTTCCACTGGGATCGAACTCAGGTCATGGGCAGAGAGCTTGGACTGCAGTACTGCAGCTTTGCCACTCTGCAGGCATCTTATCTGGGTACAGACATCTTATCTGGACAGCAATCCTGTTGCATGTTGTAAGATCAGATCTGTGACCTCCTCTCCACTGTCCACTTAACATAGCATAGGGCACTTGCTTTGGGCAGAGTCCAAAATGGGTAACAGCTTCATAGCAGCGATCCTTACCACTCATAATAGAGTGTGTGCCTCTGAGGTTCTTCACTTTTGTTGAGATGGAGAAAGTGCATCACCATGTTTCCGCCTCCAGAGAAAGATCAGGTAAACGATCTGAACTAGACCACCGCATGCAATAGGTTTTTGTCCCTTTTAGTGCATGAAACAGTAGCCAACTTGTGAGAGTTCACAGTGGTGCTTTTAGGAGTCGCAATGGCATGAACAAGCCAGTGTGCTCTTTGACACTTAGAGTGGCTGGTGCTCTTTGATGCATGCTGTGGCAATCATACAGCCTTTACTCTTCTGCTGGCAGAGGCATGCGCTACACATAATTCAGACTGCTCCTGCGCATGCAGGACACATGCATGGTGTGCCCTGGCCATTCAGACAGTCAGGAAAGGTGCCCTGCATGGGCTTTAGAGATTTCTCCTAGGAACTTCCTGGTAGCTATTTAATGAAATCCCAGCCCATCCTAAGATGAGATAAGTTTGGTGTAGTGGTTAAGTGTGTGGACTCTTATCTGGGAGAACCGGGTTTGATTCCCCACTCCTCCACTTGCATCTGTTGGAATGGCCTTGGGTCAGCCATGGCTTTGGCAGAGGTTGTCCTTGAAAGGGCAGCTACTGTGAGAGCCCTCTCCAGCCCCACCCACCTCACAGGGTGTCTGTTGTGGGGGGAGAAGATATAGGAGATTGTAGGCCGCTCTGAGACTCTGTCCTTGGAAGGGCAGCTGCTGTGAGAGCCCTCTCAGCCCCACCCACCTCACAGGATGTCTGTTGTGGGGGAAGAAGGTAAAGGAGATTGTGAGCTGCTCTGAGACTCTGTCCTTGGAAGGGCAGCTGCTGTGAGAGCCCTCTCAGCCCCCACCCACCTCACAGGGTGTCTGTTGTGGGGGGAGAAGACATAGGAGATTGTAAGCCTCTCTGAGTCTCTGAGCCAGTTTGGTGTAGTGGTTAAGTGTGCGGACTCTTATCTGGGAGAACCGGGTTTGATTCCCCACTCCTCCACTTGCACCTGCTAGCATGGCCTTGGGTCAGCCATAGCTCTGGCAGAGGTTGTCCTTGAAAGGGCAGCTGCTGTGAGAGCCCTCTCCAGCCCCACCCACCTCACAGGGTGTCTGTTGTGGGGGAGGGAGATAAAGGAGATTGTGAGCCGCTCTGACACTCTTCGGAGTGGAGGGCGGGATATAAATCCAATATCTTCTGATCCAGGGAGAAGGGCGGGGTATAAATCTGCAATTCTTCTTCTTCTAAGTATGAGAAGGACTCCAGGGAGCATTGGTGAGTGTGTAATTGCGCACGTTATATCTGGACGGGAGGCATGGCTAGATCAGGCCAAATCTCCTGTGTGATTGCACCCATAATAACTGCACTGACTTGCTCACAATAGGAGGATGACAACATTGTTCTTCATCCATCCTTATGATGTATTCCAGTAGTTCTTGAATAGTATGAAATGCTGCCAAAGTGTAGCACAGTCTATCGATGTTTGAAACACAATTATATTGACAATGCTGTCACGTGTTCTACTGAGAGAGGTAGATGAAACTTGGCTATCATGTTGGAGAATAATAAGTTCTAAAGAATGTTAGAAATGTTCACGTCATCTCTCAAAGGCAATATGCCTCTGGTAGCAACATTCTGAAGGGATGTGGAATGGTATGGTAGAGCCGAAACTCATCAGATCTTAGATGCTAAGTAGGGTTGGTACTAGGATGAGGGACCATCAAGGAAAACTCTGCAGAGCAAGGCAACGGCAAACAACCTCTGCTTCTCACTTGCCTTGAAAGTTCCTTGCTGGGAACACCATCTGTCAGTTGTGACTTTACGGTGTGCAGACCTTGAATTCAGCAAGAGCTCACAGAAGCGCAGCTCCTGAACCTTTCTGAGGGTTCCCCCTCCTCTCCACATACCTTGTCCATTGAATAGTAGGTTCAGCTGCATAAAAATCCGTGAATTAGGAGAGCGGGCAGCTCTATGCTAATGAGTTATGCTAATGAGTCCCACCACCTATTTTTCTACAAAACGACCCCTGATGGCATGTATGTACGAAGCTAGATTCTAAGGCGAGTCTTCTCTTTTGCCACCCAAGGAATTTCCCCCTCCTCTATCTTCCCTGGTTAGGGCCAACATAAGCTGCAGAGGCAGTGCCTCTAAAACTTGCCTTGGACCAGGATGGCGGCAGTGCTGGCCTGGAAGGCAATCTCATGTGTGAGCAATACCTATCACTTCATCCCACACTGTTGTCCTTCATCCATTGTGCCACCCCAAGCAGCCATCGGGGAGGGGCTGTGGGTCACTGGCAGAGCATCTGCTTAGCATGCAGACGGCCCCAGGTTCAGTCTTCAACATCTCCAATTCAAAGGGTCAGGTAGGAGGTGATGTGAAAGACCTTTCTCTGCCTGAGATCCTGGAGAGCTGCTGTCAGTTTACATAGACCGGAAGTGGCCAAACCATGGCTTGGGAGCCACATGTGGCTCTTTCACACATATTGTGCAGCTCTTGAAGTCCCCACCACCCTGTCGGTTGGCTTGGAGAAGGCATTTGTCTCTTTAAATCACTTCTCTAAGACTAGCCAGCCAGTGGCTTGGAGAATTAATTTAAAGTGAAAGTCGCTTCCTTCCTTCCTTCCTTCCTTCCTTCCTTCCTTCCTTCCTTCCTTCCTTCCTTCCTTCCTTCCTTCCTTCCTTCCTTCCTTCCTTCCTTCCTTCCTCCTCCCCCTCCCTCCCTCCCTCCCTCCCTCCCTCCCTTCCTTCCTTCCTTCCTTCCTTCCTTCCTTCCTTCCTTCCTAGAATCATAGAGTTGGAAGGGACCTCCAGGGCCATCTTGTCCAACCCCCTGCACAATGCAGGAAACTCACAAATACCTCCCCCTAAATTCACAGGATCCTCATTGCTGTCAGATGGCCATCTAGCCTCTGTTTAAAAACCTCCAAGGAAGGAGAGCCCACCACCTCCCGAGGAAGCCTGTTCCACTGAGGAACTGCTCTAACAGTCAGGAAGTTCTTCTTAATGTTGAGCTGGAAACTTTTGATTTAATTTCAACCCATTGGTTCTGGTCCTACCTTCTGGGGCTACAGAAAACAATTCCGCACCATCCTCTATATGACAGCCCTTCAAGTACTTGAAGATAGTAATTATATCACCTCTCAGCTGCCTCCTCTCCAGGCTAAACATCCCCAGCTCCTTCAACTTTTCTTCATAGGACTTGGTCTCCAGACCCCTCACCATCTTCGTCGCCCTCCTCTGGACCTGTTCCAGCACAAACGGTGAGGGGAGTCTTGGAGAAGGAGGATGCTTGCTCCAAAAGAAAACTAATTTTGGATACTCCCCATGCCTTGAACCCTCTGATCCCCTTCGATCATCTCCTCCAACTCATAAAATCATTATTGGTCCAAGATGCTTCTGTTCACTTGTTCACTTCTTAAAATGTGGTGCCCCAAACTGAACACAATACTCCAAGTGAAGTCTTACCAGAGCAGAGTAAAGCGATGCCATCACATCACGTGATCTGGACACTATACTTCTGTTGATACAGCCCAAAATTGCATTTGCCTTTTTAACCACCACATTACACTGTTGACTCATGTTCGGTGTATGATCCAGTAAGATTCCTAGATCCTTTTTTCACATACTAGTGCTAAGACAAGTTTCCCCATCCTATAACCATGCATTGGATTTTTCCTACCTAAATGCAGAATTTTACATTTATCCCTGTTAAAATTAACTTTATTGGTTTTAGCCCAGTCAAGGTAATCCTGTATCCTGTTTCTGTCTTCTTTCGTGTTAAGGTTGCTTTCTTTCCACCACATTCCCTTTATTCCTTCATCCAAATCATTGATAAAGATGTCGAACAAAAGAGGTCCCAGGACAGATCCTTGAGGCACTCCACTTGTCACTCCTCTCCAAGAGGATGAGGAACCATTCACAAGCACTCTTTGGGTGTGATCTGTCAACCAGTTACAGATCCACCTAATGGTAACAGGATCCAAACCACATTTTACCAACTTGTCAACAAGGATAGTATGTGGAACCTTATCAAAAGCCTTACTGAAATCAAGATAAATGATGTCTACAGCATTCCCCTGATCCAGCAAGGTAGTCACTTTCTCAAAAAAAGAGATCAGGTTAGTCTGACATGACTTGTTCTTGAGAAAACCATGCTGGCTTTTAGTAATCACATCCATTCTTTCTAAATGTTCCAGGACCGACTGTTTGATGATTTATTCTCAAACTTTTCCAGGTATAGACATCAAGCTGACGGGTTGGTAGTTACCTGGATTGTCTTTTTTCCCCTTCTTGAAGATGGGGACAACATTAACCCGCCTCCAATCTTCCGGCAGCTCTCCTGTTCTCCAAGAATTCTCAAAAATAATAGCCAGAGGCTCAGAAATTACATCTGCAAGCTTTTTTAGAACCCTTCCTTCTTTCCTTGCAGATCTGACATCTGACATTTATTCCATGTGACTCTTATTTAAGCAAGTTTGACCATCCCTGGAATAGACAGTACTGACTCTGATGGACCAAGGGACTGAATCAGTATAAGGCAGCTTCATGGGTTCATTTTGATAGTGAACTGGTTCGAGAAAATGGTAAACCAAGCAAGGACAGCTATGTCCCAGAAGCACATGCTCGGATGTTGTTGAAAACAGAATCAGAATTAGACGGATGAGGTTTGGTGAGCTCCAGCAAGGATAATGTCCTGCGTTGATTCTTCGTACAGCTCATGATGTTGAATTACAGGAAGGCAACAGAGTGAAATGTTTTTGTATCAGTTTTTTTTTAAATCTGTTGCTTAGGAAAACGGCCACAGTTTTGGTCTTGTTTTCTGGCTTGGCAAAATACTTCTTTTGAATGTCACCTGTCACACATGGAGCTGGAAATGTCCGGATGTTTTCCATTGAATCAAAGACATCAAGTTGACCTTAGCCTGAGTATCATAAATGTAGTAGATTGAACGTCATGGTTCTGCAGCTAGAATGGAATGCAAATGACACTCGTGTCTCTGTGTGTGTGGCTGGCGTTTTAATTCTTCTTTGCAACTTGATAGCTGAGGATACAACCAGTTATGCAGTTCCTTTCTCTTTGCTAGCAACCTAATAGATGACGAGGTATTTATGTTGCCAGATGTATTTGCTGCATGTTGCAACCCAAGAGATTTAAACAGAAATGAATCTGAATTAAAACTTGCTTCTCGACCCTAACAGCAATTCTCATTGCATAAGTTTTCTTTTTGTGTGTGTGTGTTAACACACAATCCTTCCTGCTTTACTTATTTGCCAATACATGCTATGGAATAACTCTTGCAAACGGGGTGTTTCATTTGTAGAAGGGTCCTTCAATTCTTGTTTTTGTTGCACAATAATTCTTTCGAGTCTTTCTCCAATGCAATCGAATATCACAACATTTCCCAGCACTTTGTCATGTGGCTCTTTCACATACACACAACACCGTACACATTGTTGCAATACTTTGTAGGTTTGCCGAATTCCAGGTGGGTCTCCTAGAATTACAACTGAACTCCTGAAGACAGAGCTCAGTTCCTTTAGAGAAAATGGCTGCTTCCAGGGCTTTCTTTGGTAAAAGGAACTCCTTTGCATATTAGGTCAAGCCACCTTGATGTAGCCAATCCTCATGGAGCTTACAGTAGACCCTGTAATAAGATCCCTGTAAGCCCCATGGTGCAGAGTGTTAAAGCTGCAGTACCGCAGTTCTAAGTTCTGCTCCCGACCTGAGTTTGATCCCGGTGGAAGCTCGAGGTTGACTCAGCCTTCCATCCTCCTGAGGTTGGTAAAATCAGTACCCAGCTGGGGAAGACAATGACAAACCACCCCATTAAAAAGTCTGCTGTGAAAACATTGTGAAAGCAACGTCACCCCAGAGTCGGAAACGACTGGTGCTTGCACAGGGGACTACCTCTACCTTTAAGCTCTTGGAGGATTGGTTATATCAGGGATGTGCAGCCTAATATGCAAAGGAGTTCCTGCTACAAAAAAAAAAAACCTATGGTTGCTTCAGAGGGTGAATAGTATGGCATTATAACCCACTGAGGTTCCTCCAGTCCCCAAACCCCACCCTGCCCAACAAATAAAACTCAACAAATACATGGAATGAATCAAAGAGTCCACAAAAGAAGGAATATAATCTTTGGTGCAGTAAAGCACTTCTGAAGGTGCTGGAAGAATTTATCCATAGAGCGTGGTGATGTTGTGACACGCTTCCTAGGTAAATCACCACGTGTCTCGGTAGCAACCTTCGTCTGACCAATTATTCCAGTGCTCAAGTTAATGCAAACACAGTTAGTCAGTTTCTCTCAATGGCATTAGTGGTTCTCTTAGAGACATAAAGAATGAAAAAAAGCAGAGAAAAATTTTAAAAGGGCAAGATTTTTCTTTTTTTAAAAAAACTTGCATTCCTAATACCTAGGGTACAATAGTAGGCCAATCCGATGCAAAACTAACATTATTTCCATGAAGTCCTTCGTATAAGGAGACCGTGTGACTGTCTCCATTTAAAAATGGAGGAAGTTCACTCAAGTCAGTCCAATGGCAAGAAATGTGCTGCGTCTGCATCATCACCGCCTGACCTTTGAATTGTAAGCTTGTTGCCTCACCTGGCTATTTGCCTTCCAAAGGGGTCACCTGTTCTGGCTTGGGAAATTCTTGGAGAATGGTGCCTGGGGAGGATGGAGTCTGGGGAGAGAAAATTGTTCAGTGGAGATGTGACGCCATCAATCCCACCTTCTGAGGCTGCCATTTCCTCCAGGTGAGCTACTTTTTCTAGTCTGCAGATCAGTTGTAATTCTAGGAGAACTCCAAGGTCCATCTGGTGCTTTATAGCCCTGCCTCCCAACGCCAAAGTTCCCTCTGAAAACCAAAAAAACAATAGTGATGTCTCTCTCCCTGCCCCAGCTCTCGGACCTAAACTAGGGCTGCCAATCCCCAGGTGGGGAAAAGAAGCACTAGCTCCGTGTAAAGAATACCTCTTGCAGTGCAAATAGTTCTCAATAATGTCCACTAAAGATTTTTTTTTACACTTGTAGTAGAAAATTGATTCCTTTATTCCAATAATTTTTTTTCAAATTATCATGAAATTTTGTAATTATTGTGAAAATTATCATGAAAGTTCATAATTATTCTGGATTTGCACAGTGTATGCAGAAAGTATTGAAAAAAAATCAATAATCGATGTATAAATCGATGTATAAATTGATGGTGCAGTCTCATTTGGAGTACTGTGTGCAGTTCTGGTCGCCGCACCTCAAAAAGGATATTATAGCATTGGAGAAAGTCCAGAGAAGGGCAACTAGAATGATTAAAGGGCTGGAACACTTTCCCTATGAAGAAAGGTTGAAACGTTTGGGGCGCTTTAGCTTGGAGAAACGTCGACTGCGGGGTGACATGATAGAGGTTTACAAGATAATGCATGGGATGGATGGGGGGGTGGGGGGGGTGGGCTCCCTCTGGGAATCCTACCCCCCCAGGGAAAGTGCATGCGCAATACATAGCCTCTCCTCTCCCGGTGTAGTGAACGCCGCGTGGTCACTGTCTGGCTATGCCTGGCAGATGGTCACTGCAATGGCCTCTCCTGCATTACTGCATCCGTAGCAACACCTTCTCGCTGGTCCCCCCCGTTTTCACAGAGTTTGCTACGTCATGGTGCGACCGAATTGTCCGGCGGTATAACCGGATGGGCAGGCTGGGCCCACCAACCTCGTCAGCCTAAGAGAAGGAAAACTCTAACATCAAACCCGGGCAGATAGAGCTCGTTAATGTAACACCTACCACCTGGAGGACTCACTGCCGGCGTCCCGGCTTACTGGGCCATGGCAGATGACCCCCAGGTGAAAGGGTGGAGCCAGTACCCGCGCACACTGCGCTTCACCTAAAAAATTCCTCTGCGCAGGCCTGAAGGGCATATCCACACACACAACCCACAACGCATCAAGTCCTGCAGCGATAGGCAAGGGGCGAAACGGCAGGTGGAAGGTGCCACTGGAAGCCGCAGTCCCGATCCTGCATGTAGGCGGTTCAGGATATTGGTCGCCTGATGCTAACCCGGAGACGAAAGCATCTTTCGGCAGCACCCTGAACGACCAAGCAGCCTTATCTAGGGACAGCACTGCTTGCTCCACACGGAGAGGGGCCTAGAAAAGGTGGCCTAAACAAAGCTCGTCTCCCCCACCCCAGTTGGCTAGCCGCGGTCAACGGGCATCCTTACTTGCGGTCGAAAAATAACAACAAAGAAAAGGCATGCACCTGCCTCACAAAGTGTGCAAAGACTAAAGCTTGCGTGTTGGAACATCAGAACCATGCTTGACACAGTAGGCAGTGGTCGCCCTGAACGACGCTCTGCTCTAGTTGCCCACGAACTTCTCAGGTTGAATATCGACATAGCAGCTCTCAGTGAGGTCCGTTTCCCTGAGGAAGGTAGTCTTCAAGAACACGGTGCTGGCTATACCCTCTACTGGTCGGGTAAGTCAAAGGCTGAGAGCCGCCTTTCTGGCGTTGGCTTCATGGTCAGGAACTCCATTGCCTCCAAACTCGAAAACCTTCCAACAGGTCACTCAGATCGCATCATGTCCATGCGCCTCCCACTTCAAAACAAGCAGCATGCAACACTCTTCAGTGTGTATGCCCCAACCCTTCAAGCAGATCCTGCAGAAAAGAACAAGTTCTATGCTGATCTACGCAACCTCGTACGGAAGACCCCTACAGAGGACAAGGTGATCATCCTTGGCGACTTCAATGCCAGAGTAGGTAAAGACTCGGAAGCCTGGAAAGGAGTACTTGGCAAACACGGCATTGGCAACTGCAATGACAACGGGCGCCTCCTGCTAGAATTCTGCATGGAGCACCAGCTCACCATCACCAACACTATCTTCCAGCAGAAGAACAGTCTGAAGACAACCTGGATGCACCCACGGTCCAAGCATTGGCACCTTATCGACTACATTCTGGTGCGCCAGAGAGACCTTCGAGATGTCTTACACACCCGAGTAATGCCCAGCGCAGAATGTCATACAGATCATCGTCTTGTACGCTGCAATCTCCATCTTCACTTTAAACCCACACCCAGGAGAGGAGGTATCCCTCGGAGGAAGTTTCAGGTTGGCAGCCTCCAGTCAGCCGAAGTTAAAGCTGCCTTCCAGGCAAAACTCCAGTCAAGAATTGAGGACCCCAGTTGCCCCACAGACCCTTCTCCAGAAGCACTCTGGGAACACCTAAAAACTACCGTCCTGCAGATCTCTGAAGAAGTCCTCGGGTTCTCCACAAGGAAGAACAAGGACTGGTTTGATGAGAACAATCAAGAGATCCAAGAATTACTGGCAAAAAAGAGATCTGCCTACCAAGCACATCTTGCTCAGCCCTCCTGTCCTGGGAAAAAAGCAACCTTTCGCGCTGCATGTAGCAACCTCCAGCGCAAGCTTCGAGACATTCAGAACGAGTGGTGGACCAAGCTTGCAGAGAGAACCCAGCTGTGTGCAGACACTGGTGATTTAAGAGGGTTCTACGAAGCCCTGAAGGCAGTATATGGTCCATCATATCAGGCTCAGAGTCCCTTGCATAGTGCAGACGGCCAAGTGCTCCTCACAGACAAGGCATCCATACTGAACCGGTGGTCAGAGTATTTTCAGGTTCTCTTCAGTGCCAACCGCGTAGTTCAAGATTCAGCAATCCACCTCACCCCACTTCAACCGGTGAAAACAGAGTTGGATGAGATCCCCACCCTAGAAGAGACTGTTAAAGCCATCAAGCAACTGAAAAGTGGCAAGGCAGCGGGAGTTGATGGAATTCCACCAGAGATCTGGAAGCATGGGGGCACAGTACTACATAGCTCACTTCACAAAGTACTTGTCACCTGCTGGGAACAAGGCAAATTACCACAGGACTTTCGCGATGCAATCATCATCACCCTATACAAGAACAAAGGGGAAAAGTCAGACTGCTCCAACTACCGGGGGATAACCCTGCTCTCCATCGCAGGCAAAATCCTTGCCAGAATACTCCTGAACAGACTGGTGCCCACCATTGCAGAAGAACTCCTCCCAGAGAGCCAGTGCGGCTTCAGAGCTAACAGGAGCACCACCGACATGGTATTTGTTCTCAGGCAGCTCCAAGAGAAATGCAGGGAACAGAACAAGGCTCTGTATGTGACTTTTGTCGACCTTACCAAAGCTTTCGATACCGTTAGCAGGAAAGGCCTGTGGCAAATCTTGGAACGTTTAGGATGTCCCCCAAGGTTCCTCAGCATGATCATCCAGCTACACGAAGACCAGCGAGGCCAAGTCAGACACTGCAACGACCTCTCGGAGCCCTTCCCAATAGGCACAGGTGTAAAGCAAGGCTGCGTTCTCGCGCCAACTCTCTTTACGATCTTCTTTAGCATGATGCTTCAAAGAGCCGCAGTAGATCTAGATGAGGACGATGGTGTCTACATCCGCTATCGCACCGATGGCAGCCTGTTCAACCTGAGGCGACTAAAGGCACACTCCAAGACAATGGAAAAACTCATCCGAGAGCTACTGTTTGCTGATGATGCTGCACTCGTCTCCCACTCGGTATCAGCTCTGCAGCATATGACGTCCTGCTTTGCAGAGGCTGCCAAGCTATTCGGCCTAGAAGTTAGTCTGAAGAAGACAGAAGTTCTCCACCAGCCTGCACCCCAGGAAGATTATCACCCTCCCTGCATCACTGTGGGTGAATCAGTTCTGAAGACAGTCCAGCAGTTCAGCTACCTGGGGTGCATCATCTCCTCAGATGCCAAGATCGACAAGGAGATTGACAACAGGCTGGCAAAGGCAAACCGTGCATTTGGCCGACTGCACAAAAGAGTGTGGAGCAACAAGCATCTGAAAAAAGGCACAAAGATCAATGTTTACAAAGCGGTTGTGACGACAACCCTCATCTATGGCTCCGAATCGTGGGTTTTATACCGTCATCACCTGCGACTCCTTGAGCGCTTTCATCAGCGCTGCCTCCGCACCATCCTCAACATCCACTGGAGTGACTTTGTGACCAACACTGAAGTCCTCAAGCGGGCAGAGGTTACCAGCATCGAGGCACTGCTGTTGAAGACGCAGCTGCGCTGGGCAGGGCATATTTCAAGGATGGAAAACCACCGCCTTCCCAAGATTGCCCTGTATGGCGAACTCTCCACCGGCCATCGAAATAGAGGGGCACCAAAGAAGAGGTACAAGGACTCCTTGAAGAAATCCCTTAGCACCTGTCACATCAACCATCACCAGTGGTCTGACCTAGCCTCAGATCGCAAAGCATGGAGGCACACCATCCACCAGGCTGTCTCTTCCTTTGAGAACGCACGCATAGCTGGTCTTGAGGACAAAAGGAGATTGAGGAAGAATCGCACTGCTACAGCACCAACCCTAAATCAGACCTTTCCCTGCAGCCGCTGTGGCCGGACCTGCCTGTCCCACATTGGTCTTGTCAGCCACCAGCGAGCCTGCAGCAAACGTGGACTATTGCACCCTTCTTAAATCTTCGTTCGCGAAGCCAAGCCGAGAGAGAGAGAGAGAGCGAGAGAGAGCATGGGATGGAGAAAGTAGAGAAAGAAGTACTTTTCTCCCTTTCTCACAATACAAGAACTCGTGGGCATTCGATGAAATTGCTGAGCAGACAGGTTAAAACGGATAAAAGGAAGTACTTCTTCACCCAAAGGGTGATTAACATGTGGAATTCACTGCCACAGGAGGTGGTGGCAGCCACAAGCATAGCCACCTTCAAGAGGGGGTTAGATAAAAATATAGAGCAGAGGTCCATCAGTGGCTATTAGCCACAGTGTGTATATGTGTATATGTGTGTGTATTATGGTTTTATTATTGATTTATATATATACTTTTTTTTGGCCGCTGTGTGACACAGAGTCTTGGACTGGATGGGCCATTGGCCTGATCTAACATGGCTTCTCTTATGTTCAAAAGAGAATCAAATCCAGTTTACAGGCATAATCAAAACCAGTTTACAGGCATAACCGGTCTACTGAACTCCTGTTTCACTTTACTGCTTTATCCAAGCGATTTTTACCAACTCATATGCTTCACTCATCACATCCAAAATCATTTTTACATCATTTTCTCAGTATTGCTGTAGATAACAGCAAACGCTGAGAAAATGATGCCTGTAAGCTGCTTTTATTATTGATTTTTTTTCAATACTTCCTGCATACGCAGTGCGAATCCAGAATAATTATGAACTTTCATGATAATTTGAAAATTTTTTGATATGAATAAAGGAATCAATTTTCTACTCTAAGTGTTAAAAAAAAATCTTTATTGGACGTTATTGAGAACTATTTGCATTGCAAAAGGTATTCTTTACACGGAGCTAGTGCTTCTTTTCTCCATTTTTTTGTCCGTGTGGGTTTTGCCGTGTTGCACAATCCCCAGGTGGGGGCAGGGGATCCCCTAGTTTGGAAACCCTCCCCCCGCTTTAGGGTCATCAGAAAGCAGGGAAAGGGGAGGGAAATGTCCGCTGGGAACTCTATTATTCCCTATGGAGACTTATTCTCATAGTAAATAATGGAGAGTTGATCTGTGGGTATCAGGGACTCATGGGGGGCTGTATTTTGAGGTAGAGGCACCACATTTTTGAACTAGCTTCCAGTGCCTTTCCCCCAAATACCCCCCAAGTTTCAAAAAGATTGGACCAGGAGGTCCAATTCTATGAGCCCCCCCCCAAAAGGTGCCCCTATTCTTCATTATTTCCTATGGAAGGAAGGCATTTAAAAGGTGTGTGGTCCCTTTAAATGTGATGGCCAGAACTCCCTTTGGAGTTCCATTATGCTTGTCACACCCTTGCTCCTGGCTCCACCCTCAAAGTCTCCTGGCTTCACCCACAAATTCCCCAGATATTTCTTGAATTGGACTTGGCAACCCTAACCTAAACATATATCTCAAGAGATAGTAAAACCATTCAACGCAAAACTGTAAAAATGTACACAAACCATCTATGTTACAACAACCCCCAATAACAGAATAGCTCCTCTTTGGAGTCATCTCCAGGGTATAATTCAAGTCAAACTTAGCTTCATGTTTATTTCTATTTTACAAACAAGACATTTAACACGGTGAAGCTGTGATCGTCAATAAGAAAGCAAGAAATTGTTGATTATTGCATAAAACGTTTTAATTGTGCGATTTAATTGCCAGCAATGTTGTATTTTTGATGAAAACATACAGGCAATCAGCGTGGCTTCAAAAAACTAGAACACAAGAGATCGTCGCAGGAAGCCACAATTAAGGCCTCTTTTTGCTGATGAATGCTAAACAGGCCAATGTTGGACAGCATTTGATTATCAAAATGGCAACTCGTTAAATGATCATTTATGAACATAATAGCTGTTTCGTAATTACCTAAGATGAATATGCTTTACTGATAGTTTTATATTCAAGCCAGGAAGACAAGAAACTTGGCATAATTATAAATCTACAGGTAGTAATGGCAAGTATCAGAAATTGCAACATGATTAATATTAAGAGAAGGAAAGGTACCCCATTTAATACCCTGTGCATCAGCAGAAATTCCAGAAAATTCCATGTAGGGGCGATAATGTGACAGCATGAAATGGTTTCTGAGAAATTTGTGGTATGGAGTCCAAATGTTGTTACTTTTTTTAACAAATGTGCCTCATTTCCATTGATTGGTTTTTAATATCATCACACAATGCCAATTTGTAGATTTATTTTGTATTTTCTCCAAATTATGGGTGCTTTCCTCTGCAGCAAAACAAACTTCATAAGAGTACACTTCATGTCATGCTGGAACTTCCGTAATGTCAAAATAGCAAAGTACTTTGCTCCATGGTGCAGTTACAGGTTGGATAAAGGATATAACTCTGGAGGCTGCAATTGGTGCAAAACACAACAGCCAGGTTGTTATTGGAGCTACCTGTATGGGAACACATCCAATCTGTGCTGGAAACATTACACTGATTGCCTGTGGCATTCCGGATTTGTTTCAAGATGCTGGTCATAACCTTTAAAGCTCCACATGGGCTGGGAACTGTCTACCTTCAGGACCATCTCTCCCCATATGTGCCCCAGAGAGCACTATGTTCAGGGTCCCAAAATCTTCTTCATATTCCTGAAGGAAGTTCGATTGTCCAGTACTAGAGCCAGAGCATTTTCGACAATAGCCCCCGCTCTGTGGAATTCCCTCCCTGAAAAGATCAGGGCCCTGCAGGACCTGCCATGGTTCTGCCTGGCCTGTAAGACCAAACTATTTAAGCTTGCCTTCAGTAGTTAGGTAGCAAATGTCCCACAGCACTGACAATCCCACTGGACAAATATAGATATTCAGAAACATCGACGTGCATCTTGGATTTTATGGTTAAAATGTGTGGATTGATTTTATTGTATATTGGTTTTAATATTCGATGTGGTTTTTAACTGTTGTTAGCCGCCCTGAGCTCATTAGGGGAGGGCGGGATATAAATTTGATAAAATAAAATAAATATAACGGGAAGGGTTAAGTCTTACTTTTCTGCCACCAGATCTGAGTAGATTCCCAGTGCAGTTGCAGAATGGAGGGTGGGAGAGGGGGAGGAACTTAGAAGCCCCAGTGAAGACTTCTTAGTGTCCCCTATAGCTTGATGCTTAGAAATAAAATCTGGGGGGGGGGGGTTTACCTCAGGAATATAGAGCACCCACAGGGGCTGTAATTTGAACCAGCAGCCATTACTAACAGAATCCTTCATTAGGTCAAGAAGCATGGCTATACCATTTCAATATTCCTATGCCATTTCAATATTAATTTTATCTCCATTTCTCTAAATTTCTCCAGTTTTATATCACTAATACCTCTCATTATTTTATGTATCTCATTTTCTGATAACGTTACATCTTTCTTCCATTTTGACCGTATTCCACCAATCATATAATTTTTATCTTCAATCAATATGCTATATATCTTTCTTGCAATACCCTTTTTATTATCGTCGTTAATTCCATACAGTTCTTCCATCGAGGTGTCCTCCTCATTTAATATTCGAGAGTACTTCCTTTGTTTCAAAATATTATACAAACTAATAACCCTTAACCAATATTGTCCTCTCACTCTTCCCGATACTTCTTGCATTGAAATTAAACTCCCTTGAGCATTATAAGTATCTTTCACTTTCCATAGGTCCTTTCCATTTAGCTCCTTCCAAAAAGTTGCCTCAAAATTTTTAAATTCCTAATTTAGTGATTCAAGCGGGGCCCACTTTGAAAGTGGAGGCATCCACTTAACCTGTTTCCCCCCATATATATCTATATTTTATATATATATATAGATGGATGTATATCTATCTATCTATCTATCTATCTATCTATCTATCTATCTATCTATCTATCTATCTATCTATCTATCTATCTATCTATCTATCTATCTATCTATCTATCTATCTATCTATCTATCTATCTATCTATCTATCTATCCATCCATCCATCCATCCATCCATCCATCCATCCATCTATCTATCTATCTATCTATCTATCTATCTATCTATCTATCTATCTATCTATCTATCTATCTATCATCTATCTATCTATCTATCTATCTATCTATCTATCTATCTATCTATCTATCTATCTATCTATCTATCTATCTATCGCCACTCTCCCACACCCCCATAATGGAATGAAAAATAAAAGTACACACAGTATGGGAAAGTGTTGGGATCCTATGCCGTTGTTAGAGATAATACTAGCATGTGCTGAGAGCGCTGTGGGAGTCATAATACTGACAGTGCACTTCATCTTATTTTTGATGTAATCCAGATGGACATGGAATGCAAAAATGATGATTTGTTTCATTTCATGGTTTGTTGGGTTGTCCAATTTGGTGGTTCACTTTGTGTTTTTTTTTTCAATTTCCTGAACAATACATGATTTGTTGTTTCATAAAATTCAGGAAAGCATAGAGATGCCAAACCTTTGGCAAACTCTTCAGTGGACTCTCCTATATTAAATGGTCTATGTATATGTCCTTTTGTGGGTGTTGATGTGTTGGTATGTTTGTGGAAGAGCACCTCATTTCGTTGCTCTCATTTTCTTGAGAACAATGACAATAAATTTATCTATCTATCTATCTATCTATCTATCTATCTATCTATCTATCTATCTATCTATCTATCTATCTATCATCTATCTATCCCCATTCGCCAAGTTTGGTGTGAATTAGATTTGGGGGAGCCAAGCTACAGCCCCCACCTCAACTGACCAGAAGCACAGGGAGCTGGGAGAGCGCAGCTGCCGCAGGGGGCAGGGGAATCATGCCAGGCTGTCTGGGAAAATAAACCAAACATGAACCAAACAACATGCCAAGAAAAAAGGCTGGTTCATTTTCATGTTTTGGGTGTGGCAGGATCAGACCGAACCAGTTTGGAATGAAGCATGAATCTACCATTTTTAGCACAAATCACAATTCATGGTTCAGTTTGTGCCCATCCTTAATTAGTCATGTTCCTTGTGCAAAGATTGAGAAGGGAGTTGGTAGCTGTTGGTTTCTCTACAGCTTCTATATTAGTCTTTTAGATGTTTATCTTACCCTGTGGTGGCGTAAATGGTTCTCCCATCTAGAAAGAAAAATGGCCCATCAACACAGAAGGGAAAACTGAGAAGTGATGCTAGTCATCTCTAAGAATGGTCAGAAACTCTATAGTTTTACCATAGAGCTTCCAGTGATTCCTAGAGATGTGTGATGTCACTTCTGGGTTCCTCCTAGAAGTGGCATCACGCCATTGCGCCTCTCTTGTCCCCACCACACTCACATCTCCTGGCCGTCCTACAACAACCCCATGAGTAGGGTTGCCAAGTCCAATTCAAGAAATATCTGGGGACTTTGGGGGTGGAGCCAAGAGACATTGGGGGCGGAGCCAGGAGCACGGGTGTGACAAGCAGAATTGAACTCCAAGGGAGTTCTGGCCATCACATTTAAAGGAACAGCAAACCTTTTAAAATGCCTTCCTTCCATAGAAAATAATGCAGGATAGGGGCACCTTCTTTTGGGGCTCGTAGAATTGGACCCCCTGGTCCAATACTTTTGAAACTTGGGGAGCATTTTGGGAAGAGGCACTAGATGCTATACTGAGAATTTGGCACCTCTACCTCAAAAAACAGCCCCCCCAGAGCCTCCGATACCCGCAAATCAATTCCCCATCATTCCTTATGGGAATTGTTCATGGAGGTGCATAATGGCTGTGGGGATGGGGCTTCCCCCCCCGGCCAGCTGGCTGGGGGAGGGGGGAAGCCTGTAAAACCAGGGGATCCCCCGCTGGGACCTGGGGATTGGGAAGCCTACCCGTGAGGAAGGTTCTGAATCTGTTCCTCCACATAATTTGTCCTGTCATGATACCAAACCAACAGTGTCACAGGCAGTTTTCACTATCGTTATAAACCTTACATTGATTTTTTTGGGGGGGTTTAAATTAGAGTTTTGAGTTGTAAGAAACAACTATCATTAAAAATAGATTTAAAAAAAAATCTGCCTAAGCATCAACGAAGGTATTCCTGAGGTAGGGCTGGTATTCTTGTGCTCATTCTGGGCCTTTCTGTGAAAGTAGCCTCGAGGAGACAATCGTGTTTGTTTGGGAGGGAAAGTGGGTTTACCTCTCCAATGATTTTTGTGACAGGTCAAACCCCGGCACAGAGGGAGTGTCTGTCAGGAACTTACTGAAGTATGTAACAGCCTTCCAAAAGATGACAGCAATGTGCATTCAAACACACACACACACCAACACCAACACTTCTCTCTGAAGTGGGGAAGTAAGATGACTGGAAATATAAATACATGCCTTTCAACTCTATTGATTTTTTAAAGTACAATCATAGTGCCAACTATTTATATTTCTCTACCAGATTTTCAAATCCTGTCCCCCGCCCCACACCCTTCTGTATAAACTTTTGATTCCATTGGTTGAAAAAGAATCAATTTTGTGTTTTCTTTCGCTGTGAACTTCTTGAACGTTGAAGAGAGCAGTTTTGAGAAGGATTCAGAAAGAGGATTCCCGCACGGAATGAATGATGGTATGCCTTCTCTTAGTTTTGGGGTCATGTCAAGTCAATGAAGTCTGTCTTTAATGAATGAGCGCATAAGCCATATCAATCACGGTTCGTCAAAACCGAATGGGGAAAACAAACATTTTCATAGGAAAAATTAAACTGCATTATGATCTGTGGCAGAACAGGCCTGCTCTGATCTATAGGCTCTATTCTGCCTGCCTCTCTGGTGTTTTTCTCACCAACTGGAGAGGTGTTTCTTTCACTCATATTTAGCTTGCTGCTGCCACCTAACCTTTTATGAAATCACCCGCTGGGAGGTTCAGGTCTCCCCGATTCCCTTCCAAATTCTGAGGCTTTGCCTCTATTTCTCCTGCTGCCCACCATCTGGTCACCATGAGGACAGTTTATGATGATGATGATATTGGATTTATGCCCTGCCCTTCACTCTGAATCTCAGATCCTCAGAACAGCTTCCAATCTCCTTTACCTTCCTCCCCCACAACACCCTGTGAGGTAGGTGGGCCGAGAAAGTTCTCACAGAAGCTGCCCTTTCAAGGACGGCACTGCGAGAGCTATGGCTAACTCAAGGCTGTTCCAGCAGCTGCAAGTGGAGGAGTGGGGAATCAAACCCAGTTCTCCCAGAGAAGAGTCTACACACGTAACCACTACACCAAACTGGCTCTCTAACACAACCACTGTACCACTCCAATATGGTTTTTCTTCGTGCAGGGCCTCCGATTTTGAGCGTTGCTTTTTTGGCTGTCGTGGAAGAGTTGGCTAGACCCAACTCAATATTTATATCCTCTCCAACCTTATATTTATATCCTCCCCAGAATAATTAATACCTCCCACATTTACACTCTTATGCCACAGAATGATTATTTATTTCTCTCCCCGTCTATGAGAGCCCAAGGAAGCCGTTCTCTCAGCTCAGCTGGATTTTAACACAATTTATTACAACAGTAGCTCTGACTACTTATTTCTGTTTGGTTTTAATGAAAAAATAGGGGCTATAAATAACGAGGTGACAGACATGGTACATGGTGGGCATCTCTTTATTTTCCACCTCGGCTGCTCAATGGAAAGATTTCTCCGCTTTCCTTTATAATTACTCTGACTGAACATATTTTCATTCTTTCGCACCTAGACACGACGCAGAGAGGATTTTTTGATTTCTGGCCTCTAAGATGAAGCCAACATAACTTGATGCAAGCTTGGTGAAATAATGGGCGCTTGAATTTTTGATATTACTGAGGCTCACTGGATTTGCAGCTTGTCTTTGAGGATTACTCTTGAAGTTCAAAAATAAATACAGTCCCCCCCCCCCCCCCAATTTGATATTATCATCAATAACTGGAGTCTCCCCCTCTACCCCAATCAGACCTCATTTGAATTCCTTTCCGAAGTTACCCAGCAACTTCGTAATGATTTCAGCCTGTCTGATCTATTAATTGAATGTGGTTATTTGTACAGATATTTGTATCCAAATGCAGATGGTCTGATTATTTCTCAGCATAAAAGCGGTCTTGTTTCCAGCCTTAAATGTTTAGAATATCTCAAGGGAGCTCCCCTCATTGACTCTCACTTTCTAGAAGTACGAAACCAGGTTTATTGAAGGATCCAACATCAGAACGTCAGTTATATAGGAAAGCTACTATGCTTAGATGTGTGTGTGCAAATTTTGAAAATTGTTTTCAAATCATTTCTGGTTTTGGCCCAAAGAGTTGTGCATTGTGTGGAAAAATAGCTTCCATGTCACGGTGCTCTAGGACTAGGGTTGCCAAGTCCAATTCAAGAAATATCTGGAGACTTTGGGGGTGGAGCCAGGAGACATTGGGGCGGAGCCAAGAGCGAGGGTGTGACAAGCATAACTGAACTTCAAGGGAGTTCTGGCCATCACATTTAAAGGGACAGCACACCTTTTTAAATGCCTTCCTTCCATAGGAAATAATGAAGGATAGGGGCACCTTTTTTCGGGGCTCATAGAATTGGACCCCCTGGCCCAATCTTTGTGAAACTTGGGAGGTATTTTGGGGAGAGGCACTGGATGCTATACTGAAAATTTGGTGCCTCTATCTCAAAAAACCGCCCCCCCAGAGCCTCCGATACTCGCAGATCAATTCCCCATCATTCCCTATGGGAATCGTTCATGGAGGTGCATGATGGTTGTGGGGGCGGGGCTTCCCCCACCAGCCAGCTGGCTGGGGGAGGGGGGAAGCCTGTAAAACCGGGGGATCCCCCTCTGGGACCTGGGGATTGGGAAGCCTATCTAGGACAGGGGTGTTGAACTCATTTGTTACAAGGGCAGGATTTGACATAAATGGGACTTTGTGAGGCTGGGCCATGCATGTCATAAAATGTAATACCAGGAAGCAGAGATCAAACTTCATAAAGGACACAGACAAGCCCAATTAAAGATATTAATTTTTTACTTAAAATACAAACATGCTTGAAACTTAAATGGAAAGACAGGGGGATAGTGGGGTTTGGCAATGCAATTCTTAAAATAAAATACCAAGAAAAAGCAAAAGGATCACAGCCAAAACTAAAAATATAAAATGCTTTGAGCCTAGGAAAATATGAAATGGCTGGACATTGCAAGCTTCTGTACCCAGGTCTATTCAGATTTTTTAAAATTATTTCTTCAATTTAATCAAAAGCCCCATCCCAGCTAGCACCAGGCTCTGGGTGATTTAACACAATAAATAAAATACAATTATATAAGATTGGCAATGGCTTTCCAGCATAATATCCGCCTTTGGCTGTGCGTTCCCAGGTTATACTACTCACTAGGCACTAGTTCTCAAGTCTGTTCAGCAGACCCTTTATTTGCAAAGACACAACTCCAGGAAGTAACAGCTGGCCACAGGAATGCTGGAGAATGAAACTGAGTTCCACTCCATTGAAACACATTGCAGCATAGACAAAGTTGCAAGAAAAACATGGAATGGATTTTCCATTAAGGTCATTGGACTCAAATAGACTACCTGAGCCCAGAGACCTTAATGGACAATCCATTCTGCATTTTCTTTGCAGCTTTGCAAGACCAGTAGAGCTTCCTGCTGCACCCAGCAAAGACAAGGCAGAAGGATCTGTGAACTTTAACAGGACGGGGGGTGGGAGGGGAGGAGAAAAAAAGCTGCAGGCATAATTAAAGCCCTGGGTAAGCTGGTTCTGGCCTGCAGGCTGGAAATTTGATACCCCTGGTCTAGGACATTCTCATAGTCTTTATGGTGAAGACCATAGGGATCGATGGAGGCAGCCTAGAGCAGCACTTGGAAGTGACATCACACCCTTCCCAAACTCTGCCATTCTGGGTACTGCCCTCCAAATCTAGCATTTGCTAAGGGGAACCCTAAACAAAGTGCAATGCATCCTTTGCTGGAGCAAAAGTCGTTGTAGAATCTAGAAGTTCAGGGAATAGAGTTTATTCTTTAACAACTGGGGAACAACTCATTCTCTCAGAGCGGGGACCCAGAGTCTTCTCCAAGGTTGTAGCTGGCCAAGGGAAAATAAAGATAAATAAAGGTTCCATGTAAACAATCCCCTTGACCCTATTTCAGTTGTTGGTTTAATTGAGAACAAGTCTAATGCTGTTTATCCTATAGATATATGCATAGCCATTGTAAGAAAAAAGTTAAAATTCAATGCTGCTAGGAAGAAGCAAAGCACCAGTTTCCTTCCAAAAGCTTTAGCGGAAGGGCAGGGAAAATGGCACCTGAATTGTTGAGGCGTGGGCACTGAAACTGATCCATTGCTATCAACTCTGAAATGCGCTTGAGTGCGAGGACTGTAACTAGCCTATGAGCACAACATAAAGTATTTCGGAAGTGACCTTGTGGAGTTTTAAGCTCCCACTGATGTATTTCAGAAAAGCTTGGGAAAAAAACAAACCACGATTCTTGACTGCAAGAGGGGATGCCTGTTAAATCTTCAGATTGGCCGGTTCCTCCCACCGAGCCCAGTCACGCCTTTTGAAAAGCTCCTGACCTCTGATATATGGGGAATGGGATTTGAATGGATTCATTGTCAGGAGTTCCTTTTAGGAAAACTTTTTTTAAAAGTTTGCGAAGCTTTCACTGTATAGATTTTCCTTTGCAGACCTTGACAAAGGAGTAAACATTCTACAGTACGAAGGCTGTGTTTTTTCTGTGGTGGTGTTAGGCTTGTGGAGTTTCGTTCTATCTATCTATCTATCTATCTATCTATCTATCTATCTATCTATCTATCTATCTATCTATCTATCTATCTATCTATCTATCTATCTATCTATCTATCTATCTATCTATCTATCTATCTATCTATCTATCTATCTATCTATCTACCTACCTACCTACCTACCTACCTACCTACCTACCTACCTACCTACCTACCTACCTACCTACCTACCTACCTACCTACCTATCTATCTATCTATCTATCTATCTATCTATCTATCTATCTATCTATCTATCTATCTATCTATCTATCTATCTATCTATCTATCTTTCTGCTAGTTTCCAAAAACAGGCTCAGGGCGGATAACAGGGCTCAGGGTGGATACTAAAAACAGTATAAAACCACAATTAAAAATGAAATCACTGTAAACAATACAGTTTGAACGATACAGTTGGATGGTGGCTCAGTTTAAGAACATAAGAGAAGCCATGTTGGATAAGGCCAATGGCCCATCTAGTCCAACACTCTGTGTCACAAGTGGCCAAAACCCCCAAGTGCCATCAAAAGGTCCACCAGTGGGGCTAGAAGCCCTTCCGCTGTGCCCCCCCCCACCAAGCACCAAGAATACAGAGCATCACTTGCCCCAGCCAGACAATTCCAACCATACACTGTGGCTAATAACCACTGATGGATCTCTGCTCCATATTTTTATCCAATCCCCTGTTGAGGCTGGCTGTGCTTGTAGTCACTACCACTCCCTGTGACAGAGAATTCAATGTGTTAATCACCCTTTGGGTGAAGAGGTACTTCCTTTTATCCGTTCTAACCCGACTGGTCAGCAATTTCATTGAGTGCCCATGACTTTTCGTATTGTGAGAAAGGGAGAAAAGTACTTCTTTCTCTGCCTTCTCTATCCCATGCATAATCTTGTAAGCCTCTATCATGTCACCCCTCAGCTGACGTTTCTCCAAGCTAAGGAGCCCCAAGAATGGAATACGATGCCCGTTGCCTCAACCATAAGCCCAGCGGAATAGCTCTTCTATTATTTGTGGAATGCAGAAGTTTTAACAGTCCCTTATATCTGTTGAAACTCATAACCTCAGCAGTGGTGGACGGCACCTCTCGAGTGAAAGGACAATATGGTATCCCTTCATGTGAAAGGACAATCAGGGGTATGCGGCCTAATATGCAAAGGAGTTCCTGTTACAAAAAAAAAAGCCTTGCTATCACATCACCTATGGCCTGGTCCTTTTTATCTGGAGATGCTGGGGATTGAATCTGGGACCTTCAGCATGCAAAGCAGCGGCTTTTCCACCAAGCCTCAGCCCCTCCCCATCACTATTATTCATCAGTTAAAGCAGGACTTTTTTTGTAGCAGGAACTCTTTTGCATATTAGGCCACACCCCACTGATGTAGCCAATCATCCAAGAGCTTATAGGGCTCCTAGTACAGGGCCTACTGTAAGCTCCGGGAGGATTGGCTACATCAGGGGTGTGTGACCAGTGCTCTTTTTGCAGCAAGAACTCTTTTGCATATTAGACCAAACACCCCTCATGTAGCCAATCTTCCAAGAGCTTACAGGGCTCCTAGTACAGGGCCTACTGTAAGCTCTGGGAGGATTGGTTTCATCAGGGGGTGATGAAACCACCCTAATATGCAAAGGAGTTCCTGCTACAAAAAAAGCCCTTAGTTAAAGATTTTTCAAGTTTCCTTCTACTTGTAGTTGTCAGAAAAAGTCAGCCCATATATGAAGCTGTTTATCAGAACTGCTCTGCTTTACATGCTTGAAATGGCTTGTTTCCTTATACTAATTTGCCTGTTCCCCATACCCAAATCAATCCACTATACAGAAATAATCTTCATGACACTGAATAAAGGCTTAACTTTTCACATGCCAAAGTCATAAAGTTTACCAGACATGACTAAAGAAAGCTGAACACATAACTGTTCGGATAACTGTATTCTCAAACACTTTCAATAGTCTGCACTTCCTGAATGAGAATAGATGCATATTATAGGAGAAGCGAAATGTTGGGGGTGTTTCAACTCTACAGAGGGCTCTCCCAGAAGCTGCCCTTTCAAGGACAACTCCTGCGATAGCCACAACACACTGTGAGGTAGGTGGGCCGAGAAAGTTCTCACAGCAGCTGCCCTTTCAAGGACAGCACTGAGAGAGCTATGGCTGACCCAAGGCCATTCCAGCAGCTGCAAGTGGAGGAGTGGGGAATCAAACCCAGTTCTCCCAGATAAGTAGGCTTCCCAACCCCCCCCACCCTGGCGGGGGACCCCCAAATTTGCGGCCTCCTCCCCCACGTTCCAAAAATCCGGAAGTGGGGGGGGGGGGAGAAACGGCGCACATTTTGGTGCCACTCACTCTGGGCCAGTGAGAGAAAAGAACATGTGTGTAGGCTTCCCAATCCCCAGGTCCCAGCCAGGGATCCCCCATTTTTACAGGCTTCTCCCCGCCCCCAGCCAGCTGGCCAGTGGGGGAAGCCCCACCCCCACAGTAATCATGTAGTTGTAGAGCTCCTGCAGGTTTAGAAACCTGCAAACTGATCCGTTTGTAAAATGTGTGCCTTTAAGGCTGCGCAGGAAACAGGAAAGGCTTCATGGGAAAGGGTCAGTAATAGTTTCCATGGAAAATGGCCCCTCCCTTTCTTTTGCTTTCGTTTTCACAGCAAGTAAAGTTCTTCAGGAAGAAGATCTAGTAAGTATTTGTGTGTGAGAGAGAGGGACGGGGCAGGGGATTCCCTGGTTTGGAGGCCCTCCCCCCCTTTAGAAAGCGTGGGGGGAGGGAAACGTCTACTGGGCACTCTGTTATTTCCTATGGAGAACGATTCCCATAGGGAATAATAGGGAATTGATCCGTGGGTACTGGGGGCTCGGGAGGGGGTTGAGGTAGAGGCACCAAATTTTTAGTATAGCATCTAGTGCCTCTCCCCAAAATACCCCCCAAGTTTCAAAACGATTGGACTAGAGGGTCCAATTCTATGAGCCCCAAAAGGTGGTGCCCCTATCCTTCATTATTTCCTATGGAAGAAAGGCATTTAAAAAGGTGTGCTGTCCCTTTAAATGATATGGCCAGAACTCCCTTTGGAGTTCAATGATGCTTATCACACCCTTGTTCCTGGCTCCGCCCCCAATGTCTCCTGGCTCTACCCCCAAAGTCTCCTGGCTCCGCCCCCAAAGCCCCCAGATTTTTCTTTAATTGGACTTGGCAACCCTACTGATAAGAGTCCGCACACTTAACCACTACACCAAACTGGTTGACTTTACAAGGTGGACTCTATGGCAGTATACCCCATTGAAGTAATTCCCCTTCCAAAACTCCATCATCCACAGGCTCCACCCCCCAAATCTCCAGGTATTTCTGAACCCTGACCTGGCAACCCTCATTGGGTATAATGCCATAGAGTCTCCTATAAAGCAATGGTTTCCCCCAGGAGAACTGATCTTTGTAGACCAATTGCAATTCTGGTAGATCTCCAGGGCCTATTTGGAGGTTGGCAACTTTAGCTGTGCATGCATTTGGGAAAGTGCAGAACTTCATAAGATGCCTCTCCACCAATCTTAGGGATATCCGTGGATAAACATCACATGTAGTCCGGCTTGAAGAAGCTTAGGTTCAAAAATGGCTAATTAATAGGGAGCAGAGAGTGAGTATAAATGGGCAGTCTTCACAGTGGAGGATAGTAAGCAGTGGGGTACCGAAGGGCTCAGTACTGGGTCCCATGCTCTTTAACTTGTTCATTAATGATCTGGAGTTGGGAGTAAGCGGTGAAGTGGCCAAGTTTGCAGATGACACTAAATTGTTCAGGGTGGTAAGAACCAGAGAGGATTGTGAGGCACTCCAAAGGGATCTGTTGAGGCTGGGTGAGTGGGCGTCAACGTGGCAGATGAGGTTCAATGTGGCCAAGTGCAAAGTAATACACATTGGGGCCAAGAATCCCAGCTACAAATACAAGTTGATGGGGTGTGAACTGGCAGACTGACCAAGAGAGAGATCTTGGGGTCATGGTAGATAACTCACTGAAAATGTCGACAGTGTGCGATTACAATAAAAAAAGGCCGCCATTCTGAGAATTATTAGGAAGGAAACTGAAAAGAAATCAGCCAGTATCATAATATGATATGATATGATATGATAAATTTATTGTCATTGTTCTCAAAAAAGAAAAATGAGAGCAACGAAATGAGGTGCTCTTCCACAAACATACCAACACATCAACACCAAAAAAGGACATATACATAGACCATTTAAATACATCTAAAACAAATGTATAAATCGACGGTGCGGCTTCGTTTGGCAATTCTGGTCACCGCAGCTCAAAAAAGATATTATAGCATTGGAAAAAGTGCAGAAAAGGGCAACTAGAATGATTAAAGGTTGGAATACTTTCCCTATGAAGAAAGGTTAAAACGCTTGGGGCTCTTTAGCTTGGAGAAACGTCGACTCTGGGGTGACATGATAGAGGTTTACAAGATTATGTATGGGATAGAGAAGGTAGAGAAAGAAGTATTTTTCTCCCTTTCTCTCAATACAAGAACTGGTGGGCATTCAATGAAACTGCTGAGCAGTTGGGTTAGAACTGATAAAAGTAAGTACTTCTTCACCCAAAGGATAAAGCAGTAGACAACTGCTTTAAGACCAACTAAGTTTTATTCAGAATGTAAGCTTTCGTATGCTTTCAGCAGACTTCATCACACAAGACTGGAACAAATGGGGATGGCTGGGCGGGCGTGTGTGACTGCACAGAAGACCGCTTGGGGATCGTGAGTTGCAGGTGAGAAACCTGTTTATCTTCTTCATGGAAAAAAAAAAAAAACAAGACTGGAACAAATGTCTGATGAAGCCTGCTTAAAGCATACGAAAGCTTACATTCTGAATGAAACTTAGTTGGTCTTAAAGGTGCAACTTGTCTACTGATTTGTTCTATTACTTCAGACCAACACAGCTTCCCACTTGGATCTATCACCCAAAGGATGATTAACATGTGGAATTCACTGCCGTAGGAGGTGGCAGTGGCTGCAAGCATAGACAGCTTCAAGAGAGGAATGGATAAACATATGGAGCAGAGGTCCATCAGTGACTATTAGCCACGGCTTATCATTGGAACTCTCTGTCTGGGGCAGTGATGCTCTGTATTCTGGTGCTTGGCGGGGGGCACAGTGGAAGGGCTTCTAGCCCCACTGGTGGACCTCTTGATGGCACTTGGGTTTTTTGGCCACTGTGTGACACAGAGTGTTGGACTGGATGGGCCATTGGCCTGATCCAACATGGCTTCTCTTATGATCTTATGTGATACAGAGTGTTGGACTGGATGGGCAATTGGCCTGATCCTACATGGCTTCTCTTATGTTCTTATGTGACACAGAGTGTTGGACTGGATGGGCCATTGGCCTGATATAACACAGCTTCTCTTATGTGACACAGAGTGTTGGACTGGATGGGCCATTGGCCTGATCCAACATGGCTTCTCTTATGTTCTTATGAAGAAGCTTAGGTTCTATGCCTGGCCTAAATGCTTGGGGCACTAACCCATACAATGATGGTAAGAGTCTCTTGGCAGGCCTGAGTTCTGTTTTCACTCTGTTGGATTTTCAGTGTTCCTTCAAATCTTCCAGGTATATGTATTTTCATTATTCCACACAATAAACTACAGGCTTGGAAGGACAACTGAAAATGCAACCGAGTGAAAACAGAAATAAAGTTTATTGCGGGGAATAATACCGATCTCTGAGCTGGAGAATAAGTAAACCCAAGCAGTCAAAACAATAGCAAACGTCAATACGAAAAAGCTCACTTAATGAGCCAGTCACTGCAAGCTGGCAAACAGCGTTGGAAAGAATAGACTGTGCACTTAATGCTAGCAACAGACACTGAAGTCTCAGCAGAGGGAAGTAGAGAGTTAGAGATAAAAAAGTAAAGGTAGTCCCCTGTGCAAGCACCGAGTCATTACCGACCCATCCGGTGATGTCGCATCATGACATTTTCTTGGCAGACTTTTTATAGGGTGGTTTGCCTTTGCCATCCCCAGTCATCTACACTTCCCCCCCCCCCCCCCCCGCAGCAAACAGGGTACTCATTTTACCAACTTCAGAAGGATGGAAGGCTGAGTCAACCTTTTTTTTTTTTTTTGGTTATAAACAATTTTATTAGTAACATATGGTAGCAAAGTTATATCTATAGCTTACAACTTAAAAAAGGAAAAATTTATCTACCCCATATCTTACTTTTCCCCCGCCCCTCCCCCCATTACTTGACTCCCGGCCATGTTATTTACTTAAAAAAACCCCAAATATTAAAGGTACCCTTAACTATTTAAAAAACCAAAAGTTATACTCTTGTTTTAAAAAACCTAATCATTATCAAAGATTGTCCAGTGTCCCTTTACTTTCCACTCTTTTTCTACGTATCTTCTGAACTTCTTCCACTCCAACTTTAAAAGTTCTAAATCATAGTCTCTTAATATTCTAGTTAATTTGTCCATTTCACTCCATGACATAACTTTTATAATCCAGTCCCATTTCTCTGGTATTTTTTCTTGCTTCCACAACTGCGCATACAATGTCCTAGCAGCTGAGAGCAAGTACCAAATTAAAGTTCTATCTTCTTTTGGAAATTTTTCCATATGTAGTCCCAACAGAAAAGTCTCTGCAACTTTATTAAACTCATATCCCAAGATATTAGAAATCTCTTGCTGAATCATCTGCCAAAACATTTTAGCTCTTTCACAAGTCCATCACATATGGTAGAAAGAACCTTCATGCTTTTTACATTTCCAACACCTGTCTGGCATCTTGTTATTCATCTTTGCTAATTTCTTAGGAGTCATATACCATCTATACATCATCTTAAAACAGTTTTCTTTAATACTTTGACATGTTGCGAGTTTCATAGAGTTCTTCCACAAATATTCCCAAGATTCCATCTTTATTTACATTAATTGCCCATTTATCATTTGAGATTTCACTACTTCATCCTCTGTAGACCATTGTAAGAGTAATTTGTATACTTCTGAAATTAATTTCTCATTATCTCCAAGCAGAACTTTTTCCATTTCTGTTTGTTCTTTCCTTATTCCTTCAGTTTTGATGTCATTCCCCACCAAACTTTTTATTTGTTGCATTTGAAACCAATCATATTTATGATTCAGTTCTTCAGCAGTTTTCAGTTCTATTTTCCCACTTTGTATTTTTAATAATTGATTATATGACAGCCACTTTTTTCGCCTATCTTATCCGTTATCTTTATCACTTCAGCTGGCACAATCCATAAAGGTTTTCTCTCATCTCCATATTTCTTATATTTTATCCATGTATTTAATAAATTGCTCCTTATATAATGGTGAGAGAAAAGACCGTCCATCTTCTTTTTACCATAATACAAATATGCGTGCCAGCCAAATTTATTTCCGTGGCCTTCCAACACTCAAAGTTTTTTGTTTAACAGCGTTCTCCATTCTTTCATCCATACTAAACAAACTGCTTCATGATATAATTTTAAATCTGGTAGTTGGAATCCGCCTCTCTCTTTTGCATCTGAAAGAATTGTCATTTTAATCCTTGGCTTCTTCCCGGCCCACACAAATTCTGAAATTTTCCTACGCCATTTATCAAATTGTTTGGCATCCTTCGCAATAGGAATAGTTTGAAACAAATACATTATCCTTGGTAGAATATTCATATAAGGCTGAGTCAACCTTGAGCCAGCTACCTGAACCGAGCTTATGCCGGGATCGAACTCAGTTAGCGAGCTCAAGTATCTTCCTATGAAAGACATTGTCCCACATTATCATTTACCACCAGGGCTTTTTTTTTGTAGCAGGAACTGCTTTGCATATGAGGCCACACACCCCCTGATGTAGCCAACCCTCCAAGAGCTTACAGGGCTCTTCGTACAGGGCCTACTGTAAGCTCCCGGAGGATTGGCTACATCAGGGGTGTGTGGCCTAATAGGCAAAGGAGGTCCTGCTAGAATTCCTTACAGGGCTCTTCGTACAGGGCCTACTGTAAGCTCCAGGAGGATTGGCTATATCAGGGGGGTGTGGCCTAATAGGCAAAGGAGGTCCTGCTAGAATTCCTTACAGGGCTCTTTGTACAGGGCCTACTGGAAGCTCCAGGAGGATTGGCTACATCAGGGGTGTGTGGCCTCATATGCAAAGGAGTTCCTGCTACAAAAAAAAGCCCTGGTGGTAAATGATAATGTGGGACAATGTCTTTCATAGGCAGATGCTAAGGTGTAAGTCTGTTTCATGGCTGAGAGGATCCAGGTTCACTACAGAGGTTCTTTGATTTGGGGCCTGATGAACAGCTGGCGAGGTTTCCCATGCATGCAAAGACCCTCCCGTCTTCCATCATCCTGTGAAGTCTGCTGAAATTCAATTAGTTACATCAGTAATCTCATCTTTTGCCATCCCCTGTTTCTTTTGCCTTCTATCTTTCCCAGGGGTAAGCCTGAGCCAAGCCTCTCTTCCTTCTATTGGTTGTGCATAAACAAAGTGTATACTTAAAATTGCCACGTTGCCAACGTCTGTGGGCAGCTCCGTACCCCAGAGCAAAAGCCATATGTTTTGTAGAAAAATAGGCGGTGGAGCTCATTCAGGGATTGTTATGCAGCTGTACCTACTATTCAATAGACAAGGAGGTGGAACTCTCAGAAGGAGGAGGAGGAACCCTCAGAAAGGTTCAGGAGCTGTGCTCCTGTGAGCTCCCACTGAATCTGAGGCCTGGCTATCCTAGGAGTTGTCCTTGAAAGGGCAGTTTCTCGGAGAGCTCTCTCAGCCCCACCCACCTCACAGGGTGTCTGTTGTGGGGGAAGGAGATAAAGGAGATTGCAAGCCGCTTTGAGTCTCTGATTCAGAGAGAAGGGCAGGGTATGAATCTGCGGTCTTCTTTAGTCTTTTTCTTCTACAATCCTCAGATTAAATTGAGGGGTGGGAACCCCACACAGAGAAAATTGCCTGCATCGCCTGCATGTAATTAGCATTAAATAAAATGTGTTGGATTGACAATGTATTATCAAAAATGCAATTTGTTTGTAAGAATCTTATACAAAAAGTGTTGCTTCCTACTCAGGAAGAACCCAGCTCCAGACTAAAAGGAAATCTAGACCAGGGGTGTCAAACATGCAGGCTGCATGCCGAATCAGCCCCCTGGAGGGCTCCTATCAGGCCCCCAAGCAACTGGCTGTCACCTGCTTCCCTCTCCCTTTCTCTTGCTTCCTTCTGCATCATAGCTTGCTTTGCCAGGCTTGCTCAATCGCACAGGAGCTACAGAGCAAAACCTCTGTTTTCTCCATTGGCTGAGGCTCCTCCCTTGGGGAGGAAGGGAGGGGAGGGAGAGCTTGTTTTGCTAGGCTCTCTCAATCGCACAGCAGAGCTACTGATCCTAGCCTCTCTTCCTTCTATTGGCTGAGGCTCCTCTCCCTCTTGGTCCTCTGAGGAAGGAGGAAAAGAACCAGAGCATTCTTTGTCCAGTTCCCTGAATCCCATGGGAGAGATACAAAGAAAGCTCCATTAAGACCAACAAGTGCTAATATTTTAAGCATAATCAATTTTAAGTTTTAAAAAATGTTTAATTGTATATTGTCTGTGTCTTTTATAAAGTTTGTATTTCCACTACCTGCATTACATTTTATGGCACACATTACCCAACTCGACTAGGTCTCATTTGTGTCAAATCCAGCCCTCATAACAAATGAGTTTGACACCCTTGTTGGGCTGTAATGACAGTTGGAAAGATATAAACGTTATAAAAGACACGGACTAACACAATGAAAAATTTTTTTTAACTTAAAATAAAACATGATCAATACATCACCACTTGTTGGTCTTAATGGTGTTTCCTTTGTATCTCGCCTGTGTGATCCAGGGAACTGGCCAAGGGAAGCTCTGGCTTTTTCCTTCCTTCCCCAGGGAATCAGGAGGGGGAGGAGCCTCAACCAATAGAAGGAAGAGAGGCTTGGCTCAGCAGCTCTACTGTGCAATTGAGAGAGCTGGCAAAGCAAGCTCTGCCTCCCCCCCCTTCCTCCCCAAGGGAGGAGCCTCAGCCAATGGAGAAAACAGAAGCTTCGCCCTGTAGCTCCTGCGCAATTGAGCAAGCCTGGCAAAGCAAGCTGTGATGCAGAAGGGAGCAAGAGAGAGGCAGAAGGAAGCAGATGACAGCCAGTTGCTTGGGGGCCTGATAAGAGCCCTCTGGAGGGCTGATTTGGCCCCTGGGCTGCATGTTTGACAGCCTTGATCTAGACCTTATGGTGGCCATAGCCAGTGTAAGGTCTCGTTTGCCTCTTAGATGAGCAGAGTAGTAAGATAATACCCAGGCACTACCCAACACAGTATCAACACCCGCCTCACCGAACACAAGAGACATTGTCGCTTGTTTCAGCCAGAAAAATCAGCTGTCGCTGAACATGCACTCCAAGAAGGAGACCACGTCATCCACTTTGAAAGAACTGAAGTCCTTTCTATGGTCTCACATTATCACACCTGCCTGAACAGAGAAGCTATTGAGATTTACAAACACCAGCACAACTTTAACAGAAAGAAAGAAGGCATTTCCATCCACCATTCTTGGTATCCAGCTCTGCAAAACACCCTACAGACTACAAATTGCAGACGGTCACAGAACAACGAGCACATTCCAGAGAACAATCAGCACAATCAACAACCATCTTCCTTATCTTCACACCCCTTGCAACCCTCCCAGCAATCAACACAGATCAATGGTCACATTCCACAGCCAGTTTCCTTATCACCACCCTTCCAGGAAGCCCCACCAAACAATGGGTACATTCACAAACCAATTGCCCTCTCACCACACCCCCTCCAGCCCAGAAATAGCAGCTCTCCAGCAGCCCTGGCCTCACTCAATGCGCAGCAGCCAAGAAGGTCAGAGTGCCTGCTCTGGCTGCAACGCCACTGAGGATGTTCTCCGCAGCTGAGAACGAAACGTCTGGAAGAAAAACTTTCTCCAGTAGAACACGGCACTTGAGCCCGAAAGATTCTACAAACCCTAATACCCAGAGTCTTATAAACACAGTCTATTGTACATCTCAGTTTTTAGCTTCCATTATATACTTTTCTTTATGCATAACTTTTCTGCTCTGAATGTCACATGACACAAATCAATTTCAGAGTTACAAAGACCAGCAGGCAGAGTCTAAATTGTATTTAAATATTATCAGAATGTATTTTGTTGGTAAGTCGTAGGGGCATGACGTCTTGTTTCATGAGTACGCACTCTAAAAAGCATGTACTTATTTAATGCACTTTCCTCACTGTGAATTTTCAACAGGTTCAACAGCCAACATTTCTTTAAGAGTAGACAGCTGTTCCTTGTTCCTTCTCCAATGCATTATTGAGATTTAGGGGTACCTGTGACTTAGAGTGAAATTTGCTTTTTTCCCTAGAAACTGGGAAGCAATCATTTCGGTTGTCACCCGTGAAGAAATAATTGCAGACACGACTTCATCATCGTAGTTTATCGGTCTGTTTGAATGCAAAATTAATGTTGCCAAAGTTAAGGCAGCTTTTGCTAAAGCGGAAACAAACAAATCGCATTTGAGTGCCTTCTGATTAATCCATTTGGTGGAGGCATGGGGAGGGACCCTTGAAGACCTGACCAGAGATATAATTCAGATGTGCTTTGTTTGACTCTTTGTGGCCCCATGGACCAAATTACACCAGGCCCTCCTGTCTTCCACCATCCTCTGAAGTCTGCTCAAATTCGAGTTAGTTAAATCAGTAATCTCATCTTTTGCCATCCCCTTTTTCTTTTGCCTTCTATCTTTCCCAGCATCAGGGTCTTCTCCAGTGAGTGCTCCCTTCTCATTTGGTGGCCAAAGTATTTGAGCTTCAGCTTCAGCATCTGACCTTCCAGAGAACAGTCAGGGTTGGTTTCCCTTAGGACTGACTGATGTGATCTTCTTGCAGTCCAAGGGACTCTCAAGATTCTTCTCCAGCATCACAGCTCAAAAGCATCTATTCTTCTGCGCTTGGCCTTCCTTATGGTCCAGCTCTCACAGCCATACATTACTACTGGGAATACCATCGCTTTGACTACTCAGACTTTTGTTGGCAGGGTGATATCTCTGCTTTTTATTATACTGTCTAGGTTTGCCATAGCTGTCCTCCCAAGGAGCAAACGTCTTTTAATTTCATGGCTACAGTCACCATCTGCAGTGATCTTGGACCCCAGAAATATGAAGTCTGTCACTGCTTCCATATCTTCCCCTTCTATTTGCCATGGTGTGATGGGGCCAGATGCCATGATCTTAGTATTTTTACTGTTGAGTTTCAACCCTACTTTTGTGCTCTCCGTTTTCACCCTGAACAAGAGGTTCTTTAGGTCTTCCTCGCTTTCTGCCATTAGAATGGTGTCATCTGCATATCTTAGGTTGTTGATGTTTTTCCCGGCAATCTTAATTCCGGTTTGTGCTTCATCCAGGCCAGCATTCCGCATGATGTACTCTGCATATAAATTAAATAAGCAGGGTGACAATATGCATCCTTGTCGAATTCCTTTTCCTATTCTAAATCAATCAGTTGTTCCATATCCCGTTCTGACAGTTGCTTCTTGACCTTTATACAAGTTTCTCAGGAGACATGTGAGGTGATCAGGTATTCCCACTAGGTTGCAAATCTTCAGAAGGGGGTTTGGCGTTCTTCCCAAACAGCTGATCTCCAGCCTATGGAAATCAGTCTCCCTGGAGGAAATGGCAGCTTTGGAGGGTGAAATCTGTGGCATGACTTATCAGCAAAGCTCACTCTTTCCCCAAAACGCCATCCTTCACTAGGTCCAGTTGCGACTGTTCAGGAATTTCTCAAGCTACAGTTGGCAACCCTACAAGCTACTTAAGGTGATTTGGATATCCCTCTGCTCTTAATGGAAAGAAAAACAGGAAATGATGTACAGTAGCTGTACGAATTAGAGGAAATTTGATTATTTTACCATAGAAGTAACAGTGCTTCCCAGAACAACCCCAAGTCATCATCGTCATCCCTTTTATTGGCATACTCAGGCATAATACAAGAAAAATTAAGGACAGACAAAATATAGAATCCCCCTGATGTAGCCCATCCTCCAAGAGCTTACAGGGCTCTTCTTGCAGGGTCTATGATAAACTCTTGGCGGATGGGCTACATCAGCGGGGTTAGCCTAATATGCAAAGGAGTTCCTAATATGCAAAGGGGAGGGATGGTGGCTCAGTGGTAGAACATCTGCTTGGGAAGCAGAAGGTTCCAGGTTCAATCCCCAGCATCTCTAATTGAAAAGGGTCCAGGCAAATAGGTGTGAAAAAGCCCTCAGCTTGAAACCCTGGAGAGCCGCTGCCAGTCTGATTAGACAATACTGACCTTGAGGGACCCAGGGTCTCAGTATAAGGCAGCTTCCTATGTTCATATATGTTCATATGTCTAAGAGGAGGGATGGTGGCTCAGTAGTAGAGCAACTGCTTGGGAAGCAGAAGGTCCCAGGTTCAGTCCCCGGCATCTCCAACTAGAAATGGTCCAGGCAAATAGGCATGAAAAACCTCAGCTTGAGACCCCAGAGAGCTGCTGCCAGTTGGAGTAGACAAGACTGACTTCGATGGACCGAGGGTCTGATTCAGTAGAAGGTAGCTTCATATGTTCAGCTTCATATGTTCATATGTTCCTGCTACAAAAAAAGCCCTGCTCATAGACCAGGCATTCCAGAATTAAAAGACCTCTTAAAGAACAGGCAAATGTTGGGATAACAAAGTAATGAGATCAGGAAAGAATTCATTTCTTTAATTACAAATTACAGAACTGATTAAACTTAACAATCGTTAGGGGAAGGAAAGAGGCATGGGGGAAGTTAGCCTCCCTCTGTTCCTGCCTTAAAGACATACCTACTAGCTAGGGAGAGGCTTTTAAAAAAATGCAACTGTTCTCTATCCCAGGGCACTGTGAGCCCAGGATCTAGGGCAATTGACTAGGGAACTCTCCTTCTCCTGCTCTACAGAAATGGGGAGATATTTAACCCAGGGAAATGGTGCGCGCACTTGTTATCTGAAGTACAGAAAGACTGTAAGGTACTTTGCTTTGCTAAGGGAGTTGGTCTTACTAAAACGTATTTCCAAAAGGGGTTGGTGGGTTCATAAGAGAGATTTTGAGAACTGCAGAAAGATCGATTTGCAGTTTTAAAGCGGCATGAAAGTGAATACATGAATGCACGAAGCAGCCAGACCCTCAGTGCAATAAAAGTCAGGATTATCTACTCAGGTTGCTAGAGCCAGTTTGGTGTAGTGGTGAAGAGCGCGGACTCTTATCTGGGAGAACCGGGTTTGATTCCCCACTCCTCCACTTGCACCTGCTGGAATGGCCTTGGGTCAGCCATAACTCTCACAGAAAGGGCAGTTTCTGGGAGAGCTCTCTGAGCTCCACCTTCCTCACAGAATGTGTCTGTTGTGGGGGAAGCAGATAAAAGGCGATTGTAAACCGCTTTGAGACTCTGATTCAGAGAGAAGGGTGGGGTTTAAATCTAAAGTCTTCTTCTTCTTTCCAAGTCTCAGGCAAAACTCTTTCACATCACCTACTGCCAGTTCTTCTCACTGGACATGCCGGGGATGCATATACATATAAAGGTAATAGGTAGTCCCCTGTACAAGCAACAGTCATTTCCGACTCTGGGGTGATGTCACATAATGACGTTTTCATGGCAGACTTTTTACCGGGTGGTTTGCCATTGCCTTCTCCAGTCATCTATACTTTCCCCCCAGCAAGCTGGGTACTCATTTTACCGACCTCAGAAGGATGGAAGCCTGAGTCAACCTTGAGCCAGCTACCTGAACCCAATTTCCGCTGGATCGAACTCAGGTCGTGAGCAGAGAGCTCGGACTGCAGTACTGCAGCTTTACCACTCTGCACCATGGGGCATACATATACACAGGGTTTTTTTGAGCAGGAATGCGCAGGAACACAGTTCCGGCTTGCTTGCTATCAGCGGGTGTGGCCTAATATTTGCATATTTTTCCTACAAAAAAGCCCTGTGCGAAACATTGGCGATGTCAGGAGGTGTGGCCTAATATGCAAATGAGTTCCTACTGGGCTTTTCTACAAAAAAGCCCAGCACCACATACGAACACACACACAAACACACGACTTCCATGTTAACACTATTCATTAATGCAAGTAAAAGAGGTAAGAGAAACAGTGTTAAATTTATGATTTTGGCTGTCTGGGTGTACTTTCTTATCCTTCGTTTTCCCAGCCATGTGATTCAGGCTTCTGTGCTCTCTGCCAGAGCAAATTAGATAGTACTTCTCCTTAAGCAAATTAATTAATCATTCCTATCCAGAGTAGGTATCACACAAATTTGTTCGCTAGAGAACAGATGAGAAAACTCTGTGCCTTAAGATAATTCTTGGTGAGTTAAATTCAGCCTTGGAACATGTTTCCAACAGCAGGATTTGGCTCTCAGATTTCTAAGGTACTATTTAGCTCTCAGATTTCTAAGGTAGCCACAGGATATTGATGGAATTCTCTGTCTGGGGCAGTGATGCTCTCTACTATTGGTGCTTGGGGGGGGAGGGGCAACAGTGGGAGGACTTCTAGTCTCCTGGTCCCACTTATGGGCCTCTTGATGGCACCTGGTTTGTTTTGGCCACTGTGTGACACAGAGTGTTGGACTGGATGGGCCACTGGCCTGATCCAACATGGCTTCTCTTATCTTCTTATGTACTGTTCCTGGTTTTGAACATGTGAAGGATGCCACCACGTTGGAGGAATCTGGGACGATGGCACACAACTTCCGCATCAGAAGATACAAAAAACAAACAAGATGGAACTCAGCCCCTTTCTGCATTCTCATTTCCCTTGCTTGTAAGCCAGTTTGGTGTAGTGGTTAAGTGTGCAGACTCTTATCTGGGAGAACCGGGTTTGATTCCCCACTCCTCCACTTGCACCTGCTGGGATAGCCTTGGGTCAGCCATAGCTCTTGTAGGAGTTGTCCTTGAAAGGGCAGCTGCTGGGAGAGCCCTCTCCAGCCCCACCCACCTCACAGGGTGTCTGTTGTGGGGGAGGAAGGTAAAGGAGATTGTGAGCCGCTCTGAGACTCTTCGGAGTGGAGGGCAGGATATAAATCCAATATCTTCTTCTTCATCTTCTAAGTGGGGTTCCCAATCTCCAGGTGGCACCTGGAGACCTCACAATTGCTCTCCACATGACCAAGATCAGTTCCCCTGGAGTAAAATGGCTGCTTTGGAGAGTGGACGCTATGGGATTGTACCCTATTGAGGCCCCTCCTTTCCCCAAATTCCTCCCTCCACAAGCTTCACCCCCCACACAAATCTTCAGAAATTTCCCAAACCAAATCTAGCAACCCTACTTGTAAGTTCTTGTATCATTGGAGTGGGAGTAAGGTCTGTTCTGCACATTTTTGGTCCCTCTAGTAATCAATTCAATATTACACTGGTTTATATCCTTCATAGAAACCTGAGAATGAGAATTCAGAAGAACCTTTAGACCAGGGGTGTCAATTATATGGCCTGAGGGCCACATCCAGCCCTCACAGGGCCCCAATCCTGAGGGCCACATCCAGCCCTCACAGGGCCCCAATACCAAGCAACTGGTCCTCTGCTGATTCCTCCTTACTGTTTCTTGCATCATGACTCTTTTGCTCAGTCCCTTCTATTTCCTGCTTGACAGAGGAGAAAAAGAAAGCCTACCTTTGATTGGCTGAGGGATGGAAGAGAAGGGAAAGAGCCAGATAAAACTCTCAATTTTCCTCCTCCTCTTCTGGCAAGGGAAGGGGACGAAAAGGGCCGGGGGGGGGGGGAGAGTGAGAGAGAGAGAGGATGGCATCCCATGACAGCAGACCAGCAACATTTTATTCCATGTACAAGCAGGTCCAACATTAAGGTTTCTAGTGCTCCAGGCCACTCTCTGCCCATCCGCTTCCTCCTAATTTTTTTCAGCCTGGACCTCTCCCTTCAAAGGAAGCTTGAAAGAGAGCGGCCAGGCAAAGGTGGCTTGAGAAAAGCCAGCACAAGGGAGGGGGTGGCACGGGCATCGAGGTCCCTACGGCACCGGCAACTGAGGCAAGGCAGTGGGGTAGGGCACTGGGGCAGGATGGGTGCTTAGAAGGTGCGGCTTGGGCCACCCCTTCTGCAGCCCTCTTTGGCTTCAGAGGGAGCTGGAAAAAGTGGCCACCTTCTTCTTTCTTACCTTGGCGAGCACTTCGGAAAGAAGGAGGCGGCCTCTTCCCAGCTCCCTTTGAAGTGGGAGAGAGCCACTCAAGGGGTTGCTGGAGCGGCACATTCTGGTCAGCACGAGCGGGGACAGGAAGTGGGCATCCGCCCCCACCCCCCACCCCTGCAGTGAGGTGGCACCACAGGCAGGCTCCTAATTTGCCAACTCCCACGTGCCAGCTCTTTCTACAAGATGTGTATGAGAGAGCCAGTTTGGTGTAGTGGTGAAGTGCGCGGACTCTTATCTGGGAGAACCGGGTTTGATTCCCCACTCCTCCATTTGCACCTGCTGGAATGGCCTTGGGTCAGCCATAGCTCTCGCAGGAGTTGTCCTTGAAAGGGCAGCGGCTGTGAGAGCCCTCTCAGCCCCACCCACCTCACAGGGTGTCTGTTGTGGGGGAGGGAGGTAAAGGAGATTGTGAGCCGCTCTGAGTCTCTGATTCAGAGAGAAGGGTGGGGTATAAATCTGCAATTCTTCTTCTTCTTGTATGACTGCACACTTCTACTTCAGAGAGAGAAGGGGGGACATGGAAGGGTGGAGGGAAAGCCAGAGAGAGAGATGGAGATAGATAGATAGATAGATAGATAGATAGATAGATAGATAGATAGATAGATAGATAGATAGATAGATAGATAGATAGATAGATAGATAGATAGATAGATAGATAGATAGATAGATAGATAGATAGATAGATAGATAGATAAAACTGAGCCCTTCTGGCTTCTCACAGCCAGTGCCTGCACATTTTGTTAGGAGATAGCTGGAAGAAGCTTCGCTCCCCCCTCACTTTCTGTTCTGGAAAGGAGGGAAGAGATACCTCCTCCATCCGTCTCTTAACAAAATGTGCAGGTGCAGGCTGCAAGAAGCCAACAAGACTCAGATTTAGTTGCGGCGAGCTGGGGGGGGCAAGCAAGTGGAGCATGGTGGCAGGGGAGTGAGCGGAGTGCGCCAGGGGGTGCCTGCCTAGGGCACTATTCGCCCTAGAGCCGGCGATGCTAACAGCACAGCTTGCATTTATTAGTGAGAGGAAACAAGCGTCCAAGCAGCATATTAATGATGAACAAAATCTGTGGCAGGGCAGAAGCTTTGATGAGTCACTGTTCACTTCTTCAGATACAGCTGGAATGTGAGTCCATCTTTCTTTATATTTTGTGGATTGAAGTGATTTCAGACACCAAATGACAATTGCGGGCATCGGTAACAAGAGAACAAGAGAAGAAACCTAGGTCTCTATTCAGTCCAGGAGGATGCATTGCCTTGAGCTTCATTATTGGTTGCAATTTAGCAGTCTCTCTTTCTAATTTCCCTTTGAAATTCCTATACATGAGAATGGCTACTCTTAGGACAGCAACTGAATGTCCTAGAACAGGGGTGTCAAACATGCAGTTTGGGGGCTGAAACAGCCCCCAGAGGGCTCCTATCAGGCCCCCGAGCAATTGGCTGTCATCTGCTTCCTTCTCCCTGTATCCTGCTTCCTTCTGCACAACAGCTTGCTTTGCCAGGCTTGCTCAATTGCCCAGGAGCTACAGAGGAAAACCTCTATTTTCTCCATTGGCTGAGGTTCCTCCCTTGGGGAGGAAGGGGGGGAGGGAGAGCTTGCCTTGCCAGTCTCTCTCAGTTGCACAGCAGAGCTACTGAGCCAAGCCTGTCTTCTTTCTATTGGCTGAGGCTCCCTCCCCGGTCCCCTGGGGAAGGAAGGAAAGAGCCAGAGCTTCCTTTGCCCAGTTCCCTGGACCCCATGGGAGAAATACAAAGAAAGCATCTTTAAAACCAGTGAGTGACAACGTTTTAAGCATATTTTAAGTTTTTCAAAATATATATTTGGGTTTGTCTGTGTTCTTTCTAAAATTTATATCTCTGCTACCTAATCTTAAACAGGTACACATATGGCCTGCCCAGCCTGGCAGCATAATCTACACGTTTCAATGTGATGTCATCTTCGTCCCGGAGGGAAAGGTTTGAACAGTCATCAGGCTTTCAGATTCTTTACAGAGTGACCAGCACGATGTTTCATGATGGAGAAAAATCTCTCCATCATAAAATTTTTAACTCGTTCCAACCTTTCCCTCCTGGACAAAGATGCCATCACATTGAATATGCTGCTATCCACGTTGAGGGTCGTTTGGAACGTCTCCTCCGTCTGGAATATGTGAAATGAGGACTTTGGATTTTTCCTAACACTTTGTTCTGTTTCAATCAATTTGTAGCTTTGTGGCTACTTAAAGGAACTTTTTTTTTCCTAATAATTTTGATGAAGTGTTGATGAACTTTATACTAAAAATCTTGTACAATTTATTCTAACAAGTGTATGAGTGTCATTAGTAATTTTTTTCACAGATTTCTTTCTTTGTTTTCGATTGTTTTGCACAGGGCTTTTTGTAGACAAAGTCCAGCGGGGGCACATTGGCATATTAGGCCACAGCCCCTGATGCCAAGCCAACCAGAACGGCGTTCCTGTGTGCTCTTTCTCAAAAAAAGCCTTCGACATGATGATGATTTCCATCTGCCTGCTTTAAATGTTTTGGTTCTTTTCCCATTTCTCATGGGGGGAAATATTAGAAAGTTTGTCAGACCTTTGAATTTCTCCCAGGGGAGTTGAACAATGGAGCCCAGAAGCAAGTACATTTCGGGGGGGGGGGTAAGAAAGAAAGAGCACAATAAAATTTAGAGGTTCCAGATAGGGTTGCCAATCCCCAGGTGGGGGCAGGGGATCCCCCGGTTTGGAGGCCCTCCCCCCGCTTCAGGGTCGTCAGAAAATGGGGGGAGGGAAATGTCTGCTGGGAACTCTGTTATTCCATATGGAGATTTATTCCGATAAAACATCATGAAGAATTGGTCCGCGGGTATCTGGGGCTCTGGGTGGGCTGTTTTTTTGGGTTAGAGGCACCAAATTTTCAGTATAGCATCTAGTGCCTCTCCTCAAAATACCCACAGTTTCAAAAAGCTTGGACCAGGGGGTCCAATTCTATGAGCCCCAAAAGAAGGTGCCCCTATCCTTCATTATTTCCTATGGAAGGAAGGAATTGAAAAGGTGTGCCGTCCCTTTAAATGTGATGGCCAGAACTCCCCTTGGAGTTCAATTATGCTTGTCACAGCCTTGATCTTGGCTCCACCCCCAATGTCTCCTGGCTCCACCCCCAAAGTCCCCAGATATTTCTTGAATTGGACTTGGCAACCCTAGTTCCAGAGCTCCACTCCCATTAGCTCCTGCCCAAAATGAGGCCTGTACACCCGTTGTACAACAATATCATGAAATGGTTTCTGTAATGAAGCTTTATGAATGCTAGGTCAAGTCAAGTTAAGTCAAGTTAGCCTTTATTGGCATAAAATATATAGATGTATATATCAGAGAAAATTGGTTTAAAAAAAACAGGTAAAGTGGAACGATTGCATACATATACATCAGGAAAAGCATAAACATAAACTGTTTCTATGAGATCCTCTGATGTGCCTTTAAAACAGAATAAAGAAACTTAGCCACTTTCTCAGTGACACTAGATGAAGTATCGTTCAAAAGATTATAGACCTTAAGTGCATCAGAACAATCAACCACGCTAACTAAAAGAGGATGTAAATACTTGTGACGAAGATCTGTATACAAATTACAATAAAGAAGAATATGAGTGACTGACTCCACCCATTTTTGCGTACAGAGACAGTATCTGACTGAGTAGGCTGTCTTGTTAAATCTGCCATAAAGAATGGCGGAGGGCATGGCGTTGCATCTGGCAAGGGAAAAAGCTCTACGCTGCTGGGGCACCTGCAAGACGGATAGATATGAGGCCATTTCCCCAGTACTAAGAGCGATCTCAAAACTCAGTGGGGAACAGAGGCGTCACTAGGGCAGGGCCAAGGGGGCCATTGGCCCCCCCTAGAGCATTCTCATTGGCCCCCTAGGGCTCTTTGAAGGCAGCAGGCGGCAAGCAATCACAGTCTTTATTGGCGGGAGACGCGGGGAGGCTCTTTCAAGGCAGTGGCGAAGCGAGAGAAGGCCGGGAGGGAAGAGGAAAGCGCAGCTCTCCGCAGGCAGGCAACAGAGGGCGAGCAGGCAAACCAGGGAAGGGAGGACGTTGCGAGCCAACCAGCGAGGGAAAGGAGGCTTTAGACGCGCGGGGCGCAGGAGGGAAGGGAAGGGGGCAGGCAGGCAGAGAGCGAGGGAGTCCCTCACGCAGGAGGAAAACAGGCGGCATCGGCCGCGCTCGCAGCAGCAAGAGGAGGAGCGGGTGAGGGGTAGCGCAGGAGCATTGCCGGCAGTGCGCATGAGCGCCAGTGCTGAAGACTCCGCACCGCAGGCGCTGCTGCTGGCGGCGGGGGAGGAGGGGGCAGGCGACGAGGACCCGAAGCGGGCTTCTTTCTCGCTGGTTCTCGCCAGGTGCGCTGAGCTCCCCCAGCCGCCGCTCTCGGCTAGCAACTGGTCTTGCACAAGCCCGCGCCGCCGCCAGCGCCTTGGGAGGGACGGACTGATGGAAGAAGTAGTTTGCAGGACGAGCAGCGCCTCTCCTCAAGTTTCGGGACGGTTACCGTCCCCAAATCTTTCGGCTTCTCCAGGCGGAGGCTTCCTTTGTTCGAACGCGAGGGATTTAGCACCTCTGGGCAGCGCACGAGGACTGCTGCTCTTCCCTCCGAGTCCGGCACACTTGGCCCCAGGGTGCAACCGACTTGGCCCCAGGGTGCAACCCACGCACTTGGCCCCAGGGTGCAACCCACCCCAGTGACGCCACTGGTGGGGAACAAGTTTTCTTAGCCAGACTGTATAGGTCTTGGCTCTCAATGTCTAGCAACCTGTTTTTAATTTGTTGGACTGCGGTGGTGAAGGACGGCATGGACAATAATTCTAGGGATAAACCCATTGCTTTTATTTTTCTCTCAATTTGTGCTGACCAATTTGACAAATTAAATCCAGAGAGCATTTGAGAGATATAGCTCCCCGGTTCAGAGCTGTAGTGCAAGCGTAGCCAGAATTTGAAGGTCATGAGCCATGCACTAGAACCCCTGAATCCTAAGACATGCCAGTTTCTAAGCAGATAACTGCATATGGGACACATTTTGCCATGCCCAGAATTTTACGCAAGAATTTGGATTGGACACGTTCGATAGCACCTTCATAAGATCCAATCCAGATTGGGATGCCACACAGAAGTTGTGAAATGACTTTGGCTTTGAATATTTTCATGGCAGCTGGCACAAATTGGTTATCTCTGCCATAAAAAAAGCGCGCAATGGCAGATGCACTGTGTGTGTGAATGTTTAAATTCTTACACTTCTCAGTTCTCAAACTGACAAAGTTTGTCAGACAATAATGTATATATACGTTATTATAGTCATGGTTTCCTTTCTTCGGTTGCTACTTCTTTTGTGATTCCCTCGACGGTTGTTGAATCTTAAGCAAAATTCTAACAAAATTTGAAGAAGAAGAATTGCAGATTTATACCCCACCCTTCTCTCTGAATCAGAGACTCAGAGCGGCTTACAATCTCCTATATCTTCTCCCCCCACAACAGACACCCTGTGAGGTGGGTGGGGCTGAGACAACTCTCAGCAGCTGCCCTTTCAAAGACAACTTCTGCAAGAGCTATGGCTGACCCAAAGTCATTCCAGCAGGTGCAAGTGGAGGAGTGGGGAATCAAACCCAGTTCTCCCAGATAAGAGTCCATACACTTAACCACTACACCAAACTGGCTCTCAAGAAAGAGCACAATAAAATTTAGAGGTTCAGGAGTTCTGCTCCTGTGAGCTCCTGCCCAAAACGAGGCCAGACTAACACTATTGAGAGTGTTTGAGAGCCAGTTTGGTGTAGTGAGAGCCAGTTTGTTGAAGTGGTTAAGTGCACAAACTCTTATCTGGATAAGAGTCAGGTTTGATTCCTCCCTCCTCCACTTAAGAACATAAGAGAAGCCATGTTGGATCAGGCCAATGGCCCATCCAGTCCAACACTCTGTGTCACACAGTGGCCTAAAAATTATATATATATATATATATATAGTTATAGTTATCTACCACAACCCCAAGATCTCTCTCTTGGTCAGTCTCTGCCAGTTCACACCCCATCAACTTGTATTTGTAGCTGGGATCCTTGGCCCCAATGTGCATTACTTTGCACTTGGCCACATTGAACCTCATCTGCCACGTTGATGCCCACTCATCCAGCCTCAACAGATCCTTTTGGAGTGCCTCACAATCCTCTCTTGTTCTTACCACCCTGAACAATTTAGTGTCATCTGCAAACTTGGCCACTTCACTGCTCACTCCCAACTCCAAACCATTTATGAACAAGTTAAAAAGCATGGGACCCAGTACTGAGCCCTGCGTCACCCCACTGCTTACCGTCCTCCACTGCGAAGACTGCCCATTTATACTCTCTCTCTGCTTCCTATTAATTAGCCAGTTTTCGATCCACAAGAGGGCCTGTCCTTTTACTCCATGACTCTCGAGCTTTCTAAGGAGCCTTTGATGAGGAACTTTATCAAAAGCTTTCTGGAAGTCAAGGTAAACAACATCTATTGGGTCTCCTTTGTCCACATGTTTGTTCACCCCCTCAAAGAAATGTAACAGGTTAGTGAGGCAAGATCTTCTCTTACAGAACCCATGCTGAGTCTTCCTCAATAACTCGTGTTCATCAATGTGCCTACTCATTCTGTCCTTGATAATGGTTTCTATCTACTTTCCCAGTATTGAAGTCAGACTGACTGGCCTGTAATTTCCCGGATCTCCTCTGGAACCCTTTTTAGAGATGAGGGTGTCATTTGCTACCTTCCAGTCCTCAGGAATGGCCTTGGGTCATCCATATCACTCGTAGAAGTTGACCTTTGAAAGGCAGCTGCTGTAAGAGCTCTCTCAGCCCCACCTACTTCACAGGGTATCTGTTGTGGGGGGGGGGAAGTAAAGGAGATTGTGACCGCTCTGAGACTCTGAGATTCAGAGTGAAGGGTGGGATATAAATCGAATATCTTATTATTATTATTGTGTGGAAGGGGAACAGCTGATAGCGAAAACATCAAGCACTCTTTCCTCTCATCTAATGCAAAGAACTGCTTTCCAGCAGCCCTAATGGTACTGTAAATACAGAGATATAGAGATGTGAATGATGTCTTTATTTAATTGGAGCCCCAGGTTGCAGTTGATTCCGCTGATGTTATGGAGATACCAATTAAGGCGTGCCAGTGAATGGGTTTGTATATTCTCCCTGTCAGTGCAGAGAAACTCTCTTGCCATTTGCTTAAGGGGAAGAGTCACGAATACCACGAATTACATTTGCTTTGCACACCTGCTTCTGCCTCTTTTGACCTAAGCCTTTTTTTAAATTAAAAAACCCTGTGTATAAAGGTTCTCGAATGAAAAGGATTGACTGCTATTTATAAAACAATGTGTGAATTAATTTAAAAAATCTGCACAAGTACCTCTCCGCTATTGCACTTAGAGCATCTTTGTAAAACGAATATTGTACCGGTAAAACCAGCATTTCCCCAGGAATTCGTTTTGAGCGAGAGAACCTTGAGGTTCGTTCCTGTGCTGAAAAGGCTAGCTCACATTGGGGAGAAAAGCCTTGTCTCATGGGAGGCTGGCAATGAACAAGATCTCCACTGTGCATTTTAACATTTTTTTTTTTAAAAAAAAACTGAGCTAAGAACAAGCAGCAGCGGGGAGGAAATAGCATTTCAGACTCAGCTCAACTATTGCTTATGAAATGTTAATGGATCTAGACAATGGAATGGACAACGCCCCCCCCCCCCCAACTCCAGGCAGGGAACAGAGACTGGAGGAATAGAATTCTAGAGCGATCCAACCCCCGGGTCACTGACTGGTACCAGTCTATGCCGTTAGCAATCGGGCCACAGAGGTGCTGTACTGCCCCTTTCACCTGCCAGGATCCCGGGCAGACAAAAGAGGCAGAAAAGCCCCACCACCCCTTTTGCCTGCCCAGGAGGCAGCCTCTGAGCAAGGCCACACTGCCTCTTTCATCTGCCCAAATCCCAGGAAGGGGCAGTGAGTCAGTGAACTTTGCCTTCCTCTCATTTAAAGACTCCCACTGATCAGCTGATTGGTGGGGCATCTTTAAATAGGAGGGGGGGGCAGATTGTCTGCTGCCACCTCCCAGGCAGGTGGCTGAAGCAGCCCCAGTCTCCTCCTTCATTTAAAGACCCCCCATGGGGGGCAGAGATGGTTGCAGGGGGGGTGGTGGCCTGGGATGCCAAAAATCCCAGCGCCACCCCCCCCTCCCCAATACATGGAAAAATCATCTGCCACAAAACCGGTCCCTGGTGTCAAAAAGGTTGGGAGCTGCTGGTGTAGAGCATCCCCAGGAAATAGATTCCTGGATATCTCCAGGAAATGCCTCTTTCACCTGGTATGACCTGGTCAAGTGGGAGGAGACCCAGAGATAATAACACTTCATTGCAACAGGAAGTCGCTCTCTTTCTTTGGGATGCTCAGGAGATGAGAGGAACACTGAACTCTTAACTCCTGTGGACTCACCTGCCTAGCAGCCCCATGGCAATGCAGAGCCTATTCTCTAGCTAGGTGCAATGTGCTACCATCTGCCATACTTCTTGGAAGATTCCATAAAACTCCCTATGCTAATAGATTGTGCACTTGTGCATGTCCAGAGATAGAAACTTTAGAAAATGTGTTCCTAAACTGTACTTTTTACTCTGACCTGCGCTTAGGGTTGCCAAGTCCAATTCAAGAAATATCTGGGGACTTTGGGGGTGGAGCCAGGAGACTTTGGGGGGTGGAGCCAGGAGACATTAGGGGTGGAACCGAGAGCAAGGGTCTGACAAGCATAATTGAACTCCAAGGGTGTTCTGGCCATCACATTTAAAGGGACAGCACACCTTTTAAAATGCCTTCCTTCCATAGAAAATAATGAAGGATAGGGGCACCTTATTTGGGGGCTCATAGAAACTTGGGAGGTATTTTGGGGAGAGGCACTAGATGCTATACTGAAAATTTGGCTCTTCTACCTAAAAAAACAGCCCCCCCCCCGAGCCCCCGATACCTGCAGATCAATTCCTCATCATTCCCTATGGGAATCATTCATAGAGGTGCATGACTGTGGGGGTGGGGCTTCCCCCGCCGGCCAGCTGGCTGGGGGAGGGGGGAAGCCTGTAAAACCCGGGGATCCCCTGCTGGGACCTGGGGATTGGGAAGCCTACCTGCGCTCCATACTCATTGACCTCCGTTTGAGTGAGCAAACAGCAAAGCTCGACAAATATAAAATTGTCTTCCTGTTGTCAACTCGGAACCAATCGGTAATTGAAACTGTTGCAGATTTTTTATATCGAGCATCTAGGAGGCGCTTAATGTATTTGCAAATTGCCATTTGATGGATGGATTGGTTCCCTGTTATATTCAATATTGTCACGTTCTCAGGGCGCAGGCAGGCGGGAGTCCAAAGCCAGTCCAAGGTCAAAGTCCAGGAAGTCAAGCAGGAGCCAAGTCACCAAAGCAAAATTGAGAATCAGAAGTCAGTGTCCAAAAGCCAAAGGGTCAGGGTGCCAAGGAAATCAAGCAGGTCAGGATCAGGAATCAGGAAGGAGCGTGGATGCAAGCCAGAGAATAGACTTGTTGCTTCCATGAGATTACCAGGTCCTGGGTGGGAGTTATATGGGAGCCCTGGGTGGCAGCGACTCTGCTAGAACTCAGGGGTGAGAGATCTGAAGCATTGGCATGCCTCATGCCTTCGCTCTGAAAGTTCTTTCTGGAGCCTGCTTTGAACCCTTGAGATTGGAGGGGGAGCGCTTGGAGGAGATTGATTGTCAACAGCTGACACTGATGCCTGGAATGTGGGGAGGGTGATTGGTGGGCCAGCTGCTGGTTGTTTGGCTGAGGAGCTGGTTGGCAACTCTTCCAAGTCTGTTAACCCTTCCAGCTCCCCCCTCGTCAGGGCTCATGACAGATATCATGCTAATAAAGGTTATTGAATATTGAATTCCTGAGGTGGCCATATTGACCCTGTGCTTGCCTGGCAGACGGGGAACAAGCTTCAAGGTAATGGTAAGTCTATAGGGAACTAGAACAGCTAAGCTAAAGAGCCCATCCTAGATTTTAACATCAGTTTGGACAGGTACAGAGAAGGGGCAGAATTTTATTTTGTCTTCCTTTTCAAATCTGGGGTGTGCCCAAAGTATGCTTGTAAACATTTTCTTTTTAAATAAATGTTTAAGCTTTTGACATTGGGAGCAGTTCTCTGTCCCATGTAAACCTCCACGGCTTCAGGCATGCTATTTCTAAAAAGGGCTCCAGGGGGGTTTGGCATTAATCTCTTTCTGCAGCAGTCAGGTGCTGGGCAGTGGCAGACACAGAGGCAAGGCCTCTGAGCTGTGAAGGGGAGCTGGGCATCCTGATCCTCCCAGTGGGAAATCCCTAAGTTGATCAGAAAGAGAGCCAGTTTGGTGTAGTGGTTAAGTGTGTGGACTCTTATCTGGGAGAACTGGGTTTGATTCCCCACTCCTCCACTTGCAGCTGCTGGAAGGGCCTTGGGTCAGCCATAGCTCTTGTAGGAGTTGTCCTTGAAAGGGCAGCTTCTGGGAGAGCCCTCTCAGCCCCACCCACCTCACAGGGTGTCTGTTGTGGCGGGAGAAGATATAGGAGATTGTGAGCCACTGATTCAGTCTCTGATTCAGAGAGAGTCTCTGATTCAGAGAGAAGGGCAGGGTATAAATCTGCAGTCTTCTTCTTCAGGTAGTGGGAGTAAAATAAAAGACCCTCCAGGGAGTCGGGAACCTCTAAGAGGGCAGGGCGCTACAGGGCCTGCAGGCCAGAGTTGGCATGTTCTGCCACACATACCATCAGAAAGGACAAGTCCTGACCCCCACCTACTTGTTGACATTGAAGAGCCATGAAATGGGTTCTTTCTAACCAAGGAAGATGGAGACTTAACAGTTCTTCAACTGTTCTCCAGGGCTATGCTTTCCAATTGAAGGTGTCTGCTGATGAAGAAGCAACTTCTATGGACATCACTGGGGGGTGGGGAGTGTGTGTGGAAGAAAGGGTTACTGACATGGACTAGCTACGCACTGCGATACCAATGAAGATTCCTTATTAGGTTTTTTTAAAAAAAAATCAAGAGAACTTAGCTGGTGACTCCTCCAGACTTTCATTGGCCAAGAAAAGGGTTTGGAGGCCTTCATGACTTCCATGATGCCTTCTAAGGTTGCCAGGTCTCACTTTACTTGCCGTAACATATCGTGAGATTCAATTAAGGATGCCAGCCACCAGTGAGACCTTGGGGTCTCCTGGAATTACAGATTATTTCCAGGCTGCAGAGAGCGGTTCCCTTGGAGAAAATGGATGATTTGGAGGGCGGAGTCTATGGAACTGTATCCCACTGAGGTCCCTGTCCTCTCAGGCTCTGTCCCCAAATCTCCGCGTATTTCCCAGACTGGATCTGGCAGCCATAGGGGGCACCTGGCAACCCTAGATTCAATAGTAGTCCTTCCTTCCTTCCTTCCTTCCTTCCTTCCTTCCTTCCTTCCTTCCTTCCTTCCTTCCTTCCTTCCTTCCTTCCTTCCTTCCTTCCTTCCTTCCTTCCTTCCTTCCTTCCTTCCTTCCTTTCCAGTTTGGAAATTCCTGGAGATATGTGGTAGAGCCTGGGAACTGTAGGGATTGGGAAGGAGAGGGACCTCAGTGAAGCATAATGTCATATAGCCCAGCTTCCATTTTCTGCAGGGGAACTGAGAGATCTTAAAGGCCCACCTAGAGGCTGGCAGCCCTACCTACCTCCCAGGTGGTGGCCGAAAGTACCATTGTCCTGACATCTTAGCTTTATACTTCAGATGAGTAGTGTTCTCCATTCACTTGGAGATCCAGTTTCCCTCCTCCACCATCAGCAGCTATTAACAAATCCTTTTATGAAAAAAGGAGTTTATCAATCCCAGCCGGTTTGGCATCAGGGGGTGTGGCCTAATATGCGAATGAGTTCCTGATGGGCTTTCCCCCTATCAAAACATCCTACGTGAAATAATGCTGCGTCAAGGGTATGTGGCCTAATATGCAAATGAGTTCCTGCTGGAGCTTTTGTACAGAACGCCCCCCCCCCACTACATTGCAAACAAAGGGTGCCTTTGCAATTGTACGCCCGGGCAACATTGGAATTCTTTCTGTCACACTTTCCGCAATCTGTTTCTCCACGCAATCTTTCCGACATGGGCTAGATCACAGAGGCAAACAAGCTGCTCCAACCAGAGATATTGTGTGTCAGTGTGTGTGTGTGTTTTTTTTAAAAACCACACACTTTTCCACGCTTCTTCCGAACGCTATCTGGAAGAGTGTAATCCAGTGAAAGTCGCTCGAGCAGATGATGTATTGGTTTTCACAATAACGGTCTGGAATTCTAATATGCAAAGTGGCTTTCGCCTCGCCATTTATTTATATATTTACGACGGGGATTAGAACATAAAGCGGCCGTGGAAGTATGTTACTCAAACTGTGTTTAAAAGGCATGAATGCGGCAATTTGTGACATTGGCAAGGCTGGCTATTTTTAAACTTTATGCTGGAAAATCCTGTCGCACATGAATAAAACTGCTTATGGCATTGGACTGCAAACAGGCAATCGAAGTAAAATACTGTATATCTGCATACTCCTAGTTCAATTGCCATTTCCTTTTTTTAGTATGTGGTTTTATCTGCGCATTAAACTGAGGTGAAAGGTGTTTTTCTTAAGTCGCTTAATTTTTAAAAAGGGGGTCTGACTCTGACTGGGTGGCCTCCTCCAAACGGTCAAGTTTGAAAAATGCCCTTGAGAGACTTTGCCAAACTAATAAAGCCCCTTTTATTGGTATTTATATACTTCCTTATTTATTTCTTGTCTTCCTTGGCTTCAATGGAAACCTAAAGGAAGTTATTCTCTCCATCATTTTTATCGTCACAAAACACCTGGGAGGCAGGCTAAGCGGAGAGGACGTGACTGGTTTGATTTGGATGGCCCACGCTAGCCAGTTTGGTGTAGTGGCTAAGAGTGCAGACTCAAATCTGGGAGAACCGGGTTTGATTCTCCACCATTCCACATGCAGCTGCTGGGTGACCTTGGGTCAGCCGCAGTTCTCTCAGAGCTCTCTCAGCCTCACCTACTTCACAGGGTATCTGGTGTGGGGGTGTCAGGCCTGACTCTCCTTCAACAATAATGACTCTCCATTTTCAGGATTGATGTTTATTGTAAGGCAGGATACAGGGACAATGACCTCAGTCAGTGCCGAAACTGGTATATAGACCCAGGTGGATTAGTTATATACTATCATAGTGACTGCTACAGGTGCTCCTTCAGGTGCGAGATTAATTCAAAAGCATTTGTTACCAATCAAGAAGAAGAAGATATTGAATTTATATCCCGCCCTCCACTCCGAAGAGTCTCAGAGAGGTTCACAATCTCCTTTCCCTTCCTCCCCCACAACAGACACCCTGTGAGAGAGATGAAGATATTGGATTTATATCCTGCCCTCCACTCCGGAGAGTCTCAGAGCGGCTCACAATCTCCTTTCCCTTTCTCCCCCACAACAGACACCCTGTGAGGTGGGTGGGGCTGAGAGAGCTCTCCCAGAAGCTGCCCTTTCAAGGACAGAGTCTCAGAGCGGCTCACAATCTCCTTTACCTTCCTCCCCCACAACAGACACCCTGTGAGGTGGGTGGGGCTGAGAGGGCTCTCACAGCAGCTGCCCTTTCAAGGACAGAGTCTCAGAGCAGCTCACAATCTCCTATACCTTCCTCCCCCACAACAGACACCCTGTGAGGTGGGTGGGGCTGAGAGGACTCTCCCAGAAGCTGCCCTTTCAAGGACAGAGTCTCAGAGCAGCTCACAATCTCCTTTACCTTCCTCCCCCACAACAGACACCCTGTGAGGTGGGTGGGGCTGGAGAGGGCTCTCACAGCAGCTGCCCTTTCAAGGACAACTTCTGCCAGAGCTATGGCTGACCCAAGACCATGCTAGCAGCTGCAAGTGGAGGAGTGGGGAATCAAACCCGGTTCTCCCGGATAAGAGTCTGCACACTTAACCACTACACCAAACTGGCTCTCCATCAAGCGTTCCCACACTACAAAGCATTCTATGAAACCCCCAGAGAGAGTAGCCAGGCTGTTTCTCAGAAGGCATATAACTTTTGGTTTCTCAAAGACAAGGCTAAACACACATTCTCTGAGGCACATTGGAAACATGTACCCCAGAGAGCACTTCGATCGGGGTCGCAAAATCTGCTCTCGATCCCCAGCATCAAAGAGGCCAGGCTCAAGATGACCAGAGCCAGGGCCTTTTCTGTTGCGGCTCCTGCCTGGTGGAATGAACTGCCGGAGGAGGTTAGGGCCCTGCGAGAGCTTCCACAGTTCCGCTGGGCCTGTAAAACGGCGCTCTTCCGCCAGGCATTTCTGAATTAAAATCGACAACAACAGGAAAGCAGGAATGAATCCATTTGGCCCACCTCGAACATCATATTGTGACTGGGGATCTTTTTCTCATAGGACATCCAGCAGAAATGCTGAAATAACAAAATTTTAACGTCGATGGAATGGGTAGTATCCGCCATCATCAATACGTCAATATATTTTAATGTGAGATCAAATAGCGCCTGCCATTGTTTTACCTGATTGTTCTCTATGTTTTTATTTATGATGTACTTGCATTTTTATCTTTTGTCTATTAATACTGGCCTTATGACCTCTTCATGTGAGCTGCCCTGAGCCTGCTTCGGCAGAGAGGGCGGGATGCAAGTCAAATAAATAAATAAATACTAAATAAACAAGCAGATAATGGCAAGGAACTTGACCTGGGGAAGGGAAGGGAAAGGATATTGTAAGCCACTCTGAGACTCCCATGTGAAAAGGAAAGGAAATGTCCCCTGTGCAAGCACCTGTCGTTTCCGACTCTGGGGTGACGTTGCTTTCACAATGTTTTCACGGCAGACTTTTTACGGGGTGCTTTGCCATTGCTTTCTAAGCTTCCCCCCAGCAAGCTGGGGACTTATTTGACCCACCTCGGAAGGATGGAAGGCTGAGTCAACTTTGAGCCGGTTACCTGAAAACTCAGCTTCTGCCGGGGATCGAACTAAGGTCATGAGCAGAGTTTAGGACTGCAGTACTGCAGCTTTAACACTCTGTGCCAAGTGAAAGGCAGGGTATAAATCATACGAACATATGAAGCTGCCTTATACTGAATCAGACCCTTGGTCCATCAATGTCAGTACTGTCTACTCAGACTGGCAGCGGCTCTCCAGGGTCTCAAGCTGAGGTTTTTCACGCCTATTTGCCTGGACCCTTTTTAGTTGGAGATGCCAGGGACTGAACCTGGGACCTTCTGCTTACGAAGCAGATGCTCTACCACTGAGCCACAGCCCCATTCATGGCTCTCCAGGGTCTCAAGCTGAGGTTCTTCACGCCTACTTCCCTGGACCCTTTTTAGTTGGAGATGCCCGGGATTGAACCTGGGACCTTCTGCTTACCAAGCAGATGCTCTACCACTGAGCCACAGCCCCATTCATGGCTCTCCAGGGTCTCCAGCTGAGGTTCTTCACGCCTACTTCCCTGGACCCTTTTTAGTTGGAGATGCCCGGGATTGAACCTGGGACCTTCTGCTTACCAAGCAGATGCTCTACCACTGAGCCACAGCCCCATTCATGGCTCTCCAGGGTCTCCAGCTGAGGTTCTTCACGCCTACTTCCCTGGACCCTTTTTAGTTGGAGATGCCAGGGACTGAACCTGGGACCTTCTGCTTACCAAGCAGATGCTCTACCACTGAGCCACAGCCCCATTCATGGCTCTCCAGGGTCTCCAGCTGAGGTTCTTCACGCCTACTTCCCTGGACCCTTTTTAGTTGGAGATGCCGGGGATTGAACCTGGGACCTTCTGCTTACCAAGCAGATGTTCTACCACTGAGCCACCATCCCTCCTAGGCAGATGGGAACTTGGTGACCCTATCTTCCTCAAGTCCAATCTCTTCGTCTTCTCTTCTGATTTCAGCGGATCTTGGAAGCGAAGTAGGGTCGACCCTGGTTAGGATTTGGATGGGAGACCTCCGAGAAAGTCCAGGGTCGCGATGCGGAGGCAGGCAAAGGCAAACCACCTCTGAACATCTTTTGCCTTGTAAACCCCATGGGGTCGCCAGCCCTAAATCAGCTGTGACTTGATGGCATTCCCCACCACCTCACAACCTTCCGTGCACAGTGGGGATTCAAACCTGGGTCTTCCAGATCCTATTTATTAATTTGGACTTTTATGCTGCCATTCCCTGCAAGCAGGGCTTAGAATGAGAATAAAACGCAATATTAAGTTATCAAAGATTTCAGGTTTTCACGGCTGGTAACATCATTAGGGTCTGTAGAATCTTTCGGGATCAAGTGCCGTGTTCTACTGGAGAAAGTTTTCCTTCCAGACGTTTCGTTCTCAGCTGCAGAGAACATCCTCAGTGGCGTTGCAGCCGGAGCGGGCACTCTGACCTTCTTGGCTGCTGTGTATTGAAGGGCTGAGCGCCTGCTCCGGCTGCAACGCCACTGAGGATGTTCTCCGCAGCTGAGAACGAAACGTCTGGAAGGAAAACTTTCTCCAGTAGAACACGGCACTTGATCCCGAAAGATTCTACAAACCCTAATAATATTAAGTTAAATCAATATTAAAAAACGCAATACATTTCAGTATAAAACAAATCCAAGGTGGCAACTACTTTAGGTAGAAATAAAGCCGCCCTAAGCCTCTAAGGGGATGGTAACGGGGGTGGAAGACTTGAGAGCACCAGACTCTTGCTGTCCAGTTCCTGTCCTCAGCCAAATGCCTGGTGGGACATCTCTGCCTTATAGACCCTGTGGAAAGGTAAGAAATCCTGCAGAACACAAATGTTCTTTGGCAGTGGATTCCACCAGGCAGATGGGAACTTGGTGATCCATGGGTATTGGGGGCTCTGGGGGGGACTATTTTTTGAGATAGAGGAACCAAATCTTTAGTATAGGATCTAGTGCCTCTCCCCAAAATACCCCCCAAGTTTCAAAACGTTTGGACCAGAGGGTCCAATTCTATGAGCCCCAAAAGATGGTGCCCCTATCCTTCATTATTTCCTATGGAAAAAAGGCTTTTAAAAAGGTGTGCTGTCCCTTTGAATGTGATGGCCAAAACTCCCTTGGAGTTCAATTATGCTTGTCACAGCCTTGTTCCTGGCTCCACTCCCAATGTCTCCTGGCTCCACCCCCAAAGTCTCCTGGCTCCGCCCCCAAAGTCCCCAGATTTTTTTTTAATTGGACTTGGCAACCCTAGACAGAGTCCGAGTTAAAACTAACATGAGTTAAAACATTAGGATTATTATACTTTGCCAGAATCAAAAGTGTGCAAGATCAGGACCCCCCCCCCCCAGTTACTTCCCACGGTCATTTTGCTTTGAGAACAATAGTGATACACAACTGCATTCCCAAGGTAACATTCTTGATAAACATTGTTGCAAAGTCTCTGGCCTACACATAGTCTAAGCAGCGAGTGCAAGCTTGAGAAAGAAGGGAATTGATAACAGGAAGAAAGAAGCATTCCTAGACTAGGCTTTCCAACCCTCCCGCCCTGGTGGGGGACACCCGAATTTTCAGCCTCCTCCCCCGCTCTTAAAAAATCTGGGGGCGGGGGGAGAGAGAACATACCTGTAGGCATCATGTTGTTTTACAGCCTGGGATCCATTTTTAAAATGTGTCCCTTTAAGGCTGCACAGGAAACAGGAACGGCCCCTCCCTTTCTTTTCCTGTGCAGCCTTGCTTTCGCTTTCACAGCGAGCAAATTCTGTTGGAAGAAGACCAAGTACGGTAAGTATTTGTGTGTGTGAGAGAGAGAGAGGGAGGGGGCAGGGAGGGGGGATTCCCTGGTATGGAGGCCCTCCCCCCCCTTCAGAAAGCGTGGGGGGGGGAGGGAAATGTCTACTAGGCACTCTATTATTCCCTATGGAGAATGATTCCCATAGAGAATAATAGGGAATTGATCCATGGGTATTGGGAGCTCTGGGGGTGCTATTTTTTGAGGTAGAGGCACCAGATTTTTAGTATAGCACCTAGTGCCTCTCCCCAAAATACCTCCCAAGTTTCAAAAATATTGGACCAGAGGGTCCAATTCTATGAGCCCCAAAATATGGTACCCCTATCCTTAATTATTTCCTATGGAAGAAAGGCATTTAAAAAGGCGTGCTGTCCCTTTAAATGTGATGGCCAGAACTCCCTTGGAGTTCAATTATGCTTGTCACATCCTTGTTCTTGGCTCCACCCCCAAAGTCTCCTGGCTCCGCCCCTGAAGTCCCCAGATTTTTCTTTAATTGGACTTGGCAACCCTATCATAGACATACAATTCTCAGTATTAACCCCACCATGACATATTGCTGGGGTCGTCATTCCTTCTGGCTGTTTTGAAGACAGTCCCCTCAGCCATTTATTTCCTAAGCATGAAGGAACCCCTCTAGCACACAAATCTACCCCACACCACAGTCTCCTTCTTCAATTGAACCAAAGCGGTCCATGCACAAAGATCCACAGTCACAGACAGCTAGCCATACTCATTCTTTTGTACACACAAATCTGTTGTCTTCAGTGAATGCAAAAATTGCGCCCTTACATGCAAGAACTGTGCAGAGACATCATAGAACACACTGACCCGTAGATTAGTTGTTTTTGATGCATAACTAAATTAAGCTTGGAATACTTTGCTAAATGCTAATTTGGTCTCATTGATTTTGGTGAAATTCTGCTGACAAATCAGTGCTGGACAGTCTCATCCCCCCCCCCCCCAAAAAAAGCCACGTAGAAAAGTGGGTCAGGCTACAGTTATGAACAGAGTGTGAACAATGTTCCTATTAATGTTTCTATTTAAGGAGGATGGAAGTGCAGTGACACCCCCCGAGGGTAGTCCTTAGATCACCTACGAATTTTCCAACTCCGATGGTATCCTTATTCTTGCCAATTCACAGATTCCATAGGCGACTACATTTAACAATTTAAAAGGACATAAGGTAGTGAGTATGAAGGCTTGGGACACAAATCTCTTTGATTTAAACAACAGGGTGGACTCTTCTGTGTTGAAAGCACTATCATGATGATCGTGCCTGTTGGACAATAATTGCAACCAGGCCTCGGATGCAGCAGGAGCTCACAGAAGTGTAGCTCCTGAACCTTTCTGAGGGTTCCCCCCCTCCTCCCCCCCACCTGGCCCATTGAATAGTAGGTGCAGCTGCATAACAATCCCTGGATGAACCCCACCACCTATTTTTCTGCAAAACGACCCCTGATTGCAACTAATGAATTTAAAGATTTTTTTTTTTTACCATTCAGTACTGCACAAAAGCTGATCCGTAACCTGGGTGTAAATCTCTCTTTCTACATTCAGTTGCAAAATGAAAGCCCTGTTGCCAAAATTCCTCTGACAACCTTTAACATTTTCAGAATTAAACACAGGTAAAGAATGAAAAAGATACCTCCAGTTTAGTGTAGTGGTTAAGTGTGCGGACTTTTATCTGGGAGAACCAGGTTTGATTCCTCACTCCTCCACTTGCACCTGCTAGCATGGCCTTGGGTCAGCCATAGCTCTCCCAGAGGTTGTCCTTGAAGGGGCAGCTGCTGTGAGAGCCCCCTCCAGCCCCACCCACCTCACGGAGTGTTTGTTGTGGGGGAGGAAGGGAAAGGAGATTGTGAGCCTCTCTGAGACTCTTCGGAGTGGAGGGTGGGATATAAATCCAATATCTTCATCTACCTCACCGGGTGTCTGTTGTGGTGGGGGGGGAGGTAAAGGAGATTGTGATCCGCTCTGAGACTCTTCGGAGTGGAGGGCGGGATATAAAACCAATATCTTCATCTACCTCACCACGTGTCTGTTGTGGGGGAGGAAGGGAAAGGAGATTGTGAGCCGCTCTGAGACTCTTCGGAGTGGAGGGCAGGATATAAATCCAATATTTTCATCTACCTCACCGGGTGTCTGTTGTGGGGGAGGAAGGGAAAGGAGATTGTGAGCCGCTCTGAGACTCTTCGGAGTGGAGGGCAGGATATAAATCCAATATTTTCATCTACCTCACCGGGTGTCTGTTGTGGGGGAGGAAGGTAAAGGAGATTGTGAGCCGCTCTGAGACTCTTCGGAGTGGAGGGCGGGATATAAATCCAGTATCTTCATCTACCTCACAGGGTGTCTGTTGTGGGGGAGGAAGGGAAAGGAGATTGTGAGCTGCTCTGAGACTCTTCGGAGTGGAGGGCGGGATATAAATCCAATATCTTCATCTACCTCACAGGGTGTCTGTTGTGGGGGAGGAAGGGAAAGGAGATTGTGAGCCGCTCTGAGACTCTTCGGAGTGGAGGGCGGGATATAAATCCAATATCTTCATCTACCTCACAGGGTGTCTGTTGTGGGGGAGGAAGGGAAAGCAGATTGTGAGCCGCTCTGAGACTCTTCGGAGTGGAGGGCGGGATATAAATCCAATATCTTCATCTACCTCACAGGGTGTCTGTTGTGGGGGAGGAAGGGAAAGGAGACTCTGAGACTCTTGAGTGGAGGGTGGAATATAAAGCCAATGACTTCTTCTTCTTCCATTCACAAACACTGTAAACCAGGGGTCCGCCAACTTTTTGGTCCTGTGGAGCATGTCATAGTCATCGTTGTCGTCGTCGTCGTCGTCGTCATCATCATCATCATCATCATCATCATGATGTCAATTTAATTAATTAATTGTTCCATCCTGGCCAATGCTGGGCTCTGGGTGATGTACAACAATGAATAAAAATTGCATAGATTTAAAAACCAATAAAAACAATTTAAATTAAAACAGATTATGAACTCCAATGGCATCCTGTTAAAATTATTCCAATTCAGATTTCCTGACACTGCATGGGAGGGGGGGAGGCGGGACCCCAAAAGGTAGATAAGTGAGGCAACCATCACTGTCAACCAGCTTGGCAACCATCACTGTCCTCAGTCAAATGCTTGGTGGAATGTCCCTGCCTTACAGGCCCTGTGGAACTTTAAGGGATCTCACAGGGCCCTGATGTTCTCTGGCAGAGAGTTCCACCAGGTTGGAGCTGGGACTGAAAACATCCTGGCCCTCATTGAGGACAACCGGACTTCTTTTGGGCCAGGGATCACTAGCAAGAGAATTCTAACACAGCCACAAAATGGCTGCCACAGGAAGTAGAGTCAGCCACAAAATGATTGCCATGGCTTAACTGCAGTAACCCATTGCTGATCCTTGGGCAGTGGCGGCAGCTGCTGCCAAAGCAACATTTGAAAAAAATCTGCACATCCAATCAACTCTCCAGTGGCCAGTCAGAAGTCCTGCTTGGCAAATGCCCACTTGGCCCCACCCACTTTCTAACAACGCTTGGCAGACACCAGAAAAGCTATTTGCAGATGCCACGGTGCCCATGGGCACAATTTTGGTGACCTCTGCTGTAAACAAAAGAGGTTGTCAGTTTAGAAAAGTAAATTAAAGACAACCAGGGCTTTTTTTGAAGCAGGAACTCTTTTGCATATTAGGTCACACCCCCTGATGTAGCCAATCCTCCTGGAGCTCACAGTAGGCTTTGTACGAAGAGCCCTGTAAGGAATTCTAGCAGGACCTCCTTTGCCTATTAGGCCACACCCCCCTGATGTAGCCAATCCTCCTGGAGCTCACAGTAGGCCCTGTACGAAGAGCCCTGTAAGTAGGGTTCCCAAATCCCCCGCTAGGCCTGGAGACTCCAGATTTGGAGCCTCCTCCCCCCGCTGGCCATAAAAGGGAAAGCGGGGGGAGGGGAGGGAGGAGAACGGCAGCCAGAGCTCTTCCGTTTTCTCAGGCTGCTTCCTGCCCCCAGTCAGCTGGCCGGTGAAGGGAGGGGAGCCCAGCCACGCCCCCAAAGGACCATGTGCCTTTGCACCTCCAGAGGTGAGTGAGTTCTGTCCCCTGCATCAGATTTCCCAGAAACGGGGGGGGGGGGAGGGGGTGGAGAGGGAAACGTCTTCTCATAGGGTATAATGGGGAATTGATCTGGAGGTTTCGGGGGCTCTGGGGGAGCTGTTTCTTGAGGTAGAGGCACCAAATTTTCAATATAGTATCTAGTGCCTCTCCCCAAAGTATCCCCCAAATTTCAAAACGATTGGACCAGGGGGTCCAATTCTATGAGCCCCAAAAGAAGGTGCCCTTATCCTTCATTATTTCCTATGGAAGGAAGACATTTAAAAAGGTGTGCTGTCCCTTTAAATGTGATGGCCAGAACTCTCTTGGAGTTCAGTTATGCTTGTCACACTCTTGTTCCTGGCTCCGCCCCAATGTCTCCTGGCTCCACCCCCAAAGTCTCCTGGCTCCACCCCCAAAGTCCCCAGATATTTCTTGAATTGGACTTGGCAACCCTACCTGTAAGCTCTTGGAGGATTGGCTACATCAGAGGTGTGTGGCCTAATATGCAAAGGAGTTTCTGTTACAACCCCCCCCCCCGAGGACAACTAATGAAAAAGGGGAGAGAGATCATTGCAAGACTATAGTAAAAGGCCTGTACTCAAATGCATAAATTGTGTGTGTGTGTGTATATATATATAAAGTGTGATATCGATTCTTGAAGCTCTCTGCATTTGCTGGCTTGAGTTCAAGTAAAGCCGCGCTGTCTGCTTTCTTACGGCTGCTCTAATAAGCGTCCAATCAGCTGCCTGAAGAGCCTTGAAGTTCTACATTAAAGCACATTTATTATAGGAAATAATTAAGAGGACGGCGTAGCCTGCGAAGTGCCAGGGAGAAATCCATAAAGCGTGACCCGAGAGTTGGAGAAAGAGCCTCGTGCCTCTGCATACTGGAAGCGTAATTGGGGAAACATAATTCTTACTTACAGCTTTAGTAATTATAAGATGCTTTATTTATAACTCAGCACCTCTGGAGTGGTTCTGATTAGCAAGGTCGCTTTCTGTTTCCGCGCGAGGCGTCCACGCAACGGAATATTTTCAGCACCAAAATGTCAGGCAGCCTTGACTTAGGGAGGGAGGTTTTGCGAAAAGCCCTTCTTGGAATTTAGACAACTTTTAAAACTAATTGGCCAGCTTCAGGCGTCCTTTTGTAGAAAAAGAGGTGCCAGAGATCATTAGCGCAACTCATTTGCGTGTGCCACACACCCCTGACATCACCAGAAGGTGGACTAAATTAGATCAGCTCAACATCTACCTTACAATGCTTCTTGTATTAGAATTGTCATCATAAAACCTTACTCCCATCATAACTTTTAAAATTACTTTCTCCTGTGTGACCACAGTGGCATGAAGAAGTTTTCCACCTGGCTGCTTTATAAGTTTTGGTCATTTTTCTTTTCTTTTCTTTTCTTTTCTTTTTTTGTGGGAAAACATATTAGAAAGTTTGTCAAATCGTAGAGTTCAGCAGACTTCTCACAGGGGATTTGAACAATGAAGCCCAGAAGCAAGTATTTGTGTCAGAGGGGAGGTTAAGAAAGAAAGAGCACAATAAAATTTAGAGGTTCTGGAGCACCACTCCTGTGAGCTCCTGCCCAAAATGAGGTCTGGCCAGCTTGTGTGAAATAACAATAGGCACAAAAAAGATTAGGTATGGCTCATATCATATAAGAACCCCGTGGTGCAGAGTGTTAAAGCTGCAGTACTGCAGTCCTAAGCTCTGCTAACGAACTGAGTTCGATCCTCGGCAGAAGCTGGGTTTTCAGGTAGCCAGCTCAAGGTTGACTCAGCCTTCCATCCTTCCGAGGTCGGTAAAATGAATACCCAGCTTGCTGGGGGGAAAGTGTAGATGACTGGGGAAGGCAATGGCAAACCACCCTGTAAAAAGTCTGCCATGAAAAAGTTGTGGAAGCAACATCACCCCAGAGTCGGAAGTGACTGGTGCTTGCACAGGGGACCTTTCCTTTCCCCATATTGTTTTAAAAAATGTCGTTGGGTTCTTTTTGAACATTACATATTCAAAGTGGCTACGTTCAGGTGATACTTCCATTGGTTTCAAGATGAATTGTGATTTCTCCTCCTCCTACACCATCCCAGAATGAAATTCTTCAAGAACATATATGTTGTGTATGAAGACCAAAGTGAAGACCACTATGGGTGTTCCTGCCTGGCTCATTGGGGCCATAAGGACTGAGCTTGGGGACTCGGGAACAATAGGCAGCAGGATCCTAATCCCTGCTGTCCTGAGCCAATCACGGGCCCCCTGCTGGTTTGAATGATCCAATAACGTGCTTGCTCAGAAACCCTGAGTTGTATATAGTTGGCCGCATTGGCCCAGTTCTCCAGTCTTTTGAGTGCAGCCCTATACTATGCTGTACCTAATAAAAAGCTAATGACCGCTACCACCTCGCCTCTTCATTGCATTGAACCCACTGTATTGTAATATCCTTTCCCCCAAGTGATCCTTGCTGTCAAATTGTAGAAGGGAAGAAAAGGTCATTGTCGTACAGGCCATTAAAGTTCTTCTTTACAGATAGGGGGGCCAGCTTTGGGTTGAGAAATTGCCAGAGATTTGATGGCAGAGCCTGGGGAGGGTGGAGTTTGGGGAGGGGTGTCACCAGAGTACAATACCATAGAGTTGTCCTTCCAAAGCAACCATTTGCTCTGGGGGAGGGGTTATTTCTGTAGTCTGTGGCCTTGAGCCATTTGGACCCCTTAGCCGTCCGAAGATTTTTTTTTGTATTGAAACGTCGCATTTTGTTTTGAAGAAATTTAAATATTGTAACTGTCAAGCCCCTTGCTATTTTCTGTATCTAGTAGCCTGTCTGACACTTGAAGGCCTTCACTCCTTCCTCATCACTCACAGGCGAGTCTGCCAGGGAGTTGTTTATGGTACTTAATGGTCTGCTGTATATGAATGCTATACTCCCTAATTCACCAGTTCCTTATCTTATAGAGTTTCTGTGAGAAATTCTGTGTAGAAGAATTGTTAGGTTATTTCTGTAACCTGTGACCTTTGGGAGGGGGAAGGTCTCATATGAACATATGAAGCTGCCTTATACTGAATCAGACCTTTGGTCCATCAAAGTCAGTATTGTCTTCTCAGACTGGCAGCGGCTCTCCAGGGTCTCAAGCTGAGGTTTTTCACACCTATTTGCCTGGACCCTTTTTTGGAGATGCCAGGGATTGAACCTGGGACCTTCTGCTTCCTAAGCAGATGCTCTACCACTGAGCCACCCTCCCTCCCCAAAACTTCACCATCTTCAAGTACTTGAAGGGCTGTCATATAGAGGATGAACATATGAAGCTGCCTTATACTGAATCAGACCTTTGGTCCATCAAAGTCAGTATTGTCTTCTCAGACTGGCAGCGGCTCTCCAGGGTCTCAAGCTGAGGTTTTTCCCACCTATTTGCCTGGACCCTTTTTTGGAGATGCCGGGGATTGAACCTGGGGCCTTCTGCTTCCCAAGCAGATGCTCTACCACTGAGCCACCGTCCCTCCCCTAAATTGTCTCAGTGGGTAACTGTTCATGATACTCTTTATATTATGCATGCAGCTTTCTGTACCTCAGTTTTTCCACTAACGGTCTTCAGTGGGGCACCTCGAGTTCTGAAATAAATGCTTCTATTTGAAATAACAAAGGAATTCATTATTTGGAATATCGGGGCTTGACAGCAACTATTTATGAAGGAAGAAACTTGTGAAAATTGACTTCATTTATTGAAGCTGTGTTATTACAGAAAAAGTGGAGTACACCTTTGCGGGAAGAACTTTCAAAGCAGGAGCATCAAGTCGACTTCCTGTACATTGGGACTCTAACATATTTATTGGACTGTATTGTACACTGTTTTTGCAATAACATTGTTCCACTTATAATTGTTTGAAGTACAATACAATTTGTAACTATAGTCACTATAACCTGAGAGTTGTGTTTTTAAATATTCCCGAGTGACCTCTCTTGTGTGTTTAACATCTGGCAACCCTTATTACAGGTTAGGCTGGGGAGAGACCAATGGGGACATAATGCCATGGAGTCCACCTTCCAAAGCAGCCATTTTATCCAAGCGAACTGATCTCTACCATTTGGATATCCGTTGTAATCCCAGGACATCTCCAGCCACCACTTGGATCCAATTTCGCGCTAGACTTTTAATCTTGGTTTAGCCCTGTCCCAAAGCTGACATTCTATACTAAAATCATAGAATCACAGAGTTGGTTTCTCTGATTCTAGTGTAGAATGTCAGTTTGGGGACAGAGTTAAACCAGGATTAAAGGTCTAGTGTGAAACTGGAAGTTGTCAAAACAATGGACTGCAGTGTGGAGAATCCAAATCAAAAAATGCACTGCTCCATGTACAGCAACACAACAATAAGAGCAATTTAGTGGTAGCCGGTCATGCACAACAAAACACTAACTCCAGCTATACATTCCAAACATATGGAAAGACAAAATCCAGAAATGAATTCCAAATATATTGACAATTATATGGACAACAGTGGGCAGCTCCAAAGTGCACCGTTTCAAATCTTCACCAGATCCAAAGATTAATGGATAAGTTTATATGGGACCTTTAACCTGGACCCTAGAGAGCTTACAGTCTTAATATTGTTATCACTTATTTCTATCTAAAGTAGTCGCCACCTTGGATTTGTTTTATACTGAACTGTATTGCGTTTTTAATATTGATTTAACTTAATATTGCATTTTATTCTGATGTAAGAGGGTGATGAAGATGGTGAGGGGTCTGGAGACCAAGTCCTATGAGGAAAGGTTGAAGGAGCTGGGCATGTTTAGCCTGGAGAGGAGGTGGCTGAGAGGTGATAAGATCACCATCTTCAAGTACTTGAAGGGCTGTCATCTAGAGGATGGTTTGGAATTGTTGGTATAATAGTATGGTACAATACATACCATAGAGTTTTCCTTTCCAAATTCCTAGAGCATCCGGGAAAACCATAGTTTCCCGGAAGCTCCTAAAGTGGCTGGTAATGTCAGAGGAAGTTCCCCCCTGCTAGCCCAATGTGGGTCGGCAGGTTGGGAACCTCCTGGGTGGGGGGAACCCCACCCGGTCTGGGAACTTGACAGCCCTAGGCCTGTTTGGGTCGGGGTCTGGTTAGCAGGTTGCTCTGAACTGCCCCATTTTAGGTTCGTATCCATCCCTAGCTCTAAAGATCTTGAAAGGAAGTGCCAGAGAATGCTGCAGGCAAGTGTGAAGGGGCCCCAAGTCCGCTAGATGTCAGAAATAAAAGAATAACTCTAACTGGGAAAATACAGACAGTAGCGTAAAACGCACACGACAAAATTTAAAACAGCATTCACAGCTCTCCTGATTCTCCGGATTCTGAATCCATTTTTTTTTTAATCTTACCACCTTCTTTTCTATTACGGCTTTTTTCTCCTTGACCGCGGCTGCCGTTGTATAAAACACCTCATATACCGCATCTCCGTTCTCTGTCTGTTTCCCATCCATAACACATAAACTTCAATTTGTTCCTCTGTCTTCTCCTCTTTTCCCTAGGAAATGAGTTTCGAAATCCCTGCTCCTCATCTGTTTTATATTAAGCGTCTCCACGCTTGGCATATTAAGAGATTATTCCCTTCTGCTTTTATTGATAAGAATTCATCAAAGACTGTTTTTTTTAAAAAAAGTATTTACAGATGGGTATTTGCACAGGGGCATGTACACAGCCTAGCATCGTTCACATTCACGGTCGAAGCAAAGGGGACGGGGGGGGGGGAGAGGAGGAAGCACCATGATGCGATTATGTCCCTTTGTCGCCCTCTCCTCCTTTCTTAGCTCCATGGTTGATTTCACAGCATTCAAATGGGGGGGGAGGGAGAAAAAGGGGCACCCATTCTTCCCTTGTTGCAGGAATACTGTGCTACTATCATGGCTGCTTGCTGTCACCTACAGGCCTCAGATTCAGCAGGAACATTTCTGATAGTTCCCCTACAGTGTGGTGTAGCGGTTAAGTGTGTGGAGAGCCAGTTTGGTGTAGTGGTTAAGTGTGCGGACTCTTATCTGGGAGAACCAGGTTTGATTCCCCACTACTTCACCTGCAGCTGCTAGCATGGCCTTGGGTCAGCCATAGCTCTGGCAGAGGTTGTCCTTGAAAGGGCAGGTGCTGTGAGAGTCCTCTCCAGCCCCACCCACCTCACAGGGTGTCTGTTGTGGGGGAGGAAGGTAAAGGAGATTGTGAGCCTCTCTGAGACTCTTTGGAGTGGAGGGCGGGATATGAATCCAATATCTTCTTCTTCTCTTATCTGGGAGAACCGGGTTTGATTCCCCCCTCCTCCATTTGCAGCTGCTGGAATGGCCTTGGGTCAGCCATAGCTCTCGCAGGAGTTGTCCTTGAAAGGGCAGCTGCTGTGAGAGTCCTCTCACAGGGTGTCTGTTTTGGGGGAGGAAGATAAAGGAGATTGTGAGCCGCTTTGAGACTCTGAGATTTGGAGTGGAGGGTGGGGTATAAATCCAATATCATCATCATCATTTTCTTCTTCTTCTTCTTCCACCCCACCTACCTTGTCCATTGACTAGTAAGTGCTGCTGCATAACAATCCCTGGATTAGGAAAGCAGGCAGCCAGCCAGCCACCAGGAGTTTTGTCACCCCCCCCCCCCCAGAAGCCCTCATTAACCCCTGGAGAAGCCCGCACCACCCTTTCTCCTCTTCTTATGTGATTTTGGGCAGCGGTTGGCTTGCTGGCCTTTTGACTGAGGGGTGTGTGTAGCCCAGGAGAACCCCAGGCAAGTGAGGCCTGCTTGGGCTGGCCAGAACTCTAGCCAGCCCAAGCAGGCCTCACTCGCCCGGGGCTCTCCTTTCTTGCATTGGGTCACTTTCGGCTGGAGGGGGTACAGCATAATCTAATGAGCTATGCTAATAAGCTCTGCCACCTATTTTTCAACAAAACAACCCCTGGTCATCCAAGAGGGGAGGGACGGTGGCTGATGGGGAGAGATGGTGGCTCAGCGGTAGAGCATCTGCTTGGAAAGCAGAAGGTCGCAGGTTCAATCCCCGGCATCTCCAACTAAAAAGAGCCCAGGCAAGTAGGCATGAAAAACCTCCGCTTGAGACCCTGGAGAGCCGCTGCCAGTCTGAGTTGACAATACTGACTTTGATGGACCGAAGGTCTGATTCAGTATAAGGCAGCTTCATGTGTTCTTATGAAAGTTGGGAGTCAAGAAGCCACACTGGATGCTGTTTCCAGCTAGAGGGGGCTGTGAAACAATACACTTTGTGAACAACAGTTACAACCAGTATATCTCAGCTTAATATAAGAATTCTACACACACTAGGGTTGCCAAGTCCAAATCAAGAAATATCTGGGGACTTTGGGGGTGGAGCCAGGAGACTTTGGGGATGGAGCCAGGAGACATTGGGGCAGAGCCAGGAACAAGGGTGTGACAAGCATAATTGAACTCCAAGGGAGTTCCGGCCATCACATTTAAAGGGACAGCACACCTTTTTAAATGCCTTCCTTCCATAGGAAATAATGGATAGGAGCACCTTCTTTTGGGGCTCATAGAATTGGACCCCCTGGTCCAATCCTTTTGAAACTTGGAAGGTATTTTGGGGAGAGGCACTAGATGCTATACTGAAAATTTGTCATCTACCTCAAAAAACAGCCCCCCTCCAGAGCCCCCGATGCCCATGGATCAATTCCCCATCATTCCCTATGGGAATCGTTCATGGAGGTGCATGATGGCTGTGGGGGAGGGGCTTCCCCCTCCGGCCAGCTGGCTGGGGGAGGGGGGAAGTCTGTAAAACCAGGGGATCCCCCTCTGGGACCTGGGGATTGGGAAGCCTAACACACACCATAAACGTTTTATCAGTGCTTAACTGCACTCTGCAGTGTATTGAGTATTTCTGTTCCCGGCGTTTAAAGGGAAAGCATTGCAATCAACTTTTAAAAATAATAATTACTTCTAAGAAAAATATGCAAAGTTTGCCAGGTTTAAACTGCAATTACTTCTGTGTGTAACGTGCAAGGTTTGCAGAATACTCGACCAACAAAGACAACCGTCCTTGAATGAAACGTGGTTGTTTTTCTGTGGATTAGCCAGGTGAATGCGCTTCCTCAGTTTCTGTCTTCGCATGTTTCGAACGCCTTCTTCTTTGACCACTTTTGTCTCTGGAACCAAGGCTCACAGCATTATTAGGGTTGCCAATCCCCAGGTGGGGGCAGGGGATCCCCCAGTTTGGAAGCCCTCCCCCCGCTTCAGGGTCGTCAGAAAGCGGGGGGAGGGGAGGGAAATGTCTGCTGGGAACTCTATTATTCCCTATGGAGATTTATTCCCATAGAAAATCATGGAGAATTGATCCGCGGGTATCTGGGGCTCTGGGGGGGGGGGCTGTTTTTTGGGGTAGAGGCACCAAATTTTCAGTATAGCATCTAGCACCTGCCTACCTTAGGGACCGCCTCTCTCCATATGTTCCCCAGAGAGCACTGCGTTCCAGTTCACAAAATCTTTTGGAAATCCCTGGGCCTAAGGAGGCCAAACTTAAAACAACTAGGGAGCTGGCCTTCTCTATAAAAGCGCCCCAATGGTGGAATCAGCTGCTGGAGGAGGTGCGGGCCCTGCGGGACCTCAAACAGTTCCGCAGGGCCTGCAAAACTGCCCTCTTCCAAGAAGCCTTCAAGACGTAACCAGACTGAATATTACGCTGCCTGGATAAGTAGAGACTGTAGCACCACCGTATTGTTTTTTAGCTTTTTAACATTAACTTATATCTGTATTTATATTGTGAACTGATTTTACCTGTATTGTTACCTGCATTTTACCTGTATTGTTTTACCTCCACCCCAATGTCTCCTGGCTCCACCCCCAAGTCACCGGATATTTCTTGAATTGGACTTGGCAACCCTAAGCATTATAAGGAAATCAGCTCCAGCATTTACATTGGCAAAATGGTTCTCCAGCAGCCTGGACCAATACGAATAACCCCCCATTGCTTTCTTCTTTGCACCATCCTGGTGACTTGCCAGAAGAGGGAGCTGCTGGGCTGCTTTCTATGGCACTGCTGTGAAGGACCAGAGGGTCATGCTGGAGCTGCGCGTTTGGCACACAGTGCTTTGACACTTAAGCCCGTAAGACCCTCTGTAGAACTGCTGGCTTTGTGTATCTGTCTGAGTTACGGTTGCCGATCCTCAGGTGGGGCGAGGAAAACAGGAAAGAAACCTCCACGAAGAAGAAGAAGAAGAAGAAGAAGAAGAAGAATTGCAGATTTATATCCCGCCCTTCTCTCTGAATCAGAGACTCAGAGTGGCTTACAATCTTCCATATCTTCACCCCCCACAACAGACACCCTGTGAGGTGGGTGGGGCTGAGAGGGCTCTCACAGCAGTTGCCCTTTCAAGTTGCTTTCTTTCCACCTCTCCCTCCCTCCTCCCTCCCCATCTATTTCCTTCCTTCCTTCCTTCCTTCCTTCCTTCCTTGCTTCCTTCCTTCCTTCCTTCCTTCCTTCCTTCCTTCCTTCCTTCCTTCCTTCCTTCCTTCCTTCCTTCCTTCCTTCCTCTCTCCCTCCCTTCCTCCCTCCCTTCATCTGTCTTGCAGCTCTCAAGCATCTGATGTTCATGTCTTGCAACTTTCAAACATCCGAAATTTATTCTATGTGACAAGTTTGGTCACCCCTGGTTAAGGTATTCATGATCTTCAAAACCATTACAATTTGAAGTTAAGGCAGCCTCCTCAACTTCTGAGCTAGGAGAGTGGTACAGACATCAAGAACTAACCCATAACCTGCAACGCAGAGGCCACATACACAACAATATCGCTACATAGCAATGGCACAGCCTTGACAGTCCAGGCTACCCTGATCTTGTCGAGTCTTGAAAGCTAATCAGGGTGACCTCCAAGGAAGACTGGGTTTGCTATGCAGAGGCAAGCAATGGCAAAACACCATCACCAGATCTAAGCGGGACCAGCCCTGGTTTGTACTCAGATGGGAGACCCCCAAGAAGAAGAAGAAGAAGAAGATATTGGATTTATATCCCGCCCTCCACTCCAAAGAGTCTCAGAGCGGCTCACAATCTCCTTTACCTTCCTCCCGCACAACAGACACCCTGTGAGGTGGGTGGGGCTGGAGAGGACTCTCACAGCAGCTGCCCTTTCAAGGACAACCTCTGGCAGAGCTATGGCTAACCCAAGGCCATGCCAGCAGGTGCAAGTGGAGGAGTGGGGAATCAAACCTGGTTCTCCCAGATAAGAGTCCGCACACCTAACCACTACACTAAACTGGCTCTCCACCCTAAACTGGCTCTCCAAGGAAGATGGGGGTTGCTATACGGAGGCAGGCAATGGTGAACTTCTGAATGTCTTTTGCTTTCAAAACTATATGGGGTTGCTATAAGTTGGCTAGCATTCAATGGCACTTTCCACCTTTGCATATTAGGCTACACCCCTCTGATGTAGCCAATCCTCCAAGAGCTTACAGGAGGCTCTGTAAGCTCTTGGAGGATTGGCTATATCATGGGGTGTGGCCTAATATGCAAAATAGTTCCTGCTTCACAAAAAGCCCTGGTCCTTTGAATGGAGTCGTTCATAAATTGTTTCTTAACATGTATGACTCTCATCCAGGGGTGGAATTCTAGCAGGAGCTCCTTTGCATATTAGGCCACACACCCCGATATAGCCAATCCTCCAAGAGCTTACAAGGCTCTTTTTTGTAAGCTCTTGGAGGATTGGCTACATCAGGGGTGTGTGGCCTAATATGCAAAGGAGTTCCTGCTAGAATTAAGTACATAAGAACATAAGAGAAGCCATGTTGGATCAGGCCAATGGCCCATCCAGTCCAACACTCTGTGTCACAGAAGAACATAAGAGAAGCCATGTTGGATCAGGCCAATGGCCCATCCAGTCCAACACTCTGTGTCACATAAGAACATAAGAGAAGCCATGTTGGATCAGGCCAATGGCCCATCCAGTCCAACACTCTGTGTCACAGAAGAACATAAGAGAAGCCATGTTGGATCAGGCCAATGGCCCATCCAGTCCAACACTCTGTGTCACATAAGAACATAAGAGAAGCCATGATGGATCAGGCCAATGGCCCATCCAGTCCAACACTCTGTGTCACATAAGAACATAAGAGAAGCCATGTTGGATCAGGCCAATGGCCCATCCAGTCCAACACTCTGTGTCACATAAGAACATAAGAGAAGCCATGTTAGATCAGGCCAATGGCCCATCCAGTCCAACACTCTGTGTCACATAAGAACGTAAGAGAAGCCATGTTGGATCAGGCCAGTGGCCCATCCAGTCCAACACTCTGTGTCACATAAGAACATAAGAGAAGCCATGTTGGATCAGGCCAATGGCCCATCCAGTCCAACACTCTGTGTCACATAAGAACGTAAGAGAAGCCATGTTGGATCAGGCCAATGGCCCATCCAGTCCAACACTCTGTGTCACATAAGAACATAAGAGAAGCCATGATGGATCAGGCCAATGGCCCATCCAGTCCAACACTCTGTGTCACATAAGAACATAAGAGAAGTCATGTTGGATCAGGCCAATGGCCCATCCAGTCCAACACTCTGTGTCACATAAGAACATAAGAGAAGCCATGATGGATCAGGCCAATGGCCCATCCAGTCCAACACTCTGTGTCACATAAGAACATAAGAGAAGCCATGATGGATCAGGCCAATGGCCCATCCAGTCCAACACTCTGTGTCACATAAGAACATAAGAGAAGCCATGATGGATCAGGCCAATGGCCCATCCAGTCCAACACTCTGTGTCACATAAGAACATAAGAGAAGCCATGTTGGATCAGGCCAATGGCCCATCCAGTCCAACACTCTGTGTCACATAAGAACGTAAGAGAAGCCATGTTGGATCAGGCCAATGGCCCATCCAGTCCAACACTCTGTGTCACACAGTGGCCAAAAAACCCAAGTGCCATCAAAAGGTGCACCAGAGGGGCTAGAAGCCCTTCCACTTTGCCCACCCCCTCAAGCACCAAGAATACAGAGCATCACTGCCCCAGACAGTTCCAATAATATACTGTGGCTAATAGCCACTGATGGACCTCTGCTCCATATTTTTATCCAGTCCCCTCTTGAAGCTGTCTATTGTTGTAGCCACCACCACCTCCTGTGGCAGTGAATTCCACATGTTAATCACCCTTTGGGTGAAAAAGTACTTCCTTTTATCCATTTTAACCCGACTGCTCAGCAATTTCATTGAATGCCCACGAGTTCTTATATTGTGAGAAAGGGAGAAAAGGACTTCTTTCTCTACTTTCTCCATCCCATGCATAATCTTCTAAACCTCTATCATGTCACCCCACAGTTGACGTTTCTCCAAGCTAAAGAGCCCCAAGCGTTTTAACCTTTCTTCATAGGGAAAGTGTTCCAAACCTTTAATCATTCTAGTTGCCCTTTTCTGCACTTTTTCCAATGCTATAATATTCTTTTTGAGGTGTGGTGACCAGAATTGTACACAGTATTCCAAATGAGACCGCACCATCGATTTATACAGGGGCATTATGATACTGGCTGATTTGTTTTCAGTTCCCTTCCTAAGAATGCCCAGCATGGCATTGGCCTTTTTTATTGCAATCGCACACTGTCTTGACATTTTCAGTGAGTTATCTACCACGACCCCAAGATCTCTCTCTTGGTCAGTCTCTGCCAGTTCACACCCCATCAACTTGTATTTGTAGCTGGGATTCTTGGCCCCAATGTGCATTACTTTGCACTTGGCCACATTGAACCTCATCTGCCATGTTGACACCCACTCACCCAGCCCCAACAGATCCCTTTGGAGTGCCTCACAATCTTCTCTGGTTCTCACCACCCTGAACAATTTAGTGTCATCTGCAGACGTGGCCACTTCACTGCTTACTCCCAACTCCAAATCATTAATGAACAAGTTAAAGAGCATGGGACCCAGTACTGAGCCCTTCGGCACCCCACTGCTTACCGTCCTCCGCTGCAAAAATTGCCCATTTATACTCACTCTCTGCTTTCTATTAATTAGCCAGTTTTTGATCCACAAGAGGATGTGTCCTTTTACTCCATAACTCTCGAGCTTATTTAGAAGCCTTTGATGAGAAACTTTATCAAAAGCTTTCTGGAAGTCAAGGTAAACAGCATTTATTGGGTCTCCTTTGTCCACATGTTTGTTCACCCCCTCAAAGAACTGTAACAGGTTAGTGAGGCAAGATCTTCCCTTACAGAACCCATGCTGAGTCTTCCTCAATAACTTGTGTTCATCAATGTGCCTATTCATTCTGTCCTTGATAATGGTTTCTACCAACTTTCCCGGTAATGAAGTCAGAGTGACTGACCTATAATTTCCCGGATCTCCTCTGAAATCCTTTTAAAGATGGGGGTGACATTTGCTACCTTCCACTCCTCAGGAACGGAGGCAGATTTCAATGAAAGATTACATATTTTTGTCAGGAGATCCGGTAGTTCACCTTTGAGTTCTTTCAGAAATCCGGTATGTATGCCATCCAGACCTGGTGACTTATTAATTTTTAATTTGTCTATCCGTCATAACACCTCCTCTTGTAACCTCAATCTGACTCAGGTCTTTCAACACCCCTTCCAAAATTAGTGGTTCTGGAGTGGGCAGACACTTCTCATCTTCCACAGTGAAGACAGAGGCAAAAAATGCATTCAGCTTCTCGGCCATTTCCCTGTCCTTCTTCAGTAATCCTTTTACCCTTTGGTCATCCAAGGGCCCCACTGCCTCCCTGGCTGGTTTCCTGCTTCTAATATATTTGAAGAATTTTTTATTGTCGGTCTTTATGTTTTTTTTCAATATGCTCCTCATAGTCCCTTTTTGCTTGCCTGATCATAGTCTTGCATTTGATTTGCCACAGCCTGTTATTAATCTCACTTGGACTAGTTTTTCACCGCTTAAAGGAATCGAATCCTTCTTACCTTTTACAGCTTCCATTACTTTGGTTTTTTTACCATGCAGGCCTTTTCTTATACCTGTTTGCGCCTTTTCTAACGTCGTATATATTTTATCTGAGCTTCTAGGATTGTAGTTTTAAATAGCCTCCAAGCTTCCCCAAGGGTTTTGACTGTATTTACCTTTCCTTTCAGTTTCCTCTTCACATGCCTCCTCATCTAAGAGAATTTACCCCTTTTAAAGTTAAACGTGGTTGTGGCGGTCTTTTTGGGCAACTCCGTATTTATACAAACGGTGAAATCAATAACATTATGGTCACTGCTTCCTAGTGGCGCAATCACTTTTACATCTCTCACCAAGTCTTGGGCATTACTTAGGACCAAATTCAGGATCGCCCCACCCCTGATAGGTTCTGTGACCATTTGCTCCATTGCACAGTCATTGAGAGTATCTAGAAACTCAGTCTCTTTCTCTCGACCTGAACACATATTGACCCAATCAATCTGCGGGTAGTTAAAATCACCTATTATAATACAGTTTTTACATTTAGCCGCTATCTTTAATCCTTCCATCATATTATAATTGTCCTTAACTTTTGATTTGGTGGGCGATAACAAACTCCCATAATTAAATTTCCTTTTGGACCCTCTATTTCGACCCAAAGCATTTTTAGAAGCGAATCTAATTTGCTGAACTCAGTCTTACTGGACTGTATACCCTCTCTGACATACAGAGCCACCCCACCTCCAACCCTTCCCTCCCTTTCCTTCTGATATAACTTATATCCAGGAATCACCGTGTCCCACTGATTCTCCTCATTCCACCAAGTTTCTGAAATTCCCACAGTGTCTATGTTTTCCTCCAACACTAAACATTCCAACTCACCAATCTTACTTTGAACACTTCTAGCATTTGTATACAAACATCTATAATTTCCCAGGCAAGTTAGGCTCGCAACCTTCCTCCTGCCGCCTCGAGACTTTGGCTGACAGTCCATACTGTTTGTCACCTTCTCAGTGGACAACTCTGATCCATTACCCGGTAGAAAAGTAACAGCTAACCCTTCATCTCTTTGAGATGAGTCCAGAGACATTTAATCTCCTGTCGGCTTTCCCCCAAGATTTAGTTTAAAAACTGCTCTGCCACCTTTTTGATTTTAAGCACCAGCAGCCAGGTTCCATCTGGGGACAAGTGGAGACCATCTCTTTTGTACAGCTCCTGCTTGTTCCAGAAAGCATCCCAGTGCCTAACAAACTTAAACCCTTCCTCCGTAGACCATCGTCTCATCCACACATTGAGACTTCTAATTTGTGCCTGTCTCTCCAGCCCTGTACATGAAACAGGTAGCACTTCTTAGAAGGCTACCTTGGAGATCCTGGCCTTAAGTTTCCTGCCTAGCAACCTAAATTATTTCTCCAGGACCTCACGACTGCATTTCCTCACATCGTTGGTGCCAACATGCACCATGATCACCGACTCCTCCCCAGCACTGTCTATCAGCCTATCTACAACACACCTAATGTCCGCTACCTTCGCACCAGGCAGGCAAGTCACCATATGGTCAGTACGCGGTTTTGCCACCCAGCTGTCTACTTTCCTAAGGATCGAATCACCAAGTACCAAGACCCCCCTCCCTCCCTGTCCAGGGATGGTTCCTTGGTGCGAAAGGATACCCGCTCACCAACTGAAGAAGAGGTCCCTTCTGAGGGTGCATTCCCCTTATCCTCAACACGGTGCCCTGTTCCCTCTCGACCATCATGCACCCTGGCAGCAACAGGGCTGCCATGTTCAGAGTGGGGCTCATCTAATACATCCATGAGAGTCTTCTCTCAGTGCCTAACTGACTGTCTCTGGTTCTCCAGGTCAGCCACTTCGGCCTCAAGGGTACGAACTTGTTCCCTGAGGACCAAAAGCTCCTTGCATCGAGCACACACCCAAGACTTCTGTCCTGTGGACAGATAGTCATACATGTGATACTCACTGCAGAACAATGGAACAAAACAAAATAGTGCAAAATTCCACCCCTGCTCTCTTCCATTATGTGAGGAAGTCTTTTTCGAGCAGGACAAAACTCCTCGTGTTGGAGAAGTGGGTTGGACGATCCAGCCCCATAAACAGTGTTCACAGCTACAAACTGTGTGGGAGGGAAACGGAGACAATGTCTTCCTTTTTTGTGTTTTCAGTAGCGCTGTATTGCTCGTTAACGTACTTCCCTAGAATTCAAGGTAACCTGTCGAGCAGCACTTCAATGTCGGTTTCATTCACTAGGCATCAAAGGAGTAGCATCTCCTTTTTTGTTGTTGTTGGAAATGGAGTGCCATTATCTGATAAAATATTTCCTAAGTGTTCAGAAGTTTTAATCTCTGATAGAACCCCCTTTCCAGGACTGGCATATGGTGCATTATAGCAGATGGATCAGCTCTGTTTACGTAGCCGGTAATAGTGTAATCGTGAGCTTACTTGCTAGTTATACAGGCAGATTTTTATGCTTGGATTTGCAATTTTTTAAGAGATGAAGATCAGTTGTAAGTCTGACTGATCTCCAGGCCCCACCTGGAGGCTGGCAACCCTAACTGGAGAGGAGGTAGAGAGGAGGTGGCTGAGAGGTGATAGGATCACCATCTTCAAGTACTTGAAGGGCTGTCATATAGAGGATGGTGTGGAATTGTTTTCTGTGGTCCCGGAAGGTAGGACCAGAACCAATGGGTTGAAATTAAATCAAAAGAGTATCCAGCTCAACATTAGGAAGAACTTCCTGACAGAACAGTTCCTCAGTGGAACAGGCTTCCTCGGGAGGTGGTGGGTTCTCCTTCCTTGGAGGTTTTTAAACAGAGGCTGGATGGCCATCTGACAACAATGAAGATCCTGTGAATTTAGGGGGAGGTATTTCTGAGTTTCCTGCATTATGCAGGGAGTTGGACTAGATGACCTTGGAGTCCCTTCCAATTCTAGGATTTTATTATTCTAACTGTTTGTGGAAAGTGCCCTCAAGTCACAGCTATCTTATGGTGACCCCAGAGAGTTTTCAAGGCAAGAGATGTTCAGAGTAGGGTTAGCAGGTTCTACCTGGTTTCTGGTGGGGACTCCTGGGTCCTTCCCAGCCTTAAAAACCATAGAGCAGGGGTGTCAAACATGCAGCCTGGGGGCCAAATCAAGCCCCCAGAAGGCTCCTATCAGTCCCCCGAGCAACTGGCTGTTGCCTGCTTCCTTCTTCCTCTCTCTGTCGTCCTTCTGCATCTCAACTTGCTTTGCAAGGCTTGCTCAATCACAGCCAGCTTGGTGTAGTGGTTAAGTGTGCGGACTCTTATCTGGGAGAACCGGGTTTGATTCCCCACTCCTCCACTTGCAGCTGCTGGAATGGCCTTGGGTCAGCCATAGCTCTCTTATCTGGGAGAACCAGGCTTGAATCCCCACTCCTCCACTTGCAACTGCTAGCATGGCCTTGGGTCAGCCAGAGCTCTGGCAGAGGTTGTCCTTGAAAGGGCAGCTGCTGTGGGAGCCCTCTCCAGCCCCACCCACCTCACAGGGTGTCTGTTGTGGGGGAGGAAGGTAAAGGAGATTGTGAGCCGCTCTGAGACTCTGTCCTTGAAAGGGCAGCTGCTGTGAGAGCCCTCTCCAGCCCCACTCACCTCACAGGGTGTCTGTTGTGGGGGAGGAAGGTAAAGGAGATTGTGAGCCACTCTGAGACTCTTTGGAGTGGAGGGCGGGATATAAATCCAATATCTTCTTCTTCTTCTTCAATCATGCAGGAGCTACAGAGCACAATCTTGTTTCTCTCCATTGGTTGAGGCTCCTCACCCTCCTGGTCCCCTGGAGAGGGAGGGAAAGAGCCAGAGCTCCTTAGGGGAAAGTCCCCTGATTCCCATGGAAGAAAAAGGTACTTTCTTTGTATATCTCTTAAAGGTGCTAAGACCTTTAAAAAGTTTATATCTCTACTACCTAATCTTAAATAGGTACACACATGACCCAGCCCGACACAGCCCGGCTCGGCCTGGCCGACAAGGTCTCTTTTATGTCAGATCCAGCCCTCATAACAAATTAATTCAACACCCCTGCCAGAGTTTGCCCAAAAGCTAGAGCATTACCCAATGCTGGTGATGTGACGACACCACTTCTCCTGGCAATGGCATTTCATTGGAGATATCACAGAGCGATGTCCTTGTTTTGTGGTGGGGTTTCCCCACCGGCCGCCTGGCTAGTGGTGGATCAAAGCCCTCATACAGTGGAGGAACTGCCCCTGGGAACTGAACCCGAATTCAGAGGTGGTTTCCCATTGCCTGCCTCCATGTCACAGCTCTGCTATTCCTTCGTGGTCTCTCATTCAAATACTAGCCCGGTCTGACCCTGCTTCGCTTTGGAGATCCAATGAGATCAAGCTAGCCTGAGCAGGCCAGAGGGCAACCCTAATTATTACTCATAGACCCCTCTTTTTGTTTTATTCTGATAACCTCTCTGATTTTGCCCACACAGAACCACAGGACAGACACATTTATGCCCATCCCGAGAGCCAGACTTTTAACATTTAGAACATTTATGCCCATCCTGAGAGCCAAACTTATTTCTCAAATAAGGGATATTGGCTGTTATCTTATTACGTATACTAACCCATCCTCCACTGTATTTTAATGTATTCCTTTTTTTCTAATGGCAAACTATAAGAGCCAGTTTGGTGTAGTGGTTAAGTGTGTGGACTCTTATCTGGGAGAACCGGGTTTGATTCCCCACTCCTCCACTTGCACCTGCTGGAATGGCCTTGGGTCAGCCATAGCTCTCGTAGGAGTTGTCCTTGAAAGAGCAGCTGCTGTGAGAGCCCTCTCCAGCCCCACCCACCTCACAGGGTGTCTGTTGTGGGGGAGGAAGGTAAAAGAGATTGTGAGCCGCTCTGAGACTCTTCAGAGTGGAGAGCGGGATATAAATCCAGTATCTTCTTCTTCTTCTTCTTCTTCTTCTTCTTCTTCTTCTTCTTCTTCTTCTTCTTCTTCTTCTTCTTCTTCTTCTTCTTCTTCTATAATGATGCTATAACCTCTTGAGTAACTATGCCCTCTCTTTAAACCCAAAGCTAACAAAGCCAGAATCTTACCCACATTTATGGCACTTCACACCTATGACATCAATCTGCTTTTTATCACCCTCCGCTGTTTTTTCAGCCCAGTTAACAACATTAACTAAGGGCGTTTTCGCACTCACCTTCAGCCGGCACGACCCCCCTCTTCACTGCTCCGCACTAAACACCGCGGAGCAGCCTTTTGCGCCGGAAACTCCCGGCGCAAAAGCCGCTCAAACGGAAACCGCCAAAAAGCAGTTTCCGTTTGAGCGGGTTTTTCGCGCCGGGAGTTTCCGGTGCAAAAGGCTGCTCCGCGGCGTTTAGTGCGAAATCCGCGCAGATCCTGTGCGGTGAAGAGGGGGGTCGCGCCGGCTGAAGGTGAGTGCGAAAACGCCCTAACACACACAGACCCCAATTTGTGATTCTTTTAATCTGCTAAAAAAACATTCCCATGATTCTACATACCAACTCACTGCCCACTTATATTAAGAACTGCTGCTTGCCATTCTAATTTTGTCTGATGAAGTCTGCTTAGAGCATACAAAAGCTTACATTCGGAATAAAACTTAGTTGGTCTTAAAGGTGTCACTTGTCTACTGGTTTGTTCTATTGCTTCAGACCAACACGGCTGCCCGCTTGTATTTATGATGTGGAGTTTTCAAACTGAATACATAAAGAAGGGGAAGTAATTCCTCAACCTTACATTTCAATAGATAGTTTTCTTTCTGGGTAATAATGTCTCCTTAATGTTAGAGATTGTTCTCATAAAATTACTTAACCAATAAGATTCCAAACATTTCATGTTCACATTTTGGTGTTCTGATTGAATGTTATCGTGACCCCGAAAAGGCCATTTCATTAATCTTTTTTTCTCCCCTTTGGTTCTCTCTGGAGTGAGACCTGGTAGCTGAAGATCTGACATGGAGACAATTCATCAAGTGAGAGAATGAAACCGTATGATGTGTCAGCCTTCAAAAACTCTGAGCACGGACATCCAAGGAAATGCAATTACTGTATGTGAAAGCGGAGAAGAAAATGAAAAGCAAAGTGTACTGTAAAGACCTGATACATGTTGGATCTTTCATTTTCTCCTTCCACTCATCAAGGAATAATCTTGGCCTTGGATCAGAAGGGGTATTTGATGTGCGTCCTCTGCCCTGTGTAATCCAAAACTTCATTTTTCTGACCACTTCATGCCCAGGCTTGGAGCTCTCACAGGATTACAACTGATCTCCAGCCCATGAAGATCCGTTTCCCCTGGGGGGAAATGTCTACTTTTGAGGATGGACTCTATGGCATTAAACTAGGTTGCCATCCTGGGTCCTGAGATCTCCAGAAATTACAATCAGGGGTGGAATTCTAGCAGGAGCTCCTTTGCATAGTAGGCCACACACCCATGATGTAGCCAGTCCTCCAAGAGCTTACAAAAAAGAGCCGTGTAAGCTCTTGGAGGACTGGCTACACCAGGGGTGTGTGGCCTAATATGCACGGAGCTCCTGCTAGAACATGTATGAGCATATGAAGCTGCCTTATACTGAATCAGACCCTTGGTCCATCAAAGTCAGTATTGTCTACTCAGGCTGGCAGTGGCTCTTCAGGGTCTCAAGCTGAGGTTTTTCATGCCTACTTGCCTAGACCCTTTTAAGTTGGAGATGCCAGGGATTGAACCTGGGACCTTCTGCTTACCAAGCAGATGCTCTACCACTGAGCCACCATCCCTCCCCAAATTTCAGAATTCCAACCCTGATTACAATCAGTCTCCAGACTACACAGATCACCTGTTTATTTATTATTTATGTATTTAAAACACTTATTCTACATCTTCTTGAGAAGTATAAGCTATGTCCCCCCCCCCCCCCGCAAGAATACCAAAGGGCTGCTTTGGAAGGTGGACTTCCTAGAATTATACCCTATCAAGGTCCCGCCACTTCCTAAACCCCACCCTCCCAGACTCCACCCTCAAATCTCTGAACCTGGAGTTGGCAACTCTATATTAAACCCTGCTGAAGTCTCTCCTTTCTCCAAACCCTATCCTCCCCAGGGTCCACCTCCCAAACCTCCAGGAATCTCCAGTCCTGGAGTTGGCAACCCTAAAGCCTTGATCTTGGGACGAAGAGGTTAGACCAGCCTCGGGGGAGGGGCAATGTTCCCTCTAAGCTGTGGAGTCTTGTGAGCGAAAATTCTACTTTGTGAGCTACTGACATTGTGAGCTACTGCATAAATTAGTTTGCTCTGGGGCCATTTTTCCCGAGCTAAGACAAAAAGGTGTGAGCTGAAGGCTAAAAATCTGTGAGCTTAGAGGGAACACTGGTGGGGGCTTGCTCCAAGTCAATGCCAGGCACCCATCCAGAGATGATGCCACTGAAATCTGGATCATGCTTGTACAAATGGAGACGTTCATGAGGAAGAAGTTGCTAACTGAAGATCTTTCAGGATCAAAATTGACACTTTAAATTGTGCCTAGAAGCATGCGAGAAGTGAAATATCCGGGGGGATTTTAACACCTGTCTAAATCCTCTTCCTTGCTTTATTCCCCTGCATAGCATTTTGAATGGGTTGCATTTTCTGGACAATATTTAAGAACAGCCCTACTTTGACTCTGTTGGGATGGTTTAAGCAGCTGCAGAAACAAAGGACAAAATGTGGAAAGGATTGCATCCATGTTCAATAATAATAATAATAATAATAAATGTTAAAATATAAAGGAACAGAATATTATTTTTGAATGTAAGAAGGAAAATGCACGCATTTTTAAAAAACAGGATAAATTAAAATATACTGAAAAGTCACCAGGTTAACATCTTGATTCTCCTAATGCTGAATTAATAACGATGGTTCACTGCATTTTAAGAGCAGCTGAAATATATTTGGCAACAGTCACAGTGATGTGAATTTCATACCCAGACAGGAGATTAAGTATGTGACAATCATCTGAATGGTCAGGGGATGCTACAAGAAAGGGGGTTACCAGGGGGTTACCAGGAGAGCTATTAAATTATCATGGCTTATCATGTAAAGAAAAATTGTGTTGGGAACATATGAGCATATGAAGCTGCCTTATACTGAATCAGATCCTTGGTCCATCCAAGTCAGTATTGTCTACTCAGACTGGCAGCGGCTCTCCAGGGTCTCAAGCTGAGGTTTTTCATGCCTACTTGCCTGGACCTTTTTTAGTTGGAGATGCCGGGGATTGGATTTGGGACCTTCTGCTTACCAAGCAGATGCTCTACCCCTGAGCCACCATCCCTCCCCTATTAGAGGAACAATAGAAGCTGCGATGGATCCTCATTAGAGAGAAAGGTGGGGTATAAATGCAGTGAATAGCTTACAAGGGAAGGTAAATCAATCCAGATCAACTAATGTTTAGAAATAGAAAAGAGCAAGAGTCCAGTAGCACCCAGGGCTGGGCCTGCCACTAGGCGAATTAGGCATTCACCTATGACATCAGACATGGGGGTGCCAAATTGGACACCCCCCACTTGACCAGGCCTTTTTTTGAGCCAGAATACAAGTTCTTTGGCTCAAAAAGAGCCCTACAGTCATGTGATGTGGTGGCTTAAAAGACAAATGCAATTTTGGGCTGTATCAACAAAAGTATAGTGTCCAGATCACGTGAAGTGATGACATCGCTTTACTCTGCTCTGGTAAGATCTCACCTGGAGTACTGTATTCAGTTTTGGGCACCACATTTTAAGAAGGATATAGATAAGCTGGAATGGGTCCCAAGGAGGGCGGCGAAGATGGTGAGGGGTCTGGAGACCAAGTCCTATGAGGAATGGTTGAAGGAGCTGGGGATGTTTAGCCTGGAGAGGAGGCGGCTTAGAGGTGATATGATCACCATCTTCAAGTACTTGAAGGGCAGTCCTGTAGAGGATGGTGTGGAATTGTTTTTTGTGGCCCCAGAAGGTAGAACCAGCACCAATGGGTTGAAATTAAATCAAAAGAGATTTGGGCTCAACATTAGGAAGAACTTCCTGACCGTTAGAGGAAGTTCCTTAGTGGAACAGACTCCCTTGGGAGGTGGTGGCTTCTCTTTCCTTCGAGGATTTTAAACAGAGGCTAGATGGCCATCTGACAGCAATGAGAATTCCTGTGCAATTTAAGGGCATGTATTTGTGAGTTTCCTGCATTGTACAGGGGGTTGGACTAGATGACTCTGGAGGTCCCTTCCAATTCTATGATTCTATGGGCTCCTTCCTTCCCTGTAGGGTTGCCAAGTCCCCCGTGGCCTCTGGCGGGGGACTTGGCAAGTGACCCGCAAGTGACACCATCACACCGGTGACATTGCGCGCCAGCCACTCTAGGCATTTCCGGGACGCTCTAGCAATTTGGGAGGGGAGAACTCGATGGTACCCATGCCAGCAGGTTGAGAACCTCCAGGGTGGGAGAACCCCAGCCCGGCCTGGGGGCAGCCCTGCTTCTCTGGCCTCTAGTCCTAAGGGTGGAAATGCCCAGATCAGTGGCTGGGTTCGGAGCCAGAGCCATGTTGCTGCACAGCTTCCGTGAAGCCTGGCTTACTGGCTGGGCTTGGGAGGCCAAGTTGCGTTGCCACAGCAGCTTCCCCAAAGCATGGCTCGTTGACTGGGCTCAGGGGCAGAGCCATGCTGCTGTGGAACTTTCCCGGAGCCCAGCTCTCTGTCCAGGCTTGGGGGCGGAGCCAAGGCGCTGCTGGCTAGGGCAGGAGATCATCTAGGGCCAGCCCTGTTAGCACCTTAAAGACTGACAAAAAGTTGTGGCAGGGATGATATTTCACGAGTCACTGCTTACTGGAGAAGACAGCTGTGACTCACAAAAATCCCTGCGCTGACAGAAATTTCGTTAGTCTTTAAGTTGCTACTGGTCTCTTGCTCTTTTCTTCTGCGACAGGCAGACTAACATGGCTACCCGGGGCTTTCTTGGTAGAAAAAGCCCAGCCGGGACTCATTTGCATATTAGGCCACACCCCCTGATGTCATCACTGTTTTGCCCTGCACGTTTTGGTAGGAGAAGCCCGACATGAACTCATTTGCATGTTAGGCCACACCCCCTGGCACAAAGCCAGCCGGAACTGTGTTCCTGTGCGTTCCTGCTCAAAAAAAAGCCCTGTGGCTACCCATCTTGATCTACTGTTTAGCAACACTTCCTTCTCCCCCTTCCAACAACTTCACTTTTTAATAGGAGACAAACGCCCATTTTCGCTGCTCTGTTTCAGTGGATATATCCCTATTTTTTTGCCCAGTACGGGGGAAAGCAGCATGGGTTTTCTATGGCAAACTGGCCCAAGGGGAAAGAGTGAAGTCCATGCTGCTCTTGGCTTTCAAAACTGCAGCTTCAGCAGCTGCATTTTGTTCCAAGAACACCGTCACAAAGACCCAGCTCTCCTTTCAAGCAACACTGAAATACACCTAATGGGTAGTTCTGCCCTCAGGTGCAACGAATGTGTGTTCTGACCCCATCAATCTCTCTTACAACAATCCATGTATCTTCACTCTCCATTTGGTAGAAGCAGAAGAGGAGACTCTTGGGAATTCGTGGCAAAAAAAAATTCTGTTCCAGTTCCATTAACTTTTCTTTTTATGGAAAGTCCCTAAGAGTTCAGCTGGAAAATCGTGAGCCTGTACATAAAGTTCTCTGAAGTACTTCCTGGTACAACTCAATTGGACACAGCTCTTAAATTAAGATCTTCCCTTGTTGTTCTTTCTTTACAGTTAATAGGTGACTCCCAAGGTAGCTGAATGAAGCTGAGGTCATTTGAGACGTCCAAATGTGTTGCATCAGAGGAACACCTTCCAAACTTTAGGTGTGGGAATCCAGGCCACGTTCAAGTAGCTATTCTCGAGAAAGTGAACTGGGAATGACCCTGAAAGCTTTCTCCAGTGCAGAAGCCTATGGTTTGGGCCTTTGATACTAACATTTAAAGCCTTACGTGGTCTGGGACCAACATACCTGAGGGATCGCCTTTCCCCATATATGGCCCACATAGGGTTGCCAAGTCCAATTCAAGAAAAATCTGGGGACTTTGGGGGTGGAGCCAGGAGACATTGGGGGTGGAGCCAGGAACAAGGATTTGACAAGCATAATTGAACTCCAAGGGAGTTGTGGCCATCACATTTAAAGCGACAGCATGCTTTTTAAAATCCCTTTCTTCCATAGGAAATAATTAAGGATAGGGGCACCATCTTTTGGGGCTCATAGAATTGGACCCTCTGGTCCAATATTTTTGAAACTTGGGGGGTATTTTGGGGAGAGGCACTAGCTGCTATACTAAAAATCTGGTGCCTCTACCTCAAAAAATAGCCCCCCAGAGCCTCCAATACCCATGGATCAATTCCCTATTATTCTCTATGGGAATCGTTCTCCATAGGGAATAATAGAGTGCCTAGTAGACATTTCCCTCCCCCCCACGCTTTCTAAAGGGGGGGAGGGCCTCCATACCAGGGAATTCCCCCTCCCTGCCCCCTCCCTCTCTCTCTCTCACACACACAAATACTTACCGTACTTGGTCTTCTTCCAGCAAAATCTGCTCGCTGTGAAAACGAAAGTAAGGCTGCACAGGAAAAGAAAGGGAGGGGCCGTTCCTGTTTCCTGTGCAGCCTTAAAGGAACACATTTTAAAAACGGATCCCAAGCTGTAAAACAACATGATGCCTACAGGTATGTTCTCTCTCCCCCCGCCCCCAGATTTTTTAAGAGCGGGGGAGGAGGCTGAAAATTCGGGGGTCCCCCGCCAGGGCGGGAGGGTTGGGAAGCCTAGCCCCAGAGGTCATTGCGATTGGCTGCGTAACACCTCTTGACCACGCCTGCCCTAAGCACATCCGACTTGCCTCAGCCTTTTCAGCCCTGGCCCCTGCCTGGTGGAATCGGCTCCCTGTGGAGATCCGGGCCCTACCTGAGCTACTGCCATTTCGTAGGGCCTGCAAGACAGAGCTGATTTGCCGGGCTTATTATTCCATCAGTTGGCCTCCCTTGTGGTGACCTTGTGGTGACCTTGTGCCCTACTGCAGTCCTTTCTTGCTACTGCGATCATCATTTAATATGGGCCTATAGCTGTTGACTTTGTATGATGTGCGCTTCCCGATGGTGGTGCACTTTATTTACTGTCTTATTGTTTTACTTGTTTAATTTTAATGTAGCGTTTTAACTCTGATCTATAGGTTTTTTATTGTTATTATTGTATGTTGTGATCCGCCCTGAGCCCATTTATGGGAAAGGGCAGAATACAAACCTACTAAATAAATATGAATAAATTAGCAGGCCTGTAGCTACAGGGGGTGGCTTGTGGGGGCCATGCCCCCCTGACTTCCTGTCAGGTGACCTGACCTTCCCTCCATCCCCCGCCACTTCTGGGGAGGGGTGAAACCTGAGAAGCTGGGGGCTACCCCTCTATCCCCTCATGATTTAAATTGCACAGGAGAGGTACCAAGGAGCTTCTGCCCCTCCCACACCATTTAAAGGGCCCTCGAGTGGTGGCGGTGGTGGGAGGGAAGGTGAGGCGCCCTGAGTCAGGTGCCCTGAACTGCGGCGGCCAGGGAGGAGAGCCAATAAGTGCCCCCTGGCTTTTTTACATGTCCCCCAACTTTTAAAATCCTGGCTATGGGCTTGGGCCTTAGTTTTACTCCCTAAAATTCTGCTTTTGTGAGAACCGCAGGAAAGTATAAGATTTCTGAAATATATAGATGGGGTCCCCAGTCCACCCTGTGTCACAGACATGAGTTCTGGGTTCTCCTCAATTCCCACGCACAAGGTTCCTGATTTAGGTTGGGATTGTGGCACGTGTAGAGAAGGGGTTTCAGCAGGAATTATGTGGGTTTCCCCAACAGGCCAAATAGTGGACCATTTCAGATCAGGAAATGTGTGTACGGGGGACAGGCTGAAGCGGCTTCTGCATGTGTGCTATGGACCCAATCTGGATTGAGAGCCATGAGTGGGGAAACTGTGGAGAAACCACAATAGATGTTTGTTATGCAGTACCCTGTTCACTTTGCAATATGTAAATTGGGGTCACTGTCAAGAGTTAAGTTACAGGTTTAACTCCCGAGCTGAAATTGCATCTGTGCTCTTCTTCAATTATATGTTATGTTACCTACTGTCATATGGATGCAATGCAAGGTGTAGGATAAGTGCTAGGATGATAATAGGGTTGCCAATCCCCAGGTGGGGGCAGGAGATCCCCACGTTTGGAGACCCTCCCCCTGCTTCAGGGTCATCAGAAAGCGGAGGGAGGGGAGGGCAATGTCTGCTGGGAACTCTATTATTCCCTATAGAGATTTATTCCCATAGAAAATCATGGAGAATTGATCCGCGGGTATCTGGGGCACTGAGGGGACTGTTTTTTGAGGTAGAGGCACCAAATTTTCAGTACAGCATCTAGTGCCTCTCCCCAAAATATCCCCCAAGTTTCAAATTGATTGGACCAGGGGGTCCAATTCTGTGAGGCTTCAAAGAAGGTGCCCCTATCCTTCGTTATTTCCTATGGAAGGAAGGCATTGAAAAGGTGTGCCGTCCCTTTAAATGTGATGACCAGAACTCCCTTTGGAGTTCAATTATGCTTGTCACAGCCTTGATCTTGGCTCCACCCCCAAAGTCCCCAGATATTTCTTAAATTGGACTTGGCAACCCTAGATGATAAGGAATAGTAGAAGAAAGTGCCACCTAGTCACAGTGTATTTATGGTAACCCCTCATGGGTAGCGTTGCCAGTTCTGGCTTGGGAAATACCTGGAGATTTTGGGGTAGACCCCGAGGAGAGCAGGGTTTGAAGAGGGGAGGGACCTCAATGGGGTATAATGCCATAAAGCCCACCTTCCAAAGAAGCCATTTGCTCCAGGTGAACTGATCTTTGCCACCACCTAGAGTCTAGGAAAGAGCCCTGTGGCCCAGAGGGGTAAAGCTGCAGTACTGCAGCCCAAGCTCTGCTCACAACCTGAGTTCGATCCCAGTGTAAGCTGGGTTCAGGTAGCCAGCTCACGCTTGACTCAGCCTTCCATCCTTTTGAGGTCAGTCAGCTTGTTGGGGAGGAAAGTGTAGATGACTGGGGAAGGCAATGGCAAACCACCCCGTAAAAAGTCCGCCATGAAAATGTTGTGAAAGCAACATCACTCCAGAGTCGGTGTCAAGTCGGCTTGATTCAATAACGAGGCCTTGTTGATACAAAGTAGCTAGTTTATTGATATCATTGATCTCGACTACAAGAAGATTGAAAGACTGAGGTTCATACAGTAAAATGTATTCATATAAGGTACACTTCAAAAGGATTCTTAAGGGAGGGGTACTATGCGGGGCACATTCACACATTGTTACAATTTCGTTCTCAGGCCTGTTCTGGCCTTGAGCATCTCCTCCCCCGATGCCCAGCCTGAGAAGGCACTGTAATCTCTTTCACATATTCCCATTTCAAAGCAAACTACATAACAAAGGAAGGGAGGGGGGAAAGGAGAGTTCAAGCTAGCAGCATTGGCATACAGTATGGCTTTTACCCAGGATGCTCTCCTCCTGAACCAAAGATTAAGTACAGACTTGACCAGAGTTAAAGCAGACTTGACAGTCCGAAATGACTGGTGCTTGCACAGGGAACTACCTTTACCTTCACCTTCAGAGTTTAGAAATAAGCAAAAAGCTCATGGCCAAAATTACTAAGAATAAATGTTTACTATGAGCTGAAGAACAAATTTATTTTATTTATTTTGTACATTTATAGCCCGCCCTTTCCCATAAGTGCTCAGGGTGGATTCCAACATGCTAAAACAGTAAAATCAACAATAAAACATCAGAATAGTTATAACAATTAAGCCAATAAATTAAAATTAATTATTTAAGATGGCATGGTTTGAGCACATGTGATAACGTATAAGAATAGTCTATGTGAAATAATTTCAAAAGTGCAAATTACATATCAATTACAAAGGATGAACAGTATATACAGCTCAAATCAACTCGAAGACTGAAATTCCATAACTCAGGTTATATACACAGGACACACTTCAATGCAATTATTTGTACACAATCTTAATCATTACGCTGGAGCAAAGTCTTTGCAGTAGAGATCTACTCCCTTCTAAAAGCTCCTGCGAATGTCCACAGATGATCTCTGGTGTCCATGCATGTTCTGACAAACAACTAAATCCAAAATAAGAGGGGGCAGGATCCCACTAACCAAGATGGGGCATGGTCTTTACAATGGAACCAGCTCATCTCCAGAATACAGAGTTCAACTTCCCTGGAGAAAATGGCGGCTTTTGAGGGTGAACTCTATGGCATTGTACCCCACTGAGGTCCCTGTTCTCCCCTCCTCTCCTATCTTCCCAAACCTAGATCTGGCAATCCTACCTCCCCATCCCCCCTGGTTGCCAGGGGGGACTGTGCAACCCTACCTTAAAGACTAACAACATTTATTTCAATGCCGAGAGCCAGTTTTCAATGTTGAGAGCCAGCTTGGTGTAGTGGTTAAGTGCACGGACTGTTATCTGGGAGAATCGGGTTTGATTCCCCACTCCTCCACTTGCAGCTGCTGGAATGGCTTTGGGTCAGCCATAGCTCTTTAGAAGTTGTCCTTGAAAGGGCAGCTGCTGCCAGAGCTCTCTCAGCTCCACCCACCTCACAGGGTGTCTATTGTGGGGTGACGGAAGATAAAGGAGATTGTGACTGCTCTGAGACTCTCAGAGTATAAGGTGGGATATAAATCCAATATCTTCTTCTTCATGAGTTTTCTTTGAGTCACTGCCCACTTCTGCAGCTTTGTGGAAGGAAATCAAATTGACGATTCTTCTCAAGTGGCAGGTTATAAGTGGAGGGGTTAAGGCAGAGAGTTCATTCTTCTTGGGTCTTTCAAGGGTAGCTTCACTGTGGGAAGGAGGTAGAAACCACACATTCCGCTTTTTTTTCCCATACACCATTATGTAGGGTTGCCCGCCTGATGCTGGCCCTTGGGGAGGAGGTTTATTGGGGTGGCAGTGTGAAACTAGGCATTGGTCCAATGCCATTGCTTCCTGCACAACACTACAAGTGACATAATTGCATCAATGCAATGTTCAAGGGTCCCCCCCAAAAAAAAACCCTATGTTGTTATTATTGAGTACAGGTCAAGTCCTAGAACATCACCTCAATCCAATAATGTCACTTCAAGGGTCTTGCTGAAAGTGATGTGGGGTCAGAATGAAGTCTAATCTCCTGCACACTTTTCTCCCTCCACTGTGCTGACTGTTGGTGGGCAATGGGAGCTGCCCACAAGACGTCTCCCGTGGGCAGCCCTACCTTGACGTCCGTATGATTTAGGGTTGTTTTCACTGCGAACGTGCAGTTCTCATAATTCACAACATCATTGCCTTTGTTCTAAATTCCTAGCTTGCTTTCTTTTTTTTACCCCGAGGTCATGAGAACAATTTCCCTCATGCCTAGTTGAACTGCTTATAGATGGTTTCCACATCTTTTTAATGGTATATTTATTCCGTGCTCCTTTCTCCTTTTCTGCCCTCTTCTTTATCATCATTCTACACTGTTTTGAAGTATTTTCCCCTTTTGCTTGACAATATATTTGCATATGTTACTTGAGTTCTCCCCCGAACATTTTTTATCATGTACAAGTGAGTCTTCACTGAACTGTTATTAGTACCTAGCAACTGAACATCATTTCTTGTTTATTGTATTTGTTTTATACATTGCCTGTTTTATTTTTTTGCTGTTGCAGAGTTCTTGAGTGCTCGTTTTATTTATTTGTCATTTTTTTTTTGTATCAGGAACTCCTTTGAGTACTAGGCCACACACCCCTGATGCAGCCAATTTTCCTGGAGCTTACAGTAGGCCCTGTACTAAGAGCCCTGTGAAGAGCCCCGTGGCGCAGAGTGGTAAAGCTGCAGTACTGCAGTTGGAGCCCTCTGCTCACAACCTGAGTTCGATCCCAGTGGAAGCTGGTTCAGGTAGCCAGCTCCAGGTTGACTCAGCCTTCCATCTTTCCAAGGTCGGTAAAATGAGTACCCAGCTTGCTGGGGGGAAAGTGTACATGACTGGGGAAGGCAATGGCAAACCACCGCATAAAAAAAAGATATTATAGCATTGGAGAAAGTCCAGAAAAGGGCAACTAGAATGATTAAAGGGCTGGAACACTTTCCCTATGAAGAAAGGTTGAAATGCTTGGGACTCTAGCCTGGAGAAACGTTGACTGTGGGGTGACATGATAGAGGTTTACAAGATAATGCATGGGAAGGAGAAGGTGGAGAAAGAAGTACTTTTCTCCCTTTCTCACAATACAAGAACTCGTGGGCATTCGATGAAATTGCTGAGCAGACAGGTTAAAATGGATAAAAGGAAGTACTTCTTCACCCAAAGGGTGATTAACATGTGGAATTCACTGCCACAGGAGGTGGTGGTGGCCACAAGCATAGCCACCTTCAAGAGGGGTTTAGATAAAAATATGGAGCAGAGGTCCATCAGTGGCTATTAGCCACAGTGTGTATATACATATATATATATAAATTTTTTGGCCACTGTGTGACACAGAGTGTTGGACTGGATGGGCCATTGGCCTGATCTAACATGGCTTCTCTTATGTTCTTAAGTCTGCCATAAAAACGTTGTGAAAGCAACATCACCCCAGAGTCGAAAATGACTGGTGCTTGCACAGGGGACTACCTTTACCTTTTTAAGAGCCCTGTAAACTCCAGGAGGATTGGTTACATCAGGGGTGTGTGACCTAATATGCAAAGGAGTTCCTGCTACAAAAAAAGCCCTGCCCCAAAGTATGCTTGGCTGAGGGAGAGTGACTGGGCCAAGGCCACCAGTCAGTTTTGTGGAAGCAGGGGATTGAACCTGGAACTCCCAAGTCAACACTCTCACTGAAGGGTTCCCAATATGATACCTATGAACACCCACCAACACCTCTCTTGGTGCCCAAGTGTTTTCAGTAAGTGGGTGAGTCCAGGGTGGGGGGTGGAGCTCTTGCCCAGCAGGGCTTTTAATTGGCCACTGAAGAGCTGATCAGCTATGCATAGTTTCAGCAGCAGCTGGCACTATAGTGTTCATTTTATTCTTTCTCGCCATTCTTTACCAGTGTATTTTAATTAGTAGCCAAAGTCTACAAAGTTTATACAGGGAAAGAAGATAATCTTTCTATGTATCATTGTTATGTATTTGCTGTGTTATGTATTGCATCTCACTGGGTTATTGTTGCCTGAGTTTGAGACAGGCACTCCTTGCAAACCAGGATCCTGAAGCCTGGAAGAACTGGCTAATCAGGATGCTAGGAATGTAACAACTAGTAACAAAGAGTTGCAAATGAAGGATTCTGGAGTGAGTCAATAGGGGTGAGGTCAGACGTTCATAAAATCCCGCTACGAGCATGAGTGGAGTCTGGAAGCATGTTGGATTTTAAGCGGTTGTCCAAACGTCAGCATCTGCGAATGGTGGTTAGCTCGTTCGAGTCCCGCATTGAGGCGACTGGGGTGCGGACTAATTTGATACTGCTTTAAATCAGGAACAAAATCCTTCTGATGGTTCCTGAGCGGAGTTTCTCTGTTTGAACGCTCCATCGTTGGCGACTCGTTGGAAGCACACCACCGCTTCCCTCCCAAAGCCCCTGCAAGTGATATCACTGCGCCAGTGAATGGGCGAGCAAATGTTGGCTCGATAAATCATTTACCCACCCTTATGTCTGGAAACAAAAATCACTTTTGAAAGTAGAAGTGAACTAGATGTGAACTGATTTGAATTCCTGGGTTCTTTTCTGCACGCGTAGTTCTCATGCTGGAAAAGTAGTGCCAACGAACTAGCAAAACTTTAGTGATCTGACCCATTTAAAAGTGACGCGCTGCAGATAGCGGGCATCACTGCGCCTGCGCTAATGCAGATTGACGTCTCATGAAACGAGGTCCAGTAGAGCAATCTGATTGACCAGCGACGGCACCCACATGGGCTAGAACGGGAGCCTGGCTGTTGTCTGATCGGAAAATTGGTTGTGCGGATTATAATACAGGTGCGTTGCAGATGGATTTAATGGTGAGTGTGACCGCACCTTAGGAGTAACTGTTGCCTGCTGGGGCTGGGGGCTTTGTTAACCATGGCCAGAGTGTATCTAATGAATAAAGTGCCTGTGCTATTTGTGACTGCTTCTTCTTGCAATAATGTCTTCTTGGTTGATTCAGAGCTGGCTGAACTCACTTGATTTCAAGAACCATTGTAGGCTTCTACTACTGATGAATGTTTGCAGTGATTCCCATATAAACATAAGTTTTTGCAAACTCTTTGGAGTCCGGTTTGGTCCCACTTCAAAGTGATAGCAACAAACAAGACTATAAGTCTTTTTGGATTCAATCTATTCATCCTTGGACATTATAGATGGTATTATTATTATTATTATTATTATTATTATTATTATTATTATTATTATTATTATTATTATCATCATCATCATCATCCTTGGACTTGAAGAAGATTTGAAATGGTGTATTGGATTGACCTACTGTAATCTATGCTTTATATTTGGCATTTGTATGTTTTATATTATATATTTGTACACAAATGACTGGCAAATACTAAATTGTTTCTTGTTGTGCCCTGGAAGTGACATCACTTGGGCCTTGACCTGGAAGTGACACCACAGGAAATGACATAATTCCTGTCTCCCGTCTCCACCCCCCAAAGTCTTCTGGCTCCACCCCCAAATTTTAGTGGGCCATGAAGGAGAAATGTAAAAATAACCAGGCCACGGAGGGAGTGAGGGGGGGGGGGCTGAAAGTTTGGGAAACCCTGGTCTAGGTGAACCTGAAGAAACAAAGGGAAATGGTCCTCCTCCAAGTATGGAAGTGCACTTTGAAGCATCCTCAGTACATTTCAGGTTGAGCTCGCTTCCCCCTTCTCCTCTGTTTGCACCAGAATCATTGCAGCTCCCATTGGGGCCAAGGAAGAAGTGCTCTTTGCCCCATGTGAGGCAGGTTGGAAGCGAACACCATTGGAAGCCAGCTGAACCCCAGGGAGGGTGGGTGCAAGAATTCATCTTCCAAAGCTCAGAATAAGTAGCGACCCTGCACTTCCTTGGTAGTCTCCCACTGAGTACTAACCAGGGCTGACCCTAGCTGAACTCCTGAAATCTGACAAAATCAGGCTAGCCTAAGCCATCCAGGTGAGGGCAAGAGATGAACAGAGGCGGTGTGCTATTGCCTGCCTCTGTGTAATGACCCCCGACTTCCCTGGCCAGCCCTGCTCAGCCTCTACAATCTAGCAAGATCAGGCTAGCCTGGGCCATCATTAGTTTCTTGTAAATACTTTACATCAAATACACAGGGCCGGACCTGCCACTAGGCAAACTGGGCAATCGCCTATGGCGCTGGCCATTTGGGGGCACCAAATTGGGTGCCCCCCATGCTTCTCAGTGATGTTATCAGTGCAAGGGGGGGGGGGTGCTAGAAGTTAGCCTTGCCTAGGGGGCCAGACAGTCTAGGGCCGGTCCTGCGAATACATTGCATGCGAATACTTTTTATCATGTAGCGATGCGAGCAGAACACCAGTTTCCCTCTTTTTTATTGAACTGCTAGCTTCGTGTGCTCCCGGGAGAGAGCTTGTTCCCTTTGTCTTTTGAGCGTACATCTCGCAAGCGTCCCAGCCAAGTGGATGATCTTTCCTTTTCATGAGCACGATCCTTTCATGCTCTGACTTGGCGACCACGGCAAAGAGACCAATCGATAAACGACTGGCAGAGATGAAGGAAGTGATTGAGATGATTCTGGAACAATCCATGAGAGATGGGAAAGGGCAAATGTGAGTCTGTCGCAACGGGCTCTCCTAGCATCTGCTCAATCTATCGCCCGGCCAAATGGCAAGGTAGGTTAGTTATCATGGAACATGAAAGACAGGGGGAAACGTCAATGCTTCTAAAGAAGCTTAGCAGTAATTCATATCTGAAATCTGTCTTTGCATAATGGCTGCCAACAGTCTGTTCATGTGCAAAAAAGTCTGATTAGCAACATCTTAGAGTTTGTATACATACATATATATATACACACACACACACTTTTACGAAGGGTGTATATTTTTATTAGCAAAACCATTTGAGGCAACAATATCTTTCAATGATGCATTTTAAAAATAATAAAGTGCAGCTTCCAGTTTAGCATTTCTACAAACATGGTTGTGTCATGGACAGACTAGGTCAGGGGTGGCCAAAATTGTACAATGTAAGTATTGATTTGTGTTGTTAGCCGCCCTGAGCCTGCCTTGGCGGGGAGGGCGGGATATAAATAAAATTGATGATGATGAAAATTGCTTAACATAAGAGCTGCATAGAATAAACAGCAGAGGTCTGAGAGCCGCAAGACATGAATATCATATGTTTGAGAGCCGGAAGGAAGGCAAATAGGTGGGGGAAGGAGGGAGGGGAGATGGAAAGAAAGCAACTTTAACTTTAAATGCGTTCTCCAATCTGCCAGCTGGCTTGGCTTGGAGAAATGATTTAAAGAGACAAGTGCCTTCTCTGAGCTGGTTTACAGGGCTTTGAGAACCACACCATACGTATGAAAGAGCCACAAGCGGCTCCTGAGCCACAGTTTGGCAGCCCCTGGGCTAGGCTCTGCCTCTCCCTAAGAGCAACCAATGGAAGCGGATGGAATTTGAGAGAGAGAAAGAGAGATGGGAAAAAAGCAGTGAAGAGCTCATCCAGGGATTGTTATGCAGCTGCACCTACTTTTCAATGAACAAGATGGGGAGGAGGAGGGGGGGACCATCATAAAGGTTCAGGACTGCTTTCCTGTGAGCTCCTGCTGAATTCAAGGCCTGCTGCTAAATTAAATCCTGCATTAGGTGGTTGACACACTAGTCAGATAGCCAAACTCTCCTTGACTTTCCATGCAAGGCCAACACATTCAAATCCAGAAATTTTTGGCATGGGAAGTGCCCTAAAGACTTCTGGATTAACAGCACCACTCCTCCCCTATACGTTAGTCCGGGACTGGTGAAGGATCAAGAGACCGGGGGGAGGGGGTAAGCTGGTTCCGGGTGACAGTCTTGGCCTCCCTCACCCAGGTCTCGGTCACACATGCCAGGTCTACATTTTGCTCCACCAAGTAATCCCAGAGAACAGAGATCTTATTATTAATAGACCTGGCATTATACAACACCAGTGTCAAAGAAGGATATACTTTCCTAGCCCCACAACCAGCATCTCTCAGTATGGAACAAAGGAGGGAAGGAGACCGAGCATTACTTTACCTCCCTCTTCTTCCCTTCAAATGTGTTGTCCCACCAACCAGTGTTCCCTCTAAGCTGAGTTAGTGTGAGCTAGCTCACAGTTCTTGAGCCTCCAGCTTAGAGGGAGCACTGCCACCAACATACTTAACCTGTCCCTCTATCGATATTCCTGACCCTCGGCCTTAGGGTTGCCAATCCCCAGGTGGGGGCAGGGGATCCCCCGGTATGGAGACCCTCCCCCTGCTTCAGGGTCATCAGAAAGCGGGGGGAGGGGAGGGAAATGTCTGCTGGGAACTCTGTTATTCCCTATGGAGATTTATTCCCATAGAAAATAATGGAGAATTGATCTGCAGGTATCTAGGGCTCTGGGGGTTGTTTTTTGAGGTAGAGGCACCAAATTTTCAGTACAGCATCTAGTGCCTCTCCTCAAAATATCCCCCAAGTTTCAAAACGATTGGATCAGGGGGTCCAATTCTATGAGCCCCCAAAGAAGGTGCCCCTATCCTTCATTAATTCCAATGGAAGGAAGGCATTGAAAAGGTGTGCCGTCCCTTTAAATGGCCAGAACTCCCTTTGGAGTTCAATTATGCTTGTTGCAGCCTTGATCTTGGCTCCACCCCAATGTCTCCTGGCTCCACCCCCAAAGTCCCCTGGCTCCATCCCCAAAGTCCCCAGATATTTCTTGAATTGGACTTGGCAACCCTACTCGGCCTCCCCTACCAGATGCTATTGCCCTAAGGCAGGCCCCACTTAACATCTGATGATGACAAGAAAGAAAGGCAACGCTAACACCCACTAATAGCCACCAAAACTAAATTACAGTGAAACTGACATTCAGCCCACTCCCGCCCACTGCTTCTCAATCATCCACTCTACTAATAACTAACAATAAGCAAAAAAAAAAAGAACTAGTAATCCAATAACCGCCATAACACCTAAATTCATCAATGCATCAATAATCAACTATAAATAAATCCAAATTAATCAGCTACAAAACGTTCCCAATCTATCCCATCTGACCGACTGAAAATTAATCCAATTAATTGATGGGAGGGGAAAGGGAGAATTAATCCAATTAATTAATTAGGGGAAGAGCATTAAATTATAGTCGGGGCAAACTAATCGGTACACAGAAGTCAATCATATAAGCTTGGGACAGGGCCATTTGTCTTCTTGGGGTGAGTGGAGTCCACTTCATTGGGTCAGAACAGCATCTTCCAACCCTTTTGCTCTGAAAAGGAACAAGATATCCGGTGCACAATAGTTGTAAACTGATTGCACAGCAGAAAGTGTTCTGAAAAAGAGTTGGAGGCACTGAAAGTCAGGCAGGGAATTGAAGAAACCTTCCGAGGTATAACTGGACCTGCCAGGTCCAACTCAAGAAATATCTGGAATATTTTCCAAGAAATATCTGGGGGTGGAGCCAGAAGCAAGATTGTGATGAGCAGGGCTATTTTTGTAGGAAAAGCCCATCAAGAACTCATTTGGATATTAGGCCACGCCCCCTGGTACCAAGCTAGCCAGAACTGCGTTCCTGTGCGTTCCTGCTCAAAAAAAGCCCTGGTGACAAGCATGATTGAACACCAAAGGGAATTCTGGCCATCACATTTAAAGCAACTGTGCTCCTTTTAAATGTCTTCCTTTCATTGGAAATAATGGAGAATAGGGGCACCTTCTTTGGGGGCTCATCGAATCGGACCCCCTGATCCAATCTTTTTTGAAACTTGGGGGGGGGGTTGAGAAGAGGAGCCAGATGCTATGCTGAAAATTTGGTGCTTCTCCAAAAAAAACCCAGCCATCCCAAAGCCCCAGATACCCATGGATCAATTCTCCATTATAGCCCATGGAGACCAGTGTCCATAGTGTATAATGGAGTGCCCAACCAACCTTCAACCACCTCCACTTTCTGATAACCCTGAAATGGGGGAAGGGCTCCAAACCAGGAGATCTCCTGCCCCCAACTGGGCATTAGCAACCATAACTAACTGACTGGTAGCCTCCATGTCTTCTCAATGACCCTTGGAGGGGCTTACCAGGCCTAGAGAGTCATGGGGTAAAAGGACAAGTCCTCTTGCGGATCAAAAACTGGCTAATGAATAGGAAACTGAGAGTGAGTATAAATGGGCAATTTTCGCAGCGGAGGACGGTAAGCAGTGGGGTGCCGAAGGGCTCAGTACTGGGTCCCATGCTCTTTAACTTGTTCATTAATGATTTGGATTTGGGAGTAAGCAGTGACATGGCCAAGTCTGCAGATGACACTGAGAACCAGAGAAGATTGTGAGGCACTCCAAGGGATCTGTTTGGGCTGGGTGAGTGGGTGTCAACATGGCAGATGAGGTTCAATGTGGCCAAATGCAAAGTAATGCACATTGGGGCCAAGAATCCCAGCTACAAATACAAGTTGATGGGGTGTAAACCGGCAGAGACTGACCAAGAGAGAGATCTTGGGGTCGTGGTAGATAACTCAGTGAAAATGTCAAGACAGTGTGCGATTGCAATAAAAAAGGCCAACACCATGCTGGGAGTTATTAGGAAGGGAATTGAAAACAAATCAGCCAGTATCATAATGCCCCTGTATAAATCGATGGTATGGTCTCATTTGGAGTACTGTGTGCAGTTCAGGTCACCGCACCTCAAAAAGGATATTATAGCATTGGAAAAAGTGCAGAAAAGGGCAACTAGAATGATTGGCTAATGAATAGGAAACTGAGAGTGAGTATAAATGGGCAATTTTCGCAGTGAAGGGTAGTAAGCAGTGGGGTACTGCAGGGCTCAGTACTGGGTCCGATGATTTTTAATTTGTTCATTAATGATTTGGAGTTGGGAGTAAGCAGTGAAGTGGCTAAGTTTGTGAATGACACTAAATTGTTCAGGGTGGTGAGAACCAGAGAAGATTGTGAGGCACTCCAAAGGGATCTGTTGAGACTGGGCGAGTGGACATCAACATGGCAAATGAGGTTTAACGTGGCTAATTGCAAAGTAATGCACATCGGGGCCAAGAATCCCAGCTACAAATACAAGTTGATGGGGTGTGAACTGGCAGAGATTGATCTTGGGGTCGTGGTAGATAACTCACTGAAAATGTCGGATTAGTGTGCGGCTGCAATAAAAAAGGCCAACGCCATGCTGGGAATTATTAGGAAGGGAATTGAAAACAAATCAGCCAGTATCATAACACCCCTGTGTAAATTGATGGCGCAGCCTCATTTGAACAACTGTGCACAGTTCTGGTCACCACACCTCAAAAAAGATACTATAGCATTGGAAAAAGTACAGAAAAGGGCAACTAGAATGATTAAAAGGTTGAAATACTTTCCCTATGAAGAAAGGTTAAAACGCTTGGGGCTCTTTAGCTTGGAGAAACGTCGACTGCGGGGTGACATGATAGAGGTTTACACGACTATGCATGGGATAGAGAAGGTAGAGAAAGAAGTACTTTTCTCCCTTTCTCACAATATGAGAACTTGTGGACATTCAATGAAATTGCTGAGCAGGGTTAGAAGTGATAAGAGGAAGTCCTTCTTCACCCAAAGGGTGCTTAACACATGGAATTCACTGCCACAGGAGGTGGTGACAGCCGCCAGCATAGACAGCTTCAAGAGGGGGTTGGATAAACATATGGAGCAGAGGTCCATCAGTGGCTACTACATATTGATGGAACTCTCTGTGTGGGGCAGTGATGCTCTGTGTTCTTGGTGCTTGGGGGGAGGGAGGCAACTGCGGGAGAGCTTCTAGTGTCCTGGCCCCACTGGTGGACCTCCTGGTAGTGCCTGGATTTTTTGGCCGCTGTGTGACGCAGTGTTGGACTGGATGGGCCACTGGTCTGATCCAACATGGCTTCTCTTATGTTCTTAGATGTTTCCTGGGAGTATGCAAGGGAGTTCTTCCTCTCACTCACCTGCCCACAGGCCAGGAGCAGCCAGTGAGTAAAGGTATCCTTCCTCCTGACACAACAACAGAGACCCCCAAATTTCCTCAAGGAGTCTAAGGAAGAGGGTCCGAAAGAAAGAGTCAAATCCAGTAGAAACAGAGGAAGGCCTGAGGGAACTGAGTCGGACTGAGGGAACTCTCACAGAAGCTGCCCTTTCAAGGACAACCCTGCGAGACCCAAGGCCATTCCAGCAGCTGCAAGTGGAGGAGTGGGGAATCAAACAGGAAAAAGGAATGGATAAAGGGAAGTACTTCTTCACCCAAAAGGTGATTAACACATGGAATTCACTGCTGCAGGAGGTGGCGGCAGCTACAAGTATAGCTAGCTTCAAGAGGGGATTGGATAAGCATATGGAGCAGAGGTCCATCAGTGGCTATTAGTCACTGTTGGAGCTCTCTGTGGCAGTGATGCTCTGTATTCTTGGTGCTTGGGAGGGGCAACAGTGTGAGGGCTTCTACTGTCCTGGCCCCACTGATGGACCTGGTGAAGGCACTTGGTTTTTTTTGGCCACTGTGTGCCACAGAGTGTTGGAATGGATGAGCCATTGGCAGATCCAGCATGGCTTCTCTTATGTTCATAACCATGTTAGCCCCTGGTGATTTATTCCAAAGAACGGGATAGTTCTTGAAGTCAATATTTGTCATTTGTCCCCTTGCCCACCCTATACTCTTCATCTGAAATGCAGATCTGGCTGGTCTGTGTTTCCTTCATTATCTGTCAAGATCACAGCTGCAATTTCCAAGCTGTTCTTCATGCATTGCTTTTGATTGACTTCTTTTGAACAAAGCAAATAATTTTATTTCTTCCTTTTTCTCCCCTAACAGCTTTACAGCATGCGGTAACAGCATGTGGTCAAGTGGCTAAGAGAGAACAAGCAGAAATGAAATCCAGATATGGGGGGAGCGGTAATTTGGGCGAGTAAGGCTTCTGTTCTTTAAGGAAACGATCTGCTCACCTTGGATGAGGTGCTACTAGCAAAGTCTCCATTTTGCTCATTGTTCTCTTTCTCCCTCCATCTTGATGCAGAGGCTCAGAAAAGAAGTTTCAGACCATCTACAATAGAAAAGGCTATGAGCCAGCAGAGAATTCGTAGCACGAATTACACTTGCAGCAAGTGTAAGTTAGTGGCCCTGCTGGAGGAGAAGATACAGGGACTGGAGGCATGATTATCCACACTGCAGTGTATAAATAAGGTGAGGATTTTCTTGACAAAACACATGAGGCTCTCTTGAAAGGACAAGAGGAGGGAGAGGAAATGGAATCTCAGCAATTAGAAGAGAGCCGAACACAGGAGGAGGGTTCCTGGAAAAATGTAACCCAAAGGAGAAAGAAAATCAGGAGATGTTCTGAGCCCCTGCTGCTCAGCAATAGGTTCCAGGATCTCCCCACGGTAACTGATTTTGAACCATTGAAACAAGGCCTACTTCCCCAGCCTCCATGAAGCTTGAACAAAGTTTCTCAGGATCCTGTGGATAAGAACCCTGGAGCTTCTGCTCCCCAGTATAGGAAGAGGAAGGTGGTGGTGATTGGAGACACCTTGCTCAGAAGGGTGGAGCCCAAAGTGTGCCGACCGGACTTGTCATCCTGAGAGGTCTGCTGTCTGCCAGGAGCACACATCCAGCATGTGACAGAAAGGATTGGAAGACTTATCAAGCCCACGGATTACTATCCTTTTTTGCTGATCCACGTGGGAACGAATGATACTGCCCATCATAGCCCTAAACGTATTAGAAAAGACTATGTGGATCTGGGACAGAAGGTGAAGGAGCTGGGCGTAGATTGTGTTCTCATCAGTACTTCCTGTTGAAGACTGTGGCTTAGGATGAGAAAGAAGAATAAATAAATGACTGGCTACATCGATGGTGTCGTCAGGAAAGATTTGGATTTCTGGACCATGGCTTACACTTTCAAGATGGTGCTCTTCTATCGAGAGATGGTTTCCACCTTACAGGGGTAGGGAAAAGGGTGTTTGTTAACAGCCTTACTAACCTAATAAGGAGGTCTTTAAACTAAATTGTATTGGGGAGCGAGACAATAATTCAAAGCCTCGTATGATGCCAGAAACTGGTGATAAAAAATTAAAGATTTGCAGAGAGTGGCACATAAGCTAGGTAATGTTAACTTGCAGGCTTGTACGGAAACCAAACCCTCAGGATGCATACAATGTGGATTCCAATGTCTCTACACTAATGCACAGAGTATGGGAAACAAACAGGAGGAACTGGAAGTCCTAATAAAGGACGTAATAGGCCTTACTGAAATGTGGTGGGATGACACTCACAACTGGAATATTAGGATTCAGGGGTACAACTTATTTAAAAGGGACAGGCAAATGAGAAAGGGTGAAGGCGTAGCAGTATATGTGAAGGAGGTATATATTTGTGAAGAAATATGTGAATCGGAGCATGGCAACTCAGTTGAGAGTCTCTGGGTAAAAATAAAAGGAGTAAGAAACAACAGTGATATTATTGTGGGGGGTCTGCTATAGACCACCAACTCAGGCAGAGGACTTGGATGAGATACTTCTACAGCAGATTGCAAAGTTCTCCAAGAGAAGGGATACAGTGATCACGGGAGATTTCAATTATCCGGACATCTGTTGGAAGTCCAACTCTGCTAAAAATGAAAAGTCAAATAGATTCTTGACTTGTCTTGCTGACAACTTCCTTTTCCAGAAAGTGAATAAGGAAACAAGGGGATCTGCTATCTTGGATTTGATTCTCACCAACAAGGAAGAATTGATTGAAGAAGTGGAAATAGTGGGCACCCTGGGCAGTAGTGACCATGTGATTTTGGGATTTACAGTCTTAGGGAAGTGAAAAGCTATACGTAGTCAGACTTATAGGTTGGACTTCAGAAAGGCAAACTTTGATAAACGTAGAACTATGCTGGGTAAAATCCTATGGTCAGAAATACTTAGGAGGAAGTGGGTTCAGGAGGGGTGGGAGTTTCTTAAAAATGAAATACTGAAAGCACAATCACAGATGATTCCTATGAGAAGAAAAAATTGAAAAAGCCTAAAGAAGCCAAAGTGGCTCCATAAACAGCTCTCTAAAGCCTTGAGAAATAAAAAAGACTCCTTTAGGAATTGGAAGGAGGGCCTTATAACCAAGGATGAATATAAACAAATCACCAGTGCTTGTAGAGAAAAAGTTAGGAAAGCTAAAGTTCAGTATGAGCTTAGGCTGGCCAAAGATGCTAAAAAAAACAAAAAAGGGTTCTTTTCTCATGTTCAGAGTAAGAAAAAAGAGCAAGGACATGGTAGGCCCATTGCAAGGGCAAGAAAGGGAAATTGTAACAGGTAATGAAGAGAGGGCGAAACTGCTCAATTCCTACTTTTCCTCAGTCTTCTCTTCTGAGGGAATGGTGCTCAACATGGCAAAAACAGAACATATAAGGAGGATTCCAACCTAGGATCAGTGTAGGGGAAGTACATAAACACATAGTTTCTTTAAATGAAACTAAGTCCTCAGGGCCAGATGAATTGCATCCAAGGGTTCTAAAAGAGCTTGTGGATGTAATTTCTGAGCCTCTGGCTATTATTTTTGAAAATTCTTGGAGAACAGGAGAGGTGCCAAAAGATTGGAGGTGGGTGAATGTTGTCCCCATCTTCAAGAAGGGAAAAAAAAGAGGATCCAGGTAACAACCAACCCGTCAGCTTGACGTCAATACTTGGAAAAGTTTTAGAACAAATCATCAAACAGTCGGTCCTGGAACATTTAGAAAGAATGGATGTGATTACTAAGAGGCAGCATGCATTTCTCAAGAACAAGTCATGTCAGACTAACCTGATCTCTTTTTTTGAGAAAGTGACTACCTTGCTAGATCGGGGGAATGCTGTAGACATTGTTTATCTTGATTTCAGTAAGGCTTTTGATAAGGTTCCACATACTATCCTTGTTGACAAGTTGGTAAAATGTGGTTTGGATCCTGTTACCTGTAATTGGTTGGATCCTGTAACTGGTTGACAGATCACACCCAAAGAGTGCTTGTTAATGGTTCCTCATCCTCTTGGAGAGGAATGACAAATGGAGTGCCTCAGGGATCTTTCCTGGGACCTGTTTTGTTCAACATCTTTATCAATGATTTGGATGAAGGAATAGAGGGAATGCTTATTAAATTTGCAGATGATACTAAATTGGGAGGGGTTGCAAACACAGAAGAAGACAGAAACAGGATACAGGATGACCTTGACAGGCTGGAAAACTGGGCTAAAACCAATAAAATGAATTTTAACAGGGATATATGTAAAGTTCTGCATTTAGGTAGAAAAATCCAATGCATGGTTATAGAATGGGGGAGACTTGTCTTAGCAGTAGTATGTGTGAAAAGGATCTAGGGGTCTTAGTGAATCATACGCTGAACATGAGTCAACAGTGTGATGCAGTGGCTAAAAAGGCAAATGTAATTTTAGGCTGTAGCAACAGAAGTATAGTGTCCAGATCACGTGATGTGATGGTATCGCTTTCCTCTGCTCTGGTAAGACCTCATCTGGAGTATTGTGTTCAGTTTTGGGCACCACATTTTAAGAAGGATATAGACAAGCTGGAACGGATCCAGAGGAAGGCGACGAAAATGCTGAGGGGTCTGGAGAGGAAAGGTTGAAGGAGCTGGAATCTGGAGAGGAGGCGGCTGAGAGGTGATATGATCACCATCTTCAAGTACTTGAAGGGCTATCATATAGAGGATGGTGTGGAATTGTTTTCTATGGCCTGGAAGGTAGGACCAGAACCAATGGGTTGAAATTAAATCAAAAGAGTTTCCAGCTCAACATTAGGAAGAACTTCCTGACCGTTAAAGCGGTTCCTCAGTGGAACAGGCTTTCTTGGGAGGTGGTGGGCTCTCCTTCCTTGGAGGTTTTTAAACAGAGGCTAGATGGCCATCTGACAACAATGAAGATCCTGTGAATTTAGGGGGAGGTGTTTGTGAATTTCCTGCATTGTGCAGGGGATTGGACTAGATGACCCTAGATGTCCCTTCCAACTCTATGATTCTATTATTCTATAATGAATAGGATAAGAATAAGAATATAAGAGAAGCCATGTTGGATCAGGCCAATGGCCCATCCAATCCAACACTCCGTGTCACACAGTGGCCAAAGAAACCAGGTGCCATAATTCTACATAATTTCTCTTTTCCAGAAAAAAAAAAATGTCATTCCCATTGCCTAGCTCCAGAACATTAATTTGGACCTCTCAGGATAATGTACATTTTAGATGAAAAGGAAAAGGGACCTGAAAATTCTTTCCTCTTCATTGTCAGCCAATCAGCAGCCCGTGTGTTAGTGCACCAAGCAGGAAAAAGGAATCTTTTGCTTTCACTCAGATTCCAAGCCCTACAACAGAAGCCAGAGGCTACTCAAAAGTTATTTTTTTATTAATTAAAACATTTATATCTCACCTTTATACCCCACCTTTTCTTTTCAAGGTGGAGTACAGTGATAGTTCAAACTTCCCCAACTAAAACCAAAGACGGAAGAAGCAGTTATTGGATTTATATCCTGTCCTCCACTCTGAATCTCAGAGTCTCAGAGCAGCTCACAATCTCCTTTACCTCTCCCCCAACAACAAACACCCAATGAGGTAGGTGGGACTGAGAGAACTCTCACAGAAGCTGCCCTTTCAAGGACAACTCTGCGAGAGCTATGACTTACCTAAGACCATTCCAGGAGCTGCAACTGGAAGAGTGGGGAATCAAACCCAGTTCTCCCAATAAGAGTCTGTACGCTTACTCACTACACCAAACTGACCCTCAATCCCTCCCCTTAAGACTTCTGCCATTTAAACCCCCTGAAAAATAAATTTTCGAGCAGGGGCCATTTAAAAATACTGCAAGGGACTGCAGTGCAATGGAAACCAAGTGATCCCCACCTCCCCAGTCATTTCAAGCACATGAAACAGCCTCCTCAGTGGGTAGCCGCTGTAAGGGCAGCTGCTGTAAGAGATCTCTTAGCCCCACCTACCTCACAGGGTGTCTGTCGTGGGGATGGGGGAAGTAAAGGAAATTGTGACTGCTCTGAGACACTGAGATTCAGAGTACAGAGCAGGATATAAATCCAAGAAATCAAATCGAAAATCCAATGTCTTGTACTTAAAAAAGCTTGGGAGGGGGCAAGAGTCAGGGCTGCATTACGATTTTTGTGGGCCTAGGCAGTTTTGCCTTCGTGCCCCCTCCACCATAATAATATCAAAATTAAAAATGATTATTGATATAACTTTAAACACATCAACATTTTTTTTTCTGTTTTAGGCAAATATTAGTAAATATTTAGGGGTCCTACATTTTTTAAAAAAATTCTTCAACCCTGTAAATTCATTGGTTTTTATGATTTTAAAAAGAAATTAAAACATCCTTGTGGACCCCTAAAAGTAATTGAAAAGCCCCATAGTGCAGAGTGGTAAGCTGCAATACTGCAGTCCAAGCTCTGCTCATGACCTGAGTTCAATCCCGGCAGAAGTGGGGTTCAGGTAGCCAGTTCAAGGTTGACTCAGCCTTCCATCCTTCCAAGGTGGGTCAGATGAGTGCCCAGCTTGCTGGGGGGAAAGTGTGGATGACTGTGGAAGGCAATGGCAAACCACCCCGTAAAAAGTCTGCTGTGAAAGCAACGCCATCCCAGAGTCAGAAACAACTGGTGCTTGCACAGGAGATTACCTTTACCTTTAAAGTAATTGAGCCTGCAGTGCCTAAGGAATAAATCAGCCCTAACAGAAGGGCCTTATCCTGCACTCTAAAACAGCTCATGTTGATGTCAAAAGACCTAGTTTTACCCTAAGAAGCCTTGTGACTCTTTCAAAATCAAACCGAGGGTTCTCCCATTATTAGTGTCAAGACCCCGCAGTTCAATGACCAGAGACTGTCCATTGCAAGAATAACTGTTTATTGACACATAACAGGTCAGAGCAAGATGGTCCTTGAGAAAACTGTTTTGGCGTGCTTCAGCCCCCTACTTAGAGATCAGACTTAGACCTTTACACTTTCAAACTTAAGGCGCGGAGTGAACAATCCCTCCCCCCATAGTTATTTCCCAGGCCCTTTGCAGGTGCGAGCATAAATCAGACAAGAACGACCTTGGCCATCCCTGAGACGAGGCAGAAGGAATGCTTCACTTGTTACACAGAGAGAGAAGTGGTGCTAAGCAGAGACAGCGGAAAGTGAAAGTACTCCCGGCTAATGGCAAGAGTCCTCTTGACAATTAGTCTTTATCCACCTGTGACAAACCACTGTCATATGATTCGTGGGTGTATTAAGGGGGAGATTTGTAGGAAAGCACTACCTTTAATACCATACGTCAAACTCAGAAATCATTTAGGCGCTGCCTCATGAGCAGAACGGTTCATGGGATTGATTGAGGGCAATTGCATGCCTTTGTCTTCCCTTGTGTAAAGTTCTCCTTAACACTGGCCTTTACACATCCCCAGTCTCTCAACAGAGGCAATTAATTATCTTGATTATTGTATATCTTTGGTCAGTTCAGCAAAGGACACTTATTCATCTTTGTGGATGAAAAGTGACATAATGTAAGAAGAGAGAGCTAATTGCACTTCCCCCAGACTTGAGTCTTCGCAAGAGCCATGACAGATGTTAATATCAGTGAGTCCAAAGCCAACCCCACCATCCGTCTTCCCTCCTTTTTTTAAAAAAAAACTTCTTGAAGGTCTCATATTGATGGTTCATTTCTCCCTCCATTCATCACCTTACTATTTTTTTAAAAGAAATAAAGAGCTAAAGATTATTATACCTGGGATTTGTGTCTTTCCTTAAAAACTCGATGGGGTTACTCTAAGTTGGCTGTGACTTGATGGCACTTTACAAACAATCCTAATGAAAGGCTCACTGAATTTGTCCAGTGGGCAGCATATTTTGGGGTGGGATATCTGGTAGAGATGGGGGACAGAAAGCACACTGATGAGGGCAAACGATGGGAAGAAATTCAGTGGTTGATGTCCTTAATGACAAGGGAGGATAGAGGTTCTCAGCAGTAGGGATGTGCATTCAGTTCGGCTGAACCGAATAAAACCCTGAATAACTGCTGATTTGGCTGTATTTGGCCCTGAATACAGCCAAATCAGATTCTTTAACGCTATTCAGGGACCGAATACAGCTGGCTGAATATTGCCAAATCAGTATTCGGTGGTATTTGGTAGTATTCGGCTCCATTATACCCTATGGGACACCGAAGTCAATAGCAAAATAGTGTATAATGAATTGCATCTGAGGGAGGGCGTTTGAAGTAGAGGCTCCAAATTTGCAGGGCTGCTTCTAGTGCCTCTCCCCCACAGAACCCCAAAGTTCCAGAAAGATTGAAACTGGGGGTTCAATTTCTAGGGGCACTGTGGTGGGGAAAATTACCCCAGGCAGCAATCAGATTATCCTAGGTCGTTTTCGCACTCACCTTAATCAGCAGCGACGACCCTCTTCACAGCGCAGGATCTGCGCGGATTTCGCACTAATTGCCGCGGAGCACCCAGAAGAGCCGGAAAGTCCCGGCGCTTTTGCGGCGCAAACGGAAACTGGTTTTTGGCGGTTTCCTGCGCGGTGAAGAGGGTCGTCGCTGCTGATTAAGGTGAGTGCGAAAACGACCCTAGAGAATCTCTGCAGTGGAAAGTCAACTGTAGTGAGGGTGCTTGCTTGAATGGAGCATAACAGTACTATGTGCCCAGCAACACAAGGCCAATGTTAAAGGATTCCCCACAGGCAATTGTTCTGTAGGGCTGTGTAACTGCTTGGCATGCAGAAAGTCCATGCCCCGTGTCTGCTGCTTGATACTAATGTATTCAATACACTGGTTCTGTGCTGCAATCCCTGTAGAAAGCTCCCACCCCAATTTGAGAATAAGGTCCTGTGTATTGCACTGCCACTGCCACAGTGGCACTTGTTCTGTTGGGCACATTTCACTGTTATGCTGCTTACAAGCAAGCACTCTCGCCATAGTTGACTTTCCACTGCAGAGATTCTGTAGGAGAATCTGGGGTAGTTTCTTCCCACCCTAGGGAACAATGACCCTCTTTGCGTGCCCCTAGGATAGGAATCCCTGGTCCAATCTTTCTGAAATATTGAAGTTCTGTTGGGGAGAGGCTCCTGCAGCTGAACCGCAAATTTGGTGCTTCTCCTCAAACTCTGTGCCCTGCAGCTGCCATTCATTATACCCTATTTTGCCATTGACTTCAATGGCCCATAGGGAATAATGGTAGGAAGGGCACTTTCTTTGGGTGCCCCTTGAATTGGACCCCCTGGTCTACTTTTTGAAACCTGGGGGTTCTGATGGGAAGAGGCTTCTGCAGATACCCTGCAAATTTCGAGCCTCTACCTCAACCTCCCTCTCTCTCCAGATGCAATTCATTTTACTCTATTTTGCCATTGACTTCAATAGCCCGTAGGGTATGATGGGGCTGTATATTCAGGAATAGCCAAATATCTCCCATTATATTTGGGAATAGCCAAATTTGGTATTTGAGGATATTCGGCTCTCCCAAATCGCTTGCCCCTGAATACCCCCAAATCTGTTTTACTGGGTTATTTTTTTGCACACCCTACTTAGTAGGACCATTCCTAGTTGTGAAGAAGTGGGAAGTTCCTCTCATTTCCTCATTCCTGTCCCTAGGGTTGCCATGTCCCTTCTGGTAACTGTTGTGTGAGGGGAGGTCATACCACAGCAGGGAGAGGCCTAGGCCAGTATCACAGTGACATTGCCAACAATGCAGGTGTATCCTGTAGACATTTTGCTTAAATGATGCCCCTTTTCACTTCCCTCCCTCAGAGGCAAGATTTCCCCTCCATTTTTCTTTCCCTTTCTAACTGAGCAACCTTTCCTGAAGAACTCTGGCTGTCCCGCCCTGTCTCTAGATGATATTTTACTGCTGGTTCAACCCAGGAACCTGAGGTGTTTTGAAATTCCAAATTAACAAAGTATTTTATTCGACATTGAGGGTAAAAGTCAAGTGAAATTAGGAATAAAATTTCTGAGGTAATTCAATACAGAACTGTGATATATATCAGTATATGCACAGACTTCAGTTCATATGTTTCAGGGTACTGAGAATTTCATAAGCTTTTCCCAGTGACTTAGGCTCTTTAAGATGAAAGGGTTTTGTTCCAGTTTTTCCCAAACTTCCTTTGAGGATTCATTGACTCATTTGATTTCCAGAAGACTGATGCGCTCTTTCCAGTACCCAAGCCCCTTCTCTAAACACACCAGGACTCTTCTTGAGTTCTATGTGATGCTTAAAGTTTCACAAGGCAGTTTCTAAGTACATCAGACTAGGGATCTCGCCACTCTTCAGAGCTATCTCCCTCTTTTGACTGGATAGGGAAATTCTTCTCTCACTAGAACATCTACTCCCTTTTCATGGTGACAATCCTACCATTCTGAGAACCTGAACCATTCATGCCTCTGTCTTCTTTGGACACCACAGCTGATAGCAGACAACAGGTTCAGAGTGGCTTGAAGCTGCTCCAAAGAAAGCCGGCCAGAAATAGAGTGCCCCGGAGCTTCCGGACAGCGCTCAGAAAAGGGGCGAGCCGTGGGTGCCTGCGGAGCATCTGGAACACTCACACGTCCCATCCGTGGCTCCATGAGCTCTCTCCGGGAGCATTTTGACCCTCCAGATGGCCGGGGAGGTGCCTTGGAGGTGCCCAGCGAAAAGCCACCACTTTTAAAGTGGTGCCTTTTCAAGTGAGCTCCTGGCAAGTCAGGGGCAGGATGGGGATGAGAGGCAAATGTGCAACATTCTTTTTTGGCCTGCCTGCCTCCCACCCCCCAGGTGGCTTTAAATGCTCATCTGTTCTCAGCCCATACGGCTTTGAAAATCCCATCTTGTGATTGAGTTGGAATCTGAAATAGCTGTCTCTAGGGTTTTTCAACTGTTTTATTTCTCGTTCACTGTATTTTATGTTGTAACCCGCCCTGAGCCCGCTTGCGGGGAGGGCAGGATTAAAATATAAACAAAATCTATACAGGGCATTATGATATCATCCATTTCATTCTCAATTCCTTTCCTAATAATCCCTAACGCAGAGCTTGCCTTTTTCATCCCTATAGCAGATTGAGCTGCAAGCAGCTTGACCTAAATTCTCGGAGAGACCAACTTCCATGGTTTCTAACTAGCCCTCAGCGTGAACCATTGTCTGGATTTAACAAGAAAGGGCTTAAAGCAACCCGTTCCTTGACAGGGGTCTTCAGCACACGCGAACACACAGCTTTTATTGACCAGTAGAAAACAGCATAGAAATAATGAGCAGAGGACTATGAATGATTTCTTTTAGAGATGTATTTAGTAAGCAGTCACACTGCTTGGAATAAAAAATGCAGAACCAAAATAGCTATTTGATTAGAAAGCAAATTTGCTGTTTTAAATAGCAAAAAAGCCCCTAAATGTTTTGGATTAATGTTTCCAATCCCAACAATCCTTGCTTCAGACCGTTTCAAAATGGCTGCAACCACATTAAGATGGGGGAAGACCAGAGCTTTTTTTTTTTTTGTAACAGGAACTCCTTTGCATATTAGGCCACATCTGTCAAGCTCCTGCATATATTTTTCCCTTAGAAACTGAATTGTGTTATTTACTACCTAATAGCCATGGCCATCCGGCTAGAGAGTGTTTAGATTCTCAGAATCACTGTTTTGTCTCATGCATGTGAGAAAGAATGCTCTGGTAACTTCAAAGTCCTTATCTCCTTGATATATGATTCTTTCTCCTTTGTTGTTTATTATGGTAACATTTGACCCTTAAGGTAGAAGTGCCTGCCAAATTAGTAATGGTTGCAAACCCCTATTATATACCTCTGTATGTGGTTTGATTCTTCAGTTCTTTCAGCTACCTGTCATGTAAGCATCACTAAGTCTTAATAAATGAATCTATTTGAAATAAACAAAGGATCTCATTATTGGGACTATCAGAGCTGATGTAGCCAAAACTCCAAGAGCTTACAGGGCTCTTTGTACAGGGCCTACTGTAAGCTCCAGGAGAGTTGGCTACATCATGGGGTGTGGCCAAAATGCAAATGAGTTCCAGCTACAAAAAAAGCCCTGGGGAAGACACAGGTCATTTTCTTCCCCTGGTCAAGTATGCTGTAGGCAAATTCTTCTGTCAAAGCTACCTCACAGGGGAGATATAAATGAAGCAAATGAATAAATATTATCCCCTGACTTCCTAGTTATAATTAAATATTGGATCCTGAATCAGTGATTATTCTATTGCACTTAGAAAAAAAGATATAAGAACACGAGAAGAGCCCTGCTGGATTAGACCAGCTCCTAGTAGGGTTTCCCCCACTTTTGGGGGGTTTGATTTGCTGCTGGCCATTGGGGAAACCCTGCCCACAACAGGAATGTCACTGTGCTATGCCCTGATGTGATGACATCACTTCTGGAAGATATCCTTATACCAGGAATGTCGTGTAGCGACACTCTGGTTTTGGGGCCAGCTCTATGGCTTGCTGGGTGGAAAGTGCCGATGACTGGGGAAGGCAATGGCAAACCACCCCGTAAAAAGTCTGTCGTGAAAACGTTGTGAAAGCAACGTCACCCCAGAGTCGGAAACGACTGGTGCTTGGACAGGGGACCTTTCCTTTTCCTATGGCTTTGAAGGCAAAACATCCATGGACTTTTGCCCCCAAACCAGAGTGTCTTGTGCAATGTTGCCAATGTGATAGTCACTTATGGGATGTCAGGGATGCTGCGTGTGACAGCCTGCCAACCCTTGGAAGGACACCCAAATCCCCCCCCCCCCCGCCACTGTGACCATGAGGGGACCTGCCAACTCTACCAGTGGTCCATTTAGTCCAACATCCTGTCTCACACAGTGGCCAACCAATTCCTGTGGACAGCCAGCAACAGGGCATGGAGACCAAGGCTTTCTCCTGATGTTGTCTCCTAGCTCTGGGATTCAGAGATTTAGTGTCACTGAATGTGGAGGTTCCCTCATTCACCAGGATATTAGCCATCGAGGGTGGAATTCTAGCAGGAGCTCCTTTGCATATTAGGCCACACACCCCTGATGTAGCCAATCCTCCAAGAGCTTTAAAAAAGAGCCTTATAAGGTCTGTGAGGTGGGTGGGGCTGAGAGGGCTCCCGCAGCAGCTGCCCTTTCAAGGACAACTCCTGAGAGAGCTATGGCTAACCCAAGGCCATTCCAGCAGGTGAAAGTGGAGGAGTGGGGAATCAGACCTCGTTCTCCCAGATAAGAGTCCACGCACTTAACCACTACACCAAACTGGCTTTCAGAAAGCAAGCAGGGACTGGGCTTCACTCTCTCACATACACAGGGCTCTGCTGCTGGCCCCTCCTGAGGCAGCTTTCACTTCCTGCTCAAATTTAAAGGTGCATACACTCTTTTTTTTTTAAAGGTGTTTGCAAGGCTTTCAAACCCACAGAGATCCAAAGGCACTTGATGGCTGTGGGGTTGGAGCTTCCCCTGCCAGTCAGCTGACTGTGGGTGGGGTGGAGCCTGGGAAACCAGGATTCCCCCGCTGGGACCAGGGGATTGGGAAGCCTAGGGGAATTGGGTCTTCTGCTCCTCTTCTCCCCCTCTTCCTTAAGCATGCCAGCCTCCAGGTGGGGCCAGGCAATCTCCTAGATTTACAGCTCAAATCCAGACTTCAGAGGTCAGTTGCCCCTGGAGAAAATTGATGCTTTGGAGGGTGAACTCTATGGCATTAAACCCCACTTGAGGTCCCCACCCTACCCAGACTCTACCCCTAAACTTCAGGAGTTTTCCAACCTGGAGCTGGCAATCATATGCCCTCCCCCAATCCTCCATCAATGGCCAGAGAGACCAGGCAACTCTACTCTAAGTTGGACCAGGGGTAGAATTCTAGCAGGAGCTCCTTTGCGTATTAGGCCACACCCTGCTGATGCAGCCAATCCTCCAAGAGCTTACAAAAAAGAGCCTTGTAAGCTCTTGGAGGATTGGTTACATCAGCAGGGTGTGGCCTAATGTGCAAAGGAGCTGCTGCTAGAATTCCACCCCTGGGTAGGACCAAGTGCTGCCACTCGTGTCAACTCACTTCCGCCATCTTTGCACGTTTTTTCTCATGTTCTCCTTCAAAGATGCCTGCAGTTCAAAGGTTGCTCCGATTGGGAAGCTCTCCTGAGAATCACTTTTATGGACATAAAGTGTCTCCTTGCAAGGAAGGCATTTATCAGCTGGCAAGAGCAGCAGCTGCCTTCTGAATGCTGTCGAAAGGCCTTTCTGCTTATCGATTCCCGTCCCAAGTAATCAAATCATTTTCAAGTGGCAAAACGGCTCCTGAATCTATCCTCTCTGTTTTGGCAAGTAATTATCCGTAGAGATGTTCATTGCTTTGTACCCTCCTCCTAGAGTTCGGTTTCCTACTTAATAGGCTTTCTCCCCACTCCCTGAATAGCCAGTTGCATCTTTTTTCCTTCATGGTTTGGAGTCTGTGAAGCACCTCAGACATTTTTTCACCTGTTAGTCATGCCTGAAATGGAAGAAGCCACCTTAAATCAATAAGCCTTTAATGAGAGTTTGAAATTGGAGTTGCTTTTCATTGTGGAATAACACAGCGGGAGGCTTCGTGACGATGACTGAATGTGGTCCATGTGCGTTAATAACAGAAGAAAGGATGCTTGAGGTACATGCCATCCTAAGAGAGAGTTACAACTTTCTAGGTATATTGACTTTAATAAGTTTAGAAGTTGGTAACTCTGTCAGGGATGGCACTGTTCGTCTCAAAATCTCCCTTACAGAATGAGAGATTTAGACTGGGGGTCGCCAGCTTGGTAGCCATGGGGTGCCACGGCGCCTACCAACACTTTTTCTGGCTTCCACCAGAAAGAATATAGGTGGGGCTTTTTACCACCCTCCCACATCAATTAGACTAAATTATATAGGAAACCACATATTTCTTATATTGCTGAATCCTAAAATTTTCATTCATTCATTCATTCATTCGTTCATTCATTCGTTCTTTTGTTCATTCGTTCATTTAGATAATTTATATTTCACCCTTTCTTTCATTGCCACAGCATAGTCCTGGTTCTCATGTTTGTAATTAGGGTTGCCAATTCCAGGTGGGGACAGGAAGTCCTCTGGTTTGGAGGTTCTCCACCCACTTCAGGGTCATCAGAAGGGGGGGGAGATGTCTGCTGGGCATTATTCCCTATGGAGACTGATTCCCAAATGCTATAATTAGGGTTGCCAAGTTCAATTCAAGAAATATCTGGGAACTTTGGAGGCGGAGCCAGGAGACTTTGGGGGTGGAGCCAGGAGACATTGGGGGTGGAGCCAGGAGCAAGGGTGTGACAAGCATAAATGAACTCCAAGGGAGTTCTGGCCATCCCATTTAAAGGGGCAGCACACCTTTTCAAATGCCTTTCTTCCATAGGAAATAATGAAGGATAGGGGCACCATATTTGGGGGCTCATAGAATTGGACCCCCTGGTCCAATCGTTTTGAAACTTGGGGGGTATTTTGGGGAGAGGCACTAGATGCTATACTAAAAATTTGGTGCCTCTACCTCAAAAAATAGCCCCCCCAGAGCCCCCAATACCTGCTGATCAATTCCCCATTATTCCCTATGGGAATCGTACTCCATAGGGAATAATAGAGTGCCCAGTAGACATTTCCCTCCCCCCCCACACTTTCTAAAGGGGGGGAATGGTCTCCAAACCAGGGAATCCCCTACCCCCTCCCTCTCTCACACGCACAAATACCCAATACTTACTGGGTCTTGTTCCTGCAGAACTTTACTGGCTCTGAAAACGAAAGCAAAAGAAAGGGAGGGGCCGTTCTCTGAGGAAACTGTTACTGACCCTTCCCCATGAAGCCCTTCCTGTTCCCTACTTCCTGCTCAGCCTTAAAGGCACACATTTTAAAAACTGTTTACAGGTTTTTAAACCTGCAGGAGCTCTAAATCTACAGAATGACTGTGGGGGCGGGGCTTCCCCCGCCAGCCAGCTGGCTGGGGGCGGGGAGAAGCCTGTCAAAACGGGGGATCCCCCGCTGGGACCTGGGGATTGGGAAGCCTAGCTATAATGGAAAATTGATCCATGGGTATCAGGGACTCTGGGGGGGGGGGGGTTGTTTTTTTTTTAGGTCGAGGCACCATATTTTTATCATAGCATCAGGGGCCTCTCCTCAAAAAAAGAAAAAAGAAAAAAAGAACTCCAAGTTTTTAAAAGATTGGACCAGAGGGTCCAATTCTATGAGCCCCTAAAGAAGGTGCCCCTATTCTTCATTATTCTGAATGGAAGGAAATCATTTAAAAGGAGTGTGGTCCTTTTAAATGTGGTTGCCAGAACCCCCTTTGGAGTTCAATTTCGCTGGTCACATCCTTGCTCCTGGCTCCACCCCCCAAAGTCCCCAGATATTTCTTGAGTCGGACCTGGCAACCCTATCATCTTATGTGCAGCTAGAAATCCATGTGGATGAAGAAGAATTTGTTTCTGAAGACATTGCTGAGCTTTTTCTGGTGGCCAAGAACGATCATGTAGAGAAAATAGCAGGGGATGCATTTAGCGAGTGGGCCTTAGTCATCCCTTTTGATGCTTCCTATAAGCTGGGTGAGCTACCAGGAAAAGGAAGGGGAGGAAGAGGAGGTAGTTGAGTATCACTTTCAAAGCCTGGCCTAATAATAACCCCTTCCTGAAAAAGACCTGCCAGTCAAAGAGACGTTTCCTTCAATTACTCCAGCAATTGAGTCCTGAACTGTGCTTTCTTAGCATGAGCAGCTGGGGCTGAGGGTATTAACTTAAACTCCCTTTTCCTCACTTACTCAGATCCACCTTCCTCATTTCATTCCGTTCTCTTTTGTCCTTCCGCGCCTTGATTCATCTTAGGGAGAGTGTTTGCGCCTAGAAAAAGTCTTGACGGGAACTGCCTTCTCTCCAGATCTTTGATATTAATAGCTCTTTTGGCTCTGAATGATGCGTTTCACTTCAGCTGGAAATATCTATCCCTGCTGCATCGCTGGTCATTCTTGACAGAAGCTGTGGTGATATTAATCTTCTCTGTGTTGGAATCCTGTCACGCCTTATCTCGAAGAATAGATATTTTTTCCCGTGGACAGATGAGGGTGAGAACAATGGGTGAAGGTTGTTGTTTTAAAGAAACCAAAATATTATTTTCCCCTCCGGGTTAGCTCCATTTGACATCCTTCTTGGAGCTCGTGAGTTCATGGTGATACAAAAGCCTTATTTACTTAAAGGCTTACATGATCCCGTTCAGAGTAAACTGTAGCTTTGGCTATGTTTGCTCACATGAACTGCAGAATTGTGGGAATTTTGGGGGTGGGAAAAATAGAGATGTTCAGGCTTCATTTTGGACAGAAGCTCACAGGAGCGAAGCTCTAGAACCTCTAAACCAGGGGGGTCAAACTCATTTGTTATGAAGGCCTGATCTGACATAAATGAGACCTTGTTGGGTTGGGCCGAGCCATGTCAGACCGGGCCGTGTGTGTACCTATTTAAGGTTAGGTAGCAGAGATATAAACTTTATAAAGGACACAAATACAATTAAATATATTTTTAAAAAACTTAAAAACATGCTTCAAACATTAGCGCTTGTTGGTCTTAAAGGGGCTTTCTTTGTATTTCTCCCATGGGATCCAGGGAACTGGGCAAAGCAAGCTCTGGCTCTTTCCTTCCTTCCCCAGGGGACCAGGAGGGGAAGGAGCCACAGGAGGTGGCACTGCCACAGGAGGTGGTGGCGGCCACAAGCACAGCCACCTTCAAGAAGGGTTTAGATAAAAATATGGAGCAGAGGTCCATCAGTGGCTATTAGCCACAGTGTACGTGTGTAAATAAAATTTTTTGCCACTGTGTGACACAGAGTGTTGGACTTGATGGGCCGTTGGCCTGATCCAACATGGCTTCTCTTATGTTCTTATGAGCCTCAGCTAATAGAAGGAAGAGAGGCTTGGCTCAGTAGCTCTGCTGTGCAACTGAGAGAGCCCGGCAAAGCAAACTCTCCATCCTCCCATTCCACCCCAAGGGAAGAGCCTCAACCAAAGGAGAAAATAAAGGTTTTGCTCTGTAGCTCCTGTGCAATTGAGCAAGCCTTGCAAAGCAAGCTGTTATGCAGAAGGAAGCAAGATATAGGGAGAAGGAAGCAGATGACAGCCAGTTGCTCGGGGGCCTGATAGGAGCCCTCCCTTCGGCCCCCGGACTGCATGTTTGACTCCCCTACTCTAAACTTTACAACAACTCAGCTTTAGTTTGGGGACTGAAAAAAGTAGGATCACTATTTTTAAAAACTAGTCTTATTTTGGATATTATACCCCATGTTTCTCCCCTGTGGAGACCCAGAATGGCTGACATTTCCCCCTCCCAATTTATCCTCACAACTATCCTGTAAGGCACCATGTCTGATCAATCAAAGATGGGCTGAAAGCACATTGAAGCGGGTTAAGGGGGTAAGCGATTGGCCCAATATCACCTGGCAGATTTCCATTCTAGAGCAGGGATTCAAACAGATCTTCCAGCACCCAGCCGAGCATTCTAACCACCAGGGCTTTGGGGGTAGAAAAAGCCCAGCAGGAGCTCTTTTGCATATTAGGCCACACCCCTTGATGTCACCATTGTTTCACACAGGATTTTTTGTAGAAAAAGCCCATCAGGAACTCATTTGCATATAAGGCCACACCCTCTGCTCAAAAAAAGCCCTGCTAACCACTATACCAAGCTATCTCTTTGACTTTGTGTAGCCATCTCAAGGATCAGTTGCTCACTGACGATAGTCACTGTTGGGTTTTACGTTTGTTGTGGGTAGGGAGACATACTCTGGGAAGCTGAGGTTGGCTGTTATAGAATAGTTACAATTAGGGGTGGAATTCTAGCAGGAGCTCCATTGCATATTAGACCACACACCCCTGATGGAGCCAATCCTCCAAGGGCTTACAAGGCATCCTTTTTTGTAAGCTCTTGGAGGATTGGCTACAACAGGGGTGTGTGGCCTAATATGCAAAGGAATTCCTGCTAGAATTCCACCCCTGGGTGCAATCCAGCAGAAATTAAGTAATTTTATGGTCCACTGAGTTCAATAGGACAGCTACATGTGTGCCGAAACCTCTTCCATTATTCAACTGCCCATAAAAGTGATTTATTTCCACTGGATTATGGTTGATACATGCTCAGTGAAAAATCTATGGGTGGGGCATGGTTTCTTGTAAGGACTACCAACTCTGTATTGGGAAATCTTGGAGAAATCAGGGCGGAGCCTGGGAAAGGCAGCAATTGGGGAGGGGCCTCAGCAGAGTAAATGCCAAGGCAGACATTTTCTCCAGGGGAACCGATCTCTGTCGTCTGAGGAGCCACTGTAATTCTGGGAGAACACCTGGAGGTTTTTCAGCCCTCGCTTTTCAGCTCATGCACAGTGTGTACAGACCCAACAGAAGGCTCAGATCGTCAGCTGTTGTGATCTACGTTTGGGCTTGATGCAAATTCATTTGTGGAAATCCATTCTGTGTATATATTGTGTCCATATGAAGTGTTCGGTAGCTCTACATTATGGCCACCTGAGCCCCAGTAGCTTATTTTCTGGTTCGGCAAGCTTTAGGATTGGGCCATCAGTCAGGCAGATAAATTAGGCCATCGACTAATTGATTATGTCTGGTTCGTTGTCAGACCATTGGCAGGAGAAACAATTATCCCATCCCTTAAGGGTATCTTTTGTGATTAGGTTTTAATTAATCTCCCCCCCCCCCCCCGAAAATAAAATTGAGCAGTGAGAACGTTTATGCAAAGGAATGTATTGAATCTGCCACTCTCAAGGTGGTTCTTATATGTGTTCACTAAGCCTGTAGTCTGCAAAATCTTTGCAAACGAATTTAAAAAAAATACCCACCCGAATAATATTTTCTGTTGTATATAGTGTTTAACCACAATGAATTACCCTCAGGGCTTTTTTTTTGTAGCAGGAACTCATTTGCATATTAGGCCACATCCCCTGATGTAGCCAATCCTCCAAGAGCTTACAGAGCTCTTAGTACAGGGCCTACTGTAAGCTCCAGGAGGATTGGCTACCAATTGTTGTCAGCTTGGGCAGCCAAGGCAGGATCAAATTGAGGCGGGCATTGGCTTCTGTCAACTGGCGATTAGCAGCATATGGAGCTTCAAGCAAGGCCCCCAAGAGAAATGACAAAATGTGGGGGGCTCTGGTTATTCTGGCAGCCCATGGAGCAGGCAAGTCAAGCGACTGTTATGGTTAGGTCTAGGTGGGATAAGTGAAAGCCAAAGAGAATCTTTGTCTGAAGATCCTTGATTTCAGCAGGAGCTCACAGGAGTGCAGCTCCTGAACCTTTCTGAGGGTTCCTCCTCTTCCTTCCCACCTACCTTGTCCATTGAATAGGAGGTGCAGCTGCATAACAATCCCTGGATTAGGAGAGCGGGCAGCCAGCCAGCCACCAGCTTTGCCACATTCCCAGCAGCCCTCATTAAACCCTGGAGAAGCCTGCGCCACCCTTTCCCCACTTCTTATGTGATTTTGGACAGCAGTTGGCTTGCTGACCTTTTGACTGTGGGGCGTGTGGTCAAGGAGAGCCCCAGATGAGCGAGGCCTGCTTGGGCTGGCTGGATCTCTAGCCAGCCCAAGCAGGCCTCGCTCGCCAGGGGCTCTCCTTTCTTGCATTGGGTTGCTGTTGGCTGTTGGAGGGGTGGCGTATGCAAATGAGTTATGCTAATGAGCTCCACCATCTATTTTTCTACAGAACACCCCCCAGTATGGCCTAATAGGCAAAGGCGTTCCTGCTACCAAAATAGCCCTGATTACTATGAGGATATCATATCACCATGATGTCACAATGAAACATTCCGTAATGGCCAATTCTCTGCGATGGCAAAGAAAAAAAACTTACTTTAAACATAAATCTTCGGCAAGGAGGAACAGGAAATGAAAATTTCAAACGGTAAATGGGTATTTTAAAACCCTCCTCGGTGAGACAAGGCAGAGCATGTTCTGTGGATTTTCCTCGGACAATAGCTTGCTTAACTGAGTACGAATCAAATTAATTGTGTTCACCATCCGTAACCGATCTGTCTTGTGGAGACAGACATGAATGGTGGCGTGGCCAAAAGAAGCCTTCCGACTGCATATCAGTGGGATCTTCGTCGAAGCTGGAGAACAAATTTGCGAAAGCAGCTTTGGCTGCACGAGGGGGACCCATCCAATGTGACAGGTGGATGCAGCGTCTGCTTTGAAGTTCAAACTGTGGGTGGGATCAGATGAGAAACTTGCCGCAGTGGTCTCCCGACTTGAAAAAAGCTGATCCTAAGAGAGGCTTTGATGATCACAAAGCTCCTGGGATGTCACTGACTCCTGCAAGGGCCACAAATGTGCCAAGAGTATTGTCGGAACTCTGTCTGGGGCAGTGATGCTCTGTATTCTTGGGGCTTGAGGGGGAGGCACAGTGTGAGGACTTCTAGTGGCCTGGCCCCACTGATGGAGCTCCTGATGGCACCTGGGTTTTTTGGCCACTGTAGGACACACTGGTTGTGCCATTGGCCTGATCCAACATGGCTTCTCTTATGTTCTTAAGAAGAGCATTCATAGCTAACCCATGGCCATTCCAGCATTCACAATGCTCCTGCACATATGTGGCAAGTCCATCGCCCATCAGATGGCTGGGAACACATCACTGAAACATGCTGGGAACTTTGCCACTGGGAATTTCCCAGTGTTTCTTTAATGCAGTGGAAATTTGTCCTACAACGGAAGAAGAAGAAGAAGACTGGAAATGTATACCCCGCCCTTCTCTCTGAATCAGAGACTCAGAATGGCTTACAATCTCCTATATCTTCTCCCCCCAACAACAGACACCCTGTGAGGTGGGTGGGGCTGAGAAGGCTCTCCCAGCAGCTGCCCTTTCAAGGGCAACTCCTGCGATAGCTATGGCTGACCCAAGGCCATTCCAGCAGCTGCGTGTGGAGGAGTGCGGAATCGAACCCAGTTCTCCCAGATAAGAGTCTGCACACTTATCCACTACACCAAACTGTGTAAGGACAAGCCTGCTGTGGGGGACAGATGTGTGTGCGTGCATGTGCACATTAAATCTGAGGGTAGGGGTGGCTGTGGTGGATCAAATCAGCTGTCTTTTATTCAGCCCTGCATCCTTTTAAAGACTTATCTACAAACCCAGAGCTCCCTCCACCAATAGTTCAAATGACTATCATAGCCTTTGGTAGCCCCACTCTGTGGATTTTTTGATCCGTGTGGTATGGAGCCGCCCATCACTGCTAGGTATATACAAGTGGGGGACTAGCAAGGACTTGTGGGGCCATCTTGTTTTCTCCTCTTCCACTATATCTTCTGTCCCTTACCTGAAAGCTCCTGCAGTCTCTCTCCTTTTGCTGCTTCCTTCTCTCTTTCCCATTGACCAGTCAACCACTATCAGACTCTTTGTCTTCCGTTTTCCCTCCTTCCTTTCACACTGGCAGGCTCTTCCTTGGGAAACTTTGTTGTGCAGAGCTGGCTACACAGTGTCAGGCCCAGTTGTGCAATGGGCAACCCTTAGAGACTCATGGGGGACCTCATTTTCCCGTGTATCCCTTTCCCCCATGCTATTTCATCTTTCCCTCTTCTTTGCAGCCCCCCGCATACTTGTTTTCTTGCTTCCTTCTTTTCTTCCCAACCAACTTACCTTTCTCTGCCCCTCATCTTCAGATGTAATTCATATTTATTTACTTTATTTAAACCCCCATGGCGCAGAGTGGTAAGCTGCAGTACTACAATCCAAGCTCTTCTCATGACCTGAGTTCGATCCTGGTGGAAGCTGGGTTCAGGTAGCTAGCTCAAAGTTCACTCAGCCTTCCATCCTTCTGAGGTCGGTAAAATGAGTCCCCAATTTGCTGGGGGGAAAGTGCAGATGACTGGGGAAGGCAATGGCGAACCAACCCATTTAAAAGTCTGCCATGAAAACATTGTGATACGACATCACCCCAGAGTTGGAAATGGCTGGTGTTTGCACAGGGGATTACCTTTTTAAACCACACCTTCCTCACCCCACCCCCAGGGATTCAGAGTAGCCTACTCTACTCTCCTCCATTTTAACTTCCCTGTGAATAGTAAGCTAGGCTAGGTCACTCAATCTGGCCTAATGAGTCCTCATCAAAGGCCAAAGCAACCCTGGAAAGGGCTCTGCCCCCTCCCTGTGCTTTTTTTTTTTTACAGTAACCAAGACTTGAATGCTGGCAATACTGTTATGGTTGCCTAGCAATGGTGACAGAGGGTATTTGTTTCTTAAAGCTACGGGTGCTGTTTCTATTACTCAAGGAAGTTTTAACCCTGATTTTTTTCTTGTTTTTTTTTAAATTTTGTTTTGCTTTTCATATCTCAGATTTTTTTTCTGCAAACCTGGGGCTTTTCTCACATTTGTAAAATGATCCATCTTGTTGGTTCGTGGCTTGAATCTCCAAATTTAAGTATCTACAAATGGAACCAAATTGAAAATTAGATAATGATGACTGAGAATGTTCAATATACTAATTATTCAGTGGGCGATTTCCCACACAGCTTACCGAGGAGTGAAGTCCCTCCTCACTGCGCAGCGTCTGGTTGGATTTCCCACCAACTGCTCCGTGGATTCAGGAAGCGCCGCACCTTTTGCGTTGCTAACGTAAACTAGGGTTTTAATGATTTCCATTTGGGACGCAAAAGGTGCAGCACTTCCTAAATCCGCGGAGCAGTTGGTGGGAAATCCGAGCAGACGCTGCGCGGTGAGGAGGGACTTCGCTCCTCGGTAAGCTGTGTGGGAAATCACCCAATGTGTTTTCCATCTTGGTATGGTAGTGTTGAAATATTATACCACATAAATATCTTGCGTACTTACTACAGCAGCATTTTCTTAGGTAAATATCACATTCATCACATGCTCATGTACACACAAATCTCTAAATTCATGAATGAGCACCACATTTTGAGGACAAAGTGTGCTTACTAGATCAATGTGGAGGAGAGCCAGCATCTGTTACCAGCTAATGGTACTTTACATAAGTAGATTTCTTTAATGCAAACACACATAATCTTTCTAGTATTTTAATGCACTTATTCCTAAAGCTTCTAAAACTCAAGTGCTGCTAAATTTAGCAATGTAGAGTCATGACCCATGCCCTGATCACAAGAGCAAACAGGTGTTATTTTCTTTTATTGATTAATTGATTGATTGCAGTGTATGATGCTGAGGGGGGGAAAAAAATGTTTCGTCTTCCCAGAGGCTGATGTAAGGATTTCCATGAAACATATAAGTGGAGCAAGACTTCATATGAAAATATTAAGCTGCCCTATATAAGACCCTCATTTCATCAAAGTCAGTATTGTCTACTCAGTTTGGCAGTGGCTCTCCAGGGTCTCAATATGAGGTTTTTCACACTGACTGGCCTGGACCCTTTTTAGTTGGAGATGCCGGGGATTGAACCTGGGACCTTCTGCTTACCAAGCGGATGCTGTACCAATGAGCCACCATCTGTCCCCTTCAGTCTCTAATCCCCATTCTGATTCTTTACTTTGAAACCCACCTACCTGAAAACAAACTCTGCAGAAATCAAGTCTTGTTTCTCTGTATGCATGAGTGCTTGCCATTTAGAAGCGTGCATCTCATCTTGATATACTGCACATTGTAATAGGATTATAAACGATGCTATCTTTCTCGGATTTGTGGAGGTGGCCTCTGATGATGTCAGTCATGCTGACCTTCTACAGAAAAGTGTCCCCGTGTTTCACGCATCTCAGCAGCTAATTTGGTTTATACTTTGAAGTCTGAAGAAGGTACTCAAAATGGCATGAGTAAGAACCAGTTTGCAAGTATATTGGAAGGGAAGACGAGTCGGAACAGCTGAAGAGGATTAAACTTCAAAGTTTTCATTGTCTGAATCTGAATGGGTTTCTCAATGTTCAAAGGCACTGGGAGGGGATGTAGATGTTCCCACTGAATGTGTTTTTTTGTGTATTGCATTCTCCACTGGAAACTGATAGTGTAATCTGGACTCAATGTAATTGGCTTTATTAGGGGAGCAGCAGTACGGCAAAGATATGTTAAACAGCTGTCTGATCAGGGAATAAACAGATTTATTGTAGCTTCTGAAGTCCTTAGGAACCGTACTTACTGATCACTGGAAGTTTCCTGTTTAGTCCGTAGTTATTGATCACTGAAAGTTTTCTATGGAGATCCGGGCCCACCTTGAGCTATTAGCATTTTGTAGGGCCTGTAAGATGGAGCTATTCCACTGGGCTTTTGGTTGAGGCAGCAGGCGTCCTGTTCCACCAACTATTCCATCAGTTGGCCTCCCTTGTTGCGACATCACACTTTACGATGGTGCTATTTTATCTATTATTACCATCATTTTATTTTTGGGCCAATAACTATTTACTCTGTAAAATATGCCTTTCCCACCTGTGATGCACTTTATTTATTGCTCTGTTGGTTTTATTCTGTTCAATTTTAATGCATTGTTTTAACTCTGTACGCTAAATTTATGTTGCGATCCGCCGTGAGCCCATTCATGGGAAAGGGCAGAATCTAAGCCTACTAAATAAATAAATAAGTCCTGCCCCTGGGCCCTTCTTCTGCAGCTAAATCGAAAGCCATTTATTATTTATTTATATTCTTTATTATCACATAGCGTTGCCAGACCCCCAAGAGGAGGTAGGGGTCCCCCGTTCCAGGGCCTATTCCCACTTCTGATCAGCTGGTCAACAGGGGGACTTATCAGGAGAAAGAGGAAGGTCCAGGCAACATCAACAGTGATGTGGTTACTTGTCGTGAGCACAGGAAGTAATGTCATCATGTCAAATGACGTCCAGGTGAAGTTCTGGTATTCGGGCATAAACGATTGTAGAAGCCATTTTTACCATAGTATTTTTGCCGAAATACGACAGTGTCATTGGTATATTTCCTCGGCCTCTCTCCTGCTTCTAGTAAGTCCCCTCATCAGTTGATAGGAGGGACCTTATTATTACATCAGAACTTTGGCTTCAGTTGAATTGCATGGGCAAAGCATCTACTACCCATAACTCATTGATGAGTCTCTTAGAAAAAAAGTCCAGAGATCTTCAAGACTCATCTTATGTGAAGATTTCTTGCTCACAGTGATTAGGAGGAAATAAGCAGGTTGAATTTTCTTGTAACTTTAATTCCTGGATGCATGACGTTCCCTGTCTAGCCTGGTGTCATCAGATCTCAAAAGCTAAGCAGGGTCAGCCCTGGTTAGTACTTGGATAGGAGATCATCAAGGAAGTTCTGGATTGGTACATGGAGGCAGGTAATGGGAAGCAACCTGTGTTCATTTTGCCTAAAAAACCCATTAGTAATTGCCATAAGTGGGCTGTGACCTGATAACACTTCCTTCTACATGCCTGTCACTGACCTATCTTCACTCAGGGCATATTGAGGAGGGTGAATTGGAACACGTACATTGGCAACACCGCTCTTGAAAGTGAGGCTTGAATCCTAAGCTGCTTTTTTATTCATAGTAGACACTTCTGCTTGTGGGCTAGAGGGAAGGCGATTTTGACTAATTTCCCTCTTATGCTACAATTTACTGATTGTCCCCATCATGTCCCTGGAGTTCCACTGACCCATGGTGGAACAATTTCCTGGCCCCATTTTTCCCCTCAAATTAACATCAGTGGACAAATACCTGATTCCTGGAAACATTTGATTATTGTCCCGATATTTAAAAAGGGATCCAGAAGTGATCTAGCCTGTTATCAACCAATCAGCTTTCTCTCTAAAGAAAACTATATTCTGCTTACTTACTAAGAATGCTCTTGATGGAATCAGAAATCATACTCGGGGCATGAACAGATAGGATTTAGGTGGGGTTCCTTGACATATGACCATTGTCTGGTTCTTTATCACTTGGATGAGAAATAGTCTTCTTTTAAGGGGGGGATTATATACAGCTTTTATTGACCTCAAGGGGACCTTCAGCTCCATAAATCACCCTAGATTGTGGAACAAACTTAATCAAACTACCATGAACAAAAGTATCCTAGGTTTTATTCAATGTTTATAATCAGGACTGACTGCTCAAGTACATGTGAATTTAACAAATCCATTTAATTTAGAAAAGGGGGGTTGTCAGGGATGCTTGTTGGCACCTTTCTCATTTAATTTATACGATGTAGCATAATTTTTTGATAATTATTGCCATACACCAAAATTAGCTGAGACTAAGGTATCTATTTTGCTTTATGAGGATCCTAGTTTTCACCAAGACTAAAAAATGGAACCCATCTCAAGAGTTCCAATATTCAGCAAGTCAAGGCCTTCTCCTATTTGGGGATTCTGTTCTCAGCAGTCCTATCTTGGACCCCCCCAATTTAGAACAGCGCTTAATAAAGCAAAAGCTTGTGTAAACACCATAAATAGATTTTTTTTCCACAATAAGGGAGAGAAGTATATTCATGGAGTGGTGCAAGCCTTTCCCATCATTCATTACAGTTCAGTTACTTGGATTAAAGCTCTCTCTGATAATATTGACCAACCACTAGCCCAGTTCTCAAGAGAAACATTGAATATTCCCTGTTGCGTGTCAAACATTGAATTGCAAGCAGAATTTGGATAGATATCCTTGGAAGCAAGAACATGGCTTTTTGCCTTCAAACTGAGATGAAAACAGCTCTTTGCTGAAGGTTTGTTAGCCTCAGGATGCCCACAGATCAACTTGGATGAAAGCCCTGGATGACAAATCAATGAAAGTTGGAATACCGATTGATGATATTTTTGAAATTGGCAAAAGCCAAAGCATTTTCTCTGATCAAAAAGTGAGTCCTTGAAATCAACCATTGTAATTTCAACCTGAGAACTAGCAGAGTATGCTCACTCACCCCTATTTTTTGGTCTTTCTTACCCAAACCCTATACCTGCCCCCTCATATGTACTATCTAACCATCCCACATTATTGCAAAGCTTTTTTTGTTTGCAAGACTGAACATTATGCCTACAATGGTTTTGCAAGGGAGATTTTTGAATAGGCCCTACACTGATAGAATCTGCCATTGTGGCCTTAACTGGATTGATACATTTTTTCATGCTTCGCTGGAATGCAGATTTTTTTCTTTAGAATGAGGGATTATTATAGTGAGTCTTTATTCAACCAATCATCCCCCTGTACTCCAGAAACCCTGTCTCTTTTGCTCAGTGAAAAAGATCTTAAGATTACTCTAGCAATTGTGAAATTTGTCTCAATGCTTTTAGCCTTTGTATCAAGGAAGGAAGGAAGGAAGGAAGGAAGGAAGGAAGGAAGGAAGGAAGGAAGGGAGGGAGGGAGGGAGGGAGGGAGGGAGGAAGGAAGGAAGGAAGGAAGGAAGGAAGGAAGGAAGGAAGGAAGGAAGGAAGGAAGGAAGGAAGGAAGGAAGGAAGGAAGGAAGGAAGGAAGGAAGGAAGGAAGGAAGGAAGATCTGCTGCTCAAGATTTGTGAATCATTAAGTTCCTAAGGGTACAAATGGAAAGGTGGAACAATTTCAGGAGGCACAGATGACTGCAGTGGGAAAGAAGAGGCAATAAGTTTCCTTTTATGCAGCACAACTATGCTCACACTCCATAAGATCCAAGCCTGAATGTGTTGGCCTCATCTTCTTATTGACACAGAGACAGATAGGCACAGCACCTACCTTCAGGCACATGATAATTCTATTCTTGTCATCAGGAATCATGAGGATGCAGCCGACTTGTATATAAATCACAAGGGCATAGGTGTGTCCATATCCATATCCTTGTAGTTGGGGACAGGTGCCAGACTAGCTCAATCTGCTGAAAAATGAAGCAAGGTCAGTCATGTTTAGTACTTGGATGGGAGGTCACCAAGGAAAAGTAGAGTTTATATGCAAAAGAAGGCAAGAGCAAACCACCTCTGCTCATCTCTTGCCTTGGAAACCCCATTTGGGGGTCATAATAAATCAGTTGTGACTTGATGGCTACCTTAACCCAAGGGTGTCAAAGTCATTTGTTATGAAGGCTGGATCTGACATAAATGAGACCTTCTCGGGCTGGGCCAGGTGTGCCATAAAATGCAATGCCAGGTAGCAGAGATATAAACTTTTTAAAGGACACAGTCAAACACAATTAAATATTTTTTTTAAAAAAAACTTAAAATAAAACATGATTAATACATTAGTACTTGTTGGTCTTAATGCAATCCAGGGAACTGGGCAAAGGAAGTTCTGGGTCTTTCCTTGGTTCCCCCAGAGGACCAGAAGGGGGAGGACTCTCAGCCAAGAGAAGGAAGAGAGGCTTGGCTCAGTAGCTGTGCTATACGATTGAGAGACCCTGGCAAAGCAAGCTATTTCTCCCCCACCCCTTCGTCCCCACAGGAGGAGCCTCAACAAATGGAGAAAATAGAGGCTTTGCTCTGTAGCTCCTGTGCGATTGAGCAAGTCCTGCAAAGCAAGCTGTGATGCAGAAGGAAGCAAGAGAGAGGGAGAAGGAAGCAGGTGGCAGCCAGTTGCTCAGGACCTTGATAGGAGCCCTCCAGGGGCCTGATTTGGCTCCCGGGCTGCATGTTTGACACCTCTGCCTTAACTTTTAGAGGTCTTCCTCAGTTGTGAGGAGAGGGTGGTGCCAGATCACTTGTTTGAGCTCCTTCTCTACACATGTTGATTTCTTCTTGGCTCTCTCATATTTACTGGACCATGAAGGCTCAGTAGGATTAGTAGACTCCTTTTGAGACACTTGGGCAGATCTGTGTGTCAGGCTCATATCTGACTATCTCAAAGAGAGCCACCTCAGCAAAGGGACTGTGAATCAGGAAGTCCTCTGTTACAGGAGTAGATCCAGACTCCATCTCAAACCTTCATTAGCAATCTGGAGATGACAACTGACATTCATACAATTATTGGTAAGGAGACCAAGTCCTGTGAAGAAAGGTTGAAGGAGTTGGGCATGTTTAGCCTAGAGAGGAGGCAGCTGAGAGGTGATATGATCACCATCTTTAAGTACTTGAAGGGCTGTCACCTAGAGGATGGTGTGGAATTGTTTTCTGTGGCCCCAGAAGGTAGGACCAAAACCAATGGGTTGAAATTAAATCAAAAGAGTTTCCGGCTCAACATTAGGAAGAACTTCCTGACCGTTAGAGCGGTTCCTCAGTGGAACAGGCTTCCTCAGGAGGTGGTGGGCTCTCCTTCCTTGGAGGTTTTAAAACAGAGGCTAGATGGCGATCTGACAGCAATGAGGATCCTGTGAATTTAAGGGAGGTATTGTATTGTATTGTATAAGGGGTTGGACTAGATGACCCCGGAGGTCCCTTCCAACTCTATGATTCTATGATTCTATTGCATGGACTACTAAAATAATACAAATGAAGTGCTCTGAATCTCATGCCAGTTGGTCCTCCTTCCATATTATTGTTTCCTTATAGTCCAAACTGGCCCCAAGCTTATCACATGTTGGAAGCTAAGCAACATTAGCCATGATTAGTACTGGGATGGGAGACCACCAAAGAAGACTAGGGTTGCTATGAAGAGGCAGGGAATCTGCTCATGTCTTGCCTTGAACCCCTTGAAGGGTTACTGTAAGTTGGTCGTGACAATATATTTTATTTGTTATATACTGAAAGCTATGCCACTAAAGTATTATATAAATCTGGCCTAACCAGCATACAAAAAGATAGAAGAAGAAGAAGACTGCAGATTTCTACCCCACTCTTCTCTCTGAATCAGAGACTCAGAGCGACTTACAGTCTCTTATATCTTCTCCCCCCACAACTGACACCCTGTGAGGTTGGTGGAGCTAAGAGGGCTCTCACAGCAGCTGCCCTTTCAAGGACAACCTCTGCCAGAGCTATGGCTGACTCAAGGCCATTCCAGCAGGTGCGAGTAGGGCTGCCAACCCCCAGTCTGGGCGGAGAATTTCCTGCCCGGGAGGTTCTCAACCCACCGGCCCACAATGGGCTGGCGGGCGGAACCTCCCCCCATGCTGCTGGAGCGATGACATCACCAGGAAGTGACATCATCAAAATGGCAGTGCCCGTGCGGGGCCGCTCTAGGCATTTCCGGGGAAAGTCTATGGTTTTCCCAGCTGCTCTAGTCATTTGGGAGGTAAAACTCTATGGTACAATAGGTATCAGAGTTTTAACCTCCCAAATGGCTAGAGCGTCTGGAAAAACCAGAGTTTTCCCAGAAACGCCTAGATCGGCCCTGCATGGGTGCCACCATTTTGATGATGTCACTTCTGGGTGACATCATTTCATCATGCAGCATATGCACGACTGTCCCCCGCTGGGGGATGAAGAGGACTTGGCAACCCTAGGTGCAATGGAGGAGTGGGGAATCAAACCTGGTTCTCCCAGAGAAGAATCCGCACACTTAACCACTACACCAGACTGGCTCTCAGAGGAAGAGCTAAAGCTCAGTGGTAGAGCTTCTCAGGGAATTTATAGATTTATAGTATTCCAGAAGAAAATATAAGATAGAAGGTGCTTTCACACATGCAAAATAATGCCATTTCAATCCACTCCAGCGACTGTTTGCAAGTGGATTTTGCCATTTCACACAGCAAAAATTCAGTTGAAAAGTGCATTGGAAGAGGGTGAAAAGTGTGTTATTTAATGTATGTGAAAGTGCCCAGAGACATGGCTCTCCTGGGCACATGAATCTACCTCCTATTGAGTAAGACAATTGGTCTATCAAGGACATTGTCTACTGTGACGTACGGTAGTTCTCCAGAGCCTTAGAGTGTATTCACACACTAAACAGCACACTTTGCAACTGGATGTTTACTATGTAAGAATAGCAAAATCCATTTGCAAATGGTTGCTGTGTGAAAGCACCCTTAGACAGCGGTGTTTCCCACCATCTGCTCCATGAGCCATTAAATGTCAGGATGGACCAGGGGACCTTGCAAAGTGGGTACTCTACCACTGAGCTTCAGCTCTTCCCTTGAGACTTTGGAACCTGATTGTCTCTAAGTTACTGCATGGTGCATTCATTTTCTTCAGGAATACTATAAATCTCCAACGAAGGCTGTCTTGGACATCAGCCCAGATAGGCAGTTCTATTTTTTAATAGTTCCAGTTGGAACGTATCAAGTAGATAGCGGGCAAGTCTTCGGTATTGCATTCCTGTCACATACACTGAGTTGGAAGAAAACTGGCGACGAGGGGGCTCATATCTTAGGCTGATATTACATGACCAGTCAAAAGTATTTTGTCTAATAGATCTAGCATGAGAGTGCTGCCTGTTCTAAAAAAACATGGGCATATTTTATATGGAATTTGGCCATAGTCCATAAACTGTCCGTATTGACATACACTTTATCCCATCAGCAGAATCCCACTGGTGAATTATGTCCCTAATGCGTTCTCTGCAAGCATCATCCATTATCCTCACCGTATTGAGCACCTATATTTCCAGACATTAACTATACTATGAAAATAATGGTTGTCATACATCATCATCATCTTAGAGTATACTGTAATTTTATTAGCAGTCGAGCATGGATGTGGCCATGTTGGCATTCCCTAGTAAACAGATTCATTGCTTGCCTGTAATTTTATTTTTGAAAACGCGTGTCAGACTTTGTCCCTCGGAGAATGGCAAGCCTTATCCTTGCGCGTCTTAAACCTGAAGAGGCCAGCGAGCCAGCTTACCAGTTGTGTGCATAACATGAGCCCCCACGTTAATTCGACAAGCGCCCCTTCACCCTGGATAGTGTTCCACAATTGTTTGGCGAGAGCCTTTTCCCTTTCAAACGTAGAGTATCCGGTGGTGCGAGGACAAAAGAGCCAGTCTCTCAAAGCCCTTTTGTCTGTTTGCTAGTGATTCACCTCATGCTCCACCTGTTCGGTCATATTGAGTTCACATTCGGCGTTTCTGAGTTTTATCCAAAAAAGGAAGCAAAAGTCAATAAGGAAGCCTCGCAAGCTTCCCGTTGGCTTTCGGTGAGAAGTGTTGCTGGGACAGGTTTGTTTTCCTTCCGAAGACAGCAAATTGATGCGATAGAAAAGCTGGCAGTTGGAGAAATGAAAATTGTTGTTGTAGGAATATGGGAGGGTGGGGCGCGCTGTCTTTTCAAATCGTGACAGGATGAGCAGGAAAAAAAAACAAGCAGGCTTCCCTTAATTGCAAATGCCAGACTGCAACTAGGGATGCGTCTGGAGGGACCTCAGAATTACATCTCATCTCCAGATTAGAGAGATCAGTTCTCCTGGAAAAAAATGGACACTTTGGAAGGGAAGACTCTATGGCATTGTATCCTCTGAGGTCCCTGATCTCCCCAGGCCCCACTCCCAAATTACCAGGAGTTTCCCAACTTGGATCTGGCAACCCTACACTCCCATCCCCCGCCAATGGCCAGGAGGGGGTACCTGGCAACCCTAAATGCAACACTAAGTCCCTGTCACCATGACATTAATAGGGTCCTGAGATACTCACTGGGAGGAGACAAGAATTTAGCTCTGGTTTTTGACTTTTGCTTGCACCCCAAGCTCCACCACGTGTTTTCAGGGATCTGTTGATGAACTTGGTGTAAACTGAGCTAAATGGAAATGCCAAAGCTATACATAAATACGTAAGAACATAAGAGAAGCCATGTTGGATCAGGCCAATGGCCCATCCAGTCCAACACACTGTGTCACACAGTGGCCAATAAATCAGGTGCCATCAGGGGGTCCATCAGTGGGGCCAGGACACTAGAAGCCCTCCCACTGTGCCCCTTCATGCATCTCTATTTATCTGTGTTGACATTCATTCATTCATTCATTCATTCATATTTGTATTCCACCCTCCCTGTGAACAGGCTCAGGGTGGCTAACAGCAAATTAACTTAATAAAATACAATAATCTATTATAAAACAGTATTAAAACATTAAATGATTGTTTGGACGATCTTTGTGCTGTATTTTTAAAGCCCTCTTTGTCACCCTTGGAGGGTCGATCTGAGGACCGTAAGATCTTTTCAGTATTAACAAGAGTGAAACCATTGAATCTGCAGCAAAATTCTTCTACCATGCTTCTGGAAGGAGATGTTCCTTTTGACCACGGACTCTATTATTATCCATACAGTGTTGTCTTGCTATTGTGATGTGACTGTCAATCCTAACCAGGCCTGAAGCCATGGCGGGGGGCTGTGGGGGCACTGCTCCCTGACTTCCAGGCGGTGCCCCTTCACCCCCCAGGGGACCCTCCATGGAAGAATTCTGCTTTTTTTTTTTTACATGGCTGAGCCGCCAAAGTGTTAGCAGCAGCAGTTGAAGCCAGGAGAACTGAGCAAAGCATGGTGCAATGCAGCAGGAAAAGCAGCAGGCGGAGAGGAGGGAGGCGGAAGCGTGAGAAGTAGAGGAAGCCCTGCGGAATGGGTCAGGGAGGGGGGGGATGGATGGACCTCCTTCCTGCAAAGTGCTGGAGTGGGGGAGAGGGCGGTGGAAGGAAAAACCTCTGCTTGCACATAAGGTGCAGTCCAATATTCCCTTTAAGCCAGGGGTGACAAATTTGCAATTCGGGGGCTGAATCAGGCCCCTGGAGGGCTCCTATCAGGCCCCCGAGGCAACTGGCTGTCATCTGCTTCCTTCTCCCTCTCTCTTGCTTCCTACAGCGTAAAAGCTTACTTTGCAAGGCTTGCTCAATCACACAGGAGCTACACAACAAAACCTCCATTTTCTCCATTGGCTGAGGCTCCTCCCGTGGGGAGGAATAGCTTGCTTTGCCAGGCTTTCAATCGCACAGCAGAGCTACTGAGCCAAGCCTCTCCTCCTTCTATTGGCTGAGGCTCTTCCCCTTCCTGGCCTCTTGGGGAAGGAAGGAAAGAGCTAGAGCTTCCTTTGTCCAGTTCGCTGGATCCCATGGGAGAAATACAAAGAAAGCACCTTTAAGACCAACAAGTGCTAATGTTTTAAGCATGTTTTAAGTTATATATATATTTTTTTTGTTTGTCTGCGTCCTTTATAAAGTTTATATCTCTGCTACTTAATCTTAAATAGGTACATACGTGGCCCAAGCAGACATGGCCTTGCCCAACAAGGTCTCATTTATGTCAGATTCAGCCCTCATAAGAAATGAGTTCGACGACACCCCTGCTCAAAGCTGCAGAGTCTCGTGAGCAAAAATTCTAGTTTGTGAGCTATTGGCATTGAAGGTGTGAGCTGCTGCATCAATGACTGGGGTCATCCTCCCTGAACTAAGACAAAAATGTGTGAGCTGGAGATTAAAAATCTGTGAGCTAGCTCACACTAACTCAGCTTAGAGGGAACACTGGTGCAGTCCCTTCTTGCCTCCAAAGTTTCAGTGTTGGCTGCCTTGAGTTGGCCAACTTCAGAGCTTCCAGCTTTTGCCCCTACCTAGAAAGCTTCTGAGACGCAGCAAGCCCCGCAGCAGATGGGAAAGGCTGTCGGGAGTTCCAAGCCCAGAATTCTGAGCTCACATCTAGTTTTGCCCACAAGCAAAACTTCAAATCTTCAGGTAGTAAAACAGCCACAAATTGGACCCCCTTTCCCCACAGCGGAGGCCGTTTCATTGTCAACCTCCGGCCAATTAGCATTTCCTCTGACTGTGAAACCGGCTATGAAGATGTTCATTACCTTTGCAGATTGAATGCCGAGAAATAAATAATTCAGATTTGCTAACCTAAGCGATTTTCTTTCGCGTCTTCAAATATTTGTGTTTTGTCCTTCTAAAATAATAATAATAAAACTCTTGTAAGTTTTCTCCCTCGACAGTACAAGTCTGTCACTGGTTCCATGCCATGTCCTGTTTTCGTAAAAAGGCATTCTTCAAATGAGTTTGTACTGGCCCAGTCTAGAGAAAACGAGACTTGCTTTCACATTTGTTAAGACCTTATGGAGAACAAAATACCACTGCGCTCTGCTTCTTACTCTGGCTGCAGTCATTACTATCCCTATTTCAAAGAAATTACAAAAGAATTTCAAGGGGAGATTAGAAAGAGAGACTGCTGAATTGCAAGTGATGATAAAGCACAATGCATCCTCCTGGACTGAATGGAGACCTAGGTTTCCTGTCTCATTACCAATGCTGATTCCTCCATGCCTACTAGCCCTCTGTATATCACACCTAATCCAGTCATCCTTGCTGTTTTCATTCACCTGCTATTGTCATTTGTCTGCTAATGTCATTTGGCATCTGAAACCACTCCAATTTTCATTATATATGACAGATGGACTCACATTCTAACTGTATCCGAAGAAGTGAGCAGTGACTCACAAAAGCTCATGCCCTGCCACATAGTTTGTTAGTCTTTGAAGCACTACTGGACTCTTGCGGGGGGGAGGGGTGGGTGGGCTCCCTCTTGGGTATCCTGCCCCCCCCCCCCGGGAAAGTGTATGCGCAATACATAGCCTCTCCTTTCCCAGTGTAGTGAACGCCGCGTGGTCACTGTTCGGCTATGCCTGGCAGATGGTCACTGCAATGGCCTCTCCTGCATTACTGCATCCATGGCAACACCTTCCCGCTGGTCCCCCCCGTTTCGCACAGAGTTTGCCACGTCATGGTGCGACCGAATGTCCGGCGGTATAACCGGCTGGGCAGGCTGGGCTCACCAACCTCGCCAGCCAAAAGAAGGAAAACTCTAACATCAAACCTGGGCAGATAGAGCTTGTTAATATAACACCTACCACCTGGAGGACTCGCTGCCGGCGTCCCGGCTTACTGGGCCATGGCAGATGACCCCAAGGTGAAAGGGTGGAGCCAGTACCGTGCACACTGTGCTTCACCTAAAAATTCCTCTGCGCAGGCCTGAAGGGCATATCCACATCCACAACCCACAACACACCAAGTTACAGCACCAACCCCAAATCAGACTTTTCCCTGCAGCCACTGTGGCCGGATCTGCCTGTCCCGCATTGGTCTTGTCAGCCACCAGCGAGCCTGCAGCAGACGTGGACTACTGCACCCTTCTTAAATCTTCGTTCACGAAGTCAAGCCGAGAGAGAGAGAGGGGGGACTCTTGCTCTTTTCTACTGCTACCCAAAACTAACACAGCTGTCCATCTTGACTAAAGATCATATGGGCAGGGCTGGCTTCAGGGCATCTTGGTGAGGGAAAGAGGTGAGTGTGGTTGTGTGGCACTTGCGCCTCATAGAGTGTGCACTGCCCAGCTGCCATCACTTCTGGAAGCTTCTGGAAAGTGACAGTGGGCTCATGGCACATGTGCTCTGAGGTGCAGGTACTGCACTGCCACACTCATCTAATTCCCTTGCTGAGGAGGCATGGGTGGGGGGAAGGGCCCAAATCAGCGCCCCCCAGGGCTGTGCCCTAGACAGCTGCCTAGGGCTGCCTAATGGACGGACCAGCCCTGCTTATGAGATGAGGGACGTAGTGAGGAAGGGACTGCACAATACAGATTGAAAATGTTGGTTGGAACTTAGTGCTCTCTTCCCCTCCCACCCCAAGAAAGACAATAATAATTAGAACTAATATTTGTCAGTGATGGATATCTGAATTAACTGCAATGTCATCTGCAAAAAGAATAAATGTTTCATAACTTCAGTAACTCAAATGCAGGGAGCACCTTCAAATCAAAGAGTGGGTGTTTGATAGGACAGGGGGGGGGGCAGTTTTGCACTATTTGAAAACAGGGCAGCCGAGAGAGGGAGGGAGGGAATGAATTTGTAGCATAACCAGGTCACTGCCCTCATCATGATTTCAATCCCGTGCAATTTGACCTCCTGCTTTATTAGCCTGGTAATTGTTTCTGTTCATGTTACGGGATGGAACAATAAAGACAATGCCGAAAGGGGATCTGCCAGAGAGCCATGCTAACAACTTTGCTGTCCACACAATTAAATAATTCAGTGTAATTTCAGATTCTCTGGTTTCCTGAGGGGGAAGATAATAGGAACCCCAGGGGGAAAAAAAAACAAAAACAAAAAGCCACAATCAAAGCAGAACAACAACAAAAAAAATCACTCAACAGGTTCTGCAAAGGAGAGAGAGAGAGCTAAAATAGATGCATTGATCCTTTCCCCCCTTTTTTTGCAGAAATTTTGCTCAATGATAAATTATAAACGGGGTGGGGAGAAGCAACAAATTATAGAGTTGTCTTTCTGTGTGTGATTTTTAAAAAAGGCTTGCGTTCAAAAAATCAGCTGATTTTCCACCTAAAATACAGGCTGAATTCACACATGGCATTTAATGTGCTTTTTAAAATTTTTGCTCCACAGCTACGGTGTTTTGGTTAAAACAGTCTAAAAATTTAAATGGGTTTCTGAATCAATTGATGGCCATACAGGAAAGATGGTTTACATTTGTATTTTAATCTTAAAATAGGGTTGCCAAGTCCAGTTCAAGAAATATCTGGGGACTTTGGAGGTGGAGCCAGGAGACTTTGGGGGTGGAGCCAGGAGCAAGGTTGTGACAAGCATAATTAAACTCCAAAGGGAGTTCTGGCTATCACATTTAAAGGGACCACATACCTTTTAAATGCCTTCCCTCCTTTGGAAATAATGGACAGGAGCACCTTCTTTGGGGGTTCATAGAACTGGACCCCCTAGTCCAATCTTTTTGAAACTTGGAGGTGTTTTGAGGAGAGTCATTAGATCCAATGCTGCAAATTCAGTGCCTCTATCTCAAAAAACAGCCCCCCAGAGTCCCACATACCCATAGATCAATTCTCCATTATACCCTATATGAATCGGTCTCCATAGGGAATAATGGAGTGCCCAACAGACATTTCCCTCCCCCTCTCCGGCTTTCTGATGACTCTGAAGTGGGAGGAGGACCTCCAAACTGAGGATCTCCTGCCCCCACCTGGGGATTGGCAGCTCTGTCTTAAGAACATAAGAGAAACCGTGTTGAATCGGGTCAATGGCCCATCTAGTCCAACACTCTGGGCGTTTTCGCACTGACCTTAATCGGCAGCGACGTCCCTCTTCACCGCGCAGGATCTGCGCAGATTTCGCACCAATTGCTGCGGAGCACCCGGAAGAGCCGCAAAGTCCCGCGGCTTTTGCGGCGCAAATGGAAACTGGTTTTTGGTGGTTTCCATTTGCGCTGCAAAAGCCGTGGGACTTTGCGGCTCTTCCGGGTGCTCCGCAGCAATTGGTGCGAAATCCGCGCAGATCCTGCGCAGTGAAGAGGGACGTCGCTGCCAATTAAGGTCAGTGCGAAAACGCCCTCTGTGTCACATAGCAGTCAAAATTCAGGTGTCATTGGGAGGTACACCAGAGGGTCTAGAACTCCAGAAGCCCTCCCACTGTGGTCTTCCAAGCACAAAGAATATAGAGCAGGGGTGGAATTCCAGCAGGAGCTCCTTTGCATATTAGACCACACACCCCTGATGTAGCCAGTCCTCCAAGAGCTTACAATTTTAAGCTCTTGGAGGATTGGCTACATCAGGGGTGTGAGACCTAATATAATAAATAAATGCAAAGGAGCTCCTGCTAGCACTTCACCCATGATATAGAGCATCACTGCCCCAGACAAAGTGTGGCTCTACCTTGTGGCCACTGATGGACCTCTGCTCCATATGTTTATCCAATTCTCCTCTTGAAGCTGTCTATGCTTGCAGCTGCCACCACTTCCTGAAGCAGTAAATTGTACTTATTAATTACTCTTTGGGTGAAGAAGGACTTCCTTTTATCTTTTTTAAACCTACTGCTCATCACTTTCATTGAATGCTCATGAGTTCTTATATTGTGAGAAAGGGAGAAAAGTACTTCCACCTTCTCTATCCCATGCATAATTCTGTAAACTTCTATCATGTCGCCCCTCAGTCAGTGTTTCTCCAAACAAAACAGCCATAACCTCTTTAACCTTTCTCAATAGGGAAAGTGTTCCACCCCTTTAATCATTTCAGTTGCTCTTTTTTGCCTTTTCTAATGCTATACATATTTTTGAGGTGCCCCGTGGTGCACAGTGGTAAAGCTGTAGTACTGCAGTCTGAGCTCTCTGCTCATGACAATGTTCGATCCTGGTGGAAGCTGGGTTCAGGTAGCCGGTTCAAGGTTGACTCAACCTTCCATAGAGTCATAGAGTTGAAAAGGACCTCTAGGGTCATCTAGTCCAACCCTCTGCACAATGCAGGAAACTCACAAATACCTCCCCCTAAATTCACAGGATCCTCATTGCTGTCAAATGGCCACCTAGCTTCTGTTTAAAAACCTTCAAGGAAGGAGAGCCCACCACCTCTGGAGGAAGCCTGTTCCACTGAGGAACTGCTCTAATGGTCAGGAAGTTCTACCTAATGTTGATCTGGAAACTCTTTTGATTTAATTTTTTTTTTTGGTTTAAAAATTTTATTAACAACATCAAAAGACAAGAGAACAAATAAACAAATAAACAACAAATAAACAACAAAAACAACAAAAACAACAAATAAACAGCAAAAAGAAAAAGAAACATTATTAAACCTATATACATTATCTAATGGAGCGAATTTACTGAAACTAATACAAATAATGTTATTCTATCCATTCAAATCCCAATTGTTTAGCCCATACATACATCGGATACCAAGTTTTCTTGCACTCTTCTACATTACCATCTTTCAACCTGTAAGTTCGCATATCCATTTCTGCTGCGTCGAGCAGTTTAAACATGAATTCCCTTTTAGTCGGTATTTGGGACATTTTCCAATATTTAGCGTATAAAATCCTTGCTATAGTAATAATGTGGAGTAATAACTTTTTCGTTGTTTTAGGTAAGGAGACTTTACATATATTTAATAAATATAGTTCTGGCACATGGGGGATTCTCAATTTTAATATCTTTTGGCACCAAAGCGATACTAAAAGAAATGGTCACAAAGTTTTATTTGAAGTTATATCAGGAGCAGCAAACATCTGAATCTCAGCAGAATGAGTATATTGAACAAGCTAGGATGAAACAGATTACAAATCAGCAACGGGAAACTTTGGAGGACCCAACATCAATACAAGAAATTATTGAAGCAATAAAAAGCCAGAAAAATAACAAGGCTCCCGGCTTAGACGGCTTACCGGTTGAATTCTACAAGTGTTTTGAAGAAATTCTCTTACTGCCATATAAGAAAGTATTTGAAGGAATAAATGGAACAACTAAGATGCCTGAGTCGTGGAAAGAGGTGTTAATCTCATTATTACATAAAGAAGGGACTGACCCAGTTGACATTAAAAACTATAGGCCGATTTCTTTGTTAAATGCCGACTATAAAATTTTGCAACTATACTAACGAATAGACTTTAAAAAATTATTCCAAATATTTTACATGAAGATCAGTCGGGTTTTATACCTGGAAGAGTAATGAGGCAAAATTTAAGAGTGCTTATGAATATTTTAGAATACTACAAAGAACATCCGGATAAGCAGTTTGCGGCAATCACATTAGATGCAGAAAAAGCCTTCAATAATGTTAATTGGAGCTTCATCTTTAAAACTTTGACATCAATTGGCTGTGGAGAAAATTTTGTAAAATTGGTTAAGTCAATTTATACAAGTCAAAAAGCGAGAATTAACGTCAACAGATCCCTGACAGACTTAATAAAAATCGGGCAAGGTACTAGGCAAGGATGCCCATTGTCTCCTACTCTCTTTGTGTTAGCATTGGAACCATTATTACAAATGATTAGAGAAGATCCGGAGATTAAAGATGTGAAGATCAAGCGAGAAATTTATAAAACATAAGCCTTTGCCTATGATATATTAGTTACTTTGGAAGTGTTTAAAACAGTATGGTGAAGTGGCAGGGTTCAAGGTTAATTACCAAAAAACAAAGTTTCTATCCAAAAATATGACGAAAGAACAAATATCTGAACTGGAAGTTAAATCAGGATTTCATTATGAAAAAAAAGTAAACTATTTAGGTATAAACATAACGACAGAATTAAAAACTTTGGTAAGAGATAATTATGAAAAAATACTAAAAGAGATTAAAGCAGACTTAGAACGGTGGGGTGACTTGCAAATCTCCCTATTGGGGAGAATTGCAACAGTTAAAATGAATGTGCTCCCGAGAGTACTGTTCTTGTTTCAAATGATACCGATTATACTTACTAAAACTTTTTTTAAGCAACTAAATAAAATCATGGCAAGATTTATTTGGCAAAACAAAAAACCAAGGATCAAGTTGAAAATTCTACAAGATAATAAAGAGAGGGGTGGGTTTGCCCTACCAGACTGGCAAATCTATCACAAAGCATGTGTCTTGACCTGGGCTAAGGATTGGCTGTTATTAGGAAACAAAAGACTTTTAATACTGGAAGGAACTGATTTGGTAAAAGGGTGGCACTCATATATATGGTATGAGGATCTAACAAAAGGAAGTATTTTCTTCAGACACGAAGTAAGAAAATCGTTGTTTAAGACATGGTCTGAAGTTAAAAAACAAGTGTATAGGTATACTCCTAAATGGCTTTCTCCCGTTGAAGCATCGGTACATCCTAATCTTTTTAGCTGGGGAGATAACTATACTTATGAGTGCCTATTAGATGCCAAACATGAATTGAATATTGATGGAAATACCAGTATGGATTGGTGGCTTAAAATGCAAGTTAAATCAAGGTACAAAATGGACAAGGGGATAGGATTCTCTAAAAAATTGAATGAATTCGACCGTATTATATTGGAAACAGATCGGAAAATTATCTCAAAAATTTATAATTGGCTGTTGGATTTGAAAATGCAAGATGAAAGTGTTAAAGAAAATTGGGTTAAATGGATGCAGGATTTTGGCTATACTATTGAACTAAGTGAATGGGAGAAAATATGGAAGGAGAATCTGAAATTGACAAGATCCTCCCAGTTTAAAGAAAACATATAAAATGGCCCACCAATGGTATTTTACCCCGGAAAAGCTTTCTAGAGCCTTTCCGAATACTTCTGATAAATGTTGGAAATGTGGCAAAGTGAAAGGTTCTTTATTCCATATGTGGTGGAATTGTGATCTAGCCAAAAAATATTGGGGAAAAGTATCGCTTTTGATTTAATTTCTGAAGTCGGTAAAATAAGTACTCAGCTTGCTGGGAGGAAAGTGTGGATGACCGGGGAAGGCCATGGCAAACCACCCCATAAAAAGTCTGCCGTGAAAACGCCGTGATGCGACATCACCCCAGAGTAAGAAATGACTGGCGCTTGCACAAGGGACTATCTTTTTAAAAATAGAACTGTACAGAGTAGTCCAAATGAGTCCACCCCATAGATTTATACAGAGGCATTATGATACTGGCTGATTTGTTTTCAATCCCCTTCCTAATAATTTTACCATCATGGTGCTTGTGTAGTGTTGACGGCTGTCAGCCTACAAGCTGTTGTGCAGTTTGCCGCCTGTGTTTGAAATATTGACTATTTTTTTTATTTTATAGTATTGTTTTATGATGTTATTTTAATCTTGATACGTCTGTTTTATTGTCGTAAGCTGCCCTGAGCCCACTTGCGTTGACATGCTCAGTGAGTTGACATGCTCAGTGAGTTATCTATCATGACTCCAAGATCTCTTTCCTGGTCAGTTACCACCAGTTAGGGCCCCATCAATGTGTATTTGTAGTTAGGATTTTTGGATCCAGTGCGTCTTATTGTGCACTTGAAATGTTGAGCCTCATTTGCCACATTGATGCCCACTCACCAAGCCTCGATAGATCCCTCTGGGGTGCCTCATTGTCCTCCCTGGCTTTCGCCACCCTCAACAACTTAGTATCGTCAGCAAACTTAGCCACTTCGCTGCTTACTCCCAACTCCAAATCATTAATGAGCCATTTAAAAAGCAACAGAACCAGTACTGAGCTCCGGGGCACCCCACTGCTTACCACCTTCAACTGTGAAAACTGCCCATTTATATTAACATGCTGTTTCCTGTTTATTAGCTAGTTTTTAATCCCCATTTGAGGAACTTTATCTAACGCTTTCTGGAAGTCTAAGTAAGCGACATCTACTCGCAGGGGTGTCGAACTCATTTGCTATGAGGGCTGGACCTGAAATAAATGAGACCTTCTCAGGCTGGGCCGTGTGTGCCATAAAATGTAATGTCAAGTTGAAGAGATATAAACGTTATAAAGGACACAGACACTCATTGGTCTTAAAGGTGCTTTCTTTGTATCTCTTCTGTGGGATTGCAGGAACTGGACAAAGGAGGGTCTGGCTCTTTCCCTCCCTCCCCAGCGGAAAGCCAGTGGAGAAAATAGGGGTTTTGCTTTGTAACTCCTGTGCGATTGAGCAAGCCTAGCAAAGCAAGCTGTGATGCAGAAGGAAGCCAGAGAGAGGGAGAAGGAAACAGACTTCCTCATGGGCCTGATAGGAGCCCTCCGGGGGTCTGATCTGGCCCCTGGGCCCATGTTTGACATCCCTGATCTACTGAATCACCCTTGTCCACACGCTTGTTCATCCTTCAAGGAACTCTAAAAGATTAGTGAGACATGATCATGCCTTATATGCTGATTCTTCCTCAATAGCTTTTGTTCACCCATGTGTCTACTAATTCTGTTTTAAAGAATGGATTCCAGCAACTTGCCCGGTATTGACATTAGACTGACCAGCCTATAATTCTCCAAATCTCTCCTGTAACCTTTTTAGAAAATGAGGATTACATTGACTACCTTCTAGTCTTTGGGAATGGAGGCAGATTTCTGTGACAGGTTGAATATTTTTTTGTCAGATTTCAATGATAGACTGAACATTTTTGTCAGCATATCCACAAGTTCACATTTGATTTTTTCCCCAGAACTCTTGGATGCATGCCATCTGGGCCTGGTTATTTGTCAGTTTTTAATTTGCCCATCAGTCATTGGACCTCCTGCCCTTCCTGCCCTTTGTGACACCTGTCGGTGGCTTCCTTACCCCCCCCTTCCTCTTGATGCGCATCAGGAGGCAAAACTGAAAAAAACAATTGGCTGCTGAGTGATGAACAGGTTTCTTGAGAGCTGGCAAAGGAATGTCGAGGACTTCGACCCAAGGAAGTGGTTCCCGATGCAGTTTTTTTTTTCCGGCCTGCAAGCTGTCTTGCATCCTTCTCCATCGCTTCTCGTGCTGCGCTGTAGGAATCAGCTTCTTCTAAGCAGAGCTCTTTTTGTAGCAGTAGCTCCTTTGCATATTAGGCCACACCTCCCTTTTGTAGCCAATCCTCCAAGAGCTTACAGTAGGCCCTGTAAGAAGAACCCTGTAAGCTCTTGGAAAGGAAAGGTCCCCTGGGCAAGCACCAGTTGTTTCCGACTCTGGGGTGACGTAGCTTTCACAATGTTTTTATGGCAGACTTTTTACGGGGTGGTTTGCCATTGCCTTCCCCAGTCTTTTACACTCCCCCCCCCCCCCAGCAAGCTGGGTACTCATTTTTACCGACCTCGAAAGGATGGAAGGCTGAGACAACCTTGGGCCGGCTACCTGAATCCAGCTTCTGCCAGAATCGAATTCAGGTCATGAGCAGAGAGTTCAGACCACAGTCCTGCAGTACTGCTGCTTTACCACTCTGCACCATGGGGCCGCTGTAAGCTCTTGGAGGAATGGCTGTATCAGGCATGTGTGGCGTGCATAGGAGCTCCTGTCAACGTGGCAGATGAGGTTCAATGTGGCCAAGTGCAAAGCAATGCACATTGGGGCCAAAAATCCCAGCTACAAGGAAATACTTCTTCAGCCAAAGGGTGATTAACACGTATAATTCACTGCCACAGGAGGTGGTGGTGACTACAAGCATAGCCAGCTTCAAGAGGAGATTGGATAAAAATATGGAGCAGAGGTCCAACAGCAGCTATTAGCCACAGCATTTTATTGGAACTGTCTGGGGGCAGTGATGCTCTGTATTCTTGGTGCTTGGGGGGGGGGGGGCAAAGTAGAAGGGCTTCTAGCCCCACTTGTGAACCTCCTGATGGCACTTGGGGTTTTTTTTGGCCACTGTGTGACACAGAGTGTTGGACTGGATGGGCCATTGGCCTGATCCAACATGGCTTCTCTTATGTTCTTATGTGACACGGAGTGTTGAACTGGATGGGCCATTGGCCTGATCCAACATGGCTTCTCTTATGTGACACATAGGTCGTTTTCACACTCACCTTCCGCTGGCACGACCCCCCTCTTCACCGCGCAGGATCTGCGTGGATTTCGCACTAAACGCTGCGGAGCAGCCAGAAAAGCCGGAAGCTCCCGTCGCAAAAGCCGCGCAAACGCCAAACTGCTTTTTGGCGGTTTCAGTTTGAGCGGCTTTTGCACCGGGAGCTTCCGGCTTTTCTGGCTGCTCCGCAGCATTTAGTGCGAAATCCGCGCAGATCCTGCGCGGTGAAGAGGGGGGTCGCGCCGGCAGAAGGTGAGTGCGAAAACGACCAGAGTGTTGGACTGGACGGGCCATTGGCCTGATCCAACATGGCTTCTCTTATGTTGTTATTAAGAGCCCTGCTCCTAAGGGAGATCTCTGCTCAGTGTCATGTATGAACTATGAAGTCCCCCCCCCCCCCACTGGACCACTTGAAAGGTATGCATGGGTAGGGTTACCAGATCCAGGTTGGAAAACTCCTGGAGATTTGTGGTTGGAGCCTGGAGAGGACAGAGACCTCATTGGGGTATAATGCCATAAGAGTCCACCCTTCTAAGCATCCATTTTCTCCAGGAGAACTGATCTCTGTGGTCTGGAGACAAGCAGTAATTCCGGGGGGATCCCCAGGTCCCACCTAGAGGATGGCATCCCTTGTATGAAACACAAAGGGAGCCTTTAGGTATCAATATTATTTGAAAAATGTCTATTCTGTGTTTACATGTGACTTGAGCTAGTTTACAGTCCAATAAGAATTTCGTCATTACAATAAAAACACTCTAATTCCAAATTCATGAAAATAAAATAAAACAGGTTGAATTCTGCCAACACAAAACCTATGCCTAAATATCTCTCTCTCTCTCTCTCAAGTCTGGTGGTCTCTGACATGGTCCTCATGGATCCTTGGAGCCCACTAGGGTTGCCAAGTCCAATTCAAGAAATATCTGGGGACTTTGGGGGTGGAGCCAGGAGACATTAGGGGTGGAGCCAAGATCAAGGCTGTGACAAGCAGAATTGAACTCCAAAGGGAGTTCAATTCCTTCCATAGGAAATAATGAAGGATAGGGGCGCCTTCTTTTGGGGCTCATAGAATTGGATTCCCTGGTCCAATCTTTTTGAAACTTGGGGGTTATTTTGGGGAGAGGCACTAGATGCTATACTGAAAATTTGGTGCCTCTACCCCAAAAACAGCCCCCCCCAGAGCCCCAGATACTCGCAGATCAATTCTCCATGATTTTCTATGGGAATAAATCTCCATAGGGAATAATAGAGTTCCCAGCAGACATTTCCCTCCCCTCCCCCCGCTTTCTGATGACCCTGAAGCGGGGGGAGGGTCTCCAAACTGGGGGATCCCCTGCCCCCACCTGGGGGTTGGCAACCCTAGAGCCTACTGATGTGTTTCCTGGTGCCTACCTGTTTTCCCCCTAAACTTTCTTTCCTCAGAGCAATGAGCCAGCCCTGGTTTTCCTCCATTTCACTGAAACAGGAAATGTTTCCAAAAGGCCCAGAATGAATCATCATCTTGAGAGCCAGTCTGGTGTAGTTGTGAAGTGTGCAGACTCTTCTCTGGGAGAACCGGGTTTGATTCCCCACTGTTCCACATACACCTCCTGATGTGACCATGAGTCAGTTACAAGTTCTCACAGGGCTGGTCTGCTCAAGACCAGTTCTGAGAGAGCTCTCTCTTTTGATAAAGTTCCTCATCAAAGGCTCCTTAGTAAGCTCGAGAGTCATGGAGTAAAAGGACAGGCCCTCTTGTGGATCAAAAACTGGCTAATTAATAGGAAGCAGAGAGTAAGTATAAATGGGCAGTCTTTGCAGTGGAGGACGGTAAGCAGTGGGGTGCCGCAGGGCTCAGTACTGGGTCCCATGCTCTTTAACTTGTTCATAAATGATTTGGAGCTGGGAGTAAGCAGTGAAGTGGCCAAGTTTGCAGATGACACTAAATTGTTCAGTGTGGTGAGAACCAGAGAGGATGGTGAGGCACTCCAAAGGGATCTGTTGAGGCTGGGTGAGTGGGAGTCAGCATGGCAGATGAGATGCAATATGGCCACATGCAAAGTAATGCACATTGGGGCCAAAAATCCCAGCTACAAATACAAGTTAATGGAGTGTGAACTGGCAGAGACTGACCAAGAGAGAGATCTTGGGGTCATGGTAGATATCTCACTGAAAATGTCAAGACAGTGTGCGGTTGCAATAAAAAAGGCCAACGCCATGCTGGGAATTATTAGGAAGAGAATTGAAAAGAAATCAGCCAGTATCATAATGCCCCTGTATAAATCGATGGTGCGGTCTCATTTGGAATACTGTGTACAATTCTGGTCACCGCACCTCAAAAAGGATATTATAGCTTTGGAAAAAGTGCAGAAAAAAGCAACTAGAATGATTAAAGGGTTGGAACACTTTCCCTATGAAGAAAGGTTAAAACGCTTGGGGCTCTTTAGCTTGGAGAAACGTCGACTGCTGGGTGACATGAGAGAGATTTACAAGATAATGCATGGGATGGAGAAAGTAGAGAAAGAAGTCCTTTTCTCCCTTTCTCACAATACAAGAACTCGTGGGCATTTGATGAAATTTCTGAGCAGTCGGGTTAAAACGGATAAAAGGAAATACTTCTTCACCCAGAGGGTGATTAACATGGGTGGTGGCGGCTACAAGCATAGCCACCTTCAAGAGGGGATTGGATAAAAATATGGAGCAGAGGTCCATCAGTGTCTATTAGCCACAATGTGTATATATATGTGTACACACACACACACATATGTGTGTGTGTGTGTGTGTGTATATATATATATATTGTAAAGTACTGGGGTTGGCGCAGTAAGAGACCAGAGTCGGAGAGTGATTTCAGGAACACACACACAGACTGAGCTCTATTCAAACTTCCCGCTCTTTTATACAATTCTTGCCCCCTTCTGATTGGTCCTTAACTATCTACATGGATTGGCTATTTACAGGGCCCTAAGGGCCTATCAGGGTACAGTATGAGCCTAGATGTTGATTGGCTACTTATGTTTCAATCCTTCCCCTGATTGGGCACGCTTAGGCCTTCTCTGGAACCCTGGTGTGGAGTACAAGCTTTGGCTTGTTCAGCTTCCCTCCAAAAGTAACAGTTCTCCCATTTAAGCCTAGGACACAACACACACACACACACACACATATATATAAAATTTTTTGGCCACTGTGTGACACAGAGTGTTGGACTGGATGGGCCGTTGGCCTGATCCAACATGGCTTCTCTTATGTTCTTATGTGACACAGAGTGTTGGACTGGATGGGCCATTGGCCTGATCCAACATGGCTTCTCTTATGTTCTTATGTGACACAGAGTGTTGGACTGGATGGGCCACTGGCCTGATCCAACATGGCTTCTCTTATGTTCTTATGTGACACAGAGTGTTGGACTGGATGGGCCATTGGCCTGATCCAACATGGCTTCTCTTATGTTCTTATATTCTCTCAGTTCTACCTACCTCACAGGGTGTCTGTTGTGGAGAGAGGAAGGGAAGGAGATTGTAAACTGCTCTGAGTGATGGGTGGGTAGGGTTTCCAATCCCCAGGTGTCATCAGAAAGCAGGGGATGGGGAGGGTAATGTCTACTGGGAACTCTATAATTCCCTGTGAAGACTTATTCCCATAGGAAATAATAGAGAATTGTTTTGCAGGTATCTGGGGCTCTGGGGGGCCTGTGTTTTGAGATAGAGGCACAAAATATTCAGTATAGTATCCAGTGCCTCTCCCCAAAATAACCCCCAAGTCTCAAAAAGATTGGATCAGGGGGGGGGTCCAATTCTATGAGCCCCCAAACAAGGTGCCCCCATCCTTCATTATTTCCTATGGAAGGAAGGCATTTAAAAAGGTGTGCGATCCCTATAAATGTGATAGCCAGGACTCCCTTGGAGTTCAATAAAGCTTGTCACATCCTTGCTCCTGGCTCCACCCCCAATGTCTCCTGGCTCCATCCCCAAAGTCCCCAGATATTTCTTGAATTGGACTTGGCAACCCTATGGGTGGGATACAAATCCAATCTCTTCCTCTTCCTTTCTCCTCCTCCACCACCTCTTCCTCCTCCTCACAACAACCCTATGATTTAAGTGAGGCTGAGAAAGCGCAATTGACCCGAATCATTCAGTGAGCTTCATGGCATAGTGGGGATTTCAGCCTTCCCGGATCCTCATCCAACACTCTAACTGCTACACTTCACTATCTTGCATTACCTCCAAAATTCTAAAAAGGTCCACCGTAGAGTTGGACTCAAGACACATGGCAAAGGCGAAGAGCTTTCTGAAAGTAAGAACATAAGAGAAGCCATGTTGGATCAAGGCAATGGCCCATCAAGTCCAACACTCTGCTTCACACAGCGGGCCAAGCCCAGGTGCCATCAGGAGGTCCACCAGTGGGGCCGGAATTCCAGAAGCCCTACTGCTGTTGCCCCCCCAAACCCCAAATTACTTTGACTTTTCACTGGAAGGCATTCAAGAAAACACATTTGTGTTCTTGCCCCCTCCCAAGTTGAGGTTAACTTTACATCTGCGAATCATATGCACTAAAAGTCATATAACCGGGGGGTGCTGTATGTTGTCATAAATCAATGTGCATTTAATCAAGACGAATATGCTTTTGTTTTCACACTGCTGCATAACACTCTATCAATGTAATGAGGTCACTCTTGCATTTAATTAATTGTACATGGTTATGTTGCCCCCACCCCTCCCTTTTACCTTCTGGTTATACCCGAAATTTCATATAACTCTGATAAATGATCAGCGCCCGCTCTCCAAATAGGCCAAGCAATAAAATTCAGTTATACATTGATCTTTTCAAAAGACTAATTTAATTATTCCAAACTTTCAGACTATTTGCAAAGCTTTCCTGGTAAAAGACCACAGATAACCTCAAGGTTAAGACTATAGAGGTGAAGAATTTAAATAAAGGTCTACAACTCCGGGAGTAGACAGAATAAAAACCCTAATACACAAACTAGACCAGGGAAACGGACACTGTGTTCTTTGACGTCCAGTAAGTATGTCTGCCTTATAAGATGATAACTGAATGGATGAAATCTGAAGCTTAGTTGGGTTTGCCAGGCAGAAGTTAGAATTTTAAAGTATGCAAAAGAGAGCAGAAAAAGACAGAGGGAAAGAATTGCTAGTGACAGGGGCAGAATTCTAGCAGGAGCTCCTTTGCATATTAGGCCACACACCCCTGATGTAGCCAATCCTCCAAGAGCTTACCAAAAAGAGCCTTGTAAGCTCTTGGAGGATTGGGTACATCAGGGTGTGTGGCCTAATTTGCAAAAGAGCTCCTGCTAGAATTCCACCCCTGGCTAGTGGTATCTCATTGATCCCAGATTCTACATCAAGATGACCTTTCCTTTCATCCTGTCCCCAGGACAGGGGTAAGGAACCTTTTTTCTGCCAAGGGTCATTTGGATATTTATAACATCATTCACGGGCCATACAAAATTATCAACTTAAAAAACAGTGCTCCGCCAAGGGAGAATGATTCAGGCTGGCAAAATTAATGCAAATAATTGTTTTTCTATTTGAAGTCACATGGGGAAGGAAGGAGAGAGAGGAAGGAGGGAAGGAAGAGAAAGGAAAAGAAAGAAATGATGGGAAGAAAGAAAAATGAAATGGAAGGAAGAAAGGGTAATAAAGGAAAATAAAAATGGGGGAAGAGGAGGGAAGAAAGAGAAATAAAGAAATGGGGAAGAAAGGAAATAAAGGAAAATAAAGGGGGGAAGAAAGAGAAATAAAGAAAGGGGGTACAGGGGGAATTAAAGAAAACAAAGAAATCGGGGGTGGGGGGGAATTGTCTGAACTTGTAACTTTACTGTGTGCTGTTAGCTGAACTGACTCCATGCTGTAACCAGAGACTAACCCAATGTGCCTTGTGCTAGGCCACTAACACAAATTCCTATGCATTTCAAACAAACTGTGATCACTGAAGGATGGCAGATAACCCCTGGTCAACATCTGCAGGTGGCCTTTGAAGCCAGGCCGAACAGGCCTTCACAGCGGGACGCTATCCTCCCTCCTGATAACAAATCCTGGGAAAGAGACAGTTGTCTCCAGGGCGTGTGAAAGATGGTTTTATTATTGCTTTTAGTATTGCTACAATAACCGCATAAAATGTAACAAATGCCAGGCCTTGGCATCAGTGTTATCTTGTACCTTCAGCTCTGCAGTTCTCAATAAATGCCTATACTTTTGTAACGAGTTTGGGCCTCGATTGAAATTTCTCCAGTTCTGACAGGAATAGAAAGAAAGGGAAATAAAGAAATGAAGGGGAAACTTACCTGAACTGTGACAGTGACTTTTCCAGGCCCTGCAGAGATCCTGGCCAGCTGGCCAGCCAGGCTCCAGGGAGGCCGCAGCATGGCTGGGCCCCACAATCCCTGCCAGCCAGCCGGACCTCATGATCCTCTCCTGCCAGCTGGGCCCCAGGGAGGCCACCACATGGCTTGGCTCGGCCCAGTAATCCCGAGAGCCAGACCAAGTGATCTCAAAAGTCGTAAATGGCCCTCGGGCCTGACGTTCCGCTCCCCTGCCTTAGGGGGATGGCCATTTGGGCAACTTCTTCCCAGAAGACACATCAACAAGCTCCTCAAGCCAGAGTTTCTTACATTGTCTTATTTTTCAACTTTTAAATAGTGTGCGTGGATAGAATGCTGCCAAGTTGCGGATAATAATGGTGACCTTGTAGCGTTTTCAAAGCAAGAGATGTTCAGAGGTGGTTTGCCATTGCCTGCCTCTGTGTAGCAACCCTGGGCTTCCTTGGTGGTCTCCCATCCATGTACTCACCACAGCCAAGTTCAAGAGTCTGCAGTATGGTGCCCATGGACTCCCTGGTGCAGGAATTAGGGGGTCCAATGTTAAAATCAATAAATGTACAACATAATTTTTTACAAATTATCAAAAAAATACGTTCATTTATTACACATTGGTTTCAAAACAATTCTAGGCCCAAATATAGGCTCAATTAAAATTACAAATCATACAATGTGTACAATAAGGTAAAGGTAGTCCTCCGTGCAGGCACCAAGTCGTTACCGACCCATGGGGTGACGTTGCATCTTGATGTTTTCACGGCAGACTTTTTACAGGGTGGTTTGCCCTTGCCCAGTCATCCACACTTTCCCCCCAGCAAGCTGGGTACTCATTTGATCGACCTCGGAAGGATGGAAGGCTGAGTCAACCTCGAGCTGGCTACCTGAACCCAGCTTCCACTGAGATTGAGCTCAGGTTGTGAGCAGAGCTTGGACTGCAGTACTGCAGCTTGCCACTCTGCACCACGGGGCTCCTTAATAGGAACCTTAAGCAACCCTAAAACAGAAGCATTTCAGACTACTGGCCTTCTTCAGTGGCCAAGCAGAAATGTTACATACAGGCTCAACTATTGCAATACCGATATTAATTTGTATAGGTCCAAGTGAAAATTGCATTCGGATAAGTATCAGTGACCCAAGGGAAATATGTGATATATAGGTCTCATGTGGTATCGCTTTGTGTCCAAGTCAGGTACATATAACCCAAAAGCCTAGGAGAAGAGGGAATCCCACTCATCTTGGTTATAAGGAAGACTCCGAAACAACCGGGTCACCTTGAACATGAATCTAAGATCATTTTTTCTGTAGAACATCCAGTTAGAATAACAAGTGGAAAATTTAAAGATCATTATAGCACCCGAACGAGCCCTGTGGTGCAGAGTGGTAAAGCTGCAGTACTGCAGTCGGAGCCCTCTGCTTATGACCTGAGTTCGATCCCAGCAAAAGCTGGGTTCAGGTAGTTGGCTCCAGGTTGACTCAGCCTTCCATCCTTCCGAGGTCGGTCAAATGAGTACCCAGCTTGCTGGGGGGGGGGGGGAGTGTAGATGATTGGGGAAGGCAATGGCAAACCACCCCATAAAAAGTCTGCCGTGAAAACGTTGTGAAAGCAGTGTCACCCCAGAGTCGGAAATGACTGGTGCTTGCACAGGGGGACTACCTTTACCTTTTTAAGTCTCATGGTATTGCCTTGTGTCCAAGTCAGGTACATATAACCCAAAAGTCTAGTAGAAGTGGGAATCCCGCTCATCTTGGTTTGAAGGAAGACTCCGGAACAACTGGGCCACCTTGAACATAAACCTAAGATTGATTTTTCAGTAGAGCATCCAGCTGGAATAACAAGCGGAAAATTTAAAGATCATTATAGCACCTGAAGTGGTTTTATGTTTTTATGTTTTCTGTATCTTTTTTATATTTTAATGTGGTTTTATGTCCCATGTGTTTACATAGGTATGTAACCCACCCTGAGCCTACGTTTGTGGGGAGGGCGGGATATAAATTGAATAAAATAAAATGCAATAAAAGGAAGGCTGTAGGTTTCCCAATAGCTGAAATTTATTCCTCCTTAGGAGCTTTTTCAGGTGCAGGGATATTGCTCTGGGATTAAGAAGAAGATATTGGATTTATATGCCGCCCTCCACTCCGAAGAGTCTCAGAGCGGCTCACAATCTCCTTTACCTTCCTCCCCCACAACAGACACCCTGTGAGGTGGGTGGGGCTGGAGAGGGCTCTCACAGCAGCTGCCCTTTCAAGGACAACTCCTACCAGAGCTATGGCTGACCCAAGGCCATGCTAGCAGGTGCAAGTGGAGGAGTGGGGAATCAAACCCGGCTCTCCCAGATAAGAGTCCGCACACTTAACCACTACACCAAATTGGCTAGCTGAAGACTGAGGTTACTCGAAACCAGAAGTTATCGGTCACCAGTTCAGTTCATTGTTGAAGTCTGGAGTGGAAGGATAAGAACACTGAAACCTAGCCACACATTGGACTATTTTGGACTTTTGTTGTATTGTACCACTGCATTTTTGTAATATTGTATGGAAGTACTTTGTTAGCGTGGGATTGCGAACATTACTGAGTAAGCTTATTTTGATATATTATACGATGTTGTCATGTGTGAATTTCTACAATAGACCGTCATTATTCGTGTGTATTGTCACCCAGGGGCTTTCATTTTTGGGGGTTTTTTTGGTTTTGTGTCTCTTGATGCTCGTCTGTTTTAGTTGACTTCATTTTTATTGCTTGCATTGGTTGTTCGTTTGACTACGCTGAGCCATTTTTACGCCATCTGCCCATTAGGCACTATTTATACACAAAACACAACCGCTGCAAAATAAATAAATAACGCTGAAAATGCACCCCAAGTTTTGTTCCTCACAAGCTCAGAAACAAAAGTGAGGATAGCCAATCGGAGCCGTACGGCTTTCAAAATTGCCTCAGCTGTAAAAATCTCATGCTGTTTGTCCCAGCTTGCTTCAGAAAGCCTCCCTAAACAAAAACACATTAACTTGTGAGCAGAAAGACTGAGCTCAATGTACTTCTTGGTGGAGCATGTGTTCTAGAAGACATAATTAGACCAAAAGAGGCATCTACAGAAAGAAGCTGTCTATAAGTCACCCAGTTTTCAGTACTGACAATATAAATTCTGGTACTTCTAGAAGGTTCTACAATGTGTAAAATTAAAAAAAAACCCTGACCACTCATCAAAGGAGTGAATGAAAGACAAAATCGGGGATGGAAGATGAAATGTAAGGTAAAATCTGCGGCCTCTGAGAAAGCTCCCATTCTGAGGAGAGGTGGTACGGGGTGCTCTTGAAATTTCTTTAGGCAACGCAGCTCTTGCTATTCAGAGCAAGATAAAACACAACATGTGGTCGAGTCAGAAGCGTCCAATTCTCTATTAAAAGGCAGGTACAATCTGTTTCGTTGCAAACCGAGCGGAGGAACTCTGGCGTGCTGTCGCAATGATTCCTGGATGAGTAATTCTTCTCAATCTCGAACCAGCTGGTATTACAGCATATTGCCCAACCTGTGGTGTATCTTTAGCACCTTCAGGAAGGAAGTCTCGGTACACATAATGGAGCTTAATTGTCTTTTAAACTGTGCAATATTTTGAGAATTATCCAATGCGACACTCAGGAAGTTGGGTGGGTATGACAATTTTTTAACAAATAACAAAAGCATGGACTGGCTTGCACTTCTATCAGATTACAGAGATCAGTTCCCCTGGAGAAAACAGATGATTGGAAGCAGGGGTGGAATTCTAGCAGGAGCTCCTTTGCATTTTAGGCCACACACCCCTGATGTGGCCAATCCTCCAAGAGCTTTCAAAAAAAAAGCTTTGTGAGCTCCTGGAGGATTGGCTACATCGGAGGGTGTGGCCTAATATGCAAAGGAGCTCCTGCTAGAATTCCACCCCTGCCTCCACGCCTTCCATGGCCTTGTACCCCACCAAGGTCCCTGTCCTCCCCAGGCCCCATCCCTCCATGAGTTTTCCAACTGTCATCTGACAACCTGACTCCCACTAAACTCCTGGTGGTGGTCGGGGGGGGGGGGCGGGGCTGGCAACCCTAATAACTGGACAAGGTGGGACTTGGCAGCATCTTAGCAGTAGTCTGTGTGAAAAGGATCTAGGGGTCTTAGTGGACCATATGTTGAACATGAGTCAACAATGTGATGCAGTAGCTAAAAAGGCAAACGCAATTTTGGGCCAAATCAACAGAAGTCTAATGTCCAAATCACGTGATGTGATGGTATTGCTTTACTCTGCTCTGGTAAGACCTCACCTGGAGTGTTGTTGCAACAGGGCAGAGATAAAAATGTACCAGATAGAGAAGTCAGCCAAGGACATTTGGAGAAAGTTCAACCCTGAGGTAAGAGACTATACATTTTTCTCAGCAAGGCATAATTCCTTTTCCAGAATTGACATGTTGTGGGGTTCCCAAGGCTTGGGCCTCATAACAAAAAAAATTGAGATCCTTCCAAAGGTTTGGGCGGACCATAATCCAATATGCTGGTCCACAAAATTGCAAAGAAAATCAAGAAGATGGAGAATTAACGAGGATTTACTACAAAATAAAGATATTGTGTCATTCTTAGAAAAGGAGACTGCAGCATTCTTCCAAATAAATGAAACGGATGATATGGAGTATCCAACAGTATGGGACACTTATAAAGCAGTAATGAGGGGTATATTAATTACATTGAATAATAAAGACAAAAGAGCAAGAGAAGAAAGGCTGTCAGCACTGCAAAATGAAATAGATAAAAAAGAAAAGGACTTAAAAAAAAGACCAGGGAAGAAAAAATTAATAAAAGAAATTACGATATTACAATCCCAAATTAAACATTTGCTGAATAAAGAATTAGAATGGAATTTAAAAAATTTGAAACAGAAATCGTTTGAAAGTGCAAACAAACCTGGTAAATACCTGGCCTGGCAATTTAAAAAAAGGAAAGAAAATAAGACTATAAATAAAATTACGGCAAATGGGAAAACAGTAGTGGATCAAGAAGGAATTAAAAGAGAATTCTTTAAATACTATGCAAATTTATTCAAGGGTGTGAACGTAAGTAAAGAAAAAGTGGAAGAGTATTTACGAAACATTCAGGTGGCACCTTTGACGGAATATATGAAAAAGATATTAAATGACCCAATAGAGAAAATTGAAATAGAAGCAGCAATAAAAGCAATGCAAGAGGGTAAAGCTCCAGGGCCAGATGGATTTACATCAAAATTTTACAAATCTCTTAAGGATGAACTAACACCCAAACTGTTGAAGTTGTTAAACACGATAAGAGAAGAAGGGAAAATCCCAAAGACCTGGAGGGAAGCTGTAATCTCTTTGATTCCTAAGGAAGATAAAGATAGCACAAATGTAAAAAATTATAGACCAATCTCATTGTTGAATAATGACTATAAGATCTATACAAGAATTTTAGCAGAGCGACTGAAACAATACCTGACCAACTTTATAAACAAAGACCAAGCGGGATTTCTTCCTAAAAGACAAATAAGGGACAATGTAAGAGCTGTTATTAATGTCGTGGAATACTATGAAAAACACCCGGAAAAAGAAGTGGCCTTATTTTTTGTTGACGCAGAGAAAGCCTTTGACAACTTAAATTGGGACTTTATGTTTGCGGTAATGGAAAAAATTAATTTAGGGGATCAATTTATAAAAATGACAAGAGCAATATATACAGATCAGCATGCAAAATTGTGTATAAATGCAGACCTTACTAAAGAATTGAAAGTGAGTAAAGGAACAAGGCAAGGATGCCCGCTATCACCATTGTTGTTTATAATGACTCTTGAAATTTTGTTACAACAAATTCAAAAAGATGAAAAAATAGAAGGTCTAAAAATTAGAAGATTCTCTTATAAATATAAAGCTTTCGCAGATGATATAGTGTTCATAATGGAGAATCCGGTTCAAGTGTCACCACTGCTGTTAGCTAAGATAAAAGAGTACGGAGAACTAGCAGGACTATACATAAATAAGGAGAAATCGAAATTCCTCTGTAAAAACATGCAACCAAATAAAACAAAAGAACTACAAAAGGTGACAGGTTGTGAAGTCACAACCAAAGTTAGGTACCTTGGAATAGAGATAACAATGAAGAACATTGATTTATTCAAAAATAATTATGAAAAACTGTGGTGTAAGATGGACAAAGATTTGATGAAATGGAATAAACTCAACTTGTCCTTACTGGGCAGGATAGCTGCAATCAAAATGAATATCTTGCCAAGGATAATGTATTTGTTTCAAACCATCCCGATTGTAAAAGAAGCAAAACAATTCAACAAATGGCAAAGGAAAATTTCTGATTTCATTTGGGCCGGAAAGAAACCAAGGATAAAGATGAAGATCTTAACGGATGCCAAAGAGAGAGGAGGTTTTCAACTTCCCGATCTAAGACTATATCACGATGCAGTTTGCTTGACATGGATAAAAGATTGGATAATGCTGTTAGACAAAAAACCTTTGTGGTTAGAAGCTCACGGAAATAGATTCGGCTGGCATGCATACATGTACTATGGGAAGAATAAAATGGATGGTTTTTTCTCTCACCACTATGTCAGAAATACATTACTAAATACTTGGATAAAATACAAGAAATATGGGGACGAGAGAAAACCACTATGGATAGTGCCAGCAGAAGTAATAAAAATAACAGCTGATTCTGAAGAAAAAAGAGAAATGTCATATAACCAACTGCTTAAGATTCAAGGAGACAAAATTGAATTAAAAACCTCAGAAGAGTTAAATAACAACTATGACTGGTTTCAAATGCAACAAATTAAAAGTTTGATGGAAAATGACATAAAATCAGAGGGAATTAGACGAGAACAAACAGAACTGGAAAGAGTCCTGTTAGGCGACAATGAAAAATTGATATCAAAAGTATATAAGTTATTATTGAAATGGTCTACAGAAGAAGAAGTAGTAAAGTCTCAAATGGTCAAATGGGCAATTAATGTGAATAGAGAAATACAAATGGAAACATGGGAGCACCTCTGGAAGAACTCAATGAAGATATCAACTTGTCAAAGCATTAAGGAGAACTGTTTTAAAATGATGTATAGGTGGTATATGACTCCGAAAAAATTGGCTAAGATAAGTAAGAAAATGTCGGATAGATGTTGGAAATGTAAAAAACATGAAGGTTCTTTCTTCCATATGTGGTGGACATGTGAAAGAGCGAAAGAATTCTGGAAGATGATACAACAAGAAATCACCAAAATTTTGGGCTATGATTTTAAGAAAATTGCAGAGACGTTTTTACTTGGATTACAATTAGAAAAATACCCAAAAGAAGATAGGACTTTAATTTGGTACCTGTTATCAGCTGCTAGGACTTTGTACGCGCAGCTTTGGAAGCAAGAAAAAATGCCAGAGAAATGGGAATGGACCATGAAAGTTTTATCGTGGTGTGAAATGGATAAATTAACCAGAACACTAAGAGACTATGATTTAGAGATATTTAAAAGGGAGTGGAGAAAATTTAAAGGATATATGGAGAAAACTTGGAAAGTAAAGAAATATTGGACAATTTTTTAGTTGTAAGAATATAAATATGGAACTTTGAGCAGTCAGAAGTGCCTTTAGTATGGGTTTGAACTTATAACCTCGGGGAAGTCAACATCGGAGGGAGGGGGGATGGAAATGTCATATGGGTTAATGTGAAAAAAGAAAAATTAAGAAATAGATAAGCTTTGTAACCATATGCTACCAATAAATTGTTTAAAACACAAAAGTAACAGTTCCCTTCAAAAGTAACAGTTCTCCATTTGAATCTAGGACACAACACCCCTCCCCCCATAGTTCCAGCTATCAGGTGACATAGTCCTGGAGATATGCCGGAGGGCGGCGGTCTCGTGTCGAGCGTCGGAGCTCCGAGGGGACTGGGCGTTCCGACTCGGTTGGTGGTTCCGCAGCTGCAGAGCTGGAGACATCTGGGACGGCGGCCCCAGGAGACCTGGGTTCAGCTGCGCGGTCGGGGGTCTCCTCCTGCTGGGCCGAAGCGGGCTCCACGGAACCCTGTTCTGTGTCAGGCTCACGGGGACTTACGTTGTCCGGATCTGGAGCCTCTGACCTTGGCTCCCCGGCAGGCAGGCGACCACGGAGTTGGTCGATGTGTCGCCTCAGGAGATGTCCACCCTCCAAAGTCACTGCATAGGAGACCGGTCCGGTGACGTGGTCCACCTTTCCAGGGAGCCAGGCAGGGCCAGTGGTGGCATAGTTCCGTGCCCACACTGTCTCACCTGGGTAGAAGCCTCTGGGGGCTTTAAGGTGTTCCGGCGCCGGTCGCCTGTCTGGGGCTCGGTCAGGGTGCAGCTTGTCCAGCAGGGTGGTGATGCGGCGGCCCATGAGGAGTTCGGCTGGACTGCGACCTGTGGAGGCAGTGGGTGTGGTCCGGTAGGCCATTAGGAAACACGCCAAGTCTTTTGGCCAGTCTGAGGGGCCCAGACGGTTCAAGGCCTCCTTTGCCGTGCGCACCATCCGCTCTGCCTGGCCATTGGTGGCTGGATGAAACGGGGCAGAGCGAATGTGCCTGATGAGGTTCCTGGCTAAGAAGTCCTGGAACACTGCGGACGTGAATGCTGTGCCGTTGTCGGTGACGATGGTCTCCGGCAACCCGTGGGTTGCAAAGATGGCCCTCAGAGCCGTGATGGTCGCCTGCGATGATGGCGAGGGCACCTGGACCACCTCCAACCACTTGGAGTATGAATCCACTAGTATGAGTAGAGTCCGCCCATGGAAGGGGCCAGCAAAGTCCATATGCAGTCTTGACCAGGGGGTTTTGGTGGATTCCCATGGTTGCACTGGGCCACGTGGGGGGTCAGGCCTTGACACCTGGCATGTCGGGCACCTTTTAACCCAAGCCTCAATTTCTGCATCGAGGCCGGGCCACCAGACATAGCTCCGTGCGAGAGCCTTCATGCGGACTATGCCCGGGTGTGCCTCGTGCAGGGCTCTAAGCACTTGGTCTTGCAAGGGTTTGGGGATGATGACTCTGTTGCCCCATAGTAGGCAGCCTTTGTGGGTGGATAGTTCGTCTTTCCGGGCTGCAAACGGAGTAAATTCCGGCCCAGTCGAGCCCTTGGGCCACCCCCTCCCCACCCAGTCCAAGACACGGGAGAGGACTGGATCACGAGCGGAGCGGGCAGCAACGTCGCGGGCGAGCAATGGCCTGTCCGGAAGCATGTCCATCAGTAGGATCTGATGAGCCGGGGCTGGATCGGGATCCACGTCAGGCAAGGGCAAGCGGCTCAGGGCGTCAGCATGGCCCATTGCCTTGCCCGGGCGATGCACTAGGGTGTAAGTGTAGCCGGCTAGAAAAATGGACCAACGGAGGACCCGTGGGGACAACACCTGAGGGGTCTGCCGGTCTGATGCAAAGAGGCCCAAGAGGGGTTTGTGGTCCGTATAGAGGGTAAATGGCCGGCCGTAGATGTAATCATGAAATTTTTTGACACCGGCCACAACTGCCAACCCTTCTTTGTCGATTTGGGCATAGTTTCGCTCCGCCGACGAGAGGGTCCGCGAGTAGTACACGATAGGGACTTCGGTCCCATCAGGGAGTCGGTGGCCCAGAACTGCCCCCACGCCATAAGGGGATGCGTCGCATGCCAGGACCAAGGGCAGGGTCTCGTCGAAATGGGCAAGGACGGAGTTGGACATCAGGAGGCCCTTGATATCTTGGAAGGCTTTAGCGTGCTGGCGGCCCCACGCCCAGGGTCGGTTCTTGTCTAGAAGCCGGTGCAGGGGTTCGGCCACCGCTGCCTTGTGGGGGAGAAAAGCATGATAAAAGTTTAGGAGGCCGAGGAAGGCCTGGAGTTCTTGCTTGTTGGTGGGCGCTGGAGCATCTCTGATGGCACGCAGCTTGGCGTCGGAGGGATGGACCCCCTGGGCATCGATGGAGAACCCCAGGAATTCCACCCGATCCACGCCCAGGAGGCACTTCTCCCGTTTGACCTTGAGGCCGGCTGTTTCAAAACGTTGTAGGACTCCTCTAAGGCGGGCGGCGAATTCTTCAGGCGAGGCTGCCGCGATCAGCACATCATCGAAGAATGGAGTGACTCCGGGAAGTCCTTTTAAAAGAGAGTCCATGAGTTCTTGGAACAACCCCGGAGCCACACTCACGCCAAATTGCAACCGCTTTACTCTAAAGGCCCCCCGGTGGGTCACAATTGTTTGGGCGTTGGCCGTGGCCTCATCCACCGGCAGCTGTTGGTAAGCTTGGGCCAAGTCCAACTTGCCAAAAATTTTTGCGCCGGCTAGGGTGGCTAGAACGTGGCTGACGATGGGCACAGGGTATGCGTGGGCCTGAAGAGCCTTGTTGAGGGTGCACTTATAGTCTGCACAAATCCGCACTTCCCCACTGGGCTTGACTGGAGTCACGATGGGAGTTTCCCAGGTTGCGTGGGTGACAGGCTCTAGTATTCCCTGTGCAATCAGTTTATCCAGTTCCTCCTCAATTTTAGGCTTGAGCGCGAATGGAACTCGCCGCGCTTTAAGCCTAATAGGCCGCACTGTGGGGTCGAGGTGTAGTGTAACCGGGGGACCCGTGTAGCAGCCCAAGGTGCCATCGAAAATGGCCCGGAACTCTTCACAAACCTTGTTAAAGTCCACTCCGACAGTCTTATTGACCCCCCTGATCTCTATTCCCAGGGGCTTGAACCAGTCGAGACCCAAAAGGTTTGTAAGGTGGTTCTTGACCACTAGCACTTGTAGCTGGCCCTTGAACCCCTTGTATTGGACTGGGACCGGGCCCACTCCCAAGATAGGCACCTTATTCTTCTGGAAGTCCACTAAGGTAAAACCCCGGGTCCCTGAGACGAGGCCTCAGCCTGGTGGGGATTTTAAAAAATGTCTCTGCCGCTATAATAGATGATGCTGACCCAGAGTCCACCTCCATTTGGCAGGGCACCCCCCCGATCCCTACATTGACCCGGATTTTGGAGGGCCTGACTGGCGAGGGTAGGTACTGTACCGGGTATGGGTGGGCGTGGAGAGCGTCGGTCCTCGAAGTCTGGCTGGCCCTCGGAGTGCGCAGATATTTGCGGGACGCGTGCTTGGGATGTGGATCTGCAGGCACAGGCGATGTGCCTTCCTTGTTGCAGAGTCGACAGGTGGCATTCCGGAATCGGCAGGTCTTTCGCTCGTGCTGGCCCCCGCAGCTTGCACATGCAGGTGGTGTCTTGTGTCTCATGCCCTGTGGGGGCATGGGTGGTCTTCCTTCCTGCTGAACGATAGCCGGTTTGTAGAGCTTTGTCCTCGTCTGAGTCCTCTGTAGATGGTTCAGGGTTGATCTGGTGTGCCGCAGCCTGTCTTGTCAGCCGTGCTCTGCTGATCTGCCCTTCTCCCAGCTGGTGGCCAATCGATTGCCTTTGTTAGGTCGCACTCGGAGAGGGACAGGAGTTTCTGTACTAGTTTTTCGTCCCTCAAGCCCCATACAAACTGGTCAAGAAGGGCTTCATTGAGGTCTGCGAAACTGCATCGGCTTGCCACCCGGCGCAGGCTTGTCAAGAACGCCATCGTGGTTTCGCCTGCCTTCTGTGTCCTTTGTCGGAAGTCCAGTGCCGGGTGAGCTTGGTTGGCTGGGGCTGGAAATACTTCTCCAGAGCGCTGATGATGTCGTCCATTGGCGTCTCTGAGAGCTTCCTGGGTTGGAGAAGAGCCCTGGCTAAGTCCACGGTCTCCGTGCCACACGTACTGATAAGCAGAGCTCTCTGCATGGTAGTCTCTGTAATCTTCGGAAGGTCAGTATGACTGGAAGCCTTCGACCCACGAGTCCCACAGCTCGGGGCGATCGATGCTAAAGGGTTGCAGGAGGTTAGCTGAAGCCTCCATTCTTGGCAGCGTGTCTGGGCGCTTGAGAGATGGGGTGTGCGCAGAGCGGAGGTGCGGACCCAGATGGCTTGGATTTAGCCACCTTTCCGTGTCCTGGTTCTGTTGCTGGTTCTTACTGGCATCCATCCTCGTCGCCAGTGTAAAGTACTGGGGTCGGCGCAGTAAGAGACCAGAGTCGGAGAGTGATTTCAGCAAGCTTTACTTCAGGAACACCAACACAAACTGAGCTCTATTCAAATCTCCTGCTCCTTTATACAATTCTTGCCCCCTTCTGATTGGACCTTAACTATGTACATGGATTGGCTATTTACAGAGGCCTAAGGGCCTATCAGGGTACAGTATGAGCCTAGATGTTGATTGGCTACTTATGTTTCAATCCTTCCCCTGATTGGGCATGCTTAGGCCTTCTCTGGAACCCTGGTGTGGAGTACAAGCTTGGCTTGTTCAGCTTCCCTCCAAAAGTAACAGTTCCCTCCAAAAGTAACAGTTCTCCATTTGAATCTAGGACACAACACTATCTATCTATCTATCTATCTATCTATCTATCTATCTATCTATCTATCTATCTATCTATCTATCTATCTATCTATCTATCTATCTATCTATCTATCTAATCTTGGTAGTGAAAAATGCCATCAAGTCAAATGCCTGTTCGTGACCCTGAAGGGTTTTCAAAGTAAGAGATGTTCAGAGGTGGCCAGGTTTCGTTTATTATCTGCCTCTGTTTAGTGACCCTGGACATTTTTGGTGGTCTCCCATCCATGTACTAACCAGGGTCAGCCCTTCTTAGCTTCCAAAATCTGACAAGATCAGGCTAGCCTAGACCATCCAGGTTAAGGCATAAACTATCACCATTTTCACACACAGCTTACCTCGCAGTCACAATCCTGTTCCCTCCGCAGCGTCCGGTCGGATTTCCCACCATCTGCACCGGAGTTACAGGAAGTGCCGTGGCTTTTGCGTAGCAAACGTAAACGGGGTTTTAGCGGTTTACGTTTGCTACGCAAAAGCCACGGCACTTCCTGTAACTTCGGCACAGATGGTGGGAAATCTGACCAGACTCTGCGGAGGGAACAGGATTGTGACTGAGAGGTAAGCTGTGTGCGAAAACGGTATATCTTACAGCATTGTAAAACAAAAACAAATTCTATAAGGAATATTTTCCATTTTTTTCTTCTTTTTTGAACATCTAATTTGCTTTATCTCCTTAATACTGAGGATGTAGCTGATCAGATTTTTTTTTTTTAAAAAAAATATGCAATTGTTTCCAGCTCTCATCCTTACTATTACAATCATGTTAGAACTGTTCATCTATTTATCTGACATATTCATATGTTGGCCTTCCTTCTGAAATCAGAGTGAAACAGACTGTATCATTTCCCAAGTGCTATGGGCTATATTCCTTTGGATCTGGTCTCATTTTGGGCAAGAGCTCACAGGAGCAGAGCTCTGGAACCTCTAAATATTATTGTTTTCTTTCTTCTTATCACCCCCCCCCCAAAAAAAATAAAAAAAACCCTTGCTTCTGGGCTCCATTGTTCAAACCCCCTGTGAAAATTTTTCTGAACTCTAACATTTGACAAACTGTCTAATATTTCCCCCCACAAAAAAATAGGAAAATAACCAAAACATATAAAAAGCAGATGGAAATCTTCATCCTGCGCTGCAGCCACATAGGAGAAAGTAATTTTAAAAGTATGATGGGCGTAAGGCTTTATTATGACCATTATAATTCAAGAAGCAATTTATGGTAGACGCTGAGCTGATCTAATTTAGTCCCCCTTCCGGTGATGTCAGGGGGTGTGTGGCATATGCAAATGAGTTGTGCTAATGAACTCCAGCACCTCTTTTTCTACGAAATGACCCCTGATGTGAAACATCATTTTCTGGTTAATAGAAGCCTCAACGTTTCTACTACCCTCCTTAGTCCATCATAACGAAAAGCATGGGCCGAAAGTCTGTCTGAGGGAACTTAGATGTTGCTCCAATGAAATCGTGAAACTTAGTTTTCTGATTTCAGCTAGCTGTCCTGGGTTTTTGTAATATGGTTTGTGGCACCCCTTTGTCACTCACATAGAGTATCTACCACCCTCAGCAACCTCCCTTCCATAGGTTCGGGGTTAGAGGTAGGTCAGGAAGTCATATGTCACTACCTGTGTTGCCTCTTTTAGAATATAAAGAGACCTATAATCATTTCATGAGCTTGACCATTTCATCTTGCCTTTTTCTCAGAGACGCCGGGTGTTTTGATGCCGACAGTTTGTGACTCTCTTATCACCGCATTGGAAACTCACCTTTTTCACTACCTAACATTCTCACACCTGTTTTGCATCGTTGCTGCCCAATGCATCTACATTTGTTTCAGTGAGATGAGTTCCAGCGCTGCTGCTGCTGTAACGTTTATCTTTAGTTTTGATCTGGTCATTTATCTACAGGTGTTTCACACTTGTATTGTAGAAGTTTTCATGCGTTTTAAAAGACTCCTCCAAAAGCCACAAGGTGCAGACATTTGTATGAGAACTGACAGCACTTGAAATTTTTACATATCATTGCTTGCCTCATCTTGTAATTTAAATTTGTATTGTTTTTGCAGCGTTGACACGATTTCCAAGCAATCGTATGCGTTTAACTAAGCGCTGGTATTCCGGCTGCCCTCTGATCAGAGACCCCCGCCACCCCCCAAACTGAAACTTTTTCAGCATGAAATATAGAAGTTTGGCTACGCACAATGAGCACAGCAAATCCACCAAATGTAAAAGGAAAAATAATGAAAGCATACCAGTGGCAGGCAATTTGAAAACTCTAAAACTCTGGATCAAACTGAATGTAAAAACACCCACCAATGGACAGAGTAGCCCTTTAATAAGCACCCCTCTCTCAGACACTGCACAGAGCTATTGGAGTTGGAGGCGCATACACTGCTTCATACTCTTTCCCACTGGTTGCTGCTCTGTGACTCATGTTAGGATCAGTGTTCCCTCTAAGCTGAGTTAATGTGAGCTAGCGCACAGGTTTTTTTTGCCTCCGGCTCGAACAATTTTTTCTTAGCTCAGGAAGCATGACCCCAGAGCAAACTAATTTCTGCAGGAGCTCACAACTTAATGCCAGCAGCTCACAAGGTAGGATTTTTGCTCACAAGACTCCACAGCAATAGAGGGAATATTGGTTAGGATTGCAGTGTCTAGCTCAGGGGTGACCAAACTTGTTAAATGTAAGAGCCATATAGAATAAACATCAGATGTTTGAGGGAGGGAGGGAGGGAGGGAGGGAGGGAGGGAGGGAGGGAGGGAGGGAGGGAGGAGGAAGGAGGAAGGAAGGAAGGAAGGAAGGAAGGAAGAAGGGAAGGAAGGAAGGAAGGAAGGAAGGAAGGAAGGAAGGAAGGAAGGAAGGAAGGAAGGAAGGAAGGAAGAGTACTGTGTACTGTATACAATTCTGGTCACCACACCTCAAAAATGATATTATAGCATTGGAGAAAGTCCAGAAAAGGGCAACTAGAATGATTAAAGGTTTGGAACACTTCCCCTATGAAGAAAGGTTAAAACGCTCGGGGCTCTTTAGCTTGGAGAAACGTCGACTGCGGGGTGACATGATAGAGATTTACAAGATTATGCGTGGGATGGAGAAAGTAGAGAAAGAAGTCCTTTTCTCCCTTTCTCACAATACAAGAACTTGTGGGCATTTGACGAAATTGCTGAGCAGTCAGGTTAAAATGGATAAAAGGAAGTCCTTAACATGTGGAATTCACTACCACAGGAGGTGGCGGTGGCTACAAGCATAGGCAGCTTCAAGAGGGGATTGGATAAAAATATGGGGCAGAGGTCCTTCAGTGGCTATATGTGTGTGTGTGTGTGTGCATCATAGTGTGTATATGTATGTATATGTGTGTGTGTGTGGTGTCTATACACACACACACACACATATATTGGCCACTGTGTGACACAGAATGTTGGACTGGATGGGCCATTGGCCTGATTCATCATGGCTTCTCTTATGTTCTGGATGATACAATTGTGCACTTTATTTTGGTGTGGTGGTTAAGTGTGCGGACTCTTATCTGGGAGAACTGGGTTTGATTCCCCACTCCTTCACTTGCAGCTGCTGGAATGGCCTTGGGTCAGTCATAGCTCTCTCAAGGTTGTCCTTTTAAGAGCAGCTTCTATGAGAGCTCTCGCAGCCCCACCTACCTCACAGGGTGTCTGTTATGGGGAGGAAGATAAAGGAGATTGTAAGTCACTCTGAGATTCGGAGCGGGGGGCAGGATATAAATCCAATGTCATCTTATTATTATTACTATTACTACATAGTAATATATAATGAAATAATTATACAACTCACGGCCCAGTTGCTAACAGGCCACGGACCGGGACAGGTCCATGGACCGGAGGTTGGGGACCCCCGATATAGCAGATCTCCCTCCCTTTTTCCCCCTTGAGATCTCTCTGCCAGCTCAAGGTAATGAGCCTCAGAACGTTTCCACTTATGCCCAAGTACCCACAACCCTGGCAACATCCAGGTCTTAAGTATCTGCGCAGAAACGAGCACTCAGCCTGGACGTTATAGACGGGCAGCCATCTTACCACAATTCCTCCCTTCTGATCTTACCAAATTATTAAACTAAAGAGCTCCCAGGAAGAAGGGAAAAAAAGGATACACAGGAGCTCACTGTTTTACAACACTTGCCAATTTATAATGACATTATAATAATGGATTCTAAGCAGCTTGACTAGTGCTATGGTCCAAGAAATACTAATTGCATGGCCCTTCCATAAATTAAGGTTTCTCTCCTTAATTACTGCTGTGCTCCATGATTTCCCCACTGGAAAAAAATCCCACCTCTATTCTGAATTAGACGCATCATCTGCAAACCAATTTACACGTCTTGGCGATTGAACATGCAGAGACTGAAAGTTGTACGCAACCTCCGCAGAGGTTTTTTAGGGGGAAGAGGAAAACTGAAGGAAAAACAAAGAGACTCAGAGACTGTCGCCTGGGGGATTCTCAGACAGTATATTCAATTTCATAAAAGTCCTGTAATGAAAACTACTTCCCTATCAGTTCTATACATTGATAAAGAACATTAGAAATAATTTTAAACTGCATTTGGTTTGCGACGTTTCCTGCAGTAATAATTCATTACTTGAATCCATTGTTGAGATATCTTACAATTACTGCATCATCTAAGATAGTTGAGTCGCATGTGTAAGCATGGGGGGGGGAAGAATCGGTCAGGTCTCTGCCTAATTTGAGGTAGGCTTCCCAACCCTCCCGCCCTGGTGGGGGACCCCAGGATTTCCAGCCTCTTCCCCCGCTCCCCCAAAAAATGGAAGGGGGGAGGGGGGGAAACGGCGCCAAGGAGCGTGGCCCGTTGAGTGGCAGGGGCGGCGGGGACCGCGGCGATTGTCCCGGGCTGGCCGCCCTCTGGCCGCTTTTGGCCTTGCTCCCCCCCCTTCGGCAGCTCCTGCAGGGAGGAGAGGGCGTCTGGGCCGGGCTGGGCTCCGAGCCCCCTTCGGCCGCGGCTGACCGGACCGCCCCTTTTCTGACATTGGTCCCATCCCCGGCAGGATGGCAAGAGCTGCTATGCTGGCTGGCTGGGCTGGGCTGGCCCCCCGAGGGGCTGGGCGGGCAGGCGGCCAATGACTGGCAGCAGCCGGCCCAGGGCTGGGGGAGGGGGGGATGTGGGCAGTGTGCGTCATGGAGAACATGGCCCGGTGAGTGGCAGGGGGTGGTGGGTGCTGTGGGGTGGCAGGCTGGCTGGTGGGGCTGGCCGCTTTTGGCTTTGCTCCTCCGCCTCCTGTGGCTCCCGCGGGAAGGAGGGGGTGTCTGGGCCGGGCTGGGCTCTGAGCCCCCTTCGGCCAGAACTGGATGGGGCTGTGGCTCAGTGGTAGAGCATCTGCTTCGTAAGCAGAAGGTCCCAGGTTCAATCCCCAGCATCTCCAAAAAAGGGTCCAGGCAAATAGGTGTGAAAAACCTCAGCTTGAGACCCTGGAGAGCCGCTGCCAGTCTGAGAAGACAATACTGACTTTGATGGACCAAGGGTCTGATTCAGTATAAGGCAGCTTCATATGTTCACATATAACTCCCTTCAGAGTTCAGTTATGCTTGTCACACCCTTGCTCCTGGCTCCACCCCTAATGTCTCCTGGCTCCACCCCCAAAGTCCCCAGATATTTCTTACATTGGACTTGGCAACCCTAATTTGAGGGCAGTGAAAATCTTTGCTACAGGACTTATTTTAAGGCAATCACAAGATCACATTTTAAAAAAGATAAAGGTAGTCCCCTGTGCAAGCGCTGGGTCGTTACCGACTCATGGGGTGAAGTCATATCAGGATGTTTTCTTGGCAGACTTTTGTGGGGTGGTTTGCCACTGCCTTCCCCAGTCATCTACACTTTACCCTCAGCAAGCTGGGTACTCGTTTTACCGAACTCAGAAGGATGGAAGGCTGAATCAACCTTGAGCTGGCTACTTGAACCCGCTTCCGCTGGAATCGAACTCAGGTCATGAGCAGAGCTTGCACTGCAGTACCGCAGCTTTACCACTCTGCACCACAGGGCTCCTCTAAGATTGCATTTATCCAGGGGTCTTTTTGTCAAAAAAATAGGTTGTGGAGCTCATCCAGGGATTGTTATGCAGCTGCACATACTAGTCAATGGACAAGGAGGTAGAACACTCAGAAAGGTTCAGGAGCTGCACTCCTGTGAGCTTCCGCTGAATCCGAGGCCTGCATTTCCCTTACTATATTAGATCAATATCCTGAACGAAGTATTTTTTCTTTATCAAAAAAAGAGAATTTTAAAGGTATAATTAATGTTTTTTTGGTAGTAATCCTTCTAGGTAATTTTAAGCATTTTTCAGGCACTTGTGCATACGGAGGAAAGTGCTGTTAAGTCATACACCATCTTGGTCACTCCATAGGCTTTTAAAGGCAAGAGGAATTCAGAAGTGGCTTGCCACTACCTGCCTCTCCATAGCAACCCTGAATGTCTTTGGGGGGGTCTGAGCAAAAAAAAAAAAAGCCCAGCAGGAACTCATTGCATATTAGACCCCAACCCCTGACATTACCATTTGTTTCACACGGGGCTTTTTTTTGTAGAAAAAGCCCAGCAGGGACACATTTGCATGTTAGGCCACACCTCCTGACACCAAGTCAACCTGAACCGCATTCCTGCTCAAAAAAAGCCCTGGGTTTATGTAGGAGAAGAGCCCCATGTGCAGAGTGTTAAAGCTGCAGTACTGCAGTCCTAAGCTCTGCTCATGACCTGAGTTTGATCCCCGGTGGAAAGCTGGGTTTTCAGGTAGCCGGCTCGAGGTTGACTCAGCCTTCCATCCTTCCGAGGTGGGTCAAATGAGTAGATGACTGGGGAAGGCATTGGCAAACCCACCCCCTAAAAAGTCTGCCGTGAAAACATTGTGAAAGCAACGTCACCCCAGAGTCAGAAACGACTGGTGCTTGCGCAGGCGACCTTTCCCTTATGTAGGAAGTGATATTGAACCACCAGTCTGGCATCTTTCCCCCATCTAACTGTGAATCCGAGGCTGTGTCAGATAGGCAGGAGTCTGATGCGGGCGCAAAAAGAAACTTTTTAAAGACCTTGTTGAGGAAGTTATCATCCAAATAACAGTGGAATAGGTGGAAGTGGGAAACGAGGAGGTAATGTCAGACTCAGTAGTCAATTTATCTCCTAGGTTTTTCACCTCAGAAGAGTCTAAGATTTCCCTCTCCAATTATTTTACTGTACTTGAGAGCTTTCCATTCTGTGGGTGGTTTTTTCCCCTCGAATGAGCCCATGCTTTCCCTCTTGTAATCAGCGATACGATATCGTCTACTGGGAAAGAGAAATGAAATGACTATTTATCCGCTTCCTAGGGAAAATCATACAGATTAGCTACTTTTCAAAGGGTATCTCTTTAGCCCTCTTTTCTCCCATAGTATAAAATTTTCTTTCCCGATAATACAAAGACAACAATCTAGGCAGAGAAGAGCTCAGGATTACCAGTGACTGACACTAAAATTTTTTAAATAGACTTTGGAAATTAGCTTATTAAATATTAAGGGCCATTATTTTGATGGCTTTAGAAGATTAGGGCCTATTTGGTGCCAGTCGGGAAGGACTGATTTATCCGCGATGGCTGATGAAAGGTTAAAGTCGCAGTCGTTTGAGAGATCGCTTTAACCTTTATCTCAGAGCTGTCTCCAGGGAGATTTAAAAATGCACGTGGGAGGAGGTGGGCTGTGGTTGAGCCACGGAGAAGAGGCTCAGTGAAGGACTGGAGGTTTCAAAAGGCTTCCCAGAAAGATGGTGAACCTGCCGCCCCCCGGATGGCCCGCTCAAAGCCAACTCAGGTCAACGGCAACCAAAAGGTTGTCTTCAGATCCTTTTCTGTTCTATCACACCCACTCAGGGCTATCTGTCCTTCCTGTTCAAGTCAATCGACTGCTTATGTGTCCTGCTGGGCTCCCATTACCTCTGGAAAGTCCAATCAGTTGCAGTCATAGGCTTTTGCTAAGGGAGCTATGCAGTCAAGCTGTCCACACAGCTAAACTTCTGTTGACCAGATAGCAGTCTGGTCCTACTGTATGTGTTCAGCATCAAGTGTAAGGCAAAGTCACTGACTATTTTCCTTTCCTTCTTTCCCTTCTTTCCCTTTCCTTTCCTTTTGTCATGTATGTGAGTCAATGTGCTATAGATGGTGTTCCTGCCTGGCTCATTGGAGCCTGACGGACTGAGCTTGGGGACTTGGGAACAAGGGCAGGAGGATCCAAATCCAGACTGCCTGCTCCAATCAAAGGCCCCCTGCTGGTTTGAACGACCCAATCACGTGCTAGCGTGGGAACCCAGTGTTGTATATAGTTGGCCCAGCGGGCCCCGTTCCTCAGTCTTGTTAGTGCAGCCACCACCATGCTGTACTCAATAAAGAGCTTGTTATCACTACCA